>NW_024104842.1:2333009-2981019 GCF_003945595.2 Pipra filicauda
CATGTTCAATACTGAACAAACACAATAGCCTTAGCAGTCTTCAATGAATGCATTGATTATATAATAAAGTTTTTGATCCATAATGAGTATATAAAGGATTACTGTTGTTACTGGCAAGGATGGTAGCTACTACTCTGTATGAAGAGAATATACATATAAAATTAGGCAAAAAAATAGTTGTGCAGCCTCCTGCCTTTAAAACCTTAAACCAACTATGCCTTTAATTGGTACTTACAAGTTGCAAATTTATTTTCGTAGTTTTCTAACTGACCATGCCACAGCATTCCAAGTGAAATAATACTTAAATCTCAGATTAAATAGTATTTTAGGCACAGTTTTCATCTGGGGAAAAGTATTATTTTTTATTTTGTTGCCTTGCTTAGTTCTTTATAGTAAAAAAAGGAACTTTGAGTGTGGGATAGTTTTTAGATTACTATTTCCCTTATATCATGAAGAACCTACATAACAAAACCAATAAGGTTTCTGAATAGCTGACAATTAATTTCGTGACAAATATAAGAAAATAATACAATACAAGATTGCTATCTCAATAGTAAAGCTTCCCCCAGCATTATGTAGCACTTCTGGTGCCCCAGAAGACATGTCATTTGAACCTTGAATGTTCTGCCTTTTGATGCCCATTTTTCAGTGCTGTGGCAATTCATCAAAATGGCACTGCTTTCACGAGCAACTACCACAGAACTTTATTTGAAAGGCATTCCACATTCATCAGTGCAGCAGTTTCAGATTTCTTTTCTCCTCAGGTTAAACTCATTAAAAAAACCAACCCCACAGTGATAACAAGTATTTAAATTATCCAAAGTCCCAGGAAAAAAAGAAGTAATTAAGCCTGCTAAATCTGCACTGGAAATATGTAGCAATGTGAAATTGAAGAGCCTTCAGTGGTATAGTAAAGTAAAATGATGATCCCAAAGAAGGATATAATGGACATAAATAACCTAGCAGCTCCTTTCAGCAGAAAGTCAGCTCACTCTATTCCCTTGATCCCGGACTTGCCAGTAATTTGTCACTGTCTTAATTTTCTTTCTTAACACATCCAACTTCGCACTAAATGACAAACATACTGTTCCAGAGCCCCGGCTGCCCCTGGAAGCTGCTTGAGTTCGGAAGGGAAGGGAACACGGCAGGAGCGCCGTCCGCTGGGTGTCGCTGCGAGCACAAGGATAAGTGCCGCAGGGATCCGGAACCTTCCCGGCTCCAGGCTGTGACCGAACACATCAACCGGCCTCGTTACCTTCTCTTGGCCTCTTCATACTGCAGACTTAGTCTGACCTTCTCTGCTAAATTTGATTTACTTCTTGCTCCAATCTGTTGAGGGGGAAAAAAAAAAAAAAGTAGCCTTATCACTGTGCAAAGCTGTTAAACGAATCAACAAAACTGAGGCAGAGGATAGAAAAATCACGACTTAAAATCAAAACTAGATTCCCTACCCACTCTGCAGCCAGCACCACACTTGCTTTTAAGTGCCTAGTTAAGATCTCATCTACTGTGATGTACAAAACAGCACTATTTTCTTCTGAGCCAGTTCGTCTATTTTTAACTACTATACTACCAGTAGTCCATATTCTCAGAGTGTTTTCAAAGAGGTCTTATGGTGATTGTACCCAAAATTTTGATCTTCTACTTTGAACTCCGCTGAACTTGTAATTTAGAATTAAGTCCGTGCATTTCAGAGTTCTCTTTGTTTGGAAAACCTTGTACATTCTCTTCCTTACATCCTTAGTTCACAGAACTTGAAAGAAACAGCCAAAATTAAGCACAGCTGTCTGTGTATATAAAATATACCATCAGTGGAACAGAGAAGGTTTTACCAAATCACTGAACAAGTAGTTCCACTAACAGTTTTTCAGCTCCGTAAAATGAAATTGCACATTTAAATTCTGTGATCTTGTTTCTGAAAATTAAAAAAATCTTCATAGGGAATTACATCTGTAAGGTTAAACATATCCTAGAGACATATCAATCTTCACTGTACTGGAACTATTTGACTAAATTAGATAGTCAAATGCTTCAATGCTAAATGTATAAAGTTCATCTGAATCTTGATTTAAAATTCAAGGGACAAAAAAACCAGATACCTGATTCTAAGTAATTCTCTGAAACAAATATATAAATATAAATATATATATATATGCCTATCAGCAACAGTGAACAGTCATTTGATTCCAGTTCTATTAACTGTAGCAGTCTGTTTCAATTTCTCTTTACACTGGACAAAATGGAAAAAAGCTCACCTCACCAGAAATGTCAGTCTGAGACCCTGTATCCAGAGTTTGTCTAGGAAAACACAGCTGGGAGTTTACAGAACTGGAACTTAAGTCTGGTTCAGATGTTTCAATGGTTTGGTCAAGACTGAATTTCTCTCTCAGCTTTGCAAGACTCTGTCCAGGAAACAGATAAAGAAGTGGTGTTAAAATTCCTTTGCACTTTTACCATGTTTATACCAGTTTATCTCCAAAAGATATTTACATAAAAGACTCCACTATAAAAATTGCATGTTTATTTCCTGTTAAGCAAACCATCCTTTTAATCAAGCCATTGATAGCTGACACTAAGGGTAACCAACACCTGTGAAAATGCAAAAACTACTCATTTGGGTTTATATCTGTTTTGGGATTTCGTTTAGTTTTGTTGCTTTATTGGGGGTTTTTTTACTTGTCAACCAATTAAATATCTGGTTGATTAAAACAAAAAAACTTGCTTTCAGAAATGGAAATAGGACAATTTAGATTTGTTAAACTTTCACTGATTCAGAAAATGGTCCTGCATCTCAAAAACACATCTCAATTTCGTCCACTTTATATTCTAAATTGTGATTTAGAGGTAACATATACATTGTACCTTACATACATGTTCAAAAAATCTATATTCTCTAACAGAGTGGCTTTTAGATCTAGGAACATCAGAGGCTTCAGTTTCTGCATATGAAAATGGATTTTAATACTAGTTTGACTCAAAGAATTTTGAGAATCCCTTAAAAGTATAAAATGCAAAGTATTTATCATCTGGGAAGTGAATCATATTAAAACAAATCCACACAAAACTTGCATCGACCATTCAAAATACCTTAATTAAATCTTGTTTTTCTCTCTCGCCTGAACTTATTGCCTTTCTGATGGACTTCAGTTCCCTCAGGATGGCTTTGGCCTCACACAGTTCATACCCACTCTGGCCTCCAGACATTTTTTGGTCAATTCTGTGGAAAGAGAGAATATTAATACCAGATACAGAAAATAATACTAACATCTCTGCTGTTCTACTTCAGGCAGAAGCACACTTAGAGAACAGAAAGGAAGGAGATGAGATACCATTTTCTGTAACAGACATGCAAAAAGGAAAAATTACATTGAAATCTCCATTCAAATACTACTTAATCCTGGGCAAAAATGTCAAAGCTATGTAGCATACAGACAGTGTCCAGAGAATGGCTTACCAAAAGACTTCTATTCATTCTACCACAAGTACCGAGTTATCACTGACAACACTGCCAAAATTCCTATCCCCACCATAACTCTGCAGCACAGTAGCAGCTTTTGGGTACACCTTTCATACAATTAAATGTCTGTGATCCTTACAGAAGCAGAATTTACTAGTAGTAGTATTCTTCTACCCAGACCTGCACTGGGACATGGGCAGACAGGCAAGCTTCTTGGTACTTACTAATCAGCCTTTCTGAGCAGAAACATAAGCAGCACCATTCTTGTCTCAGCTTCCGTCTAGTTCACCCTAATCCTTGGCATTAACCATCTGGTACAGCTGTTGTGCTCAGCCAGTCACCAGGCTCTCTTTATTCACAAAATCTCTAGATAATTAATACCATATGTCATAGATTGGACAATTCATTAAATTCCTGAACTATCAGGATTTTGAAAATAATTGAAAATTGAATTAATTAAATTGAAAATAATTAAATTGAAAATAATTTTAAAAATCCCTCCTAAACGTAGAGATAAAAAGATGATTCATTTTAGTATTTCAACATTTCCTTCAAGAACTATAGTTTGTAAGCATATTTCTCCTGTCTCTAGTTTAACTGAATATTTCATAGCATCATGGAAATGACTGCAGCTGTGCTTCACAAAATTAAAATCAACAGCCACCTTGACAAAAATCAATCATTTAGTAGAGAATACATTCTTTTATAATGCAATTGGTTTTCTGGGTTTTATTATCATCCATCATCTTTGCTGAAAGTCTTTTACCTTGTGAGTGAGGAATGAACAAACATTTTAATGATCAGAAGTGATCTTAAGCACCCCCTGCAAGAACAGCAACTTGCACAAAACACCTGTAACTGTATTCTATTTTTCTTCCAGTTTTGGCCACAAAGATATCGAGGTTCTAAAGCAGTCTTTAAAGCTGTGAGCATGCCTGTTCTCCTTTCTTCACATTTCAGTTTTTGTACAAACTAAACTGCATTTATGTAAGAAAATTACCTATGTGACTCTGCAATCATTTCTATTCAAGGATGTATTTGTTTCAGCTTGAAAGTTCCTCAAAGTCTTTCATAGGCAGGCACTTGCTGTCTGACAACACTCAATTTTTGGTAACTTATCAGGTTGCTAAGGTCAAATAGATACAGGATACATCAATAACTGGGATCATGAATGAACAGCTGGGTAATACACCACATGCTGTCTAGAATATGACGTGCCACATTCAAATTGCAACTGCTTTATTCTGTATATAATTAAGATAGACAAGAAGGATCTCTGACATGTAAGATATTCCATCATCCTGTTTTAAATTAATGGGATTAGTACTGTTTGAAAGTGGCTGACTGAATTTTAAAAACAAACGTCCATTGTGTTTCTGTGGAATGCTGTTGACAGTTTCTGAAACATGCTTTGGATTCCTGTCAAAATGGCTTGTGAGCAAGCTGCTTTAAAACAATACTTCATTGTTGAATTAATATAATAAAATCAGCATGATTGGCTAACCTTTAATCCTGGGACAGCAGCATGAGTTTTTATTACCTTAAGCTTTAGAATCAATACGTCTTTCTTCTTCCAAATTTTACTACAAATGAGATCTGTGTTATGGTTAAATTCAATCATCTATCCTTGCTGGTCTTTTTATATTTAAATAACAGACAAATCTTACATTTCTGTTTAAGTCAAAATGAAGAAGGATCCTCCTTAGGTGCTGAGAGTTTTCAGTCCCAAATTGACTTCAAACTCTTCATATAAAAACCCCACATTTTTCATCCATTTTGACATGTTTCTGATTATGACTGGTCACTTCCTACACCAGATTTTCTTTCTCACAGTTAAAAAAATGCCTATTTTTTAGAAGCGATCTATTAAAATACACAGGCAATAGTTACAAGGTGTTTTGATTAAAACTGGGAAATGAACTCCAATCACTCAGCTCCAAACACAGATGCTCTGTCATCCTTTGCAAATCACTTCTCCGCATTTTAGTCCTCTATCTGGAATATGGAAATGCTCTTCCTTTTTCCCACCTTTTGTCCATTTTCTGTATGCATTTCTCAAGCTCTCCGGGATAGAGATTATTACTTATCTGACAGCATCCTGCCAAACACAGGAGGTCCTGAGGAAAAGGGTAAATGATTCCAGACAATATTACACTAAAGCTGCAACACTGCTTTTGCTACTGGAACTAGTGTACTAAGAGCAAACAGCTCAGCATTTTACTGTAAATGTATCCTTAATGTATGGGTACATACTACAGAAAACAACTAGCATTAATAAATTTCTCTTCACATTAGTCAAGAAAACACACTTGTTAGCAAAGTTTCCTCTGCAGCAAGTTCTTTGTGGTGACAGTTCCAGTAATGTTTAATATTTTAGGGCCCAATTTTGTAAGTCAGGAGCAGCACGGATTGCTCAGACTGAAAAAAATTCATTCCCTAATAATCCAATTGGTTAAACACCCAGAAAGCTCATCCGGTTCAGCATCAGCCCTTTGGACACCAGGCATTCCAGCAACTGGAACAAAGAAAGTCAGGTCTCTAATCCTCAAATTGTGACTAATTTAAAACCTTGCACAGTTGTGTACCATTCATACCTCCAAGAACAGCACCCTTCTCTCCATCTCTTTTGAGCTCAAGGGTGAGGAAGGAGGAAAGACAGACCTAATTACTTTTTCAAAATTTAAAAAAAATAACTTTAAATGGGACACACAAAGTAGCTAATTTAATCCTACAGACCCTTAACCACCCTTTCTGCCTCTCTGCAACACAAGCTACCTCATGAAAAAGAATAAGAGGGGAGACAGATTTCTCATGTTGACACTTGCACAAAAGGTTTGCCATTTCTACAGATTTCCTGCTTCCTAACTACAACAAAAAGAGTTACTAGGTTCCCCTGTTTCCCCATAATATTTCTCTCAGATAAAATGGATTCAATTCCATGCCAAAAAAAAAAAAAGAAATCAGGTGTCTGAATTACGTCAGTTTCTACTATTTTCTTTTACTCACTGTTGCAGTGTTTCAAAGCCCTGTTCCTTGTACAGCAGCTCTTGCTTCATCTGAGAGAGTTCCCTCTTCAGCTTCTTAACCTTGTGTGTTAAATCAAAGCAAGAGTTAGAAAATTCCTCTTGTTAAATGGTGTAACACATGGCTTTGAACAATTACTGTATGCTCTACATCAGATAAGAGAAAAAGAGTAAATTGCTCTACTGACACATATTAAAAAAAAAAAAGGATCTGTTCTCTTCCTGATGTCTATGGGCAACATGCTTTAGTATTAAAGGGACACAAGCAGATTAAATCACATTCCTTATTTGTATTGATACCACACTGTGTTATTAAACCTGAGAGAACTTTAACAAGTAATTTACTTCTCACTTGTTAAGCATGCATTCCAACTGTCCTACAGGGACATGCCTGTTTACTTTTAGGCTTATTATATTTTCACTTTTTCATTCCTGGAAGCTCTCAAGTAATTTGCACTGTAAAAGACAGTGTAAAAGACTCTTTTTTTCCCCTATGAACCATCCTTTCTTATACAGCTTTCCAGACACTGGATCCCTAAATATATAATTTACACTCATTGAGTTCAAAGACAACAATCACTAAACACATATGGATCACAAATACACGTGTCTATTTAATCAAAATATCCTTGGAAAAACATTCTCTACTTTCCCTAAATTTGTATGGTCAATTGCTTCTTAATCTTAATATTGCTATTTCAGATGTCAGCAACTATGAGTACATTACAAAATATTTATGAATCAAGATTGAATAAAAAATCCACCATTTAATTTTTAATGCCATATTTTCCAAATGTTTGAAACAAAATTTCTGGAGTACCCAAAAAGGAATGCACTTAAACACAAATGAATTATCAGCATACACATAGAGACAAATGTCTCCTTGAAGTGTGGAGTACCAGATTTTGGTATTCATACATCTATATCTGGCTTGTTTGTACCACACACGTTAGCCAGATATTGTTACACTTTCTAATTTTCCAATCATTAGGGTGAAAAAAAGGAAAAGCTGAAAGACCCCTGCTGTCACCTACCACCGAGAAATTCTTGCTTGTTTTCCTCAGGTCCTCAGATATCCAACTCTTTTGAAAAATTTATTATATTAAGAATTAAGACCACTTTAACTGAAATTAACTTCAAAATACGTCTCCAAAATGTTTTGTATCCAAATCCCGATAGAATTCCTACTTGCTGATATTCTTCAAATTAAAAGAAGAAAAAAAAAGTGAGATTCCCAACATGC
The DNA here is from genome assembly GCF_003945595.2 of Pipra filicauda. Lineage (NCBI taxonomy): Eukaryota > Metazoa > Chordata > Aves > Passeriformes > Pipridae > Pipra > Pipra filicauda. Next base: position 2,340,733 of record NW_024104842.1, read on the forward strand.
CAGGCAACTAAAAGTACTGAGCACCAGCAGCTGCTGAAGCTTTCCAGGAGACTTAAAATTCTTTAAATTTCTAAAATAACTAGTGATTCGCACAGCCTTCATACGGGTTTATGAATGATACTTAGGCATTCAAGTTTGTAGTTTCTGGCTAATGAACTTTCTGTGACAGAAATAGAATGTTTTTAGTCTCCATTTTCTCCAAAGCAAAATCTGTTCTCTGGATGAGGGGTAAGGTTCAGGCTTTTGGAAACTATCATACTAGTTGCTTTACTTGACAGAAAACTGTTTTATTTTGACTATACTGAATAGTTATCACAATAAATACACAATGTCTCTAAGTACACATTCAGTGCTCTTTAACTATTTCTTCCTTGACTAGAATGAAAACCCCAAGAGTAATCTCTCAAGTGTTCTGATCAAGGTAAAGGGAAATGTTCCAGGTAAAGTGATGTGTAAAATATGAAACAACTATGAATTTTTCTGAAAAATACAGAAAACTTATTTCTTTTAAAATCAGAAATGTGAATTTACAGTAAAAGGCACACTTGATTTCAACTTAGAGGACTGGATCTCTCAGAAACCATTACATTTTCCTCAACAACATCTTCTGAGTGTTCTCTGCTGTACTTCATCATCATTTCATTATCAAGAAATGTGAGTTGGGCGCATTATCCTAGAAGGATGTGACCTACATCATAATATAGAATGTGTTTACTGCATCATACCTGCATTAAACTATTCTTAGGCTCATTGTCTTCACCTTCAAAACTTTCATATAATTCCTGGTTTTTCCCAGCTCTTCACTTGTTTTAACATTCATCCCCTTCCTACTGCTTCTGCACATCATCCTCAGTCACCTAACAGGTCTCTCGCTTCCTCCTTCTAACTGCATCTTCAAGCAGGCTCTTGTGCTAAGCCCCTTCTATTCCCAGCACTTGAGTACTAACGGAACAACACGACCACCCTGCCCCTGCCCTCCCCCCCCCTTATTATTTTATAAAGGTGCCTTCCCTACTTGCTTGCTGCATATGCGTAAAACTTACTGTGATCACATATGCTTTGTGCTGTTTGAGTTATCTTAATGATTACTAATTAAGACTCCGAATGGGCCCACTCAAAGTCCACTGTAGGATCAGATCCTTCAATTTTAATCTGGTGAGAAAGATCTTTCTTCTCCTTATTTCATTTAATAGCTATCTGATTTCTGTCATGTTTTCTCCACAAACTATTGCACAATAAGCAATTCATGTATCCAGAAGGCTCCATATTGTGCACGGGCATATTATGCACAGCTAACAAGGAAAAGGCCAAAGGCCAACTCAGAACTTCCTTGAATGCTGAGTTTCCCCCCTCCAGCCACCACTAACCTGATGATACCAGTAAGCCTCAGATACTGTGAGAGAGAGAAACAGGTTTAGTACAACTGACCCAGTAGTTCACTAAACAATGTGCAAATTCTAAGTAACTGGCTAGCAGCTTACTAATGACTAACTTTGTTTCTCATTAAGTCCACGCATGCATATACTGCAAAATGCCCAAAGGTGGCATATTAGCAAGCATCCTCAAACATTCAAATAAGGGTAAACTATGATAACAGCCATACCTCTCTTGCCATCTTCCATGAAAACCACTTCCCAGCCCTAGCATCACAGGGCTCCACTTTTTCTTATATCAATTTTCATATCCAGTGGCTTTGGATGGATGACAACACACTTTACGCTGATACAGACATTCTTGGACTGCACCCTTCTAAACTCTGCAGACAAGATTCAGGTCACCTATTTTAGCCACATATGCAGGACTTTGCAACGCCAACAAATCAGGTGTTGGGAACCAGCAGGATATTAAGACTCCTTGACTCCAAGAAACAATGAAGAGAGGAAAGCACCTCCAAAAAACATATTACTGTGATTAACACATCTGACTCTCTCCTTGGTGAGCAAATTTTAGATCTGCAGTCAATGGTAGTGGGAAAAAGTGAGCACAGGACCATGTCTGACCTGTAGGTGACTATATTTAAATTTGGTCATGTGTTCTTCAACAACATTGTTAATTTCCCAAATATACTAGTGATTGCCATGCCAAAGGAAACATCTGTTACTGCTCCACTCATTTTAGAAATAAGTTATCACCTTGTCTCTTCTTTCTTGTTCCTTACTGCTGTTGATTCTTCCTACTAAATTCACAATATCTTTCCTCCCACCTCCTCCAGCATTAAAATAAGTTCCCTCACTAGCCACCGTCCCTTCTCCTTAAAGGATAAGGGACTACAAATTGAGTTTGTTAAGGAGAAACAGGTGTTCAGTAGGCAGGAAGGCAACATCCAGACACCAGTTTTAGAGTAAATTCCATCCCTGATTTATACTGGGTTTTAAAATTTTAATGAACTATTCCACAGTTGCTTTTAAACATTAATTGTTTAGATTCCTAATCACAACTCTTATTCTAGGTGAAGGAGAATGTTACTCTCTGAGGCTTCTATGAGTGCTGCTCTGTGCAGAAACCAGGAGGGGGCAATGGAAGAGCTGAGTAAATGCTGTTCCTTGTGCTGCTTCTGCTCCCCCAGTCTGTATTTCAGGCCACATCGAAGAGATATGCTGTGAGGTGCTGTCTTTTTAACCTGGTTTGATTTAATGGTTTTTAAATGGTTTGATTTAACTTTTTTCATTATTAACTACAGAAAGTCTAAGATATCCATAGAGCGTTATATGCCGTAGCTGAAATAAATGAACTCCCTATATACATATTTTAAATGTCTTCCACATCATTTCCTCCTTATTCAAGATAAATTCACTAGAGACTAAACTGTGAATGAAAGTTCTTTACAGTCTGTTAGTGACCATACCAAACACAGTTGACCAAATAATGGATTTGTGTTCATTAGCAATTTAACATGCAGACACAAACTTTCATCCTTGATCTGAATTGTTACATTTTGACAAAACAGAGAGAGGTTTCACACTATATTGAAAAGTGTTTTTCTAACCAACAGAAACTTCTGAGGCAGTTCATGTAGCTTATGATGCATTTCTAACAGAAGAAAGGTTGTGTAAAAAGTCATCTAGCTGCAGCTCACCTTGGCTATTACGTTTCTATTTTTACTATTTCTTTTAGAAACAAAAGCATATAACTGAAAATAGTTATGAGATTTATTTAAACCCACATCTATTCAGAATATCTGTCAAAGGTTCCCCAAAATGCATTACTTGAAAGTACCATGGACAGCTTTAAAAATTAATTTAAAACCTCTGAATGGTATCTAATTAGTATATTAGGAAGTTTCAGTACCAGGGTACAAGATACAACTGCTAGTTCAAGTTATGCTTATTCTATAGTCATAAACTTTGCAGAGAGAATCCAAATGAATATGAGTTAAGTACTCTCACCCTTAATCTCGTAGTGGAGATTTCAGCCTTCAGAATGTCAGGGTCATACTTTGTGCTTGATGAGGAGCCCGAAAACACTTTTTTTAAAAAGACAGAAAAAAAAGACAAATATTTAAGTACTTTTAAATCACTAATTGGTCCCTTCCTGGATGAATCCACATTGATCAAAAACTACAATTTGCAGGAAAACATATAATGAAGCCTTTATAGAGTAGTCAGCATTGCAGCTTGGCAATAATTAATGAATAATCAAAATTTTCCTCTTACTTCCCCTACTACTGTATGGCATTTCTTCTCATTTACTTATCCTAGGATCCTAAAGTAGCATCTAATTCTCCCTGGCTTTCTATCCTGTGTGCCATCTTGTGATCACTTCCTTCCTGAAAGTTGTAATTTCTAAGGAGATCTCTGGAAAGCAGATTTATTCAGAAGCCTGGTACTCAGTCCTTCTGCAGATGTACGTGCTACTCTTATCTCACTATCTACTTCTAAGAGAGCTGTTTGGCCAATAACAGGCCTCTGACAGTGCTTTACTGTGTGCTGATTCCTTGCCCAACACTGTGATGTGTATCTCTGCTTCACTCCCGGTCACAGCACACAGGCTACAGAATTATTGTCTGGTCTTCTTATAAATCAGTAACAAATTCCTTTCTTGGTCTGTCACAGACACCTGTCAACACAGTAGGCTCATTTCAGTATGCAGACATGAAGGAGAGAGATCCTATTTACTTTGAACCTAGATCTAGCAGAATTTTGTCCGGACAAACTGCATGACAAAACAGATTTCAGAGCCAGCTGTTCTAAATCATGGCTCAAAGGAGTTCAATTGTACCAGAGAGAAGAGGGTTCTCGCCAGCAGAATACCTTTCTATTAAATAAATAAATAATGCAGGGATGCTATCTCTAAAAAAGCCAGAGTACAAGGTGTTCATAGCAAATCTTTAAAACTCATCCTAAAGAGAAACAGGATCCCCTGCAAGGCACAGATCAAAGGAGTTACATTGTACTCTAAACCGTACTTACAGCTTGTACGAGAGCTTGACTTTTCTTTGTAGGCACCATTCAACCGTACATACTCATCCAGTGCAAGTGCTAGTCTCTGTTCTTTCACCTGGTACAGCTCCTTCTGAGTACTGAGAGCATCCTGGGCTATCATAAGATAATCTTTTAACATTCTCTCTTGTTCTTGACGCCATTGTTTCCTGGGATCTTCTATTTGTGTTGTTTCTTTATAGGAATAAAATAAAGGATTTAAAGAGATCTCTGCTGAAACCCATTGACAACTAAAATTGCTTCTTTGCTGTAATCCACAGTTAGAGTTTGGCTATTGAGCAGGTGCTTGACTTTGTCTGCTACAACAGTGTGTGTAAGAAACAGTACTTAAGGGATCAGTTACAAAATTAGAATGTAAGGTACAATAGGCAAATGCTTATGTAGATCATTCCCGTGTCTTCAATTTTGAATTAGTAACATCCTAAAACTCAAAAAAAAATTTTTTTTTGCATCAGAGTATTTGGAAATAATGGGATCAACAAAGTCTTTCAATGACATCTTAAAATTTAATGCATTTCTGTACAAAAATTAAAATCAATCTTAGCTATTACAGTTTTTCAACCCCCTTCCTCCCCACTTCATTAATTTTTACAGCCATACATTATGCATGATTTTAGTGGTTACCTCTCTCCTTTCACTCTACAAAAACAATTTTATTTTTCCCCCTATAACTGAACCAATAGATCATTAACTCTCCAGATCATCTCACTTAACTCTATCCCTATTCCTTCTAGACATCTGATCCAATACACAACTTCCTTTTACGGTCAACAGACAAGAGAGGGCTGCCCTCAGAGGGTACTTTACTCCAACAAAGGCACATATCCAAGATATTTGGGACCAAACTGGTTTTTTGAGGTGTCTCCTTTTCACTGACTAGTCAGGTAATATAAATGAGTAGGCTGGAACAGGCCTTTAATTCATGACAGGTCAAGCATTTTAACTCCAGCAGCCACACAGAAGACAGACTTGCGTAAGATATGTAGACAAGAGGATCTGACATACCTAGTGGTATATATTAAGAAGGTATATGATAAGATCAATATAACTGCAGGTTTTAAGATTTTATTTTAATGTAAACATACAAAGAGGATGAATTGTGGTTGAATGTTCAACCTTATCTTCCTGACTTAGTTCAGCACTTTTTGAAGTTGTACAATGAATATACTTCCTTTAAAAGCTGTAGAAATACAAAAACATTCTCATAAGACATAGCCACGAAAAGCTTGAAATCTAAATGCAAATGTGCACCTAACTTCCTAGGTCACATACTGTAAATCTGCAGAGATCTACAGAGATAAAAACTAACATTCAGTACCAAAGTATTTAAGTGTAAAGTATTTACTTCAGAATTTTTCTGCAAAAACTAGGAGGGATGTTTAGAGGAGGGTTAGATTTCTACCTCTTTAGTCCTATGAGTTGCTTTATTGTGGAAACCAATGCAGGGCAGGGGGGAGAGGGGAAGGGAACAAGTGGCTGAAGACATGGAGAGGAAAAAGAACTGCAGTAGAATCAATATGATTGCTCCAAACTGTAGCTGAAGTGCACTCTTGGGAGAAGGCACACTTTCAACTCCATATATGAGAACAGGTTTTGTAACAGTGAAAGCTAATAAGGGCAGGTTCTGGTTAATAACAATTTCCAATACTAACTACCAGTTTTTAAAAAGCCTTTTCTCTTGATAATATCACATAAACAAAAAGACATGCAAAGAAAAGCAGCATTTTGTAAAACTAACCCGTAGAATTCTAAACTGACAATATCTATGGAACTACTGATGCTTTTAAAATACACAAACACCCTCCGTCTATCATTTATAAATGTGACTTATCTACCTGGGAAAGCCATTTCTTAGATGTGCACAGTGGATGCACAGAGAGTATAAACCACATAAATCCAAGTGTGGTGCATAAAAGATTAAAGAAGAGAAGCTTTATACACAGTTGGTTTTTCAATAGCCCTAACAGGAACACTCTCTCCAAAAAACTAACTATAGCTACAGACACACATACACATAGATCCATGTTTATAGCCACCTGCTCTTTTACACAAAGATATTTGGGCACACAAAGAAGCAAATCAATACCTTTTCTCTCCTAAATGGGCAACACATGTTCCTATCTGTGCCCACTTATTGTTGTTGTGCTTTAACACACTCCACATTCACAGTTATTTACACAAGATAAGAAGTGCTGGTTTCCAGAGTTGTCCTTTTTTGTGAAGCTGGATGAAGAGCATGAAGCAGGATTCTCATGGGTCAATGATCAAATACGATAAATGCAGTTATGGTGGTTTTTTAGAAGAATGTAATGATGTGATTGTGTTTTAAGAGTGCAACCAGCAGCCACCAAATAATCTTACAAGATTGGAAGGTCTCATCTTCGAGCATGTTGTAGGTAATTGCTTTGTAGGTTTTAAGTGAGGATTGCTCAACATGCAGCCCAAAGACCAAATGTAGCCTGCAGAGTTCTAAAATGTGGCCTACAGATGCCCTGTCCTTGCAACTGCAAGAGAAGGACAAAGCTGATCAACAACAGATTATTTTGTATTGCTGACAAATACAATCCAACACTTTCTTTTTGTCTCCTCAAGCTGCAAGCACAAAACAATACTATGAGCTTTTATACTGATATATATAGAACTTTTATACTGATAGTCATAAATGAGTTAAAGGTGACCCTGCATTTTAAAAATTGCGCACTGTAACTTCAGCATACCAAGGTTTGGGTATTTGCCTCTGTAGGTACATTGACTGGTCAAATTACTCTCAGCCGATTCTATCTACATATTTTATTCCGGAACAAACACTCAGTTGTGAAAATACATCATTATGGAAAAAGCAAAGCAGTGTGTAATGACTATCCCAGAATTGTTACTCAACTTTTACCAAACAGAGAAGACTCTGAATATTTTTCACTGTACCCAAAAAAGCATATCACTTTTTTGGCAAGTTGTTCATGTATGCGTGTGTGTGTATATATATATAAATATAAATATAAATATATATATATATATATATACACACTTCTCAATCATCTCCGTTTTAATCAGTAGGTTTACCCCTCAGAGCAAAAAAAACCCCAAAGACAGAACTATGGACAATATTTCTGGTACTGTAGCGCTGCATTTTGAAAAGTATGTTCATTTGAGCACATGGACCTTCCAGGAGCCAACAATTTCTTTTTAAAAGCAGGGTTCTTTCAAAACCAAATATTTATACTTCTCAGAGTAAAGCCTCAGAAAGATAAGGATTTTTTTCCTTGGACAAGAATGTTTCAAGCACCTGCTGTTAAGGTCAAACTTGTACGCACAAAAATATTATTGGGATAGTTAACATGCAAGTCATTGAGGGAGCGGCTTGCTGAACATTCAGAAATGAGTTGTGAAGCCCTTCATGCTTAAACCAAAGTGAGATTTAAATCACAAAGAACATCCAAACTTTTTCCTACCCTTATTATTCAACAGCTGATGTAAAATAAACTAGGGAGATCTCATTCCTTTTATAAGGCAGATAAATGTTTCCACTGGTGACTGCAACAGGATGCCTTATAACCTTGTCTGCGGCACATACGAATCACGCAGCAGATTGCTAGCTACATGGATGGGAAGATGTTATTTCTGCACATCAGGTGAGGAGTAAGCACTGGTAGTGAGCAGTAGATAGAGCTGTAGAGTTGCATCTGTTCTAGAAAATGTAAACTGGACTTCAATCGTTAGCAGTGGAGAATGACAAACCATCCCCTTTGGCAGGGCCTCTCCAAAACTTTCTACAGAAACACAGGTATGAACTAAAGGAATCTACCTCAAATGGATCTTTAAACAACTAAGAGTTGTACATCAGGCCCTATGAAGACAACTACTTCGATTAAAAAAAAAATTGTATAAACCAACTTCCTCTGTCCAACCACAATGCAAAAATAATGATCCATAGTAACAGAATGAGAAGGTGGTGGTGAGCGTAATACTCAGGTTACACATTCCTAATTTGCATTGGTTTGTGTAATCGTTTGGCAAAGCCATTTGCAAAGCAAAATTACTCAATTCTATTAAGAGATCTTAGTTTAAAACCAATTAATTTAACTTGAAACAAATTACTGCAAGTGCATAGTTAATAAATTTATGAAAAAATAATAAACAAGCAATTTATTTCCTCCTATTTTTAAAGAACTGAATGACTACCCAGATTAGGGGGGAAATTCTGTGGTCTCGCCCAGCGGAACTGCACAAACGGCAGGATGGCAACGCTCCACCCAAGAACGTTATTGTGCAGTGAAATGATCATAGCCCTGTAACACAGAAGAGGAAGCTGTGCTGGCTTTAATCATACTGCTATTCATGAAATGCACTCTTCTTGGGTCACTGCCAGATAGGTTTCATGCACTTAAACTCAGCAAAAAAGCTGGCCCAAACAATAATTCAAAATCAAAATGCCAGGACTGACTTTCTGCCTTGAAAGTTTTGTTTATTCTTTTGGCTGGAATGTGCTTCAAGGGCAGCAATGTTATGCATGCTCTGTGTAATTATACACAGGATATATATTATACATGGAATACAGGCGATAGTAAGGCATGTCAATGTTTTTAAATGAGATATTTTCATACGTTATGTTCCTGTCTACTATCAAGCAGCTCTGCCAAAATTTTACAGTCTACTTGAACAGAAGGAAACTATTACCTTATCAGCAGTAGATCTTATTTCCATAAAATACGAAATTAAAATCCCACTAGAAAATCCCACAGGAAAGGGAATGGCTCCTTGGCACCCTACTGTGAGACATGAGAGAATTGAACATTTTACTACAGGATTAACAATATGTGGAAGCAATAGTTTCCAACATCTCCCCTTGCCAAAAAAAAAAATAATAGCACTGGCTGGGTCTAGAACAACCCACATGTAAATAATGTTCAGTTAGACACATTGCATTTAGGCAACACAGTTAGAGAACAAGTAGTCTCAAGCAATCCATTGTGGAAAAACAAAAGCCATATATGCTAAATTGCTACTTGAGGAGGACAAATACACAGCAAGAGGAGACAAAAATCATTACATACTTTTCACTCTGAAGAGAGAACTCTCATCTATTTAAACACATGCCCATATTATTCCAGTTTGTAAATGCTGCAGAATCATCATCTCCAAAGAGAGGCTATTCCAAGGGAAACTAACTGACCTGGCAAGAAACGAGGACCTAGAGACCTAAGATCTCTAGAAAGGAGAGCAGAGGGGAGTTGCACACCACAGCTGGAGCTGTGCAATAGCTCTCCTTTTTGGCAGTGATGGTTTCCACTATATCACCTCAAACCCACACTCCCCAACATTACACATTCACAAGTTCTCTTTTACACAGTCTCTGGTGCTAACTCAATCCAGTGCAAAACCTGTTTTATGTACTAAACCCACCCAAACACTAACTGGCTCCAGAAGATAACATAAAAGCAGATTCGTCACGTTCTGGCAGGTTAAGTGAGTTGTGATATGCTACCAAAGGTCCAATGAGCCAGTATAAAGGAAGAACTACACAGCTGGGGCAATAATCTTTTTTTTTGGCAGCAGTAAGCCTACTTACAGATCCACTGGATTCTTAAATATGGATCTACTCATCAGTACCATGCACCTTCTTCCTCATATACTAGAAAATTTCACTTACAGGAAAATTTCCAAACCTGGAAACCAGAACTACCAGACAACAGGCAGCAAAACTGCACTGGCTAAGTCCTGAAAAGAGGGTAGTTCTAACTGATGCAGAACTACTGCATGTCACAGCTGAGCTAGATACCCTGCATCAGGGTGGCAACTTCTCTGCCTGAAAGAGTAACTGATGAAAAGATAACTCCATTACACCTGATTATTATGCAAGATAACATCTCTGGTTATCTTGCATAATAATTGCAGGACTACTCCTTCCAACCAAACAGAACTCCACCTTCAAGAGAATAAGACAGGCCTCAAAACCGTAAACCCAACAAGTGACTACATTCAGGATCCCTTCTCACTGGAGCCTCTCCCGAACCCAGTGGCTGAAGAAAGTACACAAGTTAAATCCATACTGGTTTTTCAACAGCACCCAATACCTCTGCTGTACATTCTACTCCACAGAGGTGGTTTGAGAAGGAGGAGATACCTGGAAATCAGCTTACTGCATGCTGAGAGCAAGCCCCCGGAAAAGGGCTGCAGGCCAGCCAAACTAGGGCCAGGTGCAGCAAAGGAGAATCAGGATTTCAACGGTATCTTGCACAAAAATGTCTGCAGATGGCACAAAAAACCCAAAACCAATCCTTCCACGTATCATATCAGAGGAAAAATGGTGTCTGATACTAACTATCACAGGATAATATGACTTAGCTTAGTGGTGAGTGGTGAAAGCAGTTTTATCAACAACATTACATAATCGCTATGGATATGTTTATTCTACAAGTATATCCCACATTATTTGATAAACAAACTGGCTTTCAAATCTCCAGTACTTTTGCATGCAAACCAAAACTACATTTAGGGAAAAAAAGTGCAAATATTACTACATTGTACTTCAAATGGCATAACAAATATTGCAGGCAATTGAGATGCAAGTCTTAATGTTTAGCAAAGGAGCAAATGCACTAGCAGTAGTTTCAGGGAGAATAACCAAGTGTTACTAGACTGCCTAAAGGAATGTACTTTATTGTTTACATAGCAAATGCTTTCTGAATGCTTTTTTTTCTTATTCCTTTTTCCCCCCTGCTTTTAAAAATACTTACAAAAGTAAAGAGAGACATGGATGAAAATTAGGTTATTTAGAGTATGTTCAAAATTGACGTCTCTACAGTTTGTTTCCTGCATCAAACTTTCATCCCAAAAAAAGGAATCCTCTCTTCCAGATACCTTCTTCACTTCTCCATAAAATAATTCTGTGTTTGAATTTGAGCAAAGAGAGAAAATGAGAACTTTTTCCAGCTATACTGTGTAAGTATGAGCAGATTTGCAAGAAAGATTTATTCAAAGACTTTTACTATCAGATTCCTCGAGATATCAGGTAACGTATGCTTATATATTTCAGAGTAAAATGCTGTAGAAACTCTGAGCATCTTTTTCTACATTATCAAGAAAGTAGGTAATATTCTACTGCTAAGGTTAGCAGAACTAAGACATTAGAAAAAGATGCAAGTATGATCTTTACATAAATACCAGCAGGCAAAATCATCTTTAATTCAGAGCCTTCATTGCTTGAGCCCCCCTTCTGTAGCCAGCATGCACCAGATTACTCTAATCCCTTCTTATAGCCAGGGTACAGAGAAGACACTTACCTACAAATAAGATTCAAGATAAGATATACTGCACTTGAGTTTCCACCATGTGTGTTTGCTGACAGTAAAGAGTCTTCATAATTGTTTGCATGTCACCTTCTACTCAGAAGATGGTGGTAGGTTGTGGGAACAAACAGTACACAATTACGATCATGATACATGACTCCCTCAAGCTACTGGTAATTGCAGACTCATGGTGGGATTTTCAGATTTCTTCCTTTTCTGAAAATACAGTCTGGCATACTTTCATAGATGCAGATGTATTAGAGTCCCAGGCTGGAGCAGAGAAAAGTCAGTCTATCCACAAAAGTCCCTGTGTTAGATAAACCACTTGCACAGGCATAAACTAGCATGAAAACCTTTAAGATTACAACAAGAAATAGAATACCTGTAGTTAAAATATTGTGCTGTAAGTATCAAACAGTGTAGGTAAATAGTTAGGCTTTGAAATTTTAAGAAGGACACCAAGTGAGCAAAGAGGAACCTTTGATGAATTCTATTCTTGAGCTAAGCAGATACAAACCCCTTCGCCTTTTTTTTTTAGCATCTCTGACTCAATTTTATTTTTCTCTGTGGATGAACAGTGATGGAAAGCTGTTTCTGGAAAGGTACATTCATGCTTCCAAAGGGGACAATTAAAACTAAGTAGGGAGGAGCCGCAGAAGCAGAGAAGGTAGTTGTCCAACTCTGTTTTGAAAAAAAGTGCTGGGGAGGAAGGCAGGGAGAAAAAACATCATATTGAATACAAAGTACAGAATGGCAAAAAGAAAGCAATGTGATGGTCTGAAACTGTACTAGGCTGAGAAGAGCTATTCCTTCCTATCATCATCTTTCAAATACCATCACTCAGTTTCTTTCTGCTACTTTTGCCACTAAACATTACTAACAGGAGAGTACCTGTTTTATAGGTTACCTAGATCAATGTAATGCAGAAAACAACCACTTGCCTTGTTATTCCTGAGACTGAAGATAGGAACTGAAAGTAAAGAGGGTAAGTTATTTAGGAACACATAGGGTGCTGAAGGCAAAGCAGAATCCAGCCCAGGATACTCTTAGACTATTCATGTCAAGCCAGAAGTAGAAGTTTCCCTTTCTTGCTCCTATCACCTCCACAGCTCTTCATCTAAACACACACCATGTAATGATCCAGATCAGAAAACCTGAGCAGCTGGGGGAAAGAAGAAGAGGTGGACAACAACTCGCACCTCAGGAAGCAGAGCGCTTCCCCATTGTCCATGTTTACTACATATCCTCACACTGACACAATGTGGGGGCAGGAACCAGAGCAAGCAATGACTGCTACATCAGCTGCCACCATCACCAGAGAAGTGCACTTGGAAATCACAGCTTCAGAGTCAAAACTGCTTCCTGAAAAGTCTGCACAGAGCATGGAACAAATAAATGAAAGTTCAAGGATGTAATTTCAAAGAACATGTAACCAATGCTACTACGAAAAGTAGCTGTCCTCCATTTCTTCCACTTGACTGATCTTTCATATCCCCAGGTCACCTTCCCCTTCTTGCTTGCATAAATAGAGGTGTGGAAAGGAGAACAAACAGCAACTTTTATTTTTCCATACCAGATTAGTTTCAACTCGAATCGGCTCCCTGATCTGATTCACTGTCTGGCCATGCAAATGTTCATGCCAGTATAAGCAAAAACATTGCAGGGACAGAACAAAAGGCCAGAGGTAGCAATAGAGCAGGACCAATTCTTTCAAAGATTATACCAGCTTAAAGGTTTTGCAAATCCAAGCTCTAAGAGCACAAATGTTTGCATCTCAGACACTTAATTGCTTGATGTTGAAAACCCTGCAGAAGAATTGGAAAAAAATTGAAAGTGATCACTTTACCTGCAGATATACAAAATAAAGTGGAGTAATAGTTATGTGTTAGCATTGCTTTGAGTTCCTAACCATGTTGTTTAGCAAAATTAGTAAATGTCAGCAAATTAGCTGAAGTAGATGAACACAGAGGAGAACATATATACAATTATAAGAGCAAACAGCATAAGTTCTAAAATCTTTGGACTCTCACAAACCACTGTAATAAGGATCCTGCACAAAAGGAACTCCTCGGGCCCTGGCCACCAAATAGTATCCCTTCAGTCATCCTCTAACAAAGGGCACTACTGAACCACAGGGTAAGCATTCAAGTTCTTACAGCATTAGCTATCCACATCATATGCATGTTGTGCTTTGCCAGATGGCCTGTAATCTGGTCTCCCTTGAAGCTGAAAGCATCACATTAAAACTCCTAATTGGGGTAATATATTCATAAAGTAGTGACCTCAGTCAATGTTTCTCAAAGTGGGTTATATCATCCAAAAGGATCATGCAAAAGCTCTAAGGCAATCATTACGAGCTAAAAAAAAAATCCCCAAACTGCATTTGGGGGAAAAAAATTAAAATATATAAAAGTATAGAAAATGTGAGATGACAATAAAATTAAATTATACTTAAACATATTGACACCAAAAGAATCTGAGGGATCGTTCTACAATTCCAGACTGCTCACAGACAACTCTTAACCCTCTCCAGAAGAGAAGAGTTTGCACTTGCCCTTAAAGAAAGTAGGCTTTTCTCAGGTTTGTGTGAGAGAACGGAAGCAAAGGGACTAAGATAAATAATTACACAGATGGGGAAAATATTTAGTTATCATGAAAAAATAATATATACATTGATTTACATAATTTTTTAAGAACTTACGTTATAGAAATATAGTAGACTTTTTTATTAGAACTTTGCAATGTCCAGCCTAGTACGGCTTTCTCAAAATCAGTGGGAGTTTTGCCAATATCCACCCTTCCAGAGGAGTAAAGACTTATCTGACCACTAATGGAAATTCCATCCTTAACATTTTCAGCCTTGAATTTTTAACAGAAAAGGAGAAAAAAAAAACATGAGTAAGACCTTCTGAATTTACAGTCTATTGCCTTAAGTTCTAGCCTGATCCTCATAGCTCACTGGGTTGGTTTGAGAAATTTAACAATATCAAGCTGTTGTAGTAAAATGGGCCCAAGTCCCGTGGACAACTTGAAACTTCACAGTTGAATCAAACGTAGCTTTTTACAGAGGCACACAGTAGGAACAACAATAGAAAAAGAAATGAGAAAAAGGACAGATAATAGAGAAACTATTCAGAATAACCAATTATGGGATGCAAGAGGAAAGAATCTATGTGCCTTCCCTCAAATACTTTGCTAATATAAATCCAGCCAGAAGGCAGTGAATGTGAAACATCATTACTCACCTCTCCCTACATAACACATGGGAGAAGATTTCTTCCAGAGGTGCCATCCCCTCAAGATGCCGCTTATGAGTCCTGAAATTCCACTTTATCCAACCTGTTTTTCAGGCATCTATCCATTTGTTCCTCCTCCTAGCAGTAGCTACAGGTTTTCTCCCTCATTGGGCTCCTTTGTCCAGTAACAGAGAGATCTAACAAAACTACCTCCGAAAGAGGTAGTCTTCCTTGTTCTAATACAGCCACTGTCCCGACAGGGAATTTTAACAGTTCAAATCCAAAAAGCATATCCAATACATCTGAATTATTACAAAGCTAATAAAGTAGTAAGTAGGTACAAAAACTGTTTTCTAGAAAGGCTTTGCCCCCCTAATTCCAAGTGACCTCCATACTAGAGATTTCAATGACATCAAAACAACACATGCACCCCTAGTCAGATGAAGTAGAAGTTATAATCTCCACATTTGGCACATCAGACAAATGACCTACTTGTAAGATTCTTAGGCAGTTTTTACCTCCCAACAACTCAGACATACTCTCACCAAAACACTGTGCAAAACTAAAATATACCACTGTACAAAACTAAAATATACCACTGTACAAGATAAGAAGTTTAATTGAAATTGCTACAAAGAAATATATACGTTAATGTAAGAAGAACCAAATCACTACTGAACAAGGGATGGAAACTACTGTAAGTATACCAACATCCAATGCACACCACTTCGATATCCATCTTGTGCATTAACATGACATAGCAAAACCAAGCTGATCACATTTGTCCCAGCCACAGAAGACGTGTATACAGATGGATATACACCACTCTCCTCTATTAAATGAAAGCATTAGTGTTTGCAGTACATTTACAATCTTCGAGAGAATTCTGAGACAATGTTGTCCAAGTCTCAACATCTTACATGTGTGTGAAGCAGAATCTCAACCCATGAGTAGCTCATAATAATCAGGAATTCACCTTCAATGCATAGAAATTACATTAAGAGTGAAGAAAGTATTTAAACTCTTTCTTAAAAAAAACCCAAACAACAAAGTTACAAGAGATTTTTTAGAACTGAATAAATATTTTGAGCACATATGAAATAAAAAGAGTACAATTATCAGAGCAGTGATCTGAAAACACTTTCAAAATACCCAGAAATGAGAATTGCCTCTCAAAATTTTACAGCTTTATGTTTTATAGTTTTGGCCAAAGCAGAAGTTAGAGATGAGTTTAGTCTGATACTAGCATTTAGATTCAGAAGCAAATCCTTTACTTTCTTCACCTTTTGAATTCAATCAAGAACGTCCCTATTTTTAAAAGTTCATGAAAATCTAATACCATATGCAAGATCAAAGGACTCTCATTGCTATTCCAATAAAGCAAGGCTTTAAGAGCACAAATGAGGTTACTGGGTGGGATTCAGTTCAAGATTAGTTGTCTATCTGTAGGTGCTCAGTAAGCACAGCTGATATCTAATATCACATTCTAGTTATCAGAGTAATAGTCCAACCCAACCAAAGGAAATTAAATCACCTCATCTCCAAAGCAGACACCCAGTCAGCTACAGCACACTTTTCATTACACTGACTGTACTGACTATAGAGCTATTGACTATAAAAGCAGCTTAGACACCACAGGGCCGATTCACTTGCCCATAGGTTTGAGATGCCACGTGTAGCGAGCCTTGTCTCCAGCTTTTGTTCCAGAAGGCCACTGGTCTCTTAATGTCCGTGACATATCTACCGTGCAGTTGTCTCTGCTAACTTAAAGCATCTTACTATCTTTAAAGTAAGCATATAGCACTACTAGGGCAGGTACCTAGATTCAGGTATTACTCTCAAATAGAATCTCTGTTATTGTGCTGCTAAATACTATTTCTGAGAAAACAGAAAAAGGTATCAATTAATATGGAGTAATGCATACAGAGAAAATAGACATGCTTTCAGAATTATATTCATTTCAGTAACTCTGAATAGCATTGTATTCCAATTTTGCTATTTTTGTATGGTTTAGACATAATTACCATGCAATTAAAAAGATACGTAGAAACAGATGTAGCCATTTTGTACCAGCAGATTTTCTTGGAAGCCTTTTAAAGCCAACAATGTTACAGCAAAGGGCAAATTTTCCCCAGCATTTTGATGCTAATCAAGAATTCTGAGTCTAACCAAGATGAACCTGCTTTTATAATCAATATGGCAAACTGAAAAATACTTACGGTTTATGTGATCAATATAGTATACACCAATCTGAGGATCATACGCGGCTTCCCATCCCCACGGCAACTCATCCCCAACACAATCCGCAAACGACAAGGGCTTTGTTAACCTAAAACAAAGAAACAACTCAATGGCACAGCTTCCATACATGTTTGTTTTTCGTATTAATTCCTATTATGACAGAAACTAAAGAAAGATTGCAGGGAGAAAGGAAAGCAAGTTGTTTTCTCCCTCTTAAAGTTTTGGCTCTTGACTGTTTTTCCCCTATTCCATCCTTCAGAATTTATTACCTCCAAGAACATATTACTGCAAACATTTTTCAGTCCAGGAACTCAAGTGAGAAATTCAATGCAACATCTTTCATATTTGACAGTTTAAAATCAAACAATAACCAATAGCTTGTAAAAAAAATAAAAATTATCTACATTCCTATTTGTCACCAGGAGAACTGGACCCTTCAACCTTGAGTCGACAAGATTTCAAGATCATTTTCTCTAATGACCACAGACAAGAAAGTCAGAAAAGTGAATGCAACCACCTAAGATGCAGCTAGCAGCACACATCAATCCATGCACTTGAATAAAACAAACAGCAGTGTGCACAGAGCAGACATTTTATAAGTAACATTTAATGGGCCTTAGATGTTCACATGGTGCTTTTTTAGGAAGATAGACTATTAAAGTTTTTCATTTTAATAATGGAGCACTTATTTCTTACATTAAGTAGATTGATAAAAATAATACATGGGCTCTTTTCCAACTGAGGCTGAGCACAGCTTTACATGATCATCTTTTTCTCCTTTTTTTAAAAAAGAAATTAGTATTGAGTTTCCTGTCGATAAATCCACAGATAAATGCCATCTCTGGTATACTGATATATTTAACAGGAAGAACAAGAGATTTAAGGTTTTATTGTCACCATAGTGACAATAAGATTAGTACATATCCAAAGTTTAAATAAAAGAATCCTCAGAGTAAGATTACTGAGAGCAGTTTGTGGGATACAAGCAGTACTCCTTTGCTCACTGCTGATTAGGTTCTATCACCTAAGACAGTATTTTTCATCTCACCACTAAAATTCTCTATAAATAAAAAGCTAACAGTCTAATTCACACATGTTTTTCTGTGTTTTGGGATTTTTATCTTTAATTACTTTCTGACCAAAATAAACTGGTTTATTGA
The DNA here is from genome assembly GCF_003945595.2 of Pipra filicauda. Lineage (NCBI taxonomy): Eukaryota > Metazoa > Chordata > Aves > Passeriformes > Pipridae > Pipra > Pipra filicauda. Next base: position 2,359,095 of record NW_024104842.1, read on the forward strand.
CACTTTTTGTGAGAAAAGAAAGAGAAAAGAATATTATATTTTACCTTCTACAAAATGAATTGGATTTTGTGTAGAAACCACCAGACAGACAGTACTTTACAAAACTATTGAATTCTTTATGCAGCTGGAAAAAACCAGAAATTTGAGCACAAGTTTGATTTAGAAATCATTGCCCCATTGTTACCTTTATTATCATCATCATCATCAAGGTATCTGATCTACCAATTCTTTCAGTAGGACAGTATTCCTCCAAAATAAGGCTGAAGAAATCACAAGGAATCAAGCTCTTAGGATTCAAAACATTTTGAACGGTGATTTTGTTTCCAATTTATGGTTTTTAAATTGCAAGCATGAATCCACTTCCTGATATTTCTCCAGAGTTTACAACATAATCCTATGAAGGTTACTAATGCTTAATTTGAGGTTCTGAACAAATTTGCAGGTATGAGACAAATTGGCCTATTTATTGCCACTTACAAACTGCTGTGCAAAACCACTAAACACAATGAAAACTATTACAAAATACAGGTGAGATTACCAATGTGGAATTACATCTGGACATAAAAATATGGATTATAAGCAGCACAAGCAAGCTGTCAACTCCCCAGTGACTTCCAGGGAGAGAGCAAGTCTGTTGTAAGCCAAGCCTATCTATTCTAACCCCTAACACTACTAACATTAAAAATACATTTTTAAATCCAAACACTGGCATAGCTCTGAGTGAGGCTGCTCCAAGGAGCTCTCCAGAAACCCCAGCTCTGACCTGCCACCCTGCTCCTGACCCTCCTCCTTCCCTCAGGGCAGCAGAAGCTACGCAGCTCAGCAGGTTAACAACTGCCTGGCACTGCCATATCAAACACAAATGATATGCCCAAATGCTGCCTACTAGTAATTACCAGCATCACTTCAAAGGTTACTGTTTTGTTGCAAATAGTAACAGCTAGAAAGAAAGAGATGGCTCTTAGGAAAGTAGGAAAAGCCTTTTAAAGCCAGGGTAAGCACAATCACAGTTTCAGACAGGCAGCATGCAGCAGACTGAAAACAGAGCATCCACCCAAGTCAGAGAGTTCCCAGGCCACTGCTGCTCAGAGGAAGCATCAATCATGTAAAAGCAACAGTTCTTTGGTGAATCTGGTTAGTCACGTGAACAAGATGTGCCAACTACAAGAGCGCATCTTGCTGTGAAGAAAGTCCTGCCTCAAATTTGATTACAACTGTAGATTTTCATGAAACATCTTAAACTGGATAAAAATAAAAGTTCAATGTCATCATTAGCTTTAATATTATAATATTAACTCAAAACTTAACTCATGTAGTTAGTTCAAGTGGAAAAAATATTTTAAATATCATATAGCAACATAGAAATCATAACAAACTCATATAAACATGGCCAGATGATCTCTAATAAAATAATTTAAAACTCTGCATAAGCATTCAATGCTTTCACCAAAGATACACACCACAGCTAACAACACTCACAAGACATGATTTTTAGATCACCTCTACAGGAAGGATATAAGCCCAGTACTATCCTGGCTTTTCTTCTGTGCTCCACATCAGTTTTATTTTTAATCAAATACTGACTTCTTACTATAATAGCACATTCTGTATGTTAGACTGCAGTCGACTCTGCTCATGCAAATGTTCTGTCCAGGTGTTATCACTTCTCTGAAATCAGATACCGTGGGAATGAATAGCAGCCATTCTCTCATCCCAGACACTTCATACATTAAAGCGACTCTAAAAAACTGTGGAAAAGTACTTGAGTGACCGACTCTAGACCTTAAACAAAATGGGAAGAAGAGGGAGACAGAGGTCCAAAAACACAGGTAGTACTGGATAAATTGTTCTATGAGTTCTGCTCTGCTGGATCATGCTTACATATCACATCCTTAAGATCTGAACTATGTCAGAAGAAGTGCTCCCAAGTAGATTTTTAAAACATGAGAAAGTTTGCACATAGTAAGATCACAATTACTTAAGAGTGTAACGTTCCCACAACTCTCTTTTTTGTTCAAGAGTCTTTTAATGGCACAAGATTTTTGAGTCCGATGCGTACTTCTACATTTGAACAAGAATCAGCACAAGGTGATACCTGATTGCTTAAGGCCCTCAGAATTGTCTCAATATAAATAGTATTTACTTTCAAAATACTTATGGCAAATGGGTGAGATTAACCTGATATGAAGCAAGAGAAAATTTGCAAGACAAAAGTTGAAAGCAGAGAGTTACGAGATGTAATTGGAAAGGAAATAATATCTAGGAACAAGGACTGAAGGAATCTTGTCTGTGTGAAGATCATTATCTGTGACATAATAACCTATGACAGATGGACTACCATTACATTCATTAACCGTGACCCAAGAAAAATGAGGTTTATTGCACCATAATAGAGGATTAAGTGCTGCATCTCTAGGGCGCTGATATTCTGAGGTAGTTCATAATACCGTTTCATTTGTAGCCATCAATTTACATGTTCTTAAAAGAATGCTGATACTCTAAAAAGTAGAACTTAAAAGTCCACATTTACTATCCAATGAAGTTCAATTAGTTAACAAAAGGCTTGGGGTTTTTTAATGCTTATCTAAGCTCAAGTATGCTCACCCAGGGGCACTTTTCTTTTTAGCCTTAGCAAAAAAGAAGCAGGTGTGTGTTAAAGTGGCTATTTTTAGGAAAACCAGGAAGCATTCTGTAATTCCACTATACAAACAATCTATAATTATGTTACTGCCAATCACTTCAGAGTGAATTCTCCTGGGGAAACCCAGGAGACAAATACAGTTTATAAATCAAAAAGCTGTAATATCATATCAAATCCACTTTTTTCTTTAGTTTCCAAAATACAGAGTTAGCTAAGCTCTTAAAATGCAGTTTCTATGATGATATATGTGTTATTGTTAACAGTTGTTACTGCACCTACAGCCATAACTTTAAGAATAAGTCTGTATATGCATCTAAGGTTAACAATGAATCACAGAATATTCTGAGTTGGAAGGGACCCACAAGGATCATCGATTCCAACCCTTAAGTGAATTGCCCATATGGGGATCGAAGCTGCAACCATGGCATTGTTAGCACCATGCTCTAAAAAAAATGAGGCTGGTGATACTGTAAAATGGAACCGTAACTACAGACTGATGGGTTGTCTGTGCAGAAACACTGCTCCGTTGGGACAACTTTCTTGTTTGATGTAGACCACGTTTTGCAGTCCCTAGATCCCAAAAATACATAGAAGATAGACTTATTTCTAAGGTCAGGGTCCACAGAAAATAAGAAATTTACTATATATATTAGTAAAACTTACTATCATTCTGTGAAGATACAGACAGCCCATGGTATTTCCCATTTCTGTAATCTGAGAGTATGAATGTGCATGTTCTTAAAAATGTGTATGCATATGTATTTATGTATATACACAAACTATTTTGAACACACTGTTCAATGCAAGAGAAATGCTGCATTCTGCTGCATTCCTTCTCTGAGCACCATTTTTCTCCAAAATCCATTGAGGATTAAATCGATTGCAACATTGAACTGTAAATTAAACCATATTATGATTAGCACTCTATCAACAGAAAACTCCACACTTTAGTCTTCATCCTCTTCTAAACTCAGTTGATACCAGCATCACCTATCTCCTTACCCTACTACCAAGACCTGATTTTATTCATACTCTGAATTACTGTGTGAATTCAGCTACTGATATGATTTGCTTACATAGAACAATGTGCATCAATTGCATCAATGATTTACTGTGACTTATAATACATGTGGTGGAGGGTGTGGGGAAGAGAGAAGGTTAAAGTAGGCAGATCTCAGAAAATGGTGGGGTGGGGAAGAGGGAGAAAGAGACACAGATACTAAAAAAATCCCACCCCACCCAAACCTGAGATGATTTTTCCTCAATTAGAAAGGAAGAAAATACAGGTTGGTAGAGGTACACAAATACCTGAGAAATATGAACAGGTTCATCTTAATCTCTTTCAAAATTACTTTCAAGAATACCTCCTTTGCTGTGTGACACTTCACCTACAGTCAACACTTGAAGTTTGGAATTCAATTATAACTAGGGTTAATGCACAACTCCTATAGCAACTTCAACATGCATTTCAAAACTTTCTTCAAATACCCAAAATGAACTCCTGTACTTTTCCATGTAGCAAGACCTTGTGTGACACTTATATGAAACACTGCATGGATTAAATGTCACATCTACTCATTTTCATATATAATGATGTATATTACATCATTTATTTTCTCTTACAATGCAGTACTCTCTAGAACCTTTTCTAGACAGAAATTGTTCTGAAAACTATATCTCTTCTCCACAATCTAGAACTGAGAAGACAAAACACAACTTACGATTCAGATGTGCAGGAATGAGCATCTATTAAAGCATAACAGAAGAAACCAACGATGGCAGAACTATATGCATACTTACCTGGAACCTGGCTCATTTAACTACATACACCTCTACAGAAGGGTGTACAGATGATTTACCTATAACACAGTACAACAGCAACACAAAAAGTTTACTCTGAGTGCTTTCAGTTAGCACAATGACATAGAAGAGGAACATATGATCAGGATCCGTTAATTTCTTATTTTACAAAAGGATGAAAGTATTTTACTCTTAATTTTGGTCCATAGCTTGAGACAAGCAAAGGTAAAAATTTAAATCAACTCATCAAGGAAAGGAATGTACAAACAGAAGAAGAAAAATGTTCTAAATTCTTCCTCACATCTCCTGAATTTAGTGCTCAAGTTAGATTTCAAAATCAATTCAATTCTTACCCAACTTTCTAATGCTATAGGCATTATGACTTTGAAGGGTGTATAACCATGTATTCTAATCCAACCCCAAATATCTTTACAAATGTGGATTTTACTCACTTCAAGCATCCAACACAAATTTCTTGTATAAAACTCAGGGGTGCAATTAATCTCATTAACTTCAAGAGTCAGTTATCTAACCTGAATTACTGTTTCAGGTTCCCTAGAGAGGCAGATTCAGCATATGAAGATTTTCCTCTTTTCTTAGTAACTACAGGACTCTGAATGCAACACTCCTTAGCCTATGCAAGAGTAACTAAATTTAAGTGGGATGAATACTATAGCAGGTATCAGAGTGCATACAGAATAGTGAAAGAGTCCCAACTGTTGCACCACCTTGCAGGTCAGAGTTAAAGAAAGGCACTGCTGCTCCCTATGGCTGAGGTCATTAACAGTATGAAAATTACACTGCACAGGGAATACAATTTTCTCTTCTACAAATTACAGTGGCTGAAGCTGTTACAAAATGCATTTGCTTTGTATTAATTATATTGCTATCACTTTCCAAACTTTAAAAAGTGGTAGTTGCACTGTTTACCTGTAGGAAGGGGCAGAATTTGCCCACAAAACACCCTTTTGCCATATTCTTTGTTCATTCAGTTCTATAAACTAGCAAATCCCACACAAAACCTCTCTCTCCAAAAAGCACTCATGAGTCTCTCGACAGGATTTCTTCTTCTAAACACCATGTTCTTAACACAGTAGTGCCTCCCATTCAGATATCAGGACAAGACATTATGTACAAACTTTGAATTGCTCAGGTACATTCTCTTTTAGTAACGGTATTATTAAGATATACTGCCACTTTATTACAGGTATTATTTTGAAAGAGTAACTAAGTGGACATCAGTACCACATTAGAACAGATCAAAACAGGAGTAGCGTGGTCACAGTGCCTGTATGAGAACAGTAGTGTAAAATAAACAAATATGGTAAGGTCGTGCACGTTTACCTTGTTCCCAAGATGTGTGGAACCAAATGTTAACAAATGCCTATGCCTACAAGACAGCAAACATGCATATTACCTTTTCTGTGCCAATATAGAATTACTAATAGCTCAAACTAAACTTCACCCCATTCTTTACTTATGAAAAATTCTCAATAATATTAAATTATGCTTCTTAACAGCATTAAATGTAGGCCTATAGCCAGTAGCATGTGCACCACTAATGTGTTTGTTTTGTATTACCCACACATGCACACCACAGTATAGGCTTACAGTCAAATGTTCCCAGCCACACTCCTACCTAGCGTGGGCACGTAGCAGTCGACAGTACTGCACCTCCACCTTTTTGCACCACAAGTGGATTCTCAAAATCTAATTGCAGAGACTAAAGTCACAGCGGAGTTATACACTTCTAGGAGACAAAAATTTATTAACTCCATTGGCAAGTATCTCCTGGATACATTTAATGAGTCTTCGCTTGTTTTCCAGATTTCAGATAATTTTGCTCCTGGTAATACAAAGATGGGTAAAACAGTCAAATCCATATAAAAGAATGTAAACTTGAAATATGTGGGCACTGATTCTAGTTTTCTAAAAAAACATACAGGTATACATTTTTAATAGCTTGCAACCTCTATCCTGTGATTCTTTTAAGCCCTTGAATACTTATGAAAGACAAAAGGACCTATAGAAATATATTTCTTGGTTTTACAAGTTTCCTTGGTAAAGAAAAATGTACAAACGTGCAGATGGAGGATTATACTAAGAGACATACATAAGTTTGCTAACTTAAGCAACATAGAATGGTGGGACATTATTTGGGTATATCCCCAAACTCTATAAGCTTTATGCAATACACAGAAGATAAGGATAGAAATCTTCAGGTCCTCTAAAGATCTTGCCCATTTCCTCTACAGAAAAAACCTCTCCACAGAATGGGCAGCTTATGTCCTTCTCATACACAAACACTCAAAAAGAAGCAAGCAGAGAATACACAACTTAAGCTTTCAGTCCAGGAGGTAGCAAATAGGGGGAGATGAGTGCAGAGGGAGTGTGCTGCCCTCCAGCTCACCATAAGATGCTACGTGCGTGTTAATGACTAGCCATAAAAACACGTTTTAAGAGCAAGGAAGCAGAGCATAACTGCCTCCTCCCATTGAGCTGGCATTAGCTCAATGTCAGCTCATTCTGTCCCTTCACAGGTGCTTCTGAAAAGGCACATGAACTGAATAGCTGAGACTCAGAAGGGGAAGAACACTTTGGGGAAGGAAGGGACCCACACCCACTGGTTGCAGGACCAGGTCAAACTGCCTGCTGGTACGGTTTTTTGTTTCCTTTGCCTTTTGATTATGATAAACTGTTTTGGCTTTTTCACTTAACAATCACTATCAGTGAAAAAAAAAAAGCCCACACTGAACACAGCTATACATTTTGCTACATTATTTCATAATTGAAGGTACTGAAAGAAACCAAGTCTGTAAGTGAAAAGGAGAACCATTATTTTCCAACTCAGCATTCCAGCTATATATTTTTGTAGGAAAATGGAAAATCCCCCAACCAAGTCACTACTTGTAACTAAATTATCTCTTTAACATTGCCCAGTTCAATGCAAAGATGACGTTTTGAAAGGTTAGGGGAAAAGGAGGGCACAAAGAAGTGGAAATTGGTAATGCCGTGAATGTTTTCTCCCGCGTTTTTCTTCGCCGCAGCAGTTGGTCCTGCACTGGCACGTAAGCACTATAATATTAGACACCTGGAATGTGAGGAATGTCTGATAACCATACCCTAGCACAGGGATAATTCCACAGCCATAAACCAATGATACGACCTTTGAGCCTGTCCCTGGAAAGCTCAAATGCAGTGACATTATGAAAAGGCTATTATGTGCAGCGTTGCTAAAGGTTATTTATATATATACATGACTGTACACTGTTGATAGAAAGACACCGTGTTGTCATCAATTGAGAAGACTGTTAAGAAACTTGGCTATTAGTTTTAAGTCCATATACATCATGCTATTTTTCCAGTAATTTTAAATGTTTCCAATCCTACAATTTCTGCCTACAAACTTGACTTGGAAATGTTTCCTTTACTTGTCTTGTATCACTCTGCTTCTCATTTCATACATTCATTATCCAAGTATTCTTCTACAATATGAAGATGGACCCTTAGAAATACACAAGGTAAGGAAAAAGGAAAGCCAAACAACAAAAAACACCACACAAACCCTAAAAAAAGCACCATGAAAACCCAACAAATGCAGTCAATCATTCGTTTTTGAAATTCAAATAATGGCACACACTACAGAAATTTCCATATGCAAACCAGGAGCAACATCTGCCTCCAAAAGCTTACTACTTAACTGAAGTATGACACAACAAACAATGGGAGGAAAATACCTATAGATCGGAGTACTTTATTAGAATAAATCAAAACAGATACACTTACAGGAAAGGATTAAAACATTTATTCTGTTAATCTGAATGATTTGTCATCTTGGCTGTCAGTCACAAAGTACCAAAAGTAGGCTTCATGACAGATAGTTAACTACTAAAGGGTTAAATATAGGACATTTTTGTAGTGTGATAATTAAATATGGGAAAGAGAAATGTATTTCAAAGAAAGAACACAGTCAAAACCAGAACACAATCACACAACGTCATCATCAAAAGATCCTCCCTACCTCTAATCTTTCCCCTTCCTCCTCTCTGTAATTTCATACACGCACTAGTTCAAATCACCCCACTACTCACCTCGTCAGCTACAGAAAATGATTTTGAAAATTTTGTACTGTGAATTCCACTTCTCCTGCAAACAAACACTTACTTGCAATGCAAGGAACCTTTGGATTTATAGACAGGATATTTAAAGAGTCTCCTTGCCTAACTCTGCTCCCACTGAAGTCAGCAGGAGTGTTACCAATCTCAGTAGCAGGAAACTTAAGTCTGTGACAAGCACTTTTGAAAAGTACTATCCATCTGAACATCGCCGATAACCTCACAAACATTCAGCTTCATCACTGTGAAGCACTTCAGTCAAGTATACCAATCATTCCAGAAGAAGGGAAGAGTAAACCTGAGTTAAGTCCAAGGTCACTGCAATTTGGTAACAGACCTACAAACTGAACCCAACAGGGGACAACACCCCACTCTGTTATTCGCAGTACTAAGTTCTTCTTGTCTCGATTCCGGCTTCTCATCCAACCACTTGTTTTGGAACAATTTTTAATGCGTATTTCATTAAATCATTATGTGTTTTGCAGTACAATGCAGCTCCTGTTGCAAAAACACTGAGTTAAATCAGAGCTCAAATGGTACACAACCACTTGGTCCATCTCTGGCCACTGGTAAACCCTGTATCCAGATGCTACAGAAGAAACCCTTAAAAATGTATTAACATTTTTTTAAATGGAAAAAGAACAAACTCAACACTGATTATATAAAACAGCAAGCAGCATAATATTGAAAAGAAAAAGGATAATATATTTGTATTTTAATATTAATAAGAGACCATAAAAATGTCTGCCAACCCTTGATACAAATGGTTCAGAAAGATCCTTCAAATAATTTCATAGAAATTTTCATAGAAAACAGAATCTAGAAAAATCTTTACATTCTTGAGATCATATGGAAGTCACAGACTGAGTTATTATATTATATATTAGTAAAATTGCACAAAACTGAAATAACAAGTAAAGGTTGTAGCAAATGTTTGCTTCATACAAATCTAACATTGAAATTAAAAGTGCAAGATCATCAAGTGTCAGGGTACTGTAAAATTACAGTAGCATAAAATTATGATTATAAGAAGATTTCATATATATGTTCTGGCCTACACATTTAATCCCCTCCCACTAATTTAATATGAAAAGCTCTAGTTTGCAATGCTTTAATTAAACTGTCTTTCTTTGTATATTTCAAGATACTCAGAAAATAGTATTATATTAAACAAAATCAATGAAGAGTTTCTTCACCATCTTTACTGGTTTTATATTTCTTTATTCACAATATTAATTGACTTCAAGTTTTACATCAAATTTATTCCCAGTGGCTGTAAGGTTTGAGGAATGGGAAATATGCAACAATTATCCAACAGGAAACATGTAAGTTTGCCGTGACTTCCTTCCCACATACCCACTCCCAGAAACTGCCTGAAAAAAACCACCTCAGAATCTGTAATGAAGGCAGCAAATTTTCTAGTAGTCCCTAGGAGGAATACAGCACATATTCAGTTTATTGAAGCTTGGCCTTCTGTTGGAAGAAAAAAAAAAAAAAGAAAAAAAAGAAGAATCACCTTCTGCCTCTCATGTCAGATTGACTAAACGCCTTTCAGGTCAGCTATCCTTTTTGGCTCCCTTTCCCTGAACCCTTATAAGCCTTTCTACCCCCAGCATACAATTGCTTGTCACACATCCCTCTTTACCAAGTATGTTTGGCACAAAGCTGTTCAGAGCAAATACTTCCAAAGCAGTAATTTGCAAAGATCGCTGAGAAATTCTCTGAGACACTGTCAAAGGAAACCTGGAATTTCCAGATGAGCTAATGCTGGAATAAAGCTGCCTACCTCTCCCAAACATGACAATGTACTCCCTTCAGGTTTATTAGCAGTTTGTATTGATGATTTAAAAATTAGAATAATTCAGGTTAAAGAATTACTTCAGAGAACATAGTACATATTCAAACCTAGTCCCTAGTTGTGGTGGCTAATAGCACAGAGTAAATTAGCATTTCTTTAAATAAGCATACTAACATCAAAACAATATACAAAATGCTCTCATGAGTAGCTAAAAGCAATGTTTTACCAGTCCTGTCCTTCAAGGTGAAAGAGAAGGGGAAAGAAGATGAGAACACCAGAATGAGGTTATTCTGCACATTTTGAAATTCAGTTGCTTAAGCTAACACTTAAAACTCAAAATTAAAAAAGGAAGTAGCCTATTTACAAAAATCTGTGAGGAGACTTTGTACTACTGTATCACATTTAACTGGATCAAGAGACAACTATTTTTGCCAACACCACTGCAGAAATCATTCAACTCCTTGTGGGTGGCTCTTTGAATCAGCTCAACGCTTAGCAGAAGCCAAAATGCCAAACAGCTTAATTACATGTTACGAGGAAAGAAATATAACACAAAACAGAAAATACCACCATACAGTTTTTTTTAAAGCTGTTGTGTGACTACTTTTTAATGCTCCATTCAGCTCTGATAGCCCTGTACTCCTGCACCACCACAACATCTTAAAAGTAAAACCGCAAACCAAGATGCAGAGAAAAGCAAGCAATGGCAATCAGAGTATAGAATGTAATGTAACTGAACAGGTTAACATCATTCATCTTAGTAGTCTCTTACAGAGTGGAAATATGGTGTACATGAGAGGAACAGGCAGCACTTATTCTCTGTTTCTCACACTACAAGAAAGCACATGCAGAAAGTACAGAAGGGCAGGCTCAAAACAAAGTTCTATACAATACACAATCATAGCTGGACCACACTGCCACTGCATTTTGTTGAGGTCAAAATCATAACTGCTTTCAAAAACAGATTTGACAAAAAATACAAAGAACAGATTCATAGTGACAGTAAATGTGATATTCCAGATACAATTGTTTCCCTATTGAAGTTGCTATTCTAAATTCACCTGTCTCCTAGCACATGCGGGAAGATTAATTAAATCTGCCACTCCCCCCTTTCCCAAGGCTGTTAAGACTGGAAATTGGAATTCCAAAGGTAGAAATTGTGTCACACACAATACCTTGTCTTAAAGTAAACTTAAAGAAAAGGCTCTGGCTATATAGGATCTACTGACCTTTACATTAAGGATTAAAAAGACAACAAAACCAACCAACCAACCAAGGCAGGTGATACTTTTCAGGATAGCTACTATTATAGCAGCAATATTCTTTGGCAACAGAAAGGAACATATAATACACAAATCCTAAGAGTTAACATACAAAGATGAAAATGAAGAAAATACTTCCCACTGGGAAAAAAAGAAAAAGAAGAAAAATACTTTGGTCTTGTACACATAGTTCAAACTGGATCTTGTTAGAAAGTATTCTTAGAACTGTCTTACTACAGAGAATATTGTGGAACACTGAAACTCATAAACACAAATATCTTTGAAGTCCGTTTAATGTATTCTTAGTTAAAAACCATTTAGTTATTGAACATTTTTATAATGAATCACTAGAGTTTCTTTTTTTTCTTGCTTCTGTTAGTTATAGTCACAAAGAATTTTTTTTTTTAAAGAGTATCACAAAGCTAACATTTCTTAGACTTACATTAATCCCATTTCTAGCAAATAATATTAAATTTTAGGAGCAATAGAAAGCTAACCTAGATGAGGGGAAACAAGTTTGAGGTCCATCTTGAGTTGAACAAAAGAAGTCATAGCTAGTCTCTACTTTTGACTAAAAACATGGTACCAATTCTCATCATCTGCCCCAGTTTTGTAACAGCAACCTGCAAACCACGCTTGCCTTCCTTTGGTCTAGTAGTCAACAAGTTGTATTCTACCTGGAAAATCATGAAATGTGGACTATTGGAGGGACCAGTCCTGTTTAACATCTGTTCAGTGATTTGGAAAAGGCATCAGACTGCACTCTCATCAGACTTGCACATGACACCATATTGGAGGGACCAACCAACACTATTAAGGACATGACCAGCCTTCAGAAGACTTGGGCTACAGGAATGGGCCAGCAGGAACCTTCAGAGATTCAGCAACACAAACGCCAAGTCCTGCATCCAGGAAGCAAATGCCCTCTACTATAATACAGGCTGGGACTGATCAGCTGTGGAGTAGCTTTGGGGTCCTGGTGGGCAGTGAGCTGGCAGTGCTCCAGTGCCCTGGCTGCAGAGAAGGCAAACAGCCTCCTCTATCAGCAAGAATGTGGCCAGTACATCAAAGAAAGTGATTACCCTCTCTACTCTACAGTCATTAAACTGTATCTCAAATACTCCACTCAGTTCTGATCTTCTAAGGCAAAAAAACCATCCCCAAACCTAACTGGAGCAAGCCCAGGGGAAAGCCACCGGGATGGTTGGGAGCTGAAGCACCTGCCCTGTGAAGACACTGAGGGACTGGGGTTTGTCCAGCTTGGAGAAGAGGCAGCTTCAGAGGGATGCAACTGCCTGATCCTATGAAGGATACACAACTTCACAGAAAGGAAATTTCTACACCAAAGGCAGCCTTGCCTTCAACAAGGCTAGAAGCAACCTTTGTATGTATAGAATCATAGAATCAGCCAGGTTGGAAGGGACGTCTGAGGTCATCAAGTCCAACCCTTGATCCACTACCGCTGCAGTTGCTAGACCATGGCACTAAGTGCCACATCCAGTCTCATCTTAAAAACTTCCAGGGACGGAGAATCCACCACTTCCCTGGGCAGCCCATTCCAATGCCTGATTACCCTCTCTGTAAAGAATTTCTTCCTAATATCCAACCTAAACCTCCCCTGGCAGAGCTTAAGACCATGCCCTCTTGTCCTGCTGATAGCTGCCTGGGAGAAGACACCAACCTGGCTACAACCTCCTTTCAGGGAGTTGTAGAGAGTGATGAGGTCTCCCCTGAGCCTCCTCTTCTCCAGGCTGAACAACCCCAGCTCCCTCAGCCTCTCCTCATAGGACTTGTGCTCGAGTCCCTTCACCAGCCTCATTGCCCTTCTCTGGACCTGCTCCAGCACCTCAATATCCTTCCTGAACTGAGGGGCCCAGAACTGGACACAGTACTCCAGGTGTGGCCTCACCAGCGCTGAGTACAGGGGAAGAATCACTTCCCCGGACCTGTTGGCCACACTGTTACTGACACAGGCCAGGATGCCATTGGCCTTCTTGGCCACCTGGGCACACTGCTGGCTCATGTTCAGCTTCCTGTCAATCCAAACTCCCAGGTCCCTTTCTGCCTGGCTACTCTCCAGCCACTCTGCGCCCAGCCTGTAGCGCTACAGGGGGTTGTTGTGGCCAAAGTGCAGGACCCAGCACTTGGCCTTGTTGAATCTCATCTCGTTGGAATCAGCCCAACTCTCCAGCCTGTCCAGGTCCCTCTGAAGAGCCCTCCTGCCTTCGAGCAGATCAACACTCCCCCCCAACTCAGTGTCATCTGCAAATTTGCTAATGGTGGACTCAATCCCCTCATCTAAATCATCAATAAAGATATTAAACAGAACTGATCCCTGGGGGACACCACCAGTGACCAGCCGCCAACTGGATGCAGCACCGTTCACCACCACTCTCTGGCCCCGGCCCTCCAGCCAGTTCCTAACCCAGCACAGAGTGTCCAAGCCGTGGGTTGCCAGTTTTTTCAGGAGTGTGCTGTGGGAGATGGTGTCAAAGGCTTTGCTTTGTAGACACAACCACAGCCTTCCCCTCATCCACCAGGTGGGTCACCTGATCATAAAAGGAGATCGGGTTGGTCAGACAGGACCTGCCCTTCTTAAACCCGTGCTGGCTGGGTCTGATCCCTTGTCCATCCTGTAGGTGCTGTGTGATTGCACTTAGGATGATCTGCTCCATAACCTTGCCAGGCACTGAGGTCAGGCTGACGGGCCTGTAGTTTCCCGGGTCCTCCTTCTGGCCCTTTTTGTGGATGGGTGTGACATTTGCCAACTTCCAATCATCTGGGATCTCCCCAGTGAGCCAGGACTGTTGGTAGAGGATGGAGAGAGGCTTGGCGAGCTCTTCCGCCAGCTCCCTCATCACCCTTGGGTGGATCCCATCTGGTCCCATAGACTTGCAGGGATCCAAGTGGCTCAGCAGGTTGCTAACTGTTTCCTCCTGGATTACAGGAGGGCTATTCAGATTCTTATCTCTTTCTACAAGCTCCAGAAGCCAGGCGTCCTCAGGACAACCTGTCTTACTGTTGAAAACTGAGGTAAAGAAGGTATTAAACACCTCAGCCTTTTCCTCATCTTTGCTAACTATATTCCTGCCCATGTCCAATAAAGAATGGAGGTTTTCCTTGCCCCTCCTTTTGCTATTGATGCATCTGTAGGAGGACTTTTTGTTATCCTTCAAAGAAGTGGCAAGATTAAGTTCAAGTTGTGCCTTCGTCTCTCTAATTTTCTTTCTACATGACCTAACTATATTCCTAAACTCTTCCTGAGTAGTCAGCCCTTTTTTCCATAATGGGTAGGCTCTCTTTTTTACCCTAATTTCCTTCAAAATCTCCCTGTTCAGCCAGACCAGTCGTCTTCCCTGTCGGCTTGCCTTTTGGCAGACTGGGACAGCCTGCTCCTCTGCTTTCAAAACTTCCTCCTTGAAGCATGTCCATCCCTCCTGGACTCCTTTGTTTTCAAGGGTTGTTTCCCAGGGTACACTCTGAACCAGTCTTCTGAATAGGCCAAAATCTGCCCTCCTGAAGTCCAGCATAGAGGTTAATTAATAGTTTAGTTACCTGATGTTTGTCATATTTGCAAAACAAAATCTAAAAAATATTTTGTCCTCCTCTGAGAGGCTTCACTTTAGACATTTTGACTTTTATTTTTCCATCAAAGCTAGTTCCTTAATGAGGCTCCAGCAAGGAGAGAGTTTAAAAACAATTACTAATGACACAGAAAATGACAACACTGTCTCAAATACTGAGCAGAGGCACTTCCACAGAAAAACAACACCTAAGCATAAACAATTGATTAAACGGTAATCTCCCATGCTGTACATATCTTTTGTACTGGAAAAGGCAAATTGCCATATAAGCAACGTTTCAATAAATTCAGCTGACTAGAAAGTTGCAATTTCACAGACTTCTGGAATTTCTTAGACACAGTAATTTTAAATGAATCCTTCATAAAAATAATTTTCAGTATTTTGTTAGATGTAAAGCTTTTATACAGTTTGAGTAATGAAAAACCTCAACATTAGCTCATACAGTGGAAATAGTCATTCCTTGCCAAGACAACCATTACATCCCCATTTGCCATTTATTATTCTTTTAAACTGAATAGAGAGGATTGCTCTTAAGAGATAGTCTAGATATGAATCTCTACTATCCAATTACTTATGTACTCTCTTTCAATTTCTCAATGGATGGCTCTTACTATCTCTCATAAATCAATCTACATCAGTTGCTTTTGTGAAAAGTCTTTAACATAAATATTAATACTTTGAGCTACTATTTTTCCTCCAATTCTACATAGTATCCTTAGGTTCCTTCAGGAAATTACTTCATGTATCATTCAAGCTTTTAAAATAAAACATATATATCTACTTGAAGGTTAGGCTTCTGACTCTCATCCTATAAACATCAGTCATCTAAAACAATTTCCAGAAGTACTGGAAAGTTTAAAAGTGGGCACACTATAATTAAACAGGAGTCAAACTTCTAATCTGTTGAAAATGCCACTGGGCATCTGCATGTATTCCAATGCTCTATGACATACTATGTAAAGAAAACAAATACAAGGGAAATTAACATTCAGTCAGAATGTGTATGAGCGTGGAGCTTGACCTAACAAGCAGACAGATTTCCAAGCTCGTGACAGCCCATGCAATTCTTTTTAGCTTATCTGCAGGCACTCAGTATGGCTAAAGTTCTAATTTAGAAAGTATGTGAAAAGGTTAGGGAAGAAAGAGAGGATCGTGATTATTCACAGTTCAGCAAAAATCTGTTTTCTGAGTTTTAGACTCTGGGGATTCCATAGTAAATTTAGGAGAAGAAGCTGGAATTTCCTGATCTGGCAGATATAACCTAGGGTGGGGGAAGGATAATTCTCAAAAGAGCTTTCAAAGGTGGGTTTAGAATTTTGCCTGACAGAACAATGATTGATTTAAATCCACCATAAAAAGAGAGATCTGATCTTCTGACAAGTCTTTGAAATGGTAGAAGCTAATAGGAATCATTAGCACTGCATGCTTGCTTAATGAAAAATCCATTCTTTTACATTTAGTTCTAAACATTTTTAACACACTTGTGAGCTTATCATCTCATGCTTGAAGTTGTCAGTATACTAAGCACCTCTTTCTGTGCCATGCCATGAAGAACTAAACTTTTATAGGCAAAAACAGTACGGAAGAAAGGTAGGAGTTTTCAATAAAATAAAACATGCATTCCTTCTTAAATGTGATCTGCATAGCTCTTCACTTTTCAGTACATGGTAATTTCATCCTCTCCCAACCTAATTTCTACGTTTCATCTGTTTCAGCAGTTTTAACTCTGAACAAATAGTGTGAAAACTCTGCTCTTTACTAGAAGTCCAGGTGAAAGGGTCCAAGTCCTGTCTTTTTTTGCTGCTGCACTGTTTCATGCCAAAGACACAAAAAGAATTTAATTTTGCCCATCACATTTCCTCTCCTTCATCATACTGCTTTCTCTATGTTAAATTCATTGTACTTCTATCATTTGTATTTATAATAAACAGATTGTAACAAGGTCTCTGGTTTGGTTTACATAAACTTACTTAAATAGCAACAAGAACTAGAGACCTCTGCCAAACGGTATCAGAGCAGTCTCTGGGTACCAGTGAAGAAACAGTATTGTTAATTTCTTAACATTACAGTATTTCAATCATTATTAGCATTTCTGTATTTACACATAGAAGACATTCTGTCTAGAATTGATTTCTGCTTTCCAAAATCTAATCATAACAGCAGATATCTTTTATTTGTAATCCTAATAAGCACAAAAACCCACCACTCAAAACCAAACACCACCACACGTAATTTCTGATAATGACACCTGGCTTCATTTGACAAGAGTCTGCAGAAAAAATACATAGCCTTGTGCAACAGAGATGAATAAAGTTTGCAAAGTAACTAACAGTGTTATCTCCTTGTTTTTCCATGCCTGGATTGTTCTTCCTGTTGTCCCTCTACAGCCAGCAGCCAGCTGCTGGGAGATACACAAGGAAACAGCAGTGCTTGGTGACCCTCACCGGCAGCCAAAGAATTAGTCTGGTTGATGGAGCGTGGCAATCCACTGCGCCAGCTGAAAAAAGCAGGCTAGGGCATTTTTTGATTCTTTCACTGGACTTTGGGAAGGCAAAATCTCTTCCTTTCGCAAACCTGACTAGAAAGCCTAACTGATGTCCAAAGGGCCTTTACTGTACTGACATTTGCTATGTTTAAGCTATAACCCAAGTCCCTTATGAATGGTCCAAATACTTATGAATGGCTGTAACCTAGAGTGTGTTGCAATATGGATGACTGCAGGGACAGTAGGGACACAGGTAAAAAGATTCACGTGGCATGATGCTCCTGTGATACCCACATTAGCAGAAAGACTGCCAAGTCTGTCAGAAGAGCAAAGCGGGACAGAGTATTTCTTGCAGAGAATAATTTGCGGTCACTAGGTGCAGACTGAGGTAGAGAGGGGTCAGGGAAATCCCTTAGCTGAGGTTAGGGGGGGATGTCTGCAGCCCGAAAACTCCCCACTAAGATAATACAAGGACTTAAACACCTCAACCCTGACCTTCAAGTCTTTGTTCCCTTCTGTTTTGCTGTTGTGGTCCAAAAAGCAGAACTAACAAGAAGTGTATAGTGCAAATCACAACCCTTCTGCCAGTCACTAACAATTCTAGTTGTGTTGTTAAGCTGCCAACAAGCTAAAATGTACTGCAGACTTCAGAGCATTGAAAAATGCTTCATTCTCCTGCTGCCATCACCCTTACCTACTTTTTATTTATTCCATACTGTTCACACCGATGGAGTGATGTATTTGAACAGGTTGAGACCCATTCTTTTCATCACACTCCTATCTTTTGCTTATTCGCTGGAGCTTTTTCTGAACCTAAAGAGAAATGATCAAATTCTAAGAACAGAGGGCACACAGGACATGGTACTTGAAGCTGGGAACTGCTGTTGATAAAAATCTGAGAAGAATTTATGGAGATCACAGACAGTCTTTGACTGGTTAAATGTTTCTATTGACAGGCACACCTCTTAACGCTATCCATAGGACAATGATTACATTCCACAGGAATTTCTACAGCACTGTTTCTCCCACCCTAAATTTTTCAAAATGATCCATTTCCAAAACTGAAACCTAGATTTTCCTGTTGCCTTGGGTTATGGCAGTTCAGAAAACAGAACCAGGATGTTCAGGTACCTCTTCCACCTCATTCATTTGGGGGTTGGTTTTTCAATAGCACCAAGTCATTCTGAGCCAGGAAAGGAACTGGAATCTGACTCTTTCACATTCCAGACCACTACACTGACTAACAAGCAATAAAATCTTCCCAGTCTTTTACACTCCCAAAAGAGCCCTGACACAAATTTTTCATCAAAACAGAAGAATGGAATGTTCTATACAGACTTATGAACACTAACTTCTGAAAAAAAAAAAGCTTATTTTAATATATCACACAACTTCAACTGTCACTTTGTCTTTTGACATTCATTTTCTCCCTTTTCTTCTGTGGTGGTGGGAAACAGTTTTCCCCCTGAAGTTATAAAATGGTAAAACCCCAGGGGGTGGTGACCCTTGAAGTTTTGAGGTTTTACCCAATGAGCGCTTCTGCAAAATATAAACATATCACAAGCAGAACGGAAGAGAAGGTTGTTGTAGTTGTTGTAGAAGAAGTAGCCATGTTGTAGAGCCACGAGGAAGGGGCTCGGAGCCCCTTGGGGCCTCTGGCCCCCCCAGCCCCTGGCAGGGGGGGTTATAGGGACTTGGAACAGCGTAAGGCTGGGCTAAGTACCTGTGGCTGAGAGCTGAAGGAGTTTCTCTACTGTAAGAAGCAGCAGGAGCAGCGGCAGAACTGCACTGACCGAAGAATCGGTGGCAGAGAGGCAGAAGAGGTAAGACCAAGCAGCAACAAGCATGCAGCTGAGCAGGAAGACACAGAGTTGTCTGAGAGAGCCGAGAGAGAGCCAGCAGCAGAGAGAGAACTAGGCTCTACACAGAGAGAGACAGAGGTTGGGGTAAGAACTGAATCAAAGACCCCCAAACTCCTTGGAGACTCCTAGAAAGGAAGGGATGATGGACTTTTAGTCTTGGAGTGCTACAGCACTGCAGGAAGGAGCTGAAAAGCTCAGAGAAGGAATGCAGAGAGGGTGACCTTGCCCCCCCCTGCTGCTTGTGACAGAGCACAGAACTCTGCAAAGGGGACTTGAACCCCCTGAAGATACAGACCGTCACGAAGACCCCTGTGCTTCATGGTATGATGTGGTGACGCAACTGTTGTCTGGGTGAACGTAGCCCACGGAAGAGAAGACCTTTGCTTGAAGACGAGTGGCCGAGGGGCTTGGATACTCCCTTGTATGTATACTGGCAGAGATCCAGCTACAGCTGCTGCATGAGAAGAGGACAGATGCCTGCTGCCTTAGAGACATTGCTGCTCTGAGAGTAGAAAGGGATCTTTTCCTTCTTCCCTCCTGGACTTTTATTTGGAGGGGAGAAGAGATTTGATCCATTGTAAATACTTATGTCATGGTAGAGATAATTAAGATTGTATATAATGTATTGTAGTATTTATTTTGTACAGTCATTGTAATATATTCCCTTCCCCCATTTTTGAGTCTCGTGTGGTGTCTGGAAAAACCATCTCACACTGGGTTGAGATGTGGGAGGGGGTTTGGACTAGGGAATTGGATTTTGGAGTTCTCAAACCATGACATCTTCTGCCTGGTTTATTAGTGACAGTCCAGTGAAAAGCCCACATAGCACACCACTGCCATGTTGATATTTTCAATAGACTACTAAAGCAGTTTTGCTTTTGTACACCACTGTTATGGACATCTTGGAACTATCCCTATGACAAATATATCTCTTACTTTCCAGTCCACCAGCAACTATTAGTATAATAATTATTCATTACATAATTTATGGCTTCCAGTGGAAGAATAAAGCAAAATAAACAGCAACTATCATTTGCTAAAGAAGTATTTCTGTATCTTTTAGCTTGAAATGACATTTTTTGGAAACAAAAAATAAATTAAATATAGAATTACTATTCTTTCTAAAATTGCAAGAATTTAAGAAACAAAACAAACCATGTAGTACAAAGAAGATTAGAAAACGCTAGGATCATCAAGAACCGCATGTAATTTAAAGGTAACTTCAAAATAGCCCTCAATCAAACCAAACGTAGCCAGCAGGCCAATTCTTTCAAGTATTCATCCACAGGTAGTAATTTAAAAAACAATCACAGAGGTGAATAAAAGCTGTTATGATCTATGAAGTACAGCAAAGTGTCATTCAGGAGAGTTGTTTTCAATCATCCATCTCTGAAAGTGCCTTCTGGAACAAACTTTAAAATACTGTCCCTTCCAAAGTCACATTTGAAGGAACAGGAAAAAAAACAACTGTAATGAGATGCTTCTAATACATTTAGTAGTAACTTTAATATTGCACTGCATATAACGTAGCCCACACAGAGGTATCTTTAATAAACCAACCACTAGATGTAACACACATTTTCCTCACCAAATTCTATAATTCAAATTATTAGAAGTACAATGATAACTCCAAAGTGTGGGAGATCTACATCGATATCAAATAGAGTTGCTCTTCAAAGTGATAAAGAAATTTAATTTCTACATTTTTGCTTGTAGAATTGATAGCTAAAGCAAATTGAAGCTTTAAATCTTTTTACAGACACTACTAAAGCGAAGAGTGGTTGAGTTACTGTCATTATGCTGCTAAACAGCACTTATAACCTCCAACTACTCTCATAATTCCCATTCCAATATAGCACATTTTAGTCTCCTTGTCCCACAGCTACTTGATCATCTGATTTTTCCATTAAAGGTACAGGTGTTTGGGATTAAGGACTTCATGTCAGGTATGGTAATAAGTATTTCCTTGCATTTAAACAGATTACATCAAGACTACTTTGCTGAAACTAGTATCTTTTTTTAAAATATGATGTTTAGTTAATTTGATGATCTAACACTGATAAAGCCATATTTACCCACATATGCTTGGTAAATAATGAAGACAAAGAACCTCTGGAAGAGATCTGGTCCAACATACTACCCAATGCAGGACACTTCTGAAATCAGACCAGGTTGCTTTGAGTCATGCCCACAACCATTCAGGGTAACCTCTTGTAGTGTTTGACCACAAATCCCAGGCTACACTGTCAATTTTTTTGGATGTAGTAAATCACTGCAATTCCATTTGCAATTATTTTTAAACCTCTTCTAGGATACAGATTATACATTGGCCCATCAGTTTCAATATAATGAACAGTATTAATTTCATCTCCATGTTAACCACTCTGTGGTTTCTATCAAAAAAATTTTTCATCAGTTGCCCGCTGTTACTTTCACATACTTTAACATTTGTGTGGAAGACCAGTCAGTATTCATGTGGTACACATTCTATACCTATTCTATATATGTAATTTATCCTTAGTCTCCACACCATCCAGAGATTGTGCTTTCACAACGTGAAGTCTTCAGTACCAAAGCTAGTGTAAGGAGGACGAGTCATCTTTTCAAAATAATAATTTTTTAAAAAGAGGTAAATTGACTTTTCTCTGATGCAGAAGTACTACAAGCTTATGTTGTGATATGACCTTTATTGCCATCTTTTTTCATTTTTGCTCTCGCTGCTTTTAAGCCTTTCTACTCTGATTCGCAGCAAAGTTGCACAAACAGATGTGTAGTACAGTTGAATGGGGGGTGTCAAAAAGAAGCAAAAAGTGGAAAGAGAAATACCTTCAGCTCTTACTAGCACAAAATGTTATTCACAAAATCAAAACTTCATTGTCTACTAGTCTCATTTCTCTCTTTCATAAAGTCATCTGTGCATCAGACAACTCAAACTGACAAGTGTCAGCCAAATATTGCCCCAATCATTTTATATCATGAACCATTTTATTCCCTGAAAGAAATTTAGAGATGTTTTCACATGAAAATCAAATATATCTCAACCAAACAGGTAGAATTGAAATACAGTAATGCACTAACATGTTTCTCTGAAACAGAACAGCAAACATGGATTTTGTAAAATTTTGCACTTGATTCTTTTTATTTAAAAAATAATTAAAAATAAAGACTGTTATTTATTATATAGACTCTCTGCCCACTTTCCTCCCTTACGACTTAATATCTGATTTCTATTACCTCCTATATTCTTAGGATATTTCTACAGCAGATCCAAAGGTCTTAACACTGGAGACAAAAAATTTGTCCCTAAACTGCCTCACTTGGACCTTAATGAGTTTGTCCACAGCAGTGGGAAGTTTATTTACACTCCTTGATTAGCTCAAAAGTCTATGACTTCAGGGTAGATGTTATTGAAAAGACAACAGATCACACAGTATAGGAATGGCTGCTTTGAAAGATTTTGCCATCCCAATATTCCTTTTTATCTTCATCATCAAGCAACATCAGGTTGATCAACAGCCAAAGGAGATATCCCCAGGAGAAACAGAAAGGTAACAATCTCTGGCTACATCTCAACTGGGAAAAGTGGAGTTTGGGAGTGCTTTTAACCTCCTGAGTTACCAGACACTATAGCAAAGTGAAACTTATCTAAGTATCAGTCCCATCTCTCAATGCTGACTTCTGGATCAGCTGGGCCAAAAGAGACCTATGACCTGTTATGGTCAGGACTACAGTTCAGGTGACCACGGGATTAGGTTTCCAGGGTATGTGCTCATACACATATTTCTGTTTAGATGCAACCTTTCTTAAGTTGGATCAAACCTGACCTTTGCATTAAAAGCCACTGTAAGAAAGAGAAGCTGCAGAAAAGACTAATATAAAATCTCCTTATCTCTCTAACTCTCTTACCAAGAGGATAAAAACATCTAGCTCAACTTTTGCTAGACATCAGAGTATTAACATGACATGAAAGGTGGAATGAGAGAGCCCAAGAAAGAAGTTTATAAACATTCTGCAGTGGAATACCTCCAAACAGAGCTTGCAATCCAGCACAAAGAATATATTTTCAGGAAAAAAATATATATCAGGTTTCACAACTTCCTCTTCTTTCAGTACAGCTGCTTTTTAAAATATGTCTGCTTTCAATAAGGCATCTGCATAAATGACTGCCTGTGGAGAGACAAATTCCATGTATTAGTCTAAAGGGGTAATGTCTTCCCTTAAGATTCTTGTCCTTCAAAATTTTTGCAAGTATTCAATCATCTTACATTTAAAGTTAAGTACTAAGTTCCTATGTAATCAAAAAACCCATCAGGACATCATCATCATCAAGGCCACATGAAAACCTTCATAGTATCTGGATGTTACTGTGTTCATCATCACATCAGCTTTAAATATCACCAAAAGTCTTAAACAGATGGGTACTAGTCACGCATAAGTACAAAGAGGGGATTCAGACAAAGTTCTAATACTGGCCATTTTAAAAAACTAACAGTATTACAAAATAGATGTTTATGACAGCTCATTCCCAAAGGATCTGTTAGAAACCTACTACCTTAATAAGTACTGCCACAAGAAGGGTACTTTGGTAAGTACTGTCACCCCTCAACACCAGACACCTGCAGTGATAATGTTTCAAGAACTTCAGGCAGCTGGATGAAGCTGCTTAACTAACTAGGACACCTGCCAAATTCAGAACAAAATCAAAAATGAAGTGTTGATTACAGGAAGGTTATTTCAAGGGGGTTTGTTTGGTTGGGTTTCTTTAGTTTGTGTTTTTTGTTGTTCTTGCTGTTTGTTTTTTTAAATACTCTTCCTACATTTTTTAAAATACTAGCCACATCAGGCACCACAACTTTAAGCAGAAAGAAGGTACCTTACAATTTCTCAGCAAACCCTAACTGACAAAAAAAAAAAAAGTACATGAAATATCAAGTCTAGGAGGTTCTAAAGGTTTTGCACTAAAAATCTTTAACTGTTCTTCATCTGTCCTCCAAGCTCATTTTCTTGCCAAAATCTTGCCTGGAAAAATAAAGTTTTGATGGCTTTCACGTATTCTGAGCAAACAGGCCAGCCAGGTCTTGAATGCAAATCAGCAACCTGCCACAGTACAGAAATCTATGGCTCATTTTATATCATTGGAAGTCATGCTAGCAAGTGAGGCAGAACAACCACACAAGCAAATGAAAACATAAGAAAGAACCAAACCCCCAAATCCATATCACCATAATAACTTCTTTTGCTATCAGCAATTCACCTTCTAGACCGCAGCATCATTAACTTCGCTAACAGCAGCCCAACCAACTAACGATGCCTTAGCAAACCTTGAACTTCAGTCCACTACAGTCTTTGTCTCAAAGAGTAGATATAAAAAGAGAGCCTAGGGATTATCAGTAACAGAAAAACCAACCAAACAAAAAAACCAACCAACCAACCAACCAAAAAAAAACCAGAAAAGAATATGCAAAGTTCTGAAACTTTCAGAACAAATTATCTGTTTACTGTGTATTAAATAACCCTGCATATTAAGCCTTACTTGCTGCAGTAGTAAACCACTGACCATGCTGGCTTGACTACGGTGTTTGCATACTTTCCTGCATCCCATAATATCTCTAGTCATTTAAACATTATTTCAGGAATGTCCTGTAGAGGTCTCAGATGATTATTCACATCCATAACATTCTACTATTCACCAGAATGACTGTAAATGTGTTAACAGTTCATTTCAAACATTGCAGTGCTGACAGCATGACAGAAAGAGGTCTTTAATCCTTGTCAGATTGCTGCCTTGAATTGCATTCTCTTATGTATAACCATTTACTAATCAATGCTTAAGCCAAATATATTTTAAATATTTTATACTTCCATTCCAAAAGATCCTCCTTCATAATGTAACCCAGTAAAGCACCACCTCAGCCTGCCACTTCTGCGTGGCAGGGAACTGGGAACTACAAAACAAAATGTGAAAAACTTTGGCAAAATTCCTACTATTCAGGAACATTAATGCATGAAAACACAGAAGAAAAGACCTTGAATTTTGGAGTTTCTCTACAGGTCTACATTCCAAACCAATTAATTAATTGATCCATAAATTAAAGGGAATGCTGTTACTTCAAAAGGGTGAAATTCAAGTCAGACCCTCAGAGATCACATCTGAGCAATATCCTGCTTTCTTGATCTTACTCCAACCCCATGGACATTCCAATGCTGGTTTTGTATTTTGTCACTGTTCAACCTGGAATTTAGTACTAAATGGTTTTGTACCTTAGACTCATACCATAACTTAATTTGCAAGTCTTTCTGAGAGAAGTCCCTAGCCCTCCAAACTGAATTGCTCTGAATTCCATCCAAACTAAAAAGAGAGGCTATGTGCAAGCCTTTGCACTTAAAGTCTCAAGAAACAAAAACCCCAAAATACCATTTGGGTTCAGATCCTGCAGAACAATAAAACTTTCCATTACTGGGAATGTAACTCAAATAAATTCAGTACCTCAGAAAAAATACAAACATGAATAACTTTTTGCAAGGGTCATAATTTAAAATTTATCACAAATTACCGTACAAGATGATGATGTGTTAAGGCAGCACTAACAGAATTAACTGAAAAGGACTTGATTTTTCTTTTTTATGATATGTGATTACACTGACTATACATTGCAGAGGTCTTGGGAATATGGGGATCAGATTTGGATGGATAGTGAGCTTAGGTACACTTGGGAGTACATCCCCAAGAGTACACAAAAAGTATAATTAAGTGCCATATAGCCCTTAGGCAGAACCATGACCTATGTCACAGTTTTAACAATAAATTAAGAACACAAATAATGTGTTAATACATTCCTACCAAGACAACACTTCCTATATAAAATAGTAGCTCCTAAACTTCTGAAATCTCATGACTTTCTCACAGGATGTTCTCCATATCTCTTAAAAATAATTATTTGGTGCTGTACCAAGAAACAATGTATACAGAGATACCTCAAGCTGGGTATTCACAATGCAACTCAGGACAGCCAAAACGTTTTAAAACTTAAATCACATCCTCAGTAACAACACACATATGACAACAGAAGTACAATTAGACTTGAGTGGTGGATAATTTATGGAATGTGGATAAAATGACCCTTAGCTCACAAGGAAATTTTGTATCACAAGCATCTCTTACAAATCCACCGAAGAATAAACATAGGTCAAAGAAGCTTCTTAAGCAATAGTAACCACAAATTCACAGAAGCAAAGTCCATTAGATGCCAATACACGTCCTACTTTTCCCACCGCCTTTCCAAAAGCAAGAAACACACCCAAATAGTCCCTCTCTAGGTCCTCTCCCAGCTATTTCAGCCTTACTGCACTATAAACCTTTTTCCATTGACAACTGCTCCCTAGAAGCCAAAACCAGCACCCCCTTGGTCAGACTCTGCACCAGTCAGGCTACAGTCAGAATGGCTCATGAACACGAACCAAACCACAGGGCGAGACTGTAATCATTTGCTAAGTAACAACATTTAAAAAATACAGGTAATTTGCTAATAATAGCATTTAAAAAATCTAGCACGTAAATCTGAATCACATCTTGTTCTCTGATGCACATCAACTGTTTTTTAACCAACAAATTTTGCATAAGGTTACTTCTAAGAAGAATTCTGAGTTTTAAAAGAGACATTTTGTTAGCATTGGTGAAGAGGTAGAAAATTCTAAGTCTACATTGACATTTTTTGCATAATCAAAGAAATATGTATTAAGAATGAAGAGACTAGTCTTTGAATAAGAGTACTTGTTCTCTATCAGATCATCACCACCTCTCATGAGACAGGCATTTCTAGGCTAGACTGCAGTTTAACTATTGACAGTACTAAACAAAGGATTTCATTATTTGCCCACCAAAAACAAATAAATGTCTTTCCCTAATAATTTTCTGCAGTCCATCATGGACAGCTACCAATGTTAAAATGCCCACTTTTTCAGCTGAAGGGGCCCATACCTCATCTTCTGGAAGTATTAAGAGAACCACATAGCAAATCACCCTGCCCAGAAGTGTCCTAGAGAGCGACAAGCAGAAGAGACCAGAATTGTTCCTCCTCAGCGTGATCCCAATAAAAACACTGCCATGCAGTGATACGACAGGGGACACCTGTGCTTTGGTCAAACTCATCTTGACAAGATGCTACTAAGACATACGGCTGCCACATAGCTAAAAGGCAGGCACTATTCATCATGCATTGGCCATATTTTCTGCCATATGGTATGATGTGCTTGCACACAATTTGCAGGTTTTATCAAAAGTTCATCTGCCACGATTAAAACCAGATGCATCTTTGTCAGACATTTCCAACTCCACGAGGGAGGTAAGCTCTTGAGACTGAAGGGCCAGGCATTGAATTAGAGTAGGAATTCTTCACAGGTCAGATCTATAAGCCATAAGATAAACTTATCTGGGCAAGACTATAGTTTAGCACTTGAAAGTACTTTAAAAAGAAAAAATAGGTGTGTAAAGTACTATTCCTTCACTAACAACACACTTGCAGAGCTTAGTTAAAATATAGATTTTTCTAAATCTTTTCCTCTATACCAAAAGTGAAAAAATATTGGTATTTCTGGACACTGAATGCCTGATTACCAGAACAAACAGCATATTATGGAAGGCATCCCAGTATGGTTGTTCTTTTTGTTTTTCAAATAAAGATTAAAGTTTTACTTCATGAATTGAGAAAAATAGCACATACATATCAAAGCAGGTCCAACATAGAGTATTATGTAGCACACAGCAAGAGTATGCAGAAATTCGAGTTTGTTGTCCCTACTTCTTTACATACCCAAACAATTACTTTGAATACAATATTATTCAGAGTTGATGAGATAAAGTTGCCTTTCTTCAAGTACAAATAGTATCCAACTTCAAAGGACAGCATCCGATCTTGTTCTGTTAGATGCAAATGATTATTTCAGTTGATAAAATACACTGACAGACTGCCTCTAGCCCAGAAGTCCTAACCAACAAAAAAATTCTAAAAGCAAATTGGCCCTTAAAAAGTACATGTAAACAAAGGGGGGGGAAGCAATCTCTCCTCCAGGAAGCTCTTTTAAAAACAAGAGCCAGAGTTTGACTTCATCAGGTAGAAACTTCACCATAATTAATGGTTTTCCACAGAAAAAGTCACTGTGAAGAGTAACAGTATTCAGCAATACCCAACATGTGCTATTTAAAAAGACCCAAACCCTACACCCACAAAGCAAAACCCTACAAATTACTCAAGAAACACAAAAGGCAAACCATAACTACTATATAACTGCCCTTTTCAGACACTAGCTGCTCCTTCCAAATGAAGGCCATTTGTCCATACAGATAACAACCTCAAATGCATGAAGACAAATGGCTCCAGTTTGCTTCACACAATAAAACATTCACAATCTTGAATTATAACATTATTCTGGTGAGACACTTTGCAGCAGATCATAAAACACACTTTATGAATAATTAGGAACAAAAAGCACCAAAGTAAAATAATTTCTTATCTACTTTCATACACAGTAGAAATTAGCTATTCATAAACATATTGTCAACAGCAGCACATTCCCAAAAATAGATTCTAATACTGCAACTGTGCAATGACAAAATTTCTCTTCAACAAAAGCTTCACAGCAACATACATTTAAAAAGTCAGTAAAAAAGTCTGTAACATCATAAAGGTTTATTGGCGATAGAAAACATATTTAGGATCGAGATATCTGTGACAGTTGTACTACTGGTTCATAGCAAAGGTGAGCACAAAGACATGTACAAGAAAGCAATGGAGACATCCAACAAAAGAAATGGACACCGAAGACAACAGTTCCATGGCAACTAGGATTGATTTGCATCTTGATTTCTACAGTACCATCTTCCCCTTTTGCTCCCAGCTCTGGACTTGCCTCCAGCCTCACTAGTACTAGTACCCATTCAGTGACACAATGAGCTGATTCCGCTGGAAAACAACCCTAATACCAAGACATTTCATTTTAGTCAAATCACCTCCTGGGGTCAGTTTTGGTGGCAGAAGAAGGACACATAAACAGAACCATGACATTCTGGACTCAGTGGGCTGAATTGCCCCTCTGCAAGCGTTTTCCACTTCCCTTTCAGGTTTCTGTAAATTCATACCACAGCATTCTTACACACCACAGCATAACAGTTGTGGAATCTTAGCATCGTTTCTATTCATGCCTTCCTGAAAGTGTATAACTACGGAAATATTACTGTATGTAAATAAGTTTGTCATTTTCAATCTTTTCCATTACTTCCATAAGTATACTCCAGTTTCCAGTCATCTGTGTGACATCAAAATTGGTAAATCTCAAATAGCCAAAGGTTTTTTTAGGCTAAAAAGAAAAAAGTAGCAAGAAAGCTAAAACAAAACCCACTTTTGTCTCTAGATGTTACAAACATTAGTAAGTGGAAGTAGAGAAACCTCTTACCTTATTTTAATAACCTCAATTTCATGTTCAAAGCACAGAATTTTAACCAAACAGCTGAAGATAAGTTATTTAACTGGAAAAAAAAACAAGAACTGCTCATGTCATCCGTACAGATCTCTAAAGTTGTAAATATTTTTCCCTACTTGATCTATATATTGATCCTTGCCTGTAAAAATGAAAACTTAACTCTCAGTCATTACGCCAAAGTAAAATCAGTTACTCTTCTCTGAAAACAGAATTCTGAAGTATTCTTTCATTTAACCATACTGTGGTAAGACAACATACCTAGCAAACAGCTCAGCTCCATTCATTTGAGAAAAAGTCTATTTTCCTTCACATGTACAACTTCTCATTAAGACTTATGTTGTGCAAGACAACTACTGTAACACTATATTGTAAGTCAAGATAGGTTTTAATTGAAATAGCTCTAGTAGGCAAGTACTTCAGACACAGGTCTGGATAAACCACAGTCTAGACCACTTGCCCCACTTTACATACCAGGTCACAGTCCTTGGCTGTAACCAGCAGTACATACTTTGCACACATAAGCAAATACTCTGCAGCATTTCCTGACTTATTAACTTCACATGCTCTGAGATGAAAGATACAGTACAGCCCTATCACTTCCAGAGAAATAAAGAATAAAAGTGTTATCTCAGAGTTAACATAGCCATTTTCACTAATGCTAAAAATCAACAACACACAGCCTCAAGCAAATGACAGACTGGTTAAAAAACCCACATACACAAGCACTATTTTAACAGTGTCTGATGCTATCACAGCTATATCAGCACTGTAATATTAGAATTCTGCTTTACACCGGATAAACAAATGAAGGTGTCAGAACTTCAGACACAGCTAGCCTCTCATTGCACGTTCAGTACTTGCCTCAAAGGTTTATTTTCAATAAATATACATCAATTAAGTAAAAGCAGTCCCCAACCCATCACTGAAACCAGAATGAGATACCAGACAGTTTCACAGGGCACATGCACATTCCTGAGCAGACAAGGAGGCAGGAACACGTGGAATTAGGATAAAAACCAGCAAGTGATACTACAGGATGAAACCAAGAAGAAAAAGACATTTGGGGAGAAAAATTCTTGTCCTATCTCACTACAGGATTATTGCAAGCTGTACACATTGAAGTGCTATGACTGGAAGTCTTCTACCCACACACGCCTAAGCCACAGCAGCGTCCAGGAAAGAGACAGGATGAAAGTCCCTCTCCTCACATAACTTAAACCTCAGTATCTTCACTCTTCACAGTCTCTGCTGTTTACAGGACAAAAGAAAGCAAATTCCAATGAGAAGGTAAGGAACAAAGTGCCCTTCTTTTCTAAGGGAAAAGTGCAAGCAACACTTAAATGTTCTAAAATTCAGACAAATCCAATCTTGCACAAGTTACAGAATCCCATGCTAAAAACTGCTAGTGTTTTCACCTCCCCACAAGCCAAAAGCAGCAATGGAAACTGCACTCCCTATTCACACAGAAAACTCTTTCACTACCTCTTAACTCATAAAGTTCTCTGGTTTCTGCACATCCGATGTTCTCAAGCACTTTCTTGGTTACACAGTTAGCAAGTACTCTACAAACATACTAGCAAAACCATACCATGAACATTTCAAAAGTACAAATACATTTTAAACAGATTTTTCTCCTCAGTGGAAAGCAAAGTGAGGATAGAAAGACAGCATAGTTTGGTTTTCATACTCCTTACCACTGACAGGAGTGGGACAGGAGTGCAGATAAACATTTAATAAAGATCACTTGTAGCTTCAGAATTTGTGATGTAGAACTCATTGTAGCCAAGCTATTAAAAAAAAAAATCATCTGTTTTGAATCAGTTGTGATCAGCAATGTGTGCACTGGATTATTTATGACATAGAAACCAAGATATGAGAAGCTCTGCATTCATGGTAAGAAAACCAAGCTGAACCAATCAAGAAAACTGCTGAAAAATTCAGGGTATTGAGATTCCTGCTTCCCATTTCGCTCCTCATTAGTGCTTTATTCTGTTGGTTCCACTAAGAAATATAATAAACATAAGGCCCATTTACAATTTGTTGAATGATGGAAAAAAAGAGATATTTTCCTTTTCAAATTTCTGTCCCACCCCAAGTGCCTCTTAATTGTCTATCAGAAAAAGAAAAGAAACAAAAACACATCAATACCTTACCATATCTCAGTATCCCAAGAACCTGAGTTTCAAGGGAACTTCAAAGAAAAGTATGAATCCTCTAGCCCTTTCTCCCCTTTTCATCTGGCTTGTTCTCTTCAGTCCATAGTTGTATTTCTACAACTTTGTCAAGGATACAATTGATATTTTGGGCTACTCCCCGTCTTACAATAAAACGGTTTCAGAAGAACCATCAAGACTAGTAAGTACTCAGTTTGCTGTAGTGTGATGGAGTAATAAAAAAAGAAATCATAACCATATATTTAGTGAGTGAAAATGTTACTACAACTCTCACATTCTTGCCTTTATGTTTCTCTTTCTCATACTTTATATCTTAAAGGGCCCTCTCTTTTGGGCCACCAGTCTTCAAAACAAATCAGAACGGTACCCTAAGTGTTTGGAGAGAAAAATCACTGCTGAATAGTAGAAAACATTAAAAATCCCTGACCTTTCACAACACTCCTAAAACACAACAAGCCAAGTCACTCTTGCCCTTGAAAGAGTGAGATTCTATAACATCAGTGGGATTACTTAGATAAATGAAGTGGGCAAAACTGGAAACAGAGCCCCAAGCTTGAAGCTGATGTGAGGTTTTTTTTCACAGTTGTACGACAAGGCTATAATTACATTAACAAACCTGCACCATCTAAGCACTAACAAAAAACATATACTATCAGAACAGTCTAGAAAAGAACATGAGAAAAAGCATCACTATATTAAGAAAAAAACAACAACCACAAACACAGAATTTTCTAAGAAGCTTTGAAATATGGCATTTCCAACATCAACTTATTTCTAGATATGATTACTTTAAACCATTCCTAACTGTGCTCAAATACACCTGGCAGCCCACAACCATATGACTAATGTCTCACAGCACTAGTCTTCGGTATTTGTATCTTCTAAATCTAAGAGGATAAAAATTATTTAAAAACATCAGGCGTGACTTTTCTATGTAATCATCCAGGGAATGCAGTGTAACATTAGAAGGAATATTGTCCATAAAAACTTATCTATTTTACACTTGCTTTACCAATGAAAGATTTTAGGAGCCCATGTACATTCCACAAGAACATCATGAAAACTTTATCATCTCCATCAGAGAAAATAGCAAAAAAGTCCTAAAGTATCATCAGACAAGGGAATGTGTTTTCAGTCCTTCTGTAGAGGCCACTACTTTCATTTTGACAATTTAAGATATGTTTTTGAAACAGCATGAATCCAGATTTTATTGTATTGACAAACTTGGAAAATCACTTCTCAATTTTTTTGACAGCAAGCTCTAATTATGTCCTGTATGGTTTCCAAATGTATATTCTCTAAATAGCTGGAAGCGAAAATGGAATCTGGAGCAAAGCCATCACAGGGCTTTCATGCATTTCTTATTCATTTTTCCAAAACAGGTCACCAGTATAAATACTGACTGGAAACAGGGATAATGTAAATACAAATACTGCAAGTTGCACATTAAACAGGTTTGTCAGTCTCTCTTCTGTGCAGGCAATTCAGCTTCACAGTTGAGCCATGTACACTAAAGCATGGATTCTCTCAAGCACCTAGGGCAAAATTCCTTTTTGTTTGTTTTGCATGACTGACACAGGTTAACAATTATTTCAAACACTACTCTTCTGAAAAAGGTCTTTATAATCTGTAATGAGAACTAAGGAAGTAACCTCTCAGGACTTGATTTCTCTTTCACCTGTAAGATATTAATGAAACAATATTTATTCCATCTCTATAGGATGGCAAACACACAAGTGTTACTCACTTTGCTGTCTACTCTGTTAATAAGAGTGAAGATTCAAATTTTACCATCCAATACGTATAGTCTTGAACTTTTCAGGACTACAGAATGTGTTAAAAAATTAAATTAGTAGTATACTCATGAGGCGGTATTATAACAAGTGAACTCCGGTGTCACAATTTTGCTTTACTTCAATTATACCATCTTCTATTCTGCTTTGAAAACACAAATTAAAGGTCTAAAACTAAACAAAACTTCATATTCACTATTTCTAGGGACAGTAAAGCCAGAAGTTTTATAGTGCCTGCATTAAAAAAAAAAATCACCTGAGAAGGCCAGGTGTAACAAATAACATTGTCCTGTAATACCTTACCACCTCACTAATATTTACAAGGAAATTAACATGTTTTGAAGTACAGAGAAATTTCAGTATTAAGTTTGCCACTACTGGAATTTGCTGTTATAGCAAGTGGGAAGAGCAGTAGGCCTTACACAGCACATGATGCTTGTCAAAACTTTCCTATGCAACTTACAGCCAGCAAGCTTCGTGACAACTACCTTTTCTAATTTTATCTGAGAAACATAAGCCAAGGCCCTCATTTATAATTCAGTGCTGCTTGTTCCATAAATTTATAATGTCTTTTAAAACTTTTTTATAATTAGGCTGCACTGTTTTCAATAGCAACATCATACTTCATAATATGCACCAAGTTTTGGTTTCTAATTACTTTTCAGCACCGCTTTGGACAAAATATACGTTTTACAATAGGTATCTTGTGCGCCTGAGATCCTGCTATTAAAAACAGCATTGAAGCCGACTCTAAGAGTCACTAGCATCCCTCACCAGCTGGCAGACGTGCCCTGGGGCGAGCAGCCTTCCCGCTGGGTCCTTCGCTCGCCGAAGCACTTCCACAGGAGGTTTACAGAGCTCAGACCAGGGAAGGGCAACAAACACCCTGGGCTTCGGCTGGCGGGGAGTGAGCGGATTTGGGCTTGCTGAGGCCTAGCGAGCGCATGGGGCCTCCGCCAGCCGCGGTCCTTCCCCCCCAGCCCCGCACAGCGCTCCGGACGGACCGAGGGCCAGGGGAGAGGGGGCACAAGAGGGGCAGGCGCCCGGGATGCTCCGCCAACTGGGAGGGAGGGAGGCGGCCCCTCTCCGCAGAGCCCGGGGGAGAGGGACGGCGAGGAGCCAGCGCCTCCGCTTTGGGAGGGACCCGCAAACTTTGGTACCTGTCGGAACTCCACGAACGCCAGGAACTCCACGAACGCCAGCAACCCCTGGCCACTCCGGGAAGAGCTCTACGGGCTTTCCCTCCAGCCCCAACACGAACTCTCGCAACGGACTTAGTAATCCTCTATCCCCACGCAGGCAGGGGCTTCTCCTGCCGCCCCCCCCCCGCTCCGCGCCCCGAGAGGGGACCCCCTGGCGCACCTCCAGTCCCGAGGGGACCCTCGGGCGCGCCCCCCGCCCGTCCCCCCGCCCCGGAGCTGCCCCGGCAGCGCCGCTCCGAGCCCAACCCCGGCCGGGCCTCGCCGCCGCCCTGCCCTAGCGCCCACCTGTCCCGGGGGTCGATCCAGCTGGTCTGCTTGGTGTTATGATCGATGTAGAACACTTTGCCGTCGTAATCCCTTGCCTCCTCCCAGCCATCGGGTAAGGGGAGCTGCCCATTCCCCGCTTTCCTAGGCATGGTCGAGCGGTGGGAGTAGCTGCTCCATTGGGACAGAAAGAAAGACGGGAAGCGGGAAAAGCCACGACCTGGGCCGGGGAAGGGGCCAGGAGCGGGGGCTCGCGGGAGCCCAGGGAAACCCTGTGCGGCGGCCGGGTCTCAGTCCACCATGCCCGGGATGCCGCCTCGCCCGCGCCGCGCCGGCCGGGTCAGGGCTGCCGGCGGAGCCCAGCTGCCGTCTGGGCGCGGGGAGCCCGGCTGAGCCCCGGGCGGCCCCGGCCGCCGCTCATTAGCATGAGATTAGCATCCATCTCATCTACATGCACATTCCTCCCGCCGCATTCCTCAGGGTTAACCCTGCCCGCGCTGCCCGCCGGGACGGGCAGGCCGTGGCCGCGGATTCGGCACGGGAAGCGTCCGGCGGGGCAGCGCGTAGGGCAGGACGGCGGGGGAGAGGCTGCCAGAGGGACCCTCCTGCTTCCATCGGGCTCTGCCCGGGGGCTCGGCCGGCGTGAAGGCAGGACACAACTCCCTGCGGCAGACGAGGGCTCCGGCGCGTCCCCGCAGCCTGTCGGGACGCTGGGGAGGCCCGGGAGCCACGGCCGCCCCGCGGGGACAGCAGCGCCACGGCACGACGGACACCGGCGCGTCCCGTCCTTTGTCTGCCAAGTTGCCGCGGCCCCGCACCGGGTAGCGCAGGCGACTTTATCGCGGGGGATGTCCTGGCCCTGAGGGCTCAGGGAACGCGCCCAGGGAAAAGGCAGCTTTGCCAGTGCCTCCATCAGTCGTGGCGGTGTCGAGTTCCCTGTCCCAGCCCTTCACGGCGCGCTAACCTCACTTCACATCTTGTGAACTCTCCCTAAAAACTCCAGTAAGGCTCAAGGGTTCCCAAAAAGAACCTTCACGTTTAAAATACTTGAATTCAAAATTTAAATTAAAAAGTGAACTCTTCTTTAACCTTGGAAGTACCTAAACTTAGTGTCTTTAGTTTTGGTTTTATGTGTTTATTGGTTGGTTGTGGTTTTGTTTTGTTTTGTTTTTTTTTTTAACAGAAGCATCGGTGGAAAATACACGTACACCATGTGTGCCCTGAACCCTTGTGGCCTGAAAAGCAGGCAGCTAAGTCGCATTAAGTATAGAAACCAGGTGTGAGTTACTGTGTGTTTATCTCGCATTTGCCACAGGAGAAGAGTATCCCAGGCCGGTTACCATGGATAGAAGGTAACTTAATGAGCTCTATTAATTTGCATGTGTATCTGATTCCCAAGATCTGGCATCAGAAACAGAGCATCTGTGGGGGAATATGACTCTTTAGTTTAGTGGCTAGGACTCCGAGGTAACCCAAGTCCCTGTCCCCTAGAATATTTTATTTCTTTTCATTTAAAGTTACTGGTTTTAAGTAACAAAATTTTCCTGGAAGAGGAAGTATGTGACCCAGAGCTGTCTTTTCTTATTTTCTTTTTAAGTCTATTTATCTACTCCATTATAGCTGTCTAACATTCAGCTCTACGAATTCTTCTTCAGAGACAATTTACACTTATTAAGTACTGGACTTGTTCAGTGTGTAACAAGTTTTTGGATTCTGCTTCAGAGGCCACATATCTGACAGGCACTAAAGTAACTAATTTACAGCTCTTTAAGTCCTACTGTTGGATCTGCTCCTAAATAGAAAAAAGTACCAGCAAGATATGATTTTAATTTAGCTAATTGTCAATCTGGTACGGGTAAGACCTTTATTATTTTATTCATTCTACTTATTTTACTGTGTAACACTGTCTCCACATGACCCATATGCCTTCCTTCAGATTCTCTTGAAGATTTTACTTTGATATCTGGTATATTAAGGTCAGTCAGTCAGTCAGTCATGGCTAGGCTTTGCGAACAAAGATTAAGGTAATGTGCAGTGAATATTAAGGTAATGTGCAGTGAAACTTCATACATGAAGAAAGCCCTGGTAGTTAACAATGGAGAAAAACTGAGCTGTCCTAACTTCTGGATATCCATAAGAGTTCACCCACTTAGGGAATGCAACAGGATCATTGCCTATTAAAGTGACAGATGCATTTATTTTCATTGAGAATATTAAGTTTCAGTGAGCTGATTGGTTTATAAAGACCAGTCTTGTTTTCCATCAGTGTAAAAGAACCCCACTTTTACTATGCATTTACATTTGTGTCTTTTTAAATAATCTACTAAATTTTATTAGAACGCTTCCATCAACGCTGCCTCCGAACAATCTTAAACATCCACTGGTCAGATTATGTGACCAATACATCTGTTCTAGAGCAAGCAGCAGTCACAAGTATAGAAGCCAAGTTGCTGAGAACACAGCTGCGATGGGCAGGGCACGTCTCCAGGATGAAGGACCACCGTCTCCCTAAGATCTTGCTTTATGGTGAACTTGCCACTGGCTGCCGCAAGAGAGGAGCCCCTAAGAAAAGATACAAGGACTCCCTGAAACAACATCTCAGCCTTGGCCATATTGATCACCATAACTGGTCTACTCTGGCCTCAAACCGGGAGGCCTGGAGACACACCATCTATAACGCAGCTGTCTCCTTTGAGAACACACGCAGGATCACTCTCGAGGAGAAAAGGCAACGCAGAAAGAACCGTGTTCTGCAGAATATACCACCTAAAGAGTCTTTCTACTGTGCCTTTTGCAATCGGATATGTCTGTCTCGTATTGGCCTCATAAGTCACCAACGTACCTGTAGCAAATGTGGATAGAGCCTTCCCGGATCTTCGTTTGCAAAGCCCAGCCATGAGATGACTAAATTTTATAAACTTGTGACATCCTACAGTGAGAAAGTACATGTGGCAGTTGTGGGACAGGATAAACTGGATTTCCTTTTCCCATTTAAAGTTCAGTTTGTGTTATCAATAAGATATTTCATTATGTAAGTTGATAAAAAGCTATAGAGGATATACTTTTCTTCCTGAAATCAGTTGTACAGCTGTGTCACCATCAAGGCAGCCAGACCTACATCTTCGATTATTGGTCAGATGAGATACACAGGGATGTGGATCTGATTTATAAAAAACTTCTCATCAGAAAACATCAATATTTTAATTTGCACAACAGATAGAAATTGCCATTCTTAAATTTTTGGAAATAAATGCACTAGTATCATTGCATAATTGTCTAATTTTTATGTATATGCTTGAGTGTCTATATACAGATGTGCTTACACTTAAATATAAACTATTGCATGGTGTTAAGCTCTCTTTATCCTCCCTCTAATTTCCATTGTTTGAGTACTTCATTGTGTTTGCCTCTGCAGTTAGAGTCTACAGTCCAGAATGCCAGTTTAGGACTACTTAGAAATGACAGTATTTGAAGTCAAACAGACAAAATTAGGTATTATTTTTGTAAATAGACCTTTAAGATTACCAGTGAGAACATACAGCTTTTTGAAGGATGGCTATTGTACAAAATGGGATCCAATTATCCTCCTAGGTTTTTGTTCTTTTGCAATTTGGACTGATAGAAAATAATTTCTTCCACTACCCTGTAATATTTTTTTAATAAATCTAGTAAAGGAAGGCAGAGCAGATGTTCATACTGATTCTTTTTAGCCTAAAATATGCTATAAATTCTAACTAGAAGTAGTTTTTCAAGTATACCTCCTACATCTCCATTGATAACCTGCCTAGCATGTTGTACTGACATTGTCAGCTGACAGCATACCACAGATTGTTTGTCTTAATTGCGTAAGACAGCATAGTTCAGAAGACATAAACATGCTTTATTCAAAACACAGAAGGGTGCATAGGAAGGAGGTGCCCAAAAGCACACAACAATGTAGCTATGGCATGAACTTAAGTATCTATCAGTAAGTATGATAAACAACAAGATGCAATCAACGAAAAGGAGTTAATCATTCCACTCTTTTTCTTTGCATGTTTAACCAGCCTGAAGAAAGTCCTGTTTTAAGTAGTACATAGTTAAAAGATTGAGCTAAAGGGAATTAGAATAATACCTATGTTGTGTCAGCTAGAAGAAGAAAAAATGTTTATGTGAAAATTCACAACACAAGGGTGGAAATGGCTGTATCCAGAACTGGGGTCTCCAAAGGCATATACTTGTATCCTGTCACATAACATACCCTACTCCAGTCTTTACTAATGTAATTAATCTCCTGATACTCTCTGCTTGCTTCTTCTTTCACAGTAAATCTGTTCCTGGGACTGACTGTAATCAACAAAGACGTGTTTGTACCTTGTTCTTCCCTAATAAGAGACTCCCTTAACTTGATGATCCACTAGAGTTTTGTCCCTGATGAAATTTACAGCTGTTAGAGCTCTAACTTGTACTGTCCACAAACAGCTCTGAAGCAGGAGCCACAGGTGTCTCCCTGAAAATCTGCATAGTTCAGTCTCCACTGCTTTCACACAGAATTTCAGTGCGGAATGGACTATGAAGTATGATGATAGAATTAATTTCTAGACACATCTGACAAAAATGTTTGAAAATATGTATTGGTTATGTTGGGGTTTTTTAAACACTTAAACCACCGAGTATGGACAGTGAACCTGACTTCTGTCACGTGTAGCTACTGTAGAACTCTCAAAAAAAATTCAGTATTTTCAGCATTTTAAATATTTGTTTGTTTAACAACAGTGAATTTTATCTGACAGCTATGTTTTCAAATAAAAAAAAACCCACACCAATAAATATGACTCCATGATGCAGTGAGATTTTTTAGTTTTAAAAAGGGTTTAAAAATCCTGTAAAGAAAAACAGTGTACATGCATGAGGGAGGAAAGGAGGAGGAGTGCTGCTTTTACTGTTGTCACCTTCTAATGCATGTATACATCTGAGAGTAAAAGATACTGGACTAATATTGTTTCTGGTTGAATTTATCATGAAGCTCTGCAGAATTGATGGAGCCAGATAATGTTTACGCTTACTCAGCTTTTCTTGTTATTTCAAAGCCTGCTCTCTCCACTTAAATTCAATTGCTTAGACTGTTCTACAAAGAATTCCCAAAGTATCAGCAAAAAAAGACCATACCAGATTCTGCTTCAAATTAATATATACTAGCTTTTTCCTTTTTTTTTTTTTTTTTAATTTTGGCCTTTTTTCCTTTCTTTCAAGCATGTATAGGAGAAAGTAATGAGCAATTGCATGTTTTGAGTCCTTGCAGACATAACTAAAATCCTATGTCTCCTAGTAAGTGCACAGAACAATTTTAACTGATTGTTATTCTGATTAAGAGTTTAGAGTAGGAAATGGAAAGTTTAGAATGGAAATGATGTGGTATGAGATTTGCCTCAAACCTAGCTATGGAAATGTAACATTTTCATGATAAAGTCTTCTCAAGCTTGCCCCAAACCACTCATTAAACTGACTTATCATTGAGTTCTGTTAATTTTGATTCATACTGCTGAAATGTCTGTGGACAAAATAAAAAGGAGATGAAGAATTTTGGTTATTCCAAAACCCCTGTGACTGATGAAGTCCAAATTAGTCTCTGACTCATATTCCCAAAAAATTCTTGATCCAGTCTTGGTATTACATCTTCCAGAGTAACACTCTCACTCTATTCTTTGTGTATTTCTGATACTTGTACACACATTTAAGTGTCCTACCTTTCATCATATCTATGGAATTACAGTGTCTACTCACTGCTGTCTAATGGCTTTGGAAAACCGCAAAGCATGCCTGGTCAGCCAAGAAGGTTCCCACAAGCCCGGTCTTCCCTTTTGGCTGCATGTAAGAAAGGAGCAGGCCAGCAATAGAGGGTATGTGCTCATTGGCAGGGAGGGAAGAATGGAGGAGTTTCTCAGTAAGAGCTCCTTTGGCAGTGAACAGCAATTAATTTCTTCAAGTATTAAGGATCCTCCATCAAGCAGTATCCAAGTTCACAGGTTTACAGAGCTAATGCTTTTAACAGTCCCTCTCTACTGGTACAAGGATTATGTGCTCCCACCACAGCCAGTAGAAAGGACTTAGTCTGTGCTGTGTTGTACCTAAGGGGGCACAACAGATGAAATAAAGTTTTAGCAATAACATTCTGAAGTACATTTCTGCTCTCTGTCATACATGTACTTTCAGAAACACCGTGCAGTGAATGAAGTAGACTTGAGTAATAGAGTATTTAGCGTCTGCACTACAAAAGAAAAAAAGATCCTCTGACTGATGGAGAGGCTTAGGGAACATTTCTTCTAACAAATAAAAAATCTTATTTCAAATGCAAAGAAGTATGAACTTGCCGAACTATAATACGAAGAAAGTTCTTTTCTCCTTTACCCACTTTTCATATCTTCTTTCCCCTCAAAAAATACTGTTTCTTTGCATGAATACAAAGTACTTTGATGTTTGGCCTGGCCAACAACAAAGTAACCTCAATCCTATCTTATTGCTAAGTTAAGGTAAAAACTGTGCTGCAATAATAAAATTTGAATCTGTGCAAATTTATAGCAAAAATGGGACTGATGCATTAATACCAAGATTTAGCACTTCTAGACTGCTAGAGGTATTGCTGAATTGTATGAATCATTCCATGGCAATTTTCATTCTAGTCTGGTTATCCAAAACAGAGAATCACAATGTTTGCACTTTTTGGAGGATTGAAACTATTTGAAGAACACAGCATGATACTATTATGTCCACTTTGTAGTGGACATTAAAAAAGAATCATGTTAAGTGACATGATGGAATAAAAAATACCTAAATGAAATTGGATAGGGATTAGAATGTAGGGTGCTTTCAGCTCCTGAGCTGAAGCTATTGAACTGAATTGTGTTATTTTTATTATTCCAATATGTGGTCTCAGGAATACTTCGGATAAGCTTTCTTATCACAAGAAAAAGATTATAATTCACACAAAACCTCCTTTTTTTTGGTATCTCATTCCTAGGTAAAATGTGTATAAAAGTTATCAATTCCATATGGTCAAGCATGTGTTATGAAATGATTGCATCCAAACATGACAATCCTTTGAATTTCTCGGTGGAAAAACAAAAGCATAAATTGTAGTTAGCTGTACTTGTGTGGTCATAAATGAAATATACTAATAAAGAAACAACCTCCAACAGCATAAGAAGATTACACTGAATAATAAAAAAAAAATTGAATCTAGGCAGTCTGCAAAATTCAAGTACTAAATAATGATTAATCCTCAGAGTATGAAATGTCAGAGCTGTTGCTCATAACCAGCTGTTCTATAAAGGTGTACAAGGAAAGCAAAAGGATATATAGTTGATGCTTATACCAAAGGAATCACAGAATCATGGGATGATTGAGGTTGGAATGGTGTTGTCTGGAGGTCATCTTGTCCAGCCCCCCTGGTTGCACAGGGCCACCAGAGATGATTGCCCAATCTCCCAGGACCAAGTCCAGGCATATTTTTTTAGTATTTCCAAGGATGGAGATTCACAGAATCACAGAATATGTCGAGTTGGAAGGGACCCG
The DNA here is from genome assembly GCF_003945595.2 of Pipra filicauda. NCBI lineage: Eukaryota > Metazoa > Chordata > Aves > Passeriformes > Pipridae > Pipra > Pipra filicauda. The sequence goes on from NW_024104842.1 coordinate 2,402,102, forward strand.
CAAGGATCATTAATTCTAGCTCCTGGCCCTGTGCAGGACCATCCACAAGAGTCACACCATGTTCCTGAGAGTACCCCCGGGCTCTCATCCTGCTCCATTGCTTGGTAACCCTCACAGGTAAAAGGTGTTTCCTGATGTTCAAAGGGAACTTCCTTGTCTCAGTTTGTGCCCATTGCCTCTGGGCCTGTGACTGGGCACCACTGAAAAGAGCCTGGCTCCATTGTTTTTGTATTCTCCCTTCAGGTATTTATATACATTCATGAGATAAAACTGAACCTTCTCTTCTCTAGACTCAACAGTCCCACCTCTCTCAGCCTTTACCCATACGTGAGGTGCTCCAGTCCCTTAATTGTCTTTGTGTGGCCCTTTGCTGTTCTCTTGTATGGGGAAGCCCAGAATTGGACCCTGCACACCAGGTGTGTCCTCACCAGTGCTGAGTAGAGAACAAGGATCACCTCCCTCGATCATCTTGTATCACCAAGGATCAACTGTGCCTGGAGCGTGTACTGGTGCCTGAGGTTTTATTCCTCCTCAGATGCAGGACATTGCATTTCTCTTTGTAGAATTCCATGAGATTCCTGTTTGCCCACTTCTCCACGACTTTAAAGGGCACAAAAGCTTGCCACATAATTCAAACACACCAAACCAGAGAAACTGCTACACTGCAAACTGGCTTCTTAAACCGTAGGCCAGAGGTTCCCCTTCAAGCAAGCAGCTGAATGTTTGGAATCAGTGTTGCCTTCCCTTTAGTGTCACTTGGCAATCAGAACAAGAGATAAACTGCCTCAATACTGCAGTCTCTGCAGCCGTCTGTGGTTATTGTGGACGTCATCACTCACAAAAGACCTTGGTTCTTCTATGGAAGCATTAATACATGACTGTACAACTCAATATGCCACCTTCAGCAATTGAAACAAATAAAAGTAGGGGGGTTTTAACATAAAGAAAAATGGTGGTTTCAAACACTCATTCAGAAACTCTCTGATCACTTAATATTAATACCTTTTTTCCGAAACATAAATGGGAAAGAAGTACAATACTCTTATGCAGCAGTTTCACTCCAGGAATGCAGAAACAGTAAGTTTTGGGCATTTTTTTTAGGTTGCAGAATTAGGCCTTCCACACCAAGGAAATAAAGTGGTGTGTATCTTCAAAATGTAGTGGAACAAGGGTTCATTGTTCTACAGTTTCCATCTAGTTTCACTCCATGTACTTAAATCAAAATTCATGGTAATTTTTGATATATCACTGATGATCACTGCACTTCTCAATGTGTGCTGTCATACCTATATCAACCTTGCTGCTCCCTTCTCTGGAGGATCCCACATTCTACCTTCCCGGAACAGTCTTGAAAGTGACTGTAGTCTCTCTGTACCTGTTGCTGTGGACTGTCAGCAAAGAACCATGCTGCCGACAGTGACATCTGCTGTTAGAGTCAGTGGCTGGGGCTGCCATTCAAACCATCCCACTCTTGTGAGTCAGAAAAATATGGTTAAAGCCAAAACAGGAGCGCTAAGCCTCGATTCTGCTTGGGAGGGGTTGTGAGTGAAGGGGAACATGCTGCACATCCTTCAGTGGCCTCAAAACAGCACCAACAGTCACACTAGCAATTCCATCTGGTGAGAGCTGGAAGAAGTTTCTATGATTCTATATAGTTCAAGAAGTTTTTGGACAACTTGTTCAGACAAATGGTGTGATTCTTGGGGTTGTCCTGCACAGGGCCAGGAGCTGGACTCAATGATCCCTGTGGGTCCCTTCCAACACAGGATATTCTATGACTGAGAAGCAGGAACTGGAGGTTGCAGGCTGCTGACACCTCTACAATGGGTGTGCCTTCTACACTATTTTCAGGGAGCAAGCTGTTCTCAAGTTACATGTAGCATCACTAATCACCGGTGCTGAGATGCTGTTAAGAGAAAGCAAAGATCTGCCCAATTAAATACAGATTTTTAAGGTTTTAGATGGATTTCACAGATCGTGAGCAAGCTAACACAAGCTCTTGTTTTGTTTTGAGAAGAGGAGGCGAAGAAATACCCCGGGGCAGGGAAGAAGATAACGAGTTGTTTATGAAAAGAAATTTTCTTGAATCAAATAAAAACTTGAGCGAAATCATGTTTCAGGAAAAAAAAATCACAAAAAGAATATTAAAAAAAATCTCAAAAGCACATATATGCACATTTTGTGTCCATAATGCCACATGAAAGAGTAATGCTTTTCTGAATATACTTTAAAAAGATCTTTTTTTATGTATCAACATTAATGAAGAAAAGCTAAAAATAGATACAACTTTTCTGCTATAGTAAACTTGTAGTGCTACTCCTGCCCTTTATCCTGTAAGGTAAGAAAGAAAAAGTAGTGGTACACTGCGTCTTAATACAGTAGAGTTTAAACTCCCTTCACAGTATTCCACATCTGTGGGATATACTTCTCCAGCAGTCTCATTTTAATAATATATTCTAATCCATTAAACTCACTCTGGTGAGCTTGCAGCGAACCATGACATTTCCAAATCAAGGTAAAAAAACCCAAACAAACCAGACTGCAGAGCTAAAATTCTTTTTCACAACTTTTCACTTTATTTACAGAGAATTCTTATGTTTAAATATATCAAACCATCATGACAGAATAATTATGATGTCTTGTCATGTCATATTTTTTGAAACCATGTCAAATACCAAACTGAAGAACTTGCAGAAAACTAAGAAATAGCAAAGAAAAAAACCCCCAACCAACCTACCAATCAAAAAAACCCACCCAAAACCAAAGGCAAACTATGATGGATGAAAGGAAAGCATAATGAACACATCAAAACTTTGTTTTCTCTGCTGCTGTACCCAACAGTTGATACTTTTGCAGCACCATGTGAAGTCCTGTTAGTCCAGTGATTTAAATTCTTAACCTGATCCCATATTCCAAATGTCATCCAGCCTGGGTTCAGGGCAAACGGTGTCAATTCCAGGGTATGGCAGAGCTTCTTAATCTCTACAAAGTCTTGTTTTTCCTGAGCAATGCTGGGATATAATCTAAACAGATAGTTACACATGGTTTCTGAAATGTGTGGTTGTCTCAATGTGCAGTTAGGCTTACTCATAATTTTAATGTGTACCTGTATAAGCAAACTGTTCTAGGACAAGTCACAGGAGCAGACTTTCTTGAAAGCAAATGCATAGCAAGTAGGAAGAAAACTGAATTGCTAAACTAAGCAAGGATAATGGATACCAAACCAAATAGAAAAATTTTAGGGTTGCCTTCAAATTATTCCAGGAAACACAAAGAGCTGAGTGTTAGTAACTGCTGAATTTTTAATTGAAGCAAGCAAGTCAAGCAGGGCATTTTTGCATCCTCTTCAGATACTAGATTTTAATTTTAGTGCTTTATATATACCAGAATTAAGCATAGCTATAGCATTTCCATGTCAGAATTCTTCACTCTTGTATTTTATCAGATGCGTTTAAATCTCATCTTGAACAAGTGGAAATGACTATTTCTGTTTTGCAACTGTACATAATATGATCAAATAACTTCTTAATCTTCTCTTTGGTAAGCTTTCACTGCAAAGCTCACTTCCCAGTCACTTAATACTTTTAATTTCTCTCCTCTGACTCCACTCCAATTAAAGGAGATCTTTCTTCTGTTTGAAACATCAGAAAGAACACTAACTCCCCATCAACAGTCACACTAATGCCAAATATAGTGATACGTAGCATCTATCCACCTCTGCTACAGTTTCCACATTACTTTTGCCATAGATTGGATTAACTCCTGTTACAGCACCTCACTGGGACTTGTGTGCAAGGATTGCTACTGTGACTGAAGCTCTTTTTCTGATTCCCAGGACTAAGGCCACCCTTCTCTTACATACTTGTTTCCCAGATAACATGATTTTTTATTTTTCCGGTTGAAACCCATATCCTTTACTTTTGGCATCATATTCCAAAGCTCTAATGCCCATCCCAGCGTCATCACCCGTTTTTTCACAATTTACTGTCAAAACAGGAAGTATTTTATTAGCATCACTTATTAACACTTAATGTGCCTTCTCCCCAGCTACAAAAGAGAAGTATTTCTTGAAATGTCTGATTTTTTTCTGCATTGTGTCTAATTCTGTTGGCCATCCATTTTACCATTTGTGATATCAGAATGTGAAAAGCTAAACTACACAAAGTCAAAACACAGAACTCAAAGTAGGCCTGTCTTTTTGAGCACTGGTGCCATAAGAATTATTCCGTGGAAGCTGACATACATTTTAAGGTTTTTTAAATAAGGATTTGTTTATAATTATATTTTACCAGAGTCCACTTTGATTTAATTAATGTAACATGAAAAAATTAAAAAAGGGATTATTTTTCTTTTTTCACAAATTTTTAGTATAATCTTAATATCATCCATTAATTTTAAAATCCATAAATTTTCTCCAGAAAGGCCACACAAGCTCCTATAACTTTTAAAAAATAAGGGCTAATAGTTATAAGAATAACAGCAAAAGTATCATTAAGACATTACTTCAGCCCTACCGTTCTTGCTTTATGTCACTGACACCTTATTTCACAATGTGTATTTTTTGACTAACCACAAAATGATTTGGACTGTTTATTAGTTAGCCTAGAATTATTTTGTAAAGATATAATAATTTTGCTTGCCAAGAAAACACACTCAAAAACCCCTGGGCTTAGAGAAATTCAGTACTCTTGAGTTTCTTTTGCTAAGGGCCCTTTTAACATTTTGACAAGTCTCCTGAACACTTTTCATTTCCCATCTATTCCTAGACAGTCCTTCATGTCCCCAGCCCTGAACCCTGCCTCCTTTCCAAAAAAGCTCGGTCATCTTTCCTTCAGGGATAGGTTGACAAATCAATGCAGTGATAAAGGTTTAGCACTCCTGCTGTTGCTCTGAATCCCCATCTGCCTGGAAGAGCTATAGTAAGAGTGCAGAAATGGATGTAACCCTTTACTGTAGCATATTCTGGACATTTTTCAGCCACATGAAGTTGTGATTTATGGCTCAAATTAATGAACACATGCTACTGCCTCCCCCAGGGCTGTTTGGGAAGGGACCTTTTGGAGCCACCCAGCTGTGACAATGGAAAGCAGCAGACCCCTTTGGTTTCTGTAGGAGCAACACCTGGACCTCTCCATCCTGCTGGGAGCACTAGAGATAGCAGGAGGTATTTTATCTCATGGACTGTGGAGACAGGCAGCTTCTGTCTCAGCAGCCAGGCTTCATTGCTTCAGTGAGTGGGCCTGGCTGACTGCATCCTCATCCTCCTACCATCAGCCCAGTTTTAAGCAGGGAGGATGCTGGTATGCTTCTCTCTCAGCAAAGCAGACTAATAGGACTTTTCGTATAGCTTGAGCTTTCTTCCAAGTTTTCTACAGCCACAGACAGACACTACAACAGGTATTAAACATATCATGATCTACTTTGAAACTTCTTTTCAAACCACTAGCCTAGGCACTTGAGAAATACTGATTACCATCTGACAATTTTGAAATACTAATACTAATATTACTACTACTAATAATAATAATTATACTTTGGAAGGCTCTCAAAGCAAGTTTATGTCTAAAATGCAGGTAGGAAGGGGATGAGTCTAAAATGCAGGTAGGAAGGCTTGAGGCACTTTCAGAATTCAGTCTTTCTGACTGCCTAATTGCCTACACATAAACATTTCAAATCTGTTTGCATGCTTGGATTTTAAGATCAGGTGTAGATAACAGGTCACATATGTGCTGGTACAGTACAGCGTTTGGAAGATCTGAGCCTTGTAAATCAGCAGAAGCTTGGGAACTTAGCAAAATACAGTTTTAAGTTAAGTAGCAAAAATATGATAAGTGTATATATGTCTAATTTGACAATACATTAGGTTTTGCTATTCTCTGCTAAGAATGATATTTTTAATCTCTTGCTGCATCTAAACATTTATTTGACAAAGATAAGCACAATTTTTTCATCAATATTACAAAAATTGTGCTGAAAATAAAAATATCGTTGCCATGGGACAAAACTTTAGATAATATATGCAGAAGTTACAGTAGCATCCAGGAGTTAATATTTTGTAGCCATTGTCATTAGGGAAAATCTGTATTAATAGTTAGCATTTTTTTCCTCAGTAAAGTGCTTTCAAAATGTTTGCTAATTAAAACCTTTATATCTTTTAGACAGTAAAAGTGCTTTTTCCAACATGCAACAGCTATGTAACTTATTTTATTAGTGGTTTAGTAATAAAGTCAGATAAACCTTTGATTTAGTAATTAGCATTTACAGAATGGTTTCTGCCTTCGAAGCAAACATTAACTAATTAATTCTTGCAACTAACTCCCTGTAATTTGGGGAATCAAGTATATTCATACATATTTGCCTGTTTGAGGAAGAAAGTCTTATCTCAGACATGTTATGAAACAGAGAATTAAGACATATAAAATAGTTATTCACTTAAGTCCACAAAGATGGAAGCATGGTCAAATTAAATAACTAAATTATTGTCATGGTTTAACCTGGCAGGCAGCTGAACACCACACAGCTATTTGCTCACTGCCCCCCTGCCAGTGGGATGAGAGAATGAACTGGGGAAAAAAAAAAAAGTAAACTTCATGGTTCGAGATAAAGACAGTTTAATAGGACAGAAATGAAAAAAAGGACTAATAACTGTAATAAAAGAAGAAGGAAGAGACTTGGAATATACAAAACAAGTGAGGTACAATGTGATTGCTCACCACCTGCTGACCAATGCCCAGCCAGTTCCCAAGCAGTGGCCTCCAGCCAGTTTTCCCCCTAGTTTATACACTGAGCACTCTTGCAACTCATGTACCTGTCCCTATGGGGTTGAGCTTGATTTTTCATCCCACTTCCTTGTGTCCTTCCCATGTTCACACAGATAAAACCACAGGGTGACCTATGGTGTGTACCCACTATATCCTCTCTCTTGAGCAGAGGAGTGCTTATTCCTAATAGCTGAGTATAGTATCAGTTTCTCTTCAACAAACATTTAAAAAATCCAAGAAACTTCAAGACATTTTTAATAGCTCAACCAAACAAAGTTTTCATATATCATAGTGTCTTCTTCAAGCAAGAAATACAGAGTGAAAGAGCAACAGAGATATCTGCTAATGCACACTTCATCATTACATTCAGATAAACAATAAAATAAAATAATGTAGGAGGTTTGTAAAAGCTAGAGAATTAGGGACTAAGCACCCCTTGGTGATCAGCTATTTGTTAAATATTGGACAGTAACTTTTTGTGATTTTGTTTCTGTAAGCTGAACCTGTCAGGTGGAGACTACTAGAAAACAGAGCAATGCTGCATTTTGTGTTTGTTGTGCCAAGCACTATTTCTCTATGGAAATGAACAGATTTTTTTTTTAATTTGCTATTTTATTGTATTTATAATTAGCTGTCTGAAAAAAAACGTTCCATCTTTTAGCATCTGCAGTGTTGCATTGATTCTCTCATTACAGCAAATACACATGACCCCCGGTGTTCAACTGTAAACAATAATAGTTACTGGCTTCATTAGGAAGCTAGCAGATGGCTTATAAGTTCTCATGGTAGCATTTATCCATTTGAGGCTTGCAATGTGCAAATGTTTGTCTTTTAAACAGGATAAAACAATGTAAAAGGGACTCTGTGCTTTGTTTTTATTAGTAGCAATTTATTTGTTTTGCAGATTTGAATCTGAGTATATGATGCACTGTCAATATTTCCTGGCTGCAGGTAAAATACTCTCTGGGCCTTCCCTCTGTCTCTGTGGCATTTTCTGTACCAGAAGAAATGAGGTCAAATGCTATTTCTGGAGCTTTGACAGAACTGTATTTTTCTTAGTAGGACTCGTTATAAACCCAAACTCCCTTCCTTCCCCTCCCCTTCCTTCCCTTACCGTGGTGCCCCCCTTTCATCAGAGAGGCAGTACTACCTAAATTTTACTTTACACAGACTGGAGATCTGACCATGGCAATCATTAGTGCCCTTCTGTCATTCCAAAACATTTACACAGCCAAACTTTTGTGCACAGTTTTGGAATAACAGCTTGTTTACTGTCATTACCAGTCTGGTGCCCAGAGTTTATGAACTTCAGGATGCTTCCCAGATAGGCTGCAGGCAGCTGCAATGATTGTCAAACATAACTGCCACATTGATTACCTCAAAAGGCAGAGCTATCCAAAAATGAGTTAATATTCAGTAAAATTTGGTAGAGCATAGGAGTAGTTTTAAAGCAAAGCAGTGTGCGAGTCTTTGATGGTTTTTCCCATACTTTGAATACAGCTAAGGCTCTCATTACTATTTTCACATACTTGGTTTTGTTGGTAGCTGAAATCAAGCCACACTATGAGGAAATAGAAGCAGGGTTCTTCTATTAAATATGGTGTTAAATACCTCCAGTTGTCCTTGAAAGCACACGTGGTGGTGCAAACTCCCTCAAAGCTGCATTACAGCTGGATCTGCACATGGGAGAGCCAATAATTAGTTTACAGTTCGTGTGCATTCAGTATTGGCTTCTCATGGTTTCTTCACATAAGCATTTGACTTACGGTTTTTACTATATGAAGGCCTCTCTTAAGCCATGTGAAATCAGCCATTTGTTTCAGAAAGGACAATCAAAAATTAGAAGCCTTTGTATAGGGAAAGTCTTATTTTGAGGGTTTAAATGAACCTGACTGCCTGGGACTTGTGTTTCCTTCTTGTACAGTAAGGGCAAGAGTATGAAATTAGGGTAATTGGAGTAAACAATGATCTAGTAAGTCTTTAGTGTTTCATATTGTATTTTCATGTTCAATATTCAGCTTTTAAATTCAAAATTACTTTTTTTTGAGGGACATCTATATATCCTGGAAGAGAGATTGGAATTTTGCTTTCAGAGCGGGTATTTTCACTTTTTATCTTCTTCTGTTTTATTAAAAATAGTATTTGCATAAAAAAATTTCTTTCTTCTAAGCACATCTGCTCTTGATTCTACCTCACCCGAAGATCTAACCCTTTGCATATGATATCTTCAATGAAGAATGAGCAGCGGGAGCTGATGAGCTTTCAAGAAATAAAGATCTTATTTTCATGCAAATGTACTAGTAATTAAAATCGATGGGAGAAAAGAAAAAGGCAACTCAATATGCAACACCTTCAAATTTAATTTGAAGTATAATAGTTTTAAACTTTTCCATAAGAACACCCAGATTATTTAAGTGGTTTCATTTTGAGAACAGTAATAATTGTCATTCAGATTAATGAGTTAGTTTTTCTTATCAAAAGACACCTTTAAAATAAGTTTAGGGGTAATAGAAGTTTTAAATGTTGCGATTTTTTCCCTGTGGTTTGAAATAAAGTTGGTTGAATTCTTAACTAAACTGAACTTCAATTCAAGCCTGTGGGTGAAATGTAGCTGTGCTTAAACAGCCAGCCTAAGGCCTACTACAAGCCTAACATGACTTCCATTACAGAAAGTATGCCAAGCTGTGTCTTTAGCATTTACTGTTGCATCATTAACCAACTTGCTTTCCTGAAGGAAGCATTTTATTGAAAAAAATTCTCTGTTTTTATGAAGTTTTACCATTCCTTATTAATCACTTAAAATCTTTTCCTCTCCTCCCCTCTCTTTCCCTCTTTTCCCCTCTCCTCCCCTCCTCTCCTCAACGAGTTTGAGATCTTGAGGATTCTCTATTCTCATGTCACATGAGCACAATTCACAATAAAATAAAAACATTGTCTAAACATTGAACCTAGTTCTGTTCATATTCAAAGCTGTAAGTCTGCAAAGTTGGAATGCATAAAAAACTCCTGCCATTTTATCCCATGCTGTTTAACTATTATCCTATTATGATAGGTGCATCTCTATTGATTAGAAATAAGTTTATTTCTGATGGAGAATCTGGGCATTATATACATTTATATATATGTACACACACACACATACACATATATAGGTGTATATATATATACAGCTATATAGATATATATACACATATATATACTAGAAAGCTGCATAATTTAGTTCCCACGGAATAAAGAAGAAGTGAGGTATTGATGATTTATTGATTATCACTTACATTTAGATGCTGTGATACAGGAGCTAATAAATAATGTAAGACCACCATATAGACCATAGCTGATGATCATTTAGTTATAAATGAACTACCAATAAGTACATTAAATATAATAATTCTTTTCAATATAATAACATAAAGCAAGCAACTCAGAGTAACTCCTTTCTTTCAAGTACAGTAGTAAGATTGCTTCCATTTCTGTTTCTATCCTCATTTCATTTTCATAGCTTCATTCACTACATGCCTATTAAATATATTATTATATTTCTTCCAACCTATTAGAAAGACTTATAGAAAAATTCTGGATGTCTTGAAAGCTTCATAAAAGAAACAATTAAATGGAAAATTGTCCAGAATAGGATCCCAAGAAACTGTTCGCAAATGCATTGGGTCTATTTGTATTCATCATTGTACTCATCAAGAGTAGGAATAATACCACTGATGCCAGACATGCTAACAGCAGATTGCTCTATTTTGCATATTCTACCAAAAATGTTTATTAGTATTGCAAAACTCAGCATTCAAAGGTTAGAAGCTGACAATATTATGAAAAGAAGCATTAGGAGATTGCTTTGAGGAGGGAGAGTAGGGATAATTTGCATCTTAATGTGTGGATACAAAATCTGGAAATCTACCAAAGGTGAATATCTGAACGTCTTTAAGGAAAAATTCTTTACAAAAAATATTAGATATGAAGTATGGATCTAAGATTCATCAGAGAGTTTGACAGCACCTTTATATTACCATCACCCAGTAAGATGATGAAAATATCTAAGATATATTAAAAATTAAGCAAAAACAGCCACAGGCTAATTCAAGAGAATTATAAAGGAAAACTATGAACAATCTCCATACTGACTTAGAAATGTTTAATAATATAGAGGAACTACAAAGACCAGCACTGAACTGGTCAGCATGGCAGAGATTAGTTCATCCCTTTGCTGCGAGAAGGATTCAGATGGGACAAGGAGAAGGTTTATTTTCTTCTGAGTACCGTGATCTCCAGCACAAAAACCTCTCAGGAAGGATTCCTCACCATCACTGCTTTCAGTCTTATTTTCTCCATAGGCATCTGACATCAGTAGGAAGACAGCTGTATTGCTCTACGTAGTGAAGGTTAGAACTCACTGTGGAAAAAAAAGACCTATCTATTCTATTCATTTTCTCATGCCACACTTAGTATCTTAGTATTAGAATTCCTTCCAATAATAAGATACAATGACTATCCTCATTTAACCTCTGCCCTAAAAACACTGGGGAAACATATATATCATTTTGTTTTGCTTCATCGAGGAGGGGTCTGTTTCATGGTTTAGCTGGTCTTGTACATGAAACGGAAGGCAGTGACCCTGTGGGATTGTCTTTTCTTTCTGTAAGGATTGATTCTATTTTTTCTTTTTCCCCCTACCCTCAGTCCTTCCAGAATTTTGTCTGTCATACAGGTCATGTTATTCTGACATAGACTGGCAGCGAAGCAACTCTGCCAAAATCACATTTTCACCCTCTAGATTTCAGTTACCTTGGCTTGAGGCTGCAGAATACTGAGATCTCAGATCTTCAGACTTCAAATCAATGAAAAATAAATATGAAGAGTGCAGAATGAATTTTATGTGTCCAGAATTGACTCTGATTTTCAGAATATAAGAAGTAGGCTAGAGCACCTGGAGAGCTGCAGGTTTTACTCTGCCTTGCTATAATCTAGGTAACTGAAGTGAGAATAATAAAAGATCATTATCTAGTGCAGTTCAACAAAAACAACTACCTGAGAGCGAGCATTAGTCTTAAATGCAAAGATGTAAGAATCCACAAACAGTCCAGAATTAAGGACTGAGTTAGCCAGCTTTCTATTTTCAGAGCTTTTCTATTTTCTATGAGCTCTTCAAGTACCATCACTTATTTCTTTGCTTCAGTTTCAGCTAAGTGTTCATTTGTGAGCTGTTGTTGACAAAAGAATAAGCTATCTTGATGCTAATGAGTATGGTCATATTCGAAGTGTAGCTTACACTTGCTGTTGCCTTAATCTTCACAGAATCAGAGAATCGTTAGGGCTGGAAGGGACCTCTGGAGATCATCTAGTCCAACCTTCCTGCCAAGGCAGGGTCACCTAGAGCTGGTTATACAGGAATGTGTTCAGGTGGGTTTTGAATGTCTCCAGAGAGGGAGATTCCACAACTTCCCTGGGCAGCCTGTTCCAGTGCTCTGCCACCCTCAGTGTAATGATGTTCTTCTTCATGCTGAGGTGGAACTTCTTGTGTTTTAGTTTATGGCCATCTTGCCTAACTCGTTCTCCTTGTCTAACTGAAAAATGCAGCCTTCATGCGACTTATGTAAACCGAGGATTTGGTAGCAATAGCACTGCTTCCAGTCACTTCCAGTTCTTGAGTATGCACCTTCAAGGGGAGAGGAGAACTCACACTGCAACACTCAAAGTGCAAGGATATATACAGTAGTTATGAGCTTGCATATACTGCATTAGTTAGAGACTAGAGCAATGAAAAACATCACTTAGTGCATAATATATACACTTTTGAAATACAATGTGCTAAATCCCTCTTTATTCTCAGAAGTATTATAGCATATATAGTATTACATATTCTGTCTGTCCTCTACCTGTATTCCTCCTTCTGGTTTTCTGACAATAAGTGGAAGATTCTCAGAGAAAGAAAAAAATTCATTTTCTGTCAGTCACTAATGTTCCAGAGTGGTGTGAATGGTGCTGCATCCAGTTGGTGGCTGGTCACTAGTGGTGTCCTCCAGGGATCAGTGTTGGGCCCAGTCCTGTTTAACATCTTTATTAATGATCTGGGTGAGGGGATCAAATCTACCATTAGCAAATTTGCAGATGACACCAAGCTGGGGCGGGGCGGGGAGAGTTGATGTCCTGGAGGGTAGGAGGGCAGGCTGGAGAGATGGGCTAAGTCCAACAGTATGAGGTTCAACAAGGCCAAGTGCTGGGTCCTGCACTTTGGCCACAACAACCCCCTGCAGTGCTACAGGCTGGGCAGAGTGGCTGGAGAGCAGCCAGACAGAAAGCGACCTGGGGGTTTGGATTGACAGCTTAACCTGAGCCAGAGTGTGCTCAGCTGACCAAGAAGGCCAATGGCATCCTGGCTTGTATCAGAAATAGTATGGCCAGCAGGACCAGGGAAGTGATTCTTCCCCTGTACTCAGCACTGGTGAGGCCACACCTGTAGTACCGTGTCCAGTTCTGGGCCCCTCAGTTCAGGAAGGATACTGAGGTGCCAGAGCATGTCCAAAGAAGGGCAACAAGGCTGGTGAAGGTTCTGGAGCACAAGTCTTATGAGGAAAGGCTGAGGGAGCTGGGGTTGTTCAGCCTGGGGAAGAGAAGGCTCAGGGGAGACCTCATCACTCTCTACAACTCCCTGAAAAGAGGTTGTAGCCAGGTAGGGGTTGGTCTCTTTTCCCAGATAACCAGCAATAGGGCAAGAGGGCACAGTCTTAAGCTGTGCCAGAGGAGGTTTAGGTTGGACATTAGGAAGAAGTTCTTCACAGAAAGAGTGACTGGGCATTGGAATGGGCTGCCCAGGGAGGTGGTGGATTCACTGTGCATGGAGGTCTTCAAGAAGAGGCTGGATGAGACACTTAGTGCCATGGTCTAGTTGACAGGGTGGTGTTCGGTCATCGGTTGGACTTTATGATCTCAGAGGTCTTTTCCAACCTGGTTGATTCTGTGATTCTGTAGCCGCTGGCATAATTATCAGTTCACTGCACAGACAGACAAACAAGTAGACTGATGGCAAGACGTGTTAATCTTTGTCTTCCTGAGACAAATTCAAACTAATATTCTAGTTTTCAATTCTTTCCACAATCCGTTGTATTATGAGTCTGGATTTAGCATTCTCCATCTTCTGCACATCATTTTTATCCTTTCTAGCTGCTGCCAGATATTGAATGGCTAATGGTATTTAATGTTTTTACCAAATAGTTTGAACATAATTTAATGTAATCATTTATCTAATTACCTGATGTTTTAAACTTTGTATTGAACACTGCTAGGTCTTTGACATGCTCAGTACAGCCCATAATTTAGAGCATAATCTCTGTTATTTTTTTAACTTCCTTATGCTTACTTTTATACATTTTATATCTTCACTTTTATGGCATACACATATCCACTCTTTTTTCCCCATTCAATTTGAACTATATTTTCCTCCTTTCTGTTCATGATCAGCTTTTACCTGTATTCCTCACACATCAAATTGCACACCTTGAAGCTCTGTCAGTTGTCCATTAATATGGTAAAAATGAGAGTCTAATGCTAAGCTTTCTGCATTTGTCATCTTCCTTTCACATTTGTGGTCATTCCTTGATTTTGTAAGCAAGCCAGCTTGTTGTCCAGTTGAGTATTACTTCCTTACCTTCTTGCCCTATTCATTAATAGCGTATTTGGTACTGGATTAAAAACTTCCTTGGAGTCCAAGTGAATAATATATGCTTCTCTACTTTTGTCTACTTTTATTGTCATTTCCTCAAAGAAATAAAGTTAGTTTTTTATATGTGATTTCCATTTTGGTAATCTTCACACTGAAATATTAAAAATTCTATTTGCATGGAAGATCTGGGCAGTTTACCAAAATAGAAATGTTCCTCTTGTATTTTTAGATACCTGTCATAATGCCATAAGCAATATTTAACATTTTACTGACAGTGCATAAAGCGGTGTATTTGGTACTGTATCAAATGCAAAAATATGTTTTCACATAACAGAAATGAACTACAGCCTAATAACAAAGTAGATTTCATCAAGAAATACTTTAAAATGTCATGAAACATATATTTTATGCACAAAAATCTGCCAGTCAAGTTTTTACATCAGTTACAGTTTCATAAAGTACCCTGGGGTGCGACTCTGTAGCAATGTGAAGACAACAAAGGAAATATGAACCTGCAAAAATGTCACAAACATATGAAATCTAAAAAGTACCCATTAAATTTAATGGAAGAAGAATTACTGATCCAACATATTAGGCTGTTATATGTTTAAAACTGGAAATCCTTTAAAAAGTCTTGCCACCAAAACCCTTATGAATTCCACAGGGATTCATGGTGAAAAGAAGTCTGATTTGAGACTTTAATCACATCCTATTTTTTTACTTCTCTAAAAATTTGGGGCAATTAAGGGTAATATAGACTTTTGTTAGCAATAGGGTTTTTTTTTCCTTGCATACGTCATATTTCTTTGTGCTTTATTAATGGATATGGATTTTAAATAATGACAAAAACAAACAGGAAAATGTGAGCATCTTCTCTGTTTGCTTCATGGAATCAGAACAAAGCCTGGGTTTGTGACTCTCCATGCAGAGAGAAGACAGTTGTGTTCCATATGCAAAGCATGGTCCCATAAACTTGACCACTACAGCCAACTTCCCTGGTCAGCCTCAGACTACCTCAGAGGACTGGTTCTCCACCATTCATGTGATTTAATGCTTTTGCTACACTGACTCACGTGTCCTAACATTGTTTCTTGAGGGTTTCTGGCCCCTGGGGTTGTCCATTGTGACACCTGATCTTGCAGACTATGCAAGCCCTAAGCCCCCTGAACCACACCAGATAGAGTTGTAACTGGGAGCTAAATAGTGAAGTGACAGCTGACATCTCCCTCTACATAATCTTGGACCAGCGAGTATTCTTCATGGCATATTCTCTTTCACTCCCTTCAAAGAGGAGACAATTTGTATTATATGTTTAGGGACTTCATTGGTCTCTCAGACTGCAGCAGTTCTTCACAACAAACCTTTGTCCCACTAACCATTAATTTTATGACATCGTCAACACACACTGACATCTCCTTATTGGCTCCCATTTTAAAGTAATATACTGGAAAACATCTCAGGCAGACCACTGCAAATCTCCACTTGTGATCTCCTCCACAATGAAAAATTACTATTTACTCTCATGCTCTCTTTTCTATCTTTTAACCAACTATTTATCCATGCAGGAAGACTCTGTTTTTAAGCTGTCATTGTTTAGACAGATTCTGGGTCCCCTAGCCTAATGTTGTCCCTAAGGCCTGCCCTCTACTCCCATGGAGTTCCAGTTCATAGAATCGATTCGATTGGGTTGGAAAAGACCTCCGAGATCATCGAGTCCAACCCTTGGTCCAAATCCAGTCCACTTACTAGATCATGGCACTCAGTGCCACGTCCAATCTGCGTTTAAAAATCTCCAGGGATGGTGAATCCACCACCTCTCTGGGTAGCCCATTCCAATGCCTGATTACTCTCTTACCCTCAGTCCCACCATCCCTATCAGGATTGTATTGAAACAAACCTTAATTATTGCCTACCCAGAGCTCAGGTTCAAATGCACTAGGTTCAAATGGTGGACTTGGCAGAGCTAGGTTTATGGTTGTACTCGATGATCTCAAAGGTCTTTTCCAACCTAAATGATTCCATAATTCTACAAATCTAGAAAGAGCAATATAGCAGCCATAGCTTTTGAGATATACACATATATCACAACTCACGACAGGTCTTTTCTGCTTTTCCAGACTGTTTCTTCCACATTTAATTAAGAAGCACACTCTTTTCAACCACCTTTTCTGAACTTTGTCAAAGGCTAACATTAAGCTTAGACTGACGCCTCCTAGCATGCTTAAGGCACCTTGTATACTGCTCTCCCTGGGAATCTCCTGGACACCTGTCCTGCATTTCCTTGGAGTCCCTTTTCTACCATCAGTCTCATCACCCCCTGTAAGCTTTCTAGCTTTTCAAACCTTAACCCTAGCCATTGAGACAAACCAGCCTGAGGCTGGATTCATGTTACTTTCAAATTCTGTTATGGGCTAAAGGCATCCTGCCTTAAAAGAGAAGGTAAGAATGTAGCATTGGTCCTGTTAATGTTTTAATAATCTAACGGTACAATTTACTCCATTAATACAGAAAGGATACTTTAACAATACAGTTAAAATTTACAGTTAAAATTGTATATAAACTTCATTGTTCCTACTCCGTTTCTCTGGTGCTGTGCTCACCTGCTGTATGTCCCACTGGGTGCTAAGGTCGACAACTTCCATCTTCCATAAAAAGAGTGCATCAGAAATGGAGGTGTTATGAGTCATTGGCCTCCTGTTCCTTTGATGGAAAAAGTTTAATGTTCACAGTAGGAGTCTCTTTCCCCTCTGATTTGGGATCTGCATGGGTTTTCTTACTATAGTTGGCATCCTTCTCATTGCTGAAGTCTGAAATTTGGCCCACAGCCTCCTACAGCCCCTTTCAACATAAAAAGCCACTGATACAACAGGGTAGTTAGGCTTTTACCATATAAAGTGTACACAGACCACGCTCAACCTAGTTAGGCAATACCCACTTGTTCACTAGATGATTTTCATAGAACACGCACACACACACACAACCCAAAAAACTTAAAATGAGGTCATGTCAAGACAAGTCCAGACAGCTCCTGAGACCCTGCACTGTCAGGTCACAACAGAGTTTCTGGCCTTTTACTTGTATTGGCAAAATCCTATTTACAGAGCTACCTCTGAATGCACCAAAAAAACAATACAGTTAATAGTGTCTCACTTTACCGGTACAAGGTCTTTGCTTTTCTGGGCCTTATCCTCCGTTTGGGAACAAGAGTCACACCCTTTGGAACAACTTTTCCTTAATCATGCCCCAAGGCCTATGTCAGACCAGGCTGAACGTGCTTACGATGCCCTCACATAATGTGCTGCCTATAAGCCACCCCTGAAGTCCTGCCTTGGTGGTCTTTTTTTCTACCTTTAGTCTTACCATATCCGTAGACATATGCGTTTAGCAAACCCTAATTCTAACCCGAACTCAAGTCTTTTGGAAATCAAAGTAGGGTGTATTGACCATCATCATCATCTCCATATTAGCCACACCCTTTACAGCTCCTTTGAAAAACTTTTTATCAGAATTGTAAAGCAGTATTTTCTTCAACAGAACGCTAACTCTTCCCAAATAAATCAGACCTACCCAGATGTCCCCTAATTTTGTTTTTTATCATAGTTTCTAGTAATTTGCCCAATACACATCAGACTTAGATTCCTACTATTTCCCAGATTTTCCCTGGAACCTTTTTAAAGAATTGATGTCACATCTGCCGCCTTCCAGAAGCAAGGCAATTTTAAGCAATAGGTTACACCCTGCAGTGAGTAATTCAGCTCTTTTGTCCTTGAGTTCCTTTAGAAATTTGGAGTGAATACTATACGGTCCTGGTGATTTTCACTTTATCTATTTATTCCATAATCTCTTCTACAGTAATTTCAATTTCAGACTGCTCTTCAGACAAGTCCCCCACCAAGAAGGGTTCCAGTTTTGGAATCTTTCCAGTTCCTTCCACAGCGAACACCAATGCAAAGGGTTCACTTAGCTTCTCTGCAATGACCTTGTTTATCTGAGTACTCTTTCATGACCTGAAAATGAACTTGCCATACAGATTCTAGCAAAATTCCTGCCTCTGATGTGTTTTGTAGCGAAAAGGATTATTAGTTTTGATTCCTTTGTTAGTGATTATTCAGATGCTTTTTTGGTCTGCCTTATCAGGTTTTCACATTTAACCTCACAGGGTTTGTACCTCTTTCTTCTTGTGTCATTGGAACATAACTTCAGCATTTTCAAAGATGGATTTTTGCTTACCCTGCCGGTTAGTTACACCAGCTTCCTTTTGCCCTTTCTGAAGTCGTTCTTAAGAGAAAGTATGTATTCCTACTACAATATTCAT
Organism: Pipra filicauda; assembly: GCF_003945595.2. Lineage (NCBI taxonomy): Eukaryota > Metazoa > Chordata > Aves > Passeriformes > Pipridae > Pipra > Pipra filicauda. The sequence goes on from NW_024104842.1 coordinate 2,420,844, forward strand.
AAATAGGTTCTTTGGTGCCTGTACAGAGTTGAGACTCTGAGCTGCCCTTCAATTCCTTGTAACAAAATATGTCTTTCTTACTTCATTACTCTTTTTTGAATTAAAACAAAGCTGTGGAGAAGAAGTGCCTGGATGTAAGTCTCTTGCTGTTCTCTGATTGTGATCTTATCTAGATGTTGTTGAAGCAGATTCCTGGCAGGGTTCCCTTCCTCAGAGCTGGGTCTGTAGAGAAGAGAGAAATAAAAATATGGGGAGATATGGGGGAATAATGTGCGTGTGCTGTTCTAAGACTTTCTGTGTACTTACCTGCCCTTGTTTTTTTCCCCTAGTCCTATGGATAATTAATTCATGGAGTTGCCTGTGCTCCTCTCCCTCATAGCACTGTCGGTTTCAGTGAACAGTTGTCCCCATTTGTATTTTTGTGGCACTCCTACTGACATCGTATCTGGAATGACAATGGTAATCAGAGTGATGCTCTGCACAGTAAGGCTACAGCTATATGTATGCCTCAGGCGTCCCTGCTGAAGCACCAGGGACAACTCTTCGTGATATCTCTTCAGTGACCCAGCTGTGTCATGAGTCTGGCACACACAGGGTCAGCAGGACCAAAGGGAGTGGCTCAGTCCCGAGGCCTCTATGCAGAAGTCAGTTGTGAAGATTGCAGGGAATGATTAAGAGATTGAGCAGAAGGAAGTTGTAGGGTTCTCCTCTCATCAGCTTCACATAAGAGACCTTGCATGCCTTGGCTAACTCAGATGCCAGTCAGGCTCATAAGAAGATCCATTGCTCAGGGCTTGTCTGAATCATACTATACCCTTGGGTACAGGGGAACTGACTGTCTGGTCTAGGAAATCCGTACCACGTCTAAGACAGTTCAATTACAGCATTAAAAAATCAGTTACTTTTCAAAATAATCGGGTGTAAAAATAGTAACAGACTAGGGTTCTTCTCACTTTCTTTTCATGGTACTTTTTAAGAACTTTTGTCCTAAGGTTTTTTAGTACTCATATTTCTCTGCAAAATAATTCAGAAACCTTTTGCAGAAGAGCTGCAGAAAAGCTGAAAATACTTCAGCCAAAAGGTGAAATTCAAAAGTTTTCTCTATGCCATGGCACTTTCCAGGTGATGGAAAACAGTGAGAAAATTGAAAGCTAGGGTCCTGCCTACTCTTTGAATTTAAAAAATATTGTCAAATGTGAAAATAAACATGTAGGATTAACCCATTCTGGCATATTCTAAATTTAGGATCAAAGAGATAAGCTTGTCACAGTGAGGTCCCACAGAAGTTGGGGAGATAAAATTCCTGAGGCTTTGATCAGCTGTGGCTGATCCTGAGCTGTCATTCAGTGGTTTATATCCCTGGAATATAGTCATGGTTACAGTATGTTCGTCCTTTAGATCTCTGCTCTGCAGAAAGTAAAGTATTTTAAGCTCTTTTGTAGGATCACAAATAAAGATTAAGATCTTGCATAGCATAAATACTGGCCTTTATTTATTTGTTCTCTAGCAGTGAGGCACCACTATTATGGATGGGATTTCTCCTTTATCAGTACACTTGCTATATCCCATTTCCAGCACTATCCATTTTGAGCCATAGCTATCTTACTTATTTTTGTTCTGTGCATTAGTATTTGCCAGCGGGTGGCCATGAGTACAACAAAAATTCTGTGCAAGCAGTCAGTACTTCTGACAAGGTTGTCTTGGTCCTACTGCTGTTGAATTATCAGGAGAATAGAGCAGAAAAACATTTTTAGAAAGCTGTGTTTGATGCCAAGTGGAAACAATGACTACCTCCACCAAGAAACCTTTCTTTACTGGGTACCTGATGCACTACAACTAGCGAAATATAAATGATTTTATTAATATTTTTACAGCTTCAGGCTTTGAGAATAAAAGCATTAGCTCTTATGGACCGTAGTAGTTCTTATATAATCTGCAGCTCATTTCAGCAGCTATCAGCTTTCATTTGTCAGCTCAGAAAAATTGACAAACTCAATCCAATGGCTGTTATTGACTGCAAAAGCTGCTATTTTCCTGGTAATTATCTTAGTTCATGCCACAAGTCTGAATTTAAGTGCATAATTCAAATTCTTTTAAAGTTATATGAGTCTTTGCTGTTTTGTTCCTCTGCGTTATGCCTGACAAATTTAGGGACTATTTAATATTTCTAATTTTTTTTTAATCTACAGGGAAATTATTCTTGTCAAGCTATTCTGCAAAAACATAGTTTTGGAGTAAGAATTTACTCATGGAAGCATACTGTTGTATTTGCATAAGCAGAAATTATGAGTCAGTTCCTTTTTCCAATAGATTAAGATTTGACCTTATTTGCCTTGTTATTTTAGGGGCTTTCAGATTCACTTAGTTCACTTTGAAAAGTACTTAAAATTCACTTTTAATCTACAAAATCTAAAAAAAAAGTTTTTCTGTAAATAATAATTCACATTTTCACACTAACATTTATTGGTTCAACCTTTAAGAAAACCATCAACTATCAGAAGATTGGAAATAAAATAGTCAGAAATGGTAATTATGAAAGCACCATGGAAAGAAGAGCTTTGATAAACTAACAGTATAAAAGTAACCGAGGGGACAGTGGAAATTAATGTTTGATAAGGATAAGGGAAGTGGTCACAGCACCAAGCCTGACAGAGTTCAAGAAGCTTTTGGACAATGCTCTCAGGCACATGTTGTGGCTCTTGAGGATGGTCCTGTGCAGGGCTGAGAGTTGGACTCGAGGACCCTTGTAGGTCCCTTTCAAGTCAGCAGATTCTGTGATTCTGTGATTCTCTATATCTGGAGTTGCATTTCTTTGCAAAATTGAGGGCAAAATTATTTCTTTACAAATATTTCTGATTCTCTAAATTTGGAATCAGAATAATGTCAGAGAGGCTGCTCTGTCATTAAAAGACTGAAAAAGAGACCGCTTTTTTAATTATAGAAAATCTAGAAATATAGCATTCTAAACATGGTAAATGGTAGACACTTCATTAGGTGAACTTTATTTGCATAAAAATTGAATTTTAAATTATCTTGAAATGTAGGCTTGTAAAATGTAGAAGGGTTCAAACATTCCTGAAAATGAGTGAGGTAGATGACATGATGAAAAACAATGGAAAGGTCATCTTAGACTAGGACAGATCAGATGACCATAAAAAATTGTTTTAATATAGTGTATATATTTTTTAATATAATATATGTAGTATGTAAGAGTCACTTTTAAGCTAGTGATAGCTAATATTATTTTTGTTTTGAAAAGACAGGATAACTCAATAAAATTTTTACTTTGCCTCTGTAGTTGGCACATGATTGTGATTGCAATTTTAAATACTGTTCTCTTGACTAATAAAAGGTTAAACAATGTAAAGAGCAAGGGGGTCAGAGTTCTGGACAATTTTTTGCAGCTAATTTCTGCAAATGCATCACTAAGGAATTTATCTTGGAAGCATAGGAAATACCACAGACTACACAAATCTGAGACTCCAGATTCTACTGCCTGCTCCCTGAAGTACGTGTAAACATTCTACGGGATGCCCTAATGAAATAAAACATCTGTGGGTATATTTTCTTCCCATGCTTTAGGTAATTTATGTTTGTTTCATAACTTGAATCATGAGAGTTTATATCCCTCATACATTTTAATACTATCTAAAATATTCTTATTATTCATTTAACAGCAAAATCTTTTATTTAAGTCCTATTTAGCTCTTGTCTCTAAGATGTCTTTCAGACATGAGTTTACAGGTTAATTATGTATCAAGAAAATATTTCTTTTTATCATTATTTTGTGTGTCATTTTTTTGTTTTTCAGTGTCTTGTACAGTGAAAGAAGGTTAATAAAGACATATATTTTACCTAGTCATAAACTTGATATATGTCTACCATGGCAGGATGTCATCTTATCTCCATTTTCCCCCTAACATGGAAGCATTTAATTTCCTTTACTGCCTTCCATTGCACTGTTTCACCTTCTGTTGTATTCTTTCAAATCCTGGTAACAAGAATACTGAACACAGTATTTAAGAGATGCTGATGGGAATGTGTCATCTTGCAGTGTTTCAGAATAGCAGATATTTTCAGAATAGCAAAGATATTTTATTTTTAATAATGTTCTGAGAACATGAATTTCTCCTTGCCTTGGCCAACAAATCTAATTCTTGGGACTCTCCTCAGGACTGGGTTTATGTGCAATTGTCCACTAGAGTGCAGGCTGAGACCAACAAACTCATTTTGTTTCTGTCATAAACTGACTTTGAACCCAGGTGTCTTAACGTAAATTGTTAGTACATTAAAGCACTGCACCTTCTAGCTTCAGCTGTGAGTATATATACTGGTATCAAACTTGATGGATATAGCTTGTGAAGCTTAGTGACCTAAGGTGGTGATAATAAAGGATTCTGGAACCTGGATAACATCTTATTCTGTCACTATGGTTTTCTTGCTCTAGTGACATCAACTAATTTGTACTGCTTTATAGGAAATTTCTGTATCTGGCTTTTCAGGTAGTCTCCATTTCCTCACACTACTCTTACCCTTCTCTGTCAGACTGAATTTCTTTCAGAGACAAAATATTGCTCAGTATTGATTCCACTGTGCTAGCTAATTTCAGGTTCTCATACCGCAGATCAGCTGAAGTGCTGTTCAAAATATTGAAGAATTTTCTAACACAAAATGCACAGATAAATTGACCCATATAATATCTCCCAACAAGAATCCTCCATTCTCTAATCCTTTAAAAGATCATTAAAGTCAATTTAACAGACTCTGCATGGAAACATTTTTATTCTAAAAAGTTGTATTGGTCTGTTTCTTATTTTGCTTGTGTAAGAAGACTCACCCCAGAAGACATATATACCAGGAGAGAGATTCAGAGTTCTCCTTGTTATTGTCCCTGTAGAACCTACTGAATTTTTTTAGAAGTAGAAGGCAGTTTTTTAGTTTACTTTCCTGTAAATGAAGAATACTGTATTTCATTTTCCTTTTGCTTCCTCAGTTTTGAAAAAAGTAAAGAACATCTGTTATTTAATTTCTTTATCTCCCTAGGTTTCTGTGAAGATTGATCTCAAAAGACAGTCTTTCTTCAGTACTTTGAACCCTAGAAACATTCTGTTGTATTCTGAGAAATAGGAATTGGATATATCTAACTAATGGCTGTCTCCCCTTTCCACAATGTATAGCTCACTCATCTTTGAATTCCTTAATAACTCCTGCTTCAAAAATCACATCCCGATCTTTGCCTTCTTTACCTAATCGTCTCTTTTCTATAGCACAAAGCTCCTCATTTACCATATACTATCTTTGCCATCCGAGTCAATGCCTTCCTAAAGTGAATATGTTTTTATTTATAATGGTTTTAAAGTTACAGGAGCATAAAAAAAATACGGATACAAACTGAAAGATAAAAAAATAATCTTGGTAGAAGCAAGTGCTCAGCTTGGGTTATTTCAGTCTGAACAAATCATCTTTGTCTGATGTAGACAACTAAAAGCAGAATCTCATAATAGGAAAGTGCCAGGAAATATTGAAAAGGAATCATGCTGTCAACTCAGCTTATGAAATAAATTAGGTTTACTAATGGTTATATTTCCCCTCATATCTACAGAGAGAGCACAGAGTTCCCGTTCTTCCAAGTTAGGATGTCAAATGTATTTCCTGACAGCTCCAGCTCACTTTTCATTATTGATAAGTTAGAGCAGCGTGGCTGCTCTTCTGTAATTAGTTCAGTGAGTTTAGGAAACAGCTGGAACTTAAAAGAGATGAAAAGTAGTCACATATAATATGATAATGGTAGCGGCACCTGATCTCTCTCTGCCCTGATGCCAAGCTAACACTCAGGATGTTACAAAATGAAGGCATTGTGCCTCCTGTCTCATAGTTCTCTTAGTGCTATGTCCTAGGGATGGAGCAGTTATTACTGAGGAAGGGAAATGCCTTTGATGCTAATTTGGGGAATTGGGAATATTGGCAAACTTGAAAGGCAAGTAGGTCAAAGGGATCTCATCATGCTGAGGTGAGATACAGGACAAACCCAGGGTGAGTGCAGAGTTTCTTTTTATTTCTTTTAACTTAGTTTAATTTAGCTAGCTAAAGCAGTATATCTGAGAATCCTGAGATATTGTCTTTCCCCCCTGCCCGAATCCACAGGTTAGCTGAAAGGGTAATTCATCTCTTATCACAGAATGGATTTAGCACATTTTCTTAAAACCTTCCATGCTAAATCCCATATAAAGATGTAAGAAAATGATTCTGCATAGCAGCTCTTATATGAAGATTTAAGTATTATCACACTGTAATAATGAAATCTAAAGATACAGTTAAGATAAATGACAGGAAATTATACATAAAAAAAGGAAAATTCTCTCCAGAGGAACTCTAAAGCTTATCATAAATGAAAAAGAATTTGAGAGGAACAAGAACAAATTTGGACAGAAATTTCACTGAGGTTATAGAAGACAAACACAAATGGAATTTGTATCGGGAGAAGAAATAGAAAGACTACTAACAGCAAACTAGTTGCCCAGATAGGAAGGGATATGTGTATTCGATATTATTTGTATGGAAGAGTAAAGGTTTCTGTCTTCAGAACGTGTCTGATGTAGTGATTACAGTTAGTGTTATTGTCCAGTCGGAGTTTTTGCAAGCTAACATACTGCAACAGATTTTGGGACTTAAGGAAAGTTCATGGATGTAGTGTGAAAAGCTACCTCATCATGATAGGAAAATCATACCAAATCAGAAGGGATGGAAATAGAAAATAATCTTCTTAGATATTAAAAATAGCCTTGAAAAATAAGGGGAAGGTAACAGAAGAAACAGAAAGCTGTGAAGTATGTAGGCAGGTGCTGAGTACAGAAGCAGCATGCCAAGAAAGTGAAATTTTATACTGAAAGCAGAAAATTAATTTCTCACTTCTAATTAGGAAATATCTGTAGTCATGACTAGTATGGGTGGGCAAAGAAGGTAATTCATATTTTGGAAGAAAACACTATGATTGCCAGAGGATTTGCAGTCTGAGACTTTGTGTTTCAGTTTACTTTCCAAAGGACAACTTCGTGAAATTATCTGGGATTTCCAGTTTTAAATGGAGATAGGAAAAAATATCACGTGCAATATCTTCTGTTTTTCTAGCACCCATTTTTGTCCTGTTATCCTGGTTTCAGCTGGGATAAAGTTAAGTTCTTTCTTAGTAGCTGGTACAGTGCTGTGTTTTGTATGAGATGTAAAATTCTCAGTATGAGAATTGTACTAGCTTACATAAAACAGGGAGTTTGGATGCAAGGGCAGGTATGAATGGAACAAGGAGTTTTAAAAGTAGAGGACTGGTCAGAGACTTAGATACAAACATTACAGAAACACAAACAGAGAAAATATCAGCAAATAAGATACAGAAAGAACAAATCTAGCTGGAGAATATACTGATACCAAAGAAACAACTATGTGATCAAAGTACTGCAAAGACAATATTTGCCTGTAACTACAACCGTCAATCTGAATAAAAAAGAGAGCTGTCAAAATTAGGAAAGCACCGTATGTCTATAAAAATTTTAGGTGAGACGAAAAATAGCTGTAGTGCTAAAAATGGATCAGAAGACTGTTTTAAGAGTATTTATATACTCATTTGTGACTCCAGTCAGAATAAAGTGCAAAAATTCCAGATTTAGGGAGTTAGTAAACTGCAGAATTTTGAGTCTAGAAGACTGAGAATGTGATACTCAAAATAGTATCTCACTTGGACAGGAAGGAAGAAAACTTAAATTTAGCACTAGATTCTAGTTTTCAAGGAACAGATGCTATAGAAAGGTAAGGTAATACACAAGCCATCAAAATTTAAGAATAAAGAGAAGATTTCCATTAGGACATGAAAAACATAGAGATGTCTTAGTATTGCCTTGATTCTGTCAGGGATACTCATCATGCACAAGAATTTCTGGCATTCATTGCTTACAAATCTGCAAAAAGGTAGGCATCTAAACACAAATTACAATGTCCTGAATTTTATTAGCTGAGTTTGAAAATACTAGATTTTTAATCGGCTTCTATCTGCCCCTAATTTACCATGATACCATACAATTTGTTTTTCATCATAGGCTGGTAATAAGTTGCATTTCTTACCATCTTTATCAATAAGTAGTTACAAAATTATGTAGTATAAAGAGTTACATGCTAAAGTTAAAAATCCTGTAGCGATTCTGAAATGCTTATGGTCCCTGTACAAAATGCATTATGATATACATTATGAAAATTTAGCAGTTTATTGCAGTTCTGTTAAGGGGCTGGTTTACTAAAAAGATGCTGCAGCTAACCGTGTTTATGTCTTCTACCACAGAGGTTCCAAAATAGTATTTTGTTCACAGTACAAAGCCTGACATTGCAACAAATGTTTTTTGATCAGTGAGGAAGCCATAACCTCATATTCTTGATTAAATTAACTACAAAAATTGAGAACTGCAGCATATGCCAGCAGCTGCATTTGTATTTAATGTGGTTTTTGTCTGTAAGTAAGTATAGAAGAGAAAGTTTAACTCAGGTAGAAATTCCTATTTGGAAAAACATTTAGAAGATGAGACTTGCCTAAAAAACAATGTTCTTTAACTATGAAAATTATCTTGTCAATGAGCAGTTACTCATCTGAAAGACAGGTAAGAACCAGATGTTAAGATATAAAGACATATTGTCATATTTATTTATCTGTATTTCTCTCCAAACCTAGTAATTAGTTTCTGAAAAATTCACTCTATTACAGAAAAAGAAAACAGCTTGTTAGCAATTTCTTTTTACTTTTCCCTTAAGTTTTGAGTGTGGTCTACCAAATTGCATGCTCCATATCCTGGCAAATAGCAACCATTACTCTCCGAGCCATGACCTATACATATGGTACATTTGAGGAGAGATCTTGCTTGCCAGCAAAGTTAAAAGAGTCTGTTGGCAAGCAGTAAGAAGGAGAAGAGAGGGTCCGGAACCTGGGGGTTCCTGAAACTCAACTTAGTTTGCTTTTATCAAAACTGACAAAAGGTAGATATGAATGTTTCACAAGCAGGAAGCTAAAAATATAAACACCTTGACAGATGGTTATATATTTAGCATGTCTTTCATATTTGTATCGCTCTTCATTAATAAAAGCATCTAAAGTATTTGTAATCAGCTCAGATTGTTTATTGATGTCTATACAGCAAGGTCATGATAATCCATGCTTGGGACCATGTAAGGAAATGAGACACAAAAAAGATAACTTATAAAAGACTATCTGAAGTATTCCAGTCTTCTTGACATACATCCTCCTTCTGTGGAACCAGAGAGTGTTAGATACAAAATTAAAAGAAATTTAGTCTATTTGAGTGCACGTCTGTCTTAACAAGAGCTTTGAGTAAGAGCCCTCTAGTTCTGTCAAAGAGATCTGAATGGTTCTGAGACAGATGAAGGGTGCAAATAAGCTTCCAGATTGCAGAGTTAATGGAGAGGAGGATTCAGACAGCAGATCCAGAGTAGCTGCTGCTTTTGCAAAGCAGGCAGCTGCCAGAGAAGTCTTATGGAACCTGCCAGGCAGCATGAGTGCCCCATACCTGCAGCAAGTCAAACTACCTACCCTCGGCACAACCCTGTGTTTAGACCACTGGATCCTGGTGAAATCTTACCTAATCCAGGTGTAACCTACTTCCCAAGTGTGCTTGAAGAAAGAGGCTGTAATGTCAGGTATGTAGCATATTGTCAGAAGAACAGTCACAACTTGGCCACAAGAGAAGTTTGCAGTACAATTCTTTGAAAAAACGTAGGGAAAAATCAAAATGTAGCAAGGTTTCCAGAGGATGTGTCATTTGAGCAATCTACTAAAATTCCACCAAAAGTTTTCCTTCTCAGGCCATATATCACTGTATTATAAGAAATGCTGAATATTGTTAGCCAGGTTTTTGGGGTTTGAGGAACGACAAGACAGAAGAGTCAATAATGTTTGAAAAATTTAACAAAAATAAAAATTTGTCATTTTACTAGATTGAGATAGAGTCATAGAATCAACTGGGTTGGAAAAGACCTCTGAGATCATCAAGTCCAACCCTTGATCCAACACCGCCATGGTTACTAGACCATGGCACTAAGTGCCTCATCCAGTCTCTTCTTGAAGACCTCCATTCACAGTGAATCCACCACCTCCCTGGGCAGCCCATTCCAACGTTTGATTACTCTCTCTGTAAAAAATTTCTTCCTAATATCCAACCTAAACCTCCCTTGGCACAGCTTAAGACCATGCCTTCTTGCCCTATTACTGGTTGTCTGGGAAAAGAGACCAACCCCTACCTGGCTACAACCTCCTGTCAGAGAGTTGAAGAGAGTGATGAGGTCTCCCCTGAGCCTCCTCTTCTCCAGGCTGAACAACCCCAGCTCCCTCAGCCTCTCCTCACAGGACTTGTGCTCGAGTCCCTTCACCAGCTTCATTGCTCTCTCTGGACCTGCCCCAGCACCTCAATATCCTTCCTGAACTGAGGGGTCCAGAACTGGACACAGTACTCCAGGTGTGGCCTCACCAATGCTGAGTACAGGGGAAGAATCACTTCCCTGGACCTGTTGGCCACACTGTTCCTGATCCAGGCCAGGATGCCATTGGCCTTCTTGTCCACCTGGGCACACTGCTGGCTCATGTTCAGCTTCCTGTCAATCCAAACTCCCAGGTCCCTTTCTGCCTGGCTGCTCTCCAGCCACTCTGCCCCCAGCCTGTAGTGCTGCAGGGGTTTGTTGTGGCCAAAGTGCAGGACCCAGCACTTGGCCTTGTTGAACCTCATCCTGTTGAAATCAGCCCAACTCTCCAGCCTGTCCAGGTCCCTCTGAAGAGCCCTCCTGCCTTCCAGCTGATTGACAATCCCCCCCAACTTGGTGTCATCTGCAGAGCTGCTGATGGTACACTCAATCCCCTCATCCAGATCATCAATAAAGACATTAAACAGGACTGGGCCCAACACTGATCCCTGGGGGACACCACAAGTGACTGGCCACCAACAGTACTTTCAAATTATTATGGAAGATTATTTGCTAAGCATGATGAAAACATCTAAGTTTTGCATTTCAAAAAATATATCATTCTTATGTAATTTTATAGAAAGTTGAAAACTCCACTCCGAAATTAAAAACCTCATTGCTTAGTAATATAAGTAGTTACTTTGCAATGTATATTTTTTTCTTGTATAATAGGAGAGAAAGAGAAGGGAGCAAGAATCTTGGTTTGTTTTTTGAGAAATGGGAATTGTATTACTTTGAATTTGGTTCTGGCTTGTTTATAGGTGTTAGCTGGAAAATGTGATAAGTTCAGAGGAAGGGAATAGTTTGTAAGAACTCTGGTGCTCATAGAACAGAAAATCATTCACTATGTATGATTAGCACAAAACCACCAAATTTTAAAGGTTAGTAGGTGTTATGGTCTGTCCTCAGAATCCTAATTATGAAAAATAACAAATTTGAAATGGGTAATTGCAGCACTATCTATTTTAATTCATATTTCAAGAGCGCAGAAACAGATATACAGACAGTAGAAAACTTTCGGAATTGAATTATGCTATTTTTTTCTCCAGATTAATTAAATGAGTGCTCCATAACTCTCTTCATGATCAGCCATAGTCAGGTCTTTCATTTTACCTCCAGGCTTATGCTTTCCTGAATGATGCTACTTTCATTAAATTTGTTTTCTTTTTCTTGCAGTTAAATAGTTTCTTTTCATTCATTAACAAACCGTACATGAACATGTGTTGTCCATATGAAATTGTGATAATAGAAGTCTCGCAAATGGAAATAGCTGTATGTTTTCCACTCTGAGGGCTGAAAAACTTGTCAGTTGAAATATAACAGGCTGCTTTTGCCAAGTTTTTTGGTTACAAATTAATAGAAATATCTGTGAAATTAAGTAACATTTTCATATTTGATGGTTTGTCAGTTGTTTCAAAAAAAGAAAAAGATGGCTGGCTTATACAGCAATGTAAATACGAAAACATATTAGCAGTGTGTTCCTCTGTTTTGATCACTGCAGGATCTCTCTATTTTGGCATAGCTTCAAAAATAACTGAGCATGGCAGGTTCCTTGATTTAGCTGTCTTCTTGCACACATGCTGGTGTAGTAAGGTGTACCCACTCGTTCAATTTGCTACGCATACGGTCAGTGACGGGGAACTATAAAGACAGCTTCCAGGATAGGACTGCTATATGCCCAGCTTCCAAAAAATGTCCTGTTTCCAACCTGAAGCATCTTCCTGGATGAAGAGGAGGATTTTTGACCAGGCTGCAGGAAACCACTCTCTCAGTCATATCTGTTGACCACATTCAGATCAATGGTGCAGCTCACACGCAGCGTGAACCCATGGCTTGTGCGCACAAACCCCTCTTGGGGATGCTCTCAAAGGCAAGTGTTTTCCTTTTGTCCATCACTGAGTATGCTGCACCTGTCAGTGCCTCCAGTGGGAACCGAATTGGTCACGTACGGCTGGGTTTGGGCAGTTTTCACTTGATGCCTTGCAGCCCCACGGAGCAAACATGTGTACTGTGCTCCCATTTGAGTGCTTCCATAAAGGCGGGCCCCTGTGGCAGCCAGCCAGCCAGGGTAGGGAGCTCTCACAGGAGCAAGACAAACACACCATACCAACATTTTATATTTATTATTATACTGCTTATTTTGCGCTGTAATGGACAATATACATGTTCAGCTACCTTTGCATCCTGGGAGCCTTCTAAAACCTGGCAGCAGCTGGAGGTATTAATAAACCATAACTCACTTTACATATCAATTTCATATCCAGAGAACAACAACAAAAAAAACCCCGATTTTTAGACATCTTAATATGTTAATGTCAAGCTTTAATGAATAGTATTTACCTCAAGAGCGTGAGCCGGGCGAAAACCCGGCTTGTGTCAAAGCATAACGTTAGGAACAGCACCTGTCAGAAAAAATGAAAACTACACAAACAGATATTCAAGCAACCCGTTTACACGTCGCAGAGGCTCTAGCAGCAGCCCGGGAGAGCCAGTGGCCATCCCCGGGACAGCAGGACCAACTCCCGGGCGCTGCGGGCGCACCCAAACCGGGGCCCTCCCGCCGGGGCCGGGGCCGGGGCACCCCCGGGGCCGCCCCTTTCCCCGCCCGCCTCCGCTGTGGCGCCAAGCGGCGAAAGGAAAGAGATCGCGGCACCGGCGGGATGAGCCGCCCTCAGCCCGGCCACTGCCAGAACGGGTACGCGGGTGGAGGAGGCTGAGGGGCATGGGGGGGCCCGCGGGAGGCTTTTCCAAGCTCTTCCCGCCCGTCTTTCCTCTTCCACCGGCACCGTGCTCTCCTCATGCTCCTGCTGACTAAACTTTCTCTGCCCCGGGCCCGGCCGCTGCCGCCCGCGGGTGAGGCCCGCCGCTCCATGCGGCCGTCCCGGCGGCTGAGGGCAGCAGGGAGGGAAGCCGGTGTCCTTCGGGGCAGGGAAGAAGAAGAGGGAGGGAAGGTGGTGTCCTGGGAGGGAAGAAGAGGCAGGGAGAGGAGGGCTCCGCGGAGCGGGGAGCTCTCCGGGGCGGCTCCAGCCGCGGCCGTGCCCGGGAAAACCCGTCCCGGCGGGGAGGCGTTTCTTGGAGCCTCCGAAGGCCCATCTGTTTTCCTCGGGCTTTGTAATCTCCGTGGTGGCACAAAGAGCAGGCAGGGTGTCTCGTGTTCATTATTTCCGGAAATGGAGACCGGCGTGAGCAACATGCAATTAATTAAAGTCAAAAGTGACTGTAAAAGTGAAATACGTTCAGTGAAGGGCGATGTTCTTGTACTGCTCTGTTGGGGCTCAGTATTTCTATACAATGTTTATGTTTATAGGTTTGGTGGGTTATCTCACAAGAAAATTTTTCATATAGTTAATGTTCAATGTGCTGAGTATCGTTTTTCTCTAAGAAAGGTTGATTTTTCTCTCTCAAAACCTTCCCTCCTAGTAAGGAATAGGTAATGACCGTATCTTAGTACCTGAATGAGGGGAAAGGTGAAAAGCCTCAAGTAAAGGAAATACCACATTTGTTTGATCTAATAGTGATTATAAAATATGAGACTTATAGAAGAAGGTTGTCTTGAAAGGCAGCAAGAGCCCATATCCTGTTTGGCTTTTGGGGAACAAGAGCATTGCTGAAGATACTTATTTCTTATTTTTAATACACACTTTATTTTTACCTTAATTTCTGTGATTGAAATGACGGAGTATTGATAGTTGGTCTTTAGGAGCATACTTGATACTGGGGAAAAAATACTTGTAAAATAGAGTTGTAACATAATGAACATGACATCAAAGATAAGAAAGCAGAGGAAAAATTTAAGAAAAGGGGAATGTGTTTGATACTCACTAGTTCTCTGGTTGTACTATGTATAGCTGACCATCATAATTGTTGTATGAAAAGATTTGAGGTGATATATTCTGTTTTAGGATTCTCAATGACGTTTTCAGTTATGGTAGGCCTTTTTTTAAGTAGCTGAATGACATTTGTTCCTTTTTCAGATGGTGTTACAGCTTACTTGAAGCCAAGATGGATGAAAAAGAAGTGGAAAGGGAGGCAGTGTTCTCTAATTACAGAATCTTTTTCTCTATTTTTATTTGAAATACTGTTTACACAAACTTTTCTATAGACTACTAACTTTTAAAAAAATTAAGTGTTTTTTCCCTCGTGTTCTTCTTGAGCAGTGTTTTTTCATGGGTTTCAGTTCCCATTATTTTTGTTCATAAGTTCTTATGGGTTATCATAAGGGTAAACCTTAATTGCCTTTTTTACAGCTAGCTATGGTATTTTCTAGAGTAGCTTTCATTCATGCAATTATAGAACTTGCAAATGAGCATAAAGAAGATGATCAGCTGCACCAAATCCATAAACTTAATTTTCCTGTGTGTGCTTGACTGCTAGCCAAGGCCTTGGCTTCTGCTCAATCAGAAATTAAGTGGTTTATACCCACTTCACAGTCCTGCGTTCCTGTGCACTGAGTTGAGGGAATTATCTCGCCAAACACGGTGATGTTAAGTAGAAGTAATTGAGTAAGGGCTTTGGGTTTTTTTTCTGTTCTCTTTGATGTAAGCCTTCTGCTCGCTTTTTAGATATGCTTCTCTCCCTGTGAAGTTGGTACTCTGAGGGACCTCCACTTACATACAGTTCTGTATTTATTAGAAAAGTAAATACTAGCTTTTTTTGTGTTTTGGATAAATAGGGTTGCTAGGGAATAGTTTAACAAAAGGAGAACTCACGACCTCTTAGTTCAGAGTAGCACTGTCTTTCTAGAGCCCTTTCCCCAGCATGTTTTATTCACTGTAGTTGTGTTTCATCTCTCTCCAAAGACGTCACTGTGAATGTCACGTAGTTAGGAATGTATTAAACTGATCATAAAGTCCAATGGTGTTTTAGATTTTATAAATCTGGTTTTGTGAGGTATTTTAAATAATCAGTTAGCTCAAAAACTCTTCTGACATTTCAGTTAGCCTGTCAAAGTTCTGTTTGGCGTGAAGAAGTGTGAGGGAATGTCTTCAGTCTTTCTTTTATGCTGTGAGCTTCTTGTTCTCTGAAGACTTTTTCCTTCTTGGTAGGATATAGCCCCAATCCTTTAGTTATAGTGACTCAAGCCGGTTTGTGCATTTTCAGAATCACATACTTGATTCATGTGTTTTGACAATTGACAGTTCTGGGCACTATTTACACTCTTGTCAAAATATGAGAGAGGTGTTTGGGTTACACCAAGGGTGTGTGTTTCTCCCTCCTTACAATGAGACAGTAGCCTTAAGGATGATCCTCGTTCATTCCAAGAACAAGCCAAAATTGCTAACTTGTAATGTGCCACATACAAACTATTCAAAACCAGCAATTTATCTTTGGTAAATAGCACCCTGTAGGTTTCTAAAGTACAGTTTTATCATGTGCTGGCATTATCTTCACTGAAATAGTGTAACCTCTTTATGACAAGCTAACTGCAACCCTCTAATACAGGTTTTTGGTTATAAAAATAATGATTAACTAAACACTTGATTTCTCACATTTGTCTTCTGAAGGGGCTGGTACTAGTGTTGCTAGGAGATGTCTTGTTGTTTGCAGTTACCTGTGATGTATTTTTCTGCATGGCTGTACCTCCCTAGATGGATGTCTCAGTCTTAAGTGCAGTCCTTGGTAAGAGGAGCCCAAGAAGAAACGTACTAGGCCCCTTGTATTTTCATAGGCTAGTCATTATGCTTGGGATGTTCCATTGGTTTGGTTTTCAAGGTGTAGCAATAATAGGTGCGAGAGTTTGGGGAAATTTCTTTGAATTTGATCTTTTTCTTGAAATTTTCGAAGCTTAGATATGTGTGTGGAGAGGGGAGAGGTGTGTTTGTCTTTCTTCTCTTCGAGCTGAAGAGCACAGAAATTCCCCTGCTGTGTCTTACACAGTCCGAGCACACAAGAGAAAATGATGTATCACCTTTTTTTTCCTTCCTCCTTCCCCCAAATATACCCTTCAGTGCAGGGAAAGAAGGAACCTGTTCTGATGCTTTTATACATTATATGTCACGGAAAAGTTCTTGAGCCCATCTCCTGTCAGTTTTCAGAAGGCTTTCATAGGACATAATCTCAAGGGAAACTTAGCAGGGGACTATTGGAGTGGCCTTAGATTTTTGGTGGTAAATATTGTAACAAGAAGCAAACTTATGGTGATAATTGTACGGTCAGAAATGAATGACTGTAGAGGAAGCTACCAAATAGAAATCTGGCAAGCACTTATCATAGGCAGAAGTACAAAATAACTTAGATTAGAGGCTTGCAGTTATCACAGCCATCATAAAAAACATTTTGTTGTTTGGGTGAGAAGAATGCCAGTACATGATACACCTGACTCTTAGAAATATGCAAGGTGTTATCTATAAAGGGTAAGTTGCTCTGTCTTGAAATAGCTCAGTGACTCTGAATACCTCAACCTTCTTATCTAAAACTGAAACCCGTAACCTCGCTTGGATGCTTTTCCCCCCCCAAAAGAAAATGTTGCATATATAAGTTCCTGGAAAGCACGTCACAGTGATGGTTTTACTGTTAAAATATTAGTGCATGTGTGGTCTTAGCCACATTCTGATTCTGGTTACTTTAAACTTGTGCATGTTAAAAGAATAAATTTTGTAGTAACTCTAGGTCTGTGTTGCTTGCTGATGGCTGTTTTTTTCTATAAACTATAGTTTCAGCAATGAAACATCCTGCAAAAAACGAGAAGATTATTTGGAATGGCCTGAATATTTTATGGCAGTAGCTTTTTTGTCAGCACAAAGAAGCAAGGATCCAAGCTCTCAGGTAAGAAGGCAACATATAAATAATAACATAACCTAATCTATATTGCACATCACATCAGATGCACGTGCAGCACTTCCAGGGATTTCTTAATAAAAGTTATTTTAGTGTATAGCTATTCAATTTTTAACATAGTCAGCACTTTTTGTTACAGAAATTCTCTTATTGGGGCTGACCTCGTGTATAATTCTGTGTGTACATTTGCAGCTTGGTGTTTTGTGAATCATCTTTTCATCTAGAAGTTAAAATAACACTTGCATTTTCTTTCCTTTTTCCAATAAATATAGTCACTTTTAGAGAAGGGTAAAACTGCTGAAAGTTTTAGACTGTAATTTTTTAAGACACAGCATTTTACAAGTTTCTTTTCCTTACCTGTTTGTTTGTTCTTGGGTTGACAGGAGTTTTCTTCTAGTTTGGGTCCTCCCTCAAGATCCCCTTTTTCCCTCTGCTTCACTATCTCTCCCCATTTTTTGCATCTTTCATGTGCCTCTGTTCAGACTTGTTCAATATTGATTTGAGGCAATTGATACATCGGAAACATGATGTTCTGCAGGATCCAGTCATCCTGTTAGTCTTCCTTTGTGTGAAAAAATTCAGGAAGCAGATCCCAGAAAAACAATCTGTTCAATTACTCACTGCCTTCTGTATGTTACGGCACTTGGCTCACTGAAGGGTATTCATTTGGGGCTAAAGTTTTGTTACCAAGAGCTAATTGATAAACAGGTTGTGTGAATTAAAATCAGTACTGTTGCCATTTCAGTAAATAATATAGGGAGAAAAGATAAAAACGGGACACTTTATCATGCTATGCTGTGTAGACTTGGATTGAAGCAATGAAAGGTGGGAGTTAAAAGGTCTGGTATTTTAGTGCATGTTTGTGTAAACAAGGCACAAAGGCTTGTGAGGCCTGCATAAGCCAACAATACTGTTGGCTTACAGTATTGTAAGCCAACAGATATTACAGATGAATATAATACAGTATTTCTGTTCCATCTTTCATACCTTTTCTTTTGCTGCTGCTGCTCATACTGCTGCTGGAAAAGCTAGTTTGGGGAGTTGAACTGACAAGTTTACTAAGGTTAGATCAGTGCTGTTCCCTGAACTAGATTCACTTCATAATCAGACAAGGAACGGTGCTGGCAGGTTGAGATAGGAATGGCATGACCAAAGGGGTAGCTGGGTTGCTGCTGCCCTGATTTATTTTAAAGCCCAACCAATTAGGTACAATTGTAGCCTTGCTCACTAGATAGTGTGGCTTAATACATTAAGTGAAACTTTTATCACTTAAATGAAAATTATTAAATGAAAAACTATTATCGCCTCATCTTTCCTGTTGATATGTTGTTTTGCATGCTGTTGGTACTATATAAATCTGATTTTATTTAGGTTGGTGCCTGCATTGTAAATACAGAAAACAAGATTGTTGGAATTGGCTACAATGGGATGCCTAATGGTTGCAGTGATGATGTACTACCCTGGACAAGAACAGCAGCAAACAGACTAGACACAAAATATCCTTATGGTAAGGCTTCTTGTGGTTGACAGTTTAGACTTGTGATATCTGTAACTGTGAAAGTTCAGCTGGTAAAGTATTGATCAGTTTTTCTTCCACTCACTTGACTTCATTAATGTGCCTACATGTGGTACAGCAGGATAAAAATCAGTCTTTATGAAAAGCTGACTTCCTGGTGAAATATGTTCATAAATATTAGCTGTTTTGGATTGGATAGTGAAAGCTTGTAAATATAAAGCAGCTCATTAGCACACAGTTGCAGTGTATGCAGATGATTGCTGCTTCCGTGTGTTCATCTCCACAGAAATTACAGAGAGCGTATATATGCAAAACAAATAATTGGGTCTAAAATGCAGGTATTAAAATTGTGAACTCCAGTGCTTGTGAGAAATTTCCATGTCAGGTATCGATGGCATAGGTAATATCTATTACAAAGGAACTGAATTTTGTTTGTCTTGGAGCGTGTGATTGCATTCTGTCATTCCATGCCACTTTTGCCTCATGTGGTGTGCACTGGATCTACCCTTCCATGGGTGGGGTGACTTTTGTTGTTTATTTCAGCCTCTGATTTGATTCACATATATTAAATGGACAAACAGAATGAAGAGCAAGGATGGTTTTGTGGTGAATGTGGTTGAGTGCTGCTTTGGATCCTGTTTTTGTCTTTGCAGTAGGCATAGTTTGGCCTTCTGTAAGTGTCCTTTGAAGGGTCCTCTGAGTCTTTGTGCACCTGTCAGCAGGGCTGTACAGTTCCTCCTCTGAGCCTGGTGTGGTTTGCAGGAACCAAGGAGACTGAGCTGCCTCAGGCTTCATGTTATGCTTGCTGTCTTCTGGGCGTGGAAATGGAGTTGAGCTGCCTTGTGGCCTGCAACAGCTGATGTTGGGAAGAAACTTTCATTAGGATTAATAAGAGACTGTACAGTCCCTGTGCTTCCTTAAGTCCTTCTTCGTCTTTCTATACTCACTCCAGCTCCTGCTGCATCTCTGTGGGTGAGGCCGATGCAGCAGAAGCCATGGGCACAGGAAAAACAGGCATTAGGAACTACATCCTGTGCTGCATCTCAGCCTGTCCTGGACGTAGGAATGGCAGGGGGAAGAATAACAAAATAGAGCAAGAGCATTGAGAGATTTTCCCTTCTCCCTGCATGGGTGGGGGGACATAAGCACCAGAGTTCACCTTTTGCAAAGAAACACTGGCTCTTTTCCGGTGTACAGTGTTTATCTCTGCCTACTAATTCTGTTTCTCACTTGTAACTTTAACAATTGATCTGATAGAGAAATTAAACTTGCATGAGTTTTGACATTGCCTCGCTTCACCCAGAGCTCTCTCTAAAAACCAGCATTACATTTTCTGTTTTCCCATGGCATTAAAGTGGAAGATGATATGCAGTGGCTCAGCACATAATTCATCAATTTGTTATTTTTGAGTTCTTGAAACCCCAGTACTTTGTCCTTGTTCACTTTACCGATTTATTATAAAACCTCTCATGTTAACTCTTAAGCTCAAGATCATTTCATATTATTTTTCATAAGAGATGTATTCCCAGTACTAGGGCCGAATTTGAAATCTGCTCCAGCCAAATTTGAAGTCTGCTCTAAACCACTGGTTTTACATATGATGTTGTGACAATAGTGGTGCAGTTTGGTATGACTGCTCTTTATTTGTAGGATGTGGAAACAAGTGTTAGCCAATTGATTAAATATAAAGCACTGAAAACGGAATATTGATTTTGGTTGAACCTTTATGCTGCTGTAAGATCTCAGTTCTGAACTAAGATTGGTGTGGGTGGTCTCTGGCACCTGAGCATGTTCCAGGCACCTTAAGCTGACCAATTTAAACTAAAAGTGCTGTGAAAAATCTTTGTACAAGATGACCTGAGAATTTTACTTCTTTGGTTAACTCTGCCTCCAAAAGATGTGGAGCATGTGATATTTAAAAAATTCACTAACCACTAACAGCTTGGAGAGACAAGTTGATTTCTGGGAATTGGTCTAACTACTGCCTTTCCTCCTCAGAATCTTAATCTCCACCTCATTAAAAAAATCACAACTTTGTAACACAAAGTGTCTGCTGTGATGAATAAACAACCTATTTTGTAATTCACAGATCATTTAAACTCTAGCAGTTTCTTATTAATCTTGATAGCACGGTTGACAGACCAGACAAGTATATATAAAAAAAAAATCTGCTTTAAAAAATTTTGGTACACGTAGAATTGCTGCTAAAATCTCATTAAACTGTCATGTTTTCCTTTCTGTTTTTGCTAATCATCACAGTATTTGTGTAAATTGAACTTTTTATTCTTGTCGTTTCCTGACTGGCTTGTTCAGAGATGGTACAAACTTACTGTGTGCTCCATTAGCTAACCGTGGGAATGGTGGCACTTTCATCCCTAGAGCTGCAGTGGAGCTTATTAGATAAAGCTGATAGTAATTGTGCATGTACCACCACACTAAGTTGGAAGGTGTTTTCTAGAGCTACTTCGTGCATCCGTAGTGCTACAGAAAAGGGCTGGGGGAGGATCTGAATGCTGACCTTCTGATCTTATGTAGTGTTGTAAGTGAGGCATAAACATTAGCTCACTTCCCATCTGTTTCGGACCACTCTGACTAGCTCTCTCTAGAACAAAGCCTGAGTATTGCTCCTCCAGTGGTGCTCCGGAAGGCAAGGTGGAAAAAAGGCTGCAAGAAAACATCATCCTGTATAGGCTTATAATGCAAAGCCTGCTGAGATGCTATGCTTAACCCTTCTTCTTCCCTCAGGCCATACTGGGGGATATGCAACTCATACTCTGTTTCATGCTCTGAAAATACCTCTCTGGTGAGCTGCAAAAAAGTTATCTCACTTCTTTATGCACTTTGAACTGAGACATGCAAAATAAGTATGTGGTGTCGTGGGACTCTTGAGACGTGGAGCCTTGAGGAATCCCAGGGCCAAGTGCCGTGTAATGCCGATGGAGCCCTGGGTAACATGAACACGAGCTAGTCTGTGCCAGTTGGCCTTAGGGCCAAGGGTCAGTCCCTGGCCCTGTCATGTTTAGCAGCAGAGACACAGTAGGGGATTGGACCCAGGGGCTATGTCTGCAGAAGTGTGTTAGATGATCCTATAATAAATGTATTGAGCTCCAGCAGAACTGATGGATGCATTGACCCCACATCTCTGATCAGATTCATTGCTTTGTGGCTAGAAAACTTCCAATTTCCACCCTAAATTTATCTGTGATTAGTTTACAGGTTCTTGTTTTTGCCAGGATTGTTCTTCTAGCTTTTTTTATTCACTGTGATTAACCCTTCCTCCTTTCCCATGCATTTACTGATGACTGTTACTTTTTGAACTTCTGTTGTAGGGTTAAATCAGTCTTGTCACTCTTGAATTTTGCTGTATCTTTAAACTTGTTGGTTCGAAATTCACCAGTGTCTGGGTTATCTCTGTCTGCTGCAATACATGGTACATATCTATCCCACCCCAAGTGTGGGTTCTGCTCAGCTCACTGTTAGGGACAGTGTTGTGCTTGATTAAGGAGTCTAGGTGCAACCTGAGCTGCTACTGAAAGAAGGCATTAAAATGTGGTGGGTAGTGCTCACTTTACCTTAGAGGATACAAATGTTTGCAAGGCATTTGGATATTACAGGAACAGTGACTGTGGATCGCCTCTGTTGATACTGTGCATTCCTTATGAGAGCCTTAAAGCGGATTAAAACTCTTCCTTCTAGTTGTAGTGTATATTTGAACAGTTAAGTAGTATGCCTTGTTATGTGAGAAAGCACAGGGTGTTTTGCAGAATGCCATTTTTCACAGCACAAAATCAGGATTTTCTTGTTATGTTGGAACTCGCTGTTTCCGGGCTGCCAGTCAGTGACAGCAGTGGGGATGTGTCTGTGCACATGAGAGAAATGGAAGGCTTGAATACCTGCTTTACTAAGATGTTGTTAAAAGCCCTTCTTGAAGCATTGTGTTCAGTACTGTGTGCAGAAGCTTCTTAATAATTAGGCAGAATTCTGGCTTTTAGAGTCAAAAGTGTGCCCTCTGTTTCTGTTAGATGAATCCAAGGATTTGATGATGCTCAGTTTCCTCTCACCAATCATTTAAAATATTACATTTTTCTCCTATTAACGCAAATATTCCCACTAATGTTAGTTGCTGTGCTCTTGTTATGCCCTCTGTCTCCACTGTAATCTAAGAACATCCATTTGACAACCAGTCTCTAATTAAGAGTTTTAAATTAAAATGACTGGCAAATTTAGAAGCCTCTGAGCAATACAGAAAATATTGAGTAAATATGCTTACAAATATTTATACAGGTTCAGATATGATAAAATATGTGCTGTGGCAAAAAGTATGCTCTAATTGAACAGTACCTGCTGTGTAAAATGAAACAAACTGTTATCAACATTTCCTCATGTTAGGATTATGAGCTTTTTGTCAATTTTTCAGGGAAATGAACACTCAATATTCAGGCAAATGTTAGTTTTATAGAAGCTGTTATTTTGACAGCACAAAATTTGATAAGGCACTATGAAGAGGTGTGATGCTCTCTCTCCAGTTGGCAGTGCAAAGCTGAGACTTCAACTGGAAAGGCGATCTGTAGAAGACAGTCTCCACTTACTCGTGGAGTACTCCACTTACTCTTGTCCTGCATGGGATTTGTGATGTTCACGAATGGGCTGAGCGGTTCCCATCTTCACTTCCCAGTTCTCTTTACTCATGGAAGAAAGCACTGAGTCTGGGGCTGTTCTGTTTTTCTTAATGCAATCTGAAGAGGCTAGGACTCCAACAAAACCTGGTGGTGTTATCCTTGCCTCTGTGCCCTGACTACAGCTACTGCTCTTATCCAGCACACAGCAAGAAAGAGACCGGCAGGAAGGACAATGTCAGCCCAGCATGAGTGTCCTGCCTGCCCTTAATGCAGTGACCAGCAACCATCCCTACACTTACACAAAGGTTGAAAAAAAAAAATGTTGTTCTACAAATTCCAGATTCATCAACCACTGTTGCCAGTGGTTGTCATTCCAGACTCCATTCTTTTAATTATTATTTTGATACCTCTCATGATTTTTGCTATATTCAGTGTCAGAGATGCAGCAAGTAAAGGGTAACTGGTAGGTGGAGCTTGGGCAAAAATGGAGTGGTCAAGGGATGAATGTGAGAAGGTGAAGATTTTACCAATAAACTGAATAGAAGTGGGCCAAATTACAGAACTCCCTGCATCCATTCCTGTGCCAGGTTTATGTTGAAGGATGTTGTGCTATTACCATGTGTCTGTACTGGGAACCCATAATATTTGTCAAGTTGGTTGATATGACACTGTAAAGACTTATATTAATAAATAAGTCAAAACTTGCTGTGTGACAATCTATATGCATTGAAATGTATTCTTTTCAAATGTAACACCATATTTAGTGCATATTTTTTCTCAAAATTCCTAGTCTGGCTCAGTAATTAATAACATTAAAAAGTCATTCCCTCTAGCTCTTCCTCTGACTGCTTCTTTAAAAGTTCTTTAAAGTTATGGTGGTCCCTACTATGTTCGTCATCAAGCATGTAACCCTTTAAACAGTATTAAGAAACACTTTGACTAGTCCTGTGGTTCTTATAAAATTTCTAGTCAGAACACTTTTAGTAGGTGGAAAGAGTGCTTCTGACTCTGCAACCCACTGAGAACATGTTCATGTTAAGTGTTCAATCCCAAAAAATTACCATTTATAAGTAGAGGTCTCTTAATTACTCATCCTTAAACTCCTCTTAAGTAGGGGTTTAAGGATGAGTACTACTACCTCACATGCAACCCAAACCAGTATGCAATGAGAAAAGACAGAAACACTAGCAATTAATACTATCAGTAATGAAGCAGTCATTCATCTGCTTCCCTCCCCCCATGAATATAGTAGCAGGTGGTGGGAATGTCAGAGCACACACTTAACTTCTCATTGCATGGTTATTCCTTCAGCTAATGAAGCCTTTTGAGAATACTTTTCAAGCCACTTTTCCAGAATGGAAAACAGTGTTGCAGACTTCTTATGTTGGCTATATGTGAATATTATTAAAAAAAAAAAAAAAAACCACAAAAAAACCTCCCAAAACTCTGGAGCCCCTCATGGGGTATTGTAAAAATTCTTACTTTTACTAGTCTGCTTAAATATACATTTTTCAGAGTTCTGAATACTGTGTACCTGTGAAAGGTTAAGTTATCTTTTTACTATCTCAGAAAGAGCTATTTGTAACTATTAGCAGGATCTCTTAAGAGATTAGAAAACTTCATAACACCCCAAATGCAAACTAGTTAGTCATTAGCAAGAGAGATTTTGGACTCCTGGATTTGTTTTCTGTCTCTTAACAAAGCTTGGCAGGTCTATAAGAAAAATCTGGAGATAATAGACTGTCTTACCTTATCAGTGCCAATCTGTCAGAGAGAGGTGAATAGGAGTAAGAGGGAATTAAGAGTGATGAGACGAAGCCTAAAAATATTTGTCTGATGCCTAAACCTTCTTAAGGACCAACTAGCATAATATCCCTTACAGGGGCCAGTAAGCCCCTGTAGTCTGGGGAAATGTATAAAACAATGACACGTGTAATGATAGTTCCCCAGAATATTCTTGCAAGTCACAGAACTGAGTCAAAAGGATTTGGTATTTAAGTGCCCAGTAGACTAAAAAAAAGTAATACTGGGTGGAAAAAGATGACTGCTGGCATCGGTGCAAAGTTCTAGTCCCATACTATTTTCTGCAATAAGTTCAGTAAGAAATACTTGGTTAGGCTACTGCGTGCATGAAAAACCTATCTCCTTTCGTGTTTGAAACAGAAGCCTGCTGGATCTGTTGGAGCCCTGACTAGTTTTTGTCCTGGAATGATTAGTCTGTTTCTTATTGCTGGCTCTGTGTCTTCTGTCCACACTGGAGAGTTGTAATTGTTCTTAACTTCAGATTGTGCTGGATGGTCAGGAAGCAAGATTTCTCTTTTTCCCTTGCTCCAGCTGATTATCTTCTATAAATTAGTTTTGGCCTGATCTTGTTTTTGCTTGGGAAGAGGTTTGTTGTTGAAAGTTTGTAGAAGTCTGCCAAAAGAACCTTTCTCTCTCATCAGTACAGGAAGGAAACTTGTTGCAGTACTAATAATGAAACTTGCCTGGTTTTATGGCTGAAAATTTCTGAGTTTTAATGATGGAAAAATATTTACTGAAGGAATTAGTTTTATTTTTTTTTAGTTCTGTGAGCCTTTGAAAACATCCTTTCTGGGGGCCTTCAATATTTTAGACTGCTGCCTACAACATAAGTATAGTGTTCAAAGAAACTTAAAAATTATATTTCTGTCCTGTTGACATAACCTAGTTCTAGTTGTGGAAATAATGACAGTCATTTTCACTCAATACTCTGTAACCCCAGAAAAATAATTCTCTGACTGTTTATTGTGAAGGCTACATAAGATTGTTGCAATTCAGTAATACACATGGAGTTCAGCATGTTTTCTGGATTTTCTGAATGTATAGGTTCATATAACTGTCTGTCTTACACTTAATGGCATATATTTAAAGTATGGTGTGACTCGATAACAGCCGCAATAGAAACAATAATAATAGTAAAAGAAACCTTAATGTGATGGTGCTTGGCTTTGGGGTTGGTTTTTTTTAATTTCCTATTTTTTGTGTTAGTTTCTGGCTTTACTGGTTATGAGAAGGTATGTGGACAGCAAAACATGGGCATGGTAGAAGCCAATACTGAGCTTTCTTTATCAAGTGTTTGGTCCTTTGTGACTCGTCTGCATGGGAAAGTTTGTGTGCTGTAAGTTAGGCTGTAAATTTGTAGTGCATTAGCTGTTACATAGAAAATTCCAGGTAGACATTCAGCACATACGGAAAACATTTCCATTCAGCAAGGATTCCTGCGTGTTGAAGGTACTGCACTCAGTTATTTGTGTGGTGAGATCATTCATATAGAGGTCAGCATAAAGTACCAAATTTACTGTGAAGTTGTGCTATGAAACTGTGTCTGTTTTAATCTTTGTATGGATGCAGGGGAGAGGAAAACCTACTTTTTTTAAAAAATCTATTCTTCGAAATGAGCAGTGGAAAAACTTTTAATGTTGTCTCTAAATGAGCTCAAACCCACACCAGACTTCAGCATCTGTTTATAAAGTCAGGGCAGCAGGCAGTTTCTTAGTAGGTAGGTATATAAATTATGCAACTTGCTTTTATTCCTAGGAGTAAACAGGAAGTTCTCACGGAGATCCTAATGTTTTTTTCAGAGGTTCGTTGTGGATTACACAGAAACTGTGCTCTTCTCACCTGTGTTAGTAACACATTAGATAATCTGCTGATGTGTACCCTATAAACACTTAAACCCTAAGGTGCTGTCTGTCCAGAAAGAACTGTTGTGTTATTAAGGTGAAATAAGGCAGGATGGTCTGTTGCTACCTGGCCTATCTCAAATCCATGGAGAAATACAGGACTTTGTTTTCGTGCTTGGGAAGTCTGGCACCTTTTAATGAGCAGTAAAGTCAGTTTAATATTAAAGCTGGGACGTTTTTATGGTTGAGTGTGTGTTGAGTATTCTGGGGGTGAGAGAATCATGCAGCAGCGCTGAGCCGTTCTGAGACCCAGAGGACAGAGCTGCTCAGTTTCACTTCACGATTCTCCTGCCTTTAAGAGCGCACAGTGCACTCTTACAACCATAAGACTGTTCCTATCTGTGCATGTAAACACATAAATGAGCTGTTTTATACTGGCAATTAGATACTCCAGAGAGTTGTGAAGCTGTGAGATACTGCTTCACTTAGGGTGGTTGCAACTACTTGGCCCACAGCCTACGGCTTTGTTGCCTGCAATAGGTGTTGGCAAATGGCAATGCTTATGCACTTAATGATATCATTACTAATCAACAGCCTGGTCAGAACAATTGACCTTCATTGATCTTGGTACTTCTGCTTTTATTTCTTCCTCTGCCCTTTATGACAAGCTGTGCACGCTATTTGCCTTTGAAAAGATATAAGCAGTTATATTGTAACACTTTAATTTTAGTTTGACTGATTTATTTTAATGATCGGTATTATGAATTGTTTCTTTTCCTGTTTAATCAGTGTGCCACGCTGAACTGAATGCCATCATGAACAAAAACTCAGCTGATGTGAAAGGCTGCAGCATGTACGTTGCCTTATTTCCATGTAATGAATGTGCAAAGCTCATCATCCAGGCAGGTAAGCAGTAGTGCCAGCCTGATTTTTCAGGGTTGCAGTGCTGCCAGCTCATTGGTATCTTATCATAGATGTATTTGATATTGAATTGCTGATCTTAGATCTAAATTAATTGCACTGTCAACTTCATAAGATGCTACTTGTGGGGTTTTTTGCATCTGAATGGTGCCAAATTCTTCCAGTGCTAATTGCATCTTCTGTGATTCTAATCGTACTTCTAATTTAGGTTTGTAACTTCTTAGACCAGGAGCTGCCAAAGAACAACACAGACTTTGCATATAATTACTGTCAATTTTACTGTGCTCTGACACATTGAGTAGAGTAGGGGCAGAAAGAAATAAACTTCTGCATGAGAAAAGGTCTGGTGGGAGTATATACATGAAATTTTAATTTGAATGTGATGCATGGTAGATATTTGAAGATTTTAAAATATCTTTGCTCATAAATGTCATAAGACTTCTATGATCCTACTTTAATTATGTCTTTCATTACAATTGTTATAAATCTGTGCCACTGCAGCAAGTGTGCTGGCCTAAATGTGTCTCCTTTTTTCACATTAGGCAGTATCTGCAGCAGACTTCAGTTCCATAAAAATCTCTGCTTAAAGTAGCGTATATTTTGCTCATGGAGTGAAGTCATGCTATTTCAGCATGGATCACTGTTCTGGGGAGTTTTTCTATTGATTGCCACAGGAATCTAGGAAGAAAGTAGTAAACAGAACGCTTCTTTATTTTGGTTCAGTAAGGTTTGAAATCGAGAGGTGAAGAGGGAAAGATGATGGTATTCTGTATTTGTGCTACAAGTCCCTTATTTATAGAATCAAATGGTATTCAAGGTAGATTGGCTCCTTGTTCTCAATCTAGTCACTCTTCCTTATGCACTTATATCAGCATTAAATTACAATGTATTGATATTCATGTTGTCTGGCAAACACAGGAAGATGTTGATAGGCTCTGAAACCTTGTGAATTCTTTTTTGAAGCTTTTATGCTTCTCCCCTGCCTAAGTAATTGAGGCATAGATCATTCAGCAATTTGAGACAGAATAGAACTATAAATAGAGGTATACCAAGGAGTTCTAGAGCATGTGGGTGAATGCTGCCTTTTCTGATTTTGTGCTCCAGACAGTTATTTTTTTTCAGCGTAATTCTAACATCTTTTCTATATGACTTGTTTAGGCATAAAGGAAGTTATTTTTATGTCTGACAAGTATCATGACACTATGGAAATGACAGCTGCACGGCGGATGTTTGATTTGGCAGGTATTATATACAGGTGAGAGAACTTTGAATTAACTTTATATTTACTTTGGAAAGGGGGAAAAAGTGGTGTGTGAAAGAGACCAACTTTAGGAGAAAAGCTTTTCTTCTTTGCATTGTGCAGCATTTTATTCTTTTGTTGTGTTTTTCAGTGGTTTTCTTTGTAAAAAGTACTGGATTGACAGATGTTGCACCATTCTTTGGCTTCTGTATGGTTAAATTTCAATTTCATAATTGTAAGAGAAAATTGCTAGTTTTGTTCTAGAATGCAAGTGAAATTACAAACGTGATGGTTGTTACGTTGTACTCAGTAGAGTCATCACTGACTTTGCTTTGAGCAGGAGGTTAGACTAGACGATCTCCAGAAGTCTCTTACAACTTGAATTATCCTATGATCCTATGAGTTGGACTGAAATGACCAGCTGATTTTTTTTGTGTGTGTGCATGTGTTTGAATAACTTGATCCTTATTGAAACTTTAGTATCTTTTTATTGCAACCGATTTGGGAAGGTGTCAAACTAGCCAGCCAAAATTAATTCGTGGTGCCTATAGCTGTCTATGTTCTTTGGTCATCTTTTTTTGTGAGAAAAGCATAAAATGTGAAATATTTGCCTTAAAATAATGAGAATCTGAAGAATGTTTGAAGAGTGGGGTTTTTAAAGACACTGACAGAGATACCTAAAGACAATCTGTTCAACAGCGAGTTTGATAGGAGTAACATGCTGTGGGTGAGGCTAATTATGCAGTCAGGGAGGCTTTGCAACTCTAAAAAGTTTTACGGTATTAATATGAAGACTTTGAAAAATTTGCAGACATAACAATTCTGACAGATAAAATTTTGGGATGAAAGATACCTACTGGGCTAAGAAACATCCATGGAAAAAACACAGCAGTACTTGAAATTCAGTTTTAGTCCTTCAGTGTATTTCCTGTCTACTAAGACTATTTGACTAAGAAGCATAAATCATTCTCTTGCAAGTCAAATCCTGTAACTTCTCCAGGGTGAGAAATGTTTTTTGCATTTCAGATTGCTCTTCTGGACAAAGCATTCAGGAGTTTCTGTGGTCAGCAGCATGTGCTTTTCTGTGTTGACCGTTACTTATCCTTGTATTGATTGCTAAGGATGTAGGTGGTACTTAATGAATCTCTTGAACTGAACTGCAGAGCTTAATTAGGCTCTAAATCCACACTATTTGCATAATCTTTTGTTTACTGATAGATTGGAAAATATATTCTGGGTCCCCAAATACCTTCCTTGCTAATTGCTGTAGCAGATGCTCTAATGATAATAAAAGAAAACATTTTGTGGCAGTATTAATTTTACAGTTCTGAAGTTAAAATTTTTAAATGATTCCCTCTTAACTAGTTTGGTTTTTACCCAGTATGATGCATAATGTAATCTATTCCCCGAGCACAAAAAATGTTTTAATATACTGACACAGACTTTGAAAGTGTTTTTGAAAACTTGGCAGGAAAAAATAAATCAAAATATCAATTGTATCAAAATATATTTCCAAATATCTTTTTTATATATGCATACAGTA
The DNA here is from genome assembly GCF_003945595.2 of Pipra filicauda. Classification (NCBI taxonomy): domain Eukaryota; kingdom Metazoa; phylum Chordata; class Aves; order Passeriformes; family Pipridae; genus Pipra; species Pipra filicauda. The sequence goes on from NW_024104842.1 coordinate 2,451,610, forward strand.
TATTTAAATATTTTTCTGTATACCTATATCTGTAAATATATATTAAAAATATTTGAAATATTTATATATATGAACAAAAATCCCAGCTGTAGTAACATGATAGCACCACCTGCAGCTAAGCTATTAAAAGTCCTTTGACTCCTGGGTAATTTATAAACTCCAGTAGCTGAAGAATGTACAGGCTAACCCACCCCTTGTGTCTTTTTGTCTTAGTCTTTCTTGTCCAGGTTTCTCTCAGTATGGTGCACTATAATTGGCTCCCATAGAGAAGAAAACTATATTAATCCAAGGATGTGGGTTTTGGTTTTTTTATTCGTTCAAAAATTTAGTTGGAACTGAAGTAAGCAAAATGTTTTAACTACTCACTAACTAATATCTGTATTTTTCTTTTTTAAGGGAATTCAAGCCAAAGTGTAACAAGATCATTATCGACTTTGATTCAATTAACAGTAAACCAAGTCAAAAGCTTCTGTGAATTATGTCTCATTAAATCTTTAGAAGAGTATGATTATCCTTTTCTAAAAAGCTGCTAATGCCTTTCATCTTTAAGTTACTCACAACTTTTTAATGGTTTCTGTAGCTAAAGTAGACTTATAAGAAATACAAGGCATAAAATGTCCCCCCTCACTTAATCTTGTCATGTGGAATCTAAATCTGCTTTAAAAATTTTTATGCCTTTATCAAAACTGCTTAAAAAGTGGAGACACGTAGATGAAACAATATATTTGAAGAAAACTGCTCTGATTCTTCTCATATTCATCACCACATGCTCTGTTGGGCTGTCAGCATTGATTTAGCCTCAGTTTAAGAGTAATATGCACCAGTAGTACACTGGAATATGTTGATCTCTCTGTTGGATATGTGGGTCTAAACAGTTGATCCTAATAAAGGACAAAAAATGTTATCCATGCAAATGTTAATCTTCCAACTAGCTTAACACTAATATTTAAAAGGTTTTACAGCTTTAAGAATGTGCGGCATTCTGCATATGTTATCCAACAAATAAAATACTGATTTTTCTTTTAATTGCTATCTAACACTGCCATACTTGGGGAGGGGTGACAGAGGAAGCTGTTCTGAGATTTGTCTATGCCTGATGGAGCTTTACAAGTGCTTTCAAGTCCTTATTTTCCCCAAGACTCCAGAACTGGAGGAGGTTGAGGGGAGTAAATAATTTGTCTCTTTACCTTTGGGACTTTTACTTGGAGCTTGTTTTCATGCATAGAAGGAAATAATTTTATTGGTCTAAATGGTTTCTAGATAATCCAACATAGCTCAGTCTTAACTCAACCTGTAAGGTAACTGAATCATATTTTGTCCTCTGAGAGAAATTGGAGATAGTCAATCCATATCCAGATCTGTGCCAAAAGAGGTAATTATGGTGTTAGCTTGTTTCCCAGTGCTGACATAGTACCTCCATTTTCATAAGTGTTGCCTAAAATAATATCCTTTTTAATTTTATCCTGAGATCTGGGAATAGATTTGAGTTCCTTTTCTCTAATTTGAGTTTTAAAAATTAAATATGCCTAATGGCTTTGTTTAGATAACATTGGTGGTTGTTTGTTTTGGGGTTTTTATGTGGTTATATTTCAATGAGCTTTTATTTTCTCTGTAAAAGCCTTGTTTCATATTTTGGGACATTATGTAATTTGGCTTCATACCAGTATTATTAAAGTCTTATTAAAATCCACTACATTGAAGTAGACTCATTATTATAATATTAAGTCATGCGCTTGGCTCCAGAGCACTGCCGTTTTTGCAATCATATGGAAAGTATATTTGGTGCATTTGTGATATTACATAAAGTATAATGTTCATGAACCATTTGACTACTAAAGGGACCACTGTAATGTATTATAAGATATGTCCACTTATAAAATAATTTGTGTTTCTCTCTTTTTCCTACAACTGTTTTCCACCTCAAAATTGGTCTGTGGCTTAGTGCCAGAAGGAGAAATTTGCACATATGTGTAGGGGAGGGTGAAGCCTGAAAAATTACTTTAATAAAATGTCACTAAACCACCTTATGCACATCTTTTTCTTTGGCCTGAATTAGTAAGTAGAAACATTTTGAGTTATACATGTGTGACACAAGGACAGAGGGGAGAGAAGCAGAATGTTTGGGTTTGGCAGCAAAATTGCTGTTTCCTTCATAGATAATTGCTGATCTAAGATCAGACTTCAAAGATACCTACATTGTGATTCTAGTTACTAAAAATATTTTTATGTCAGGCCTTGCATACTGTGAATATATAATGTGTATGAAAACTCAGGAGTTTTTTGAACCAATGTCCAGGTGTTTTTAGGAAAGCACTTATTTTTAATGATTGCTTTTTTTTGTTTCCTAAGTATTGTCCTGCTTGTGTAACAAAAAAGCAGTACTGGAGAACATGATAGGATTTTAAATTTCTCCTGATAAGTTTTTGATCTGGTAGAGGTACATATACCAGATATCAGAGTACTTGTCAGTTGACTCAGGCTAGTGAGTCAACTGTCTGATATCCAAGGCACTTTTCTGGAAAGGGAAAGCACGTGCATAACTCTTGAGTCAGCACATGCTTAGTTTGAGGTTAATGTTTTAAAGCAAATGTTAAAGAAGTTTTGATCCTTACTTTGTGCATGTCTAAAGCACTATACGCTTCTCGCTTTTTCTTGGGTTTGTTTTAATAGTTGAGGAGATAGTGCTTTGATTTCCAAATAAAGAATAATTACTAGAGGAAACAAAGAAAACAGGTAAATATAATAAACCGTGTTTCTGCTCCTGAAGTTCAAAATCAATAGAACCATTTGGACTGAAAGGATCTCTAGAGGGTATTTAGTCTTACCCCTTGCTGAAAGCACCATTGACTTAACCAGTTAGATCCAGTTGCTCACGCCTTGTCCAGGTGAGTGTCTGCAAGATCAGAGATTCTGCAGCCTTTCTGGTCATCCATTCCTATACTTGGTATTTATTGACACACCTCAGCAGCAAGGGCACTTCAACACAATCCATCCAGTGGACAGAAGGATCCATGTGGATCCCGTTCTATCAAGGTGCCTTCCATCCGCTGGGCACCCAGCCAGCAGGTAGTTGTTCTGTTCCTGGTGCAGAACTCCATCATGTTTCTATCAACTAATTCCCCCAGCCATTAATTTAGCTGGACTTTGACCCATTGGCTCTTTGAGCCTGGTGGTTCACTGAAATGAAACTTCACAGGCCCTTTTGTGGCCACCAGCACCACTCCCATGGTAAACCACCCCTCCAGGCTGCTGGGGAAGGGGGAAGTGACTGCAAGCTGAGGCTTCATTAGGGATTGCATGAAAAGCCTGGTACAGAGACGTGAAAGGAGACTCTGGAAAGCACTTACCTTAGGAGCGTTAATAGGAAGAAGAAATCACATTCAATGAAATGGTGAGATCCTATCCAGTTCAATATAAATCTGTCTTAACAGTTAAATCTAAATCCTGCCATGATCTAGATTTTCCTTATAAATATTATTCCATTCCCCTGTCAGAGAACCCAAGGAACTGGTAATCTTACTTACATAAATTTCATTTTAAAAAGGATGGTTTCACAGGCTGGCATACTGAGTAAAAGTGTAATCTCCATCTTTGAAGCTTTGATCACTGACTGAGCATTTTATTGCTTTGTATATTAGGAATATTTTCAGAAAGATAACAGAAAGTGTGCTGCGACCAGTACAATTGTTCTGATTTCCAAAATAGCCTATGATAACCTTGGCAATAAAAGCTCTTCTGGTGTGTCGCTTAGTCTGAAAGCTCTATGTACATAACTGCAGAAGCTGTAGTAGTTCAGCTGCTAACAAAATGAATCTTACAGGGATTTTAAGCTGTTGAGAATGAGCAAAACAACCAAAAATTCTGACTTGCCACCCTTGACTTTTCTTTCTGAAGCTGGGTGATGGGGGACTTTATGCAAGTGAGGTGGGAGAAAGCAGAGAAGCCTCACCTGATTGCCTTGAAGCATCAATTGCAAGGGGCTGGGGTTAGTTCTCACCCCGGGGCCTGGGTTAAGTTTATGAGGTGCAGCGGGGGCTGTGGGAAGCAGATGGGCTTCAGGGAGCCAGGAAGCTGCTGTGAAGCAGCATGAGACTCATAAAGGAACAGCAAGCAGTGCTCTAGTAATCCAGCAAGGTTGGTTTGGTGCTACGCTGGGAGCACTTAAGGATAAAGTACAGGAGTGACCACAGCTGAAAGCCCACTTATTTGCAGATGTTTCTTCTCAGTTGTAGGTAAGAAAAGGATTTATATAATAGAGGGCTGAAAGTGTGAGATACCAACTCTTTCTCTCCTCAGTGGTAAGGGCTCAAAAGGTTTTGCACCATTAAAACCTCTTAGCAGATTTCTCTCCCTTCCCTTTAAACTCCAGGTTTATCTAATGTAAAACTCTCTCTGATTTGAGAACAGAGGGGTAAAACTTGTTTCAAGTGCTTAGTCTGCATCTGTTCTGTGTTCTTAGCCTTGGGAGCTACTGAAAGGCACAGTGCAAAAGCACTGAACTGAGCTGACTGTCTAAGAAACCCTATATGAAACCTGTTAATCCGCATTCCCTTCCTTTTACACTTAACTCACCTGTTTACTTTCTTTGGCTTGAAGGAAATGAGGCGGGGGGAAAAGGAGAGGGGAAAAAAAAATCATGAACTGTCTCAGCCTCATTCAAAAAACCCACTGTCTTCCTGGCAATTACAGCTCAGTTAAACAGCAGTGAAAGCTTTAATGAAGCGTGTGGTTAATCAAGCTATGGAAGAGTGCAGCATTTCATTTTTTTTTTTTTTTTGCTGGAGTAAGAGTTTAATCGCAGCAGCTTGCTTCCTAACATTGCTCATCTTCAGGAGCAGTGGATTTATGTCGTCTGAATGCTTCAAAGGCACTGATGCGGCAGAGCTTTGAACCCCCTCCCTGCTGAGGAGGTATCCCAGGAGGAAGGTATCTTGGGCAGCTTCATGCCTGGAAGGCACTACCAGATAATTGTGGCGCAAGGGCTGCTGCCTGTCACTCCGAAAAACGAACTAGAAGGGCACCATCTTTCTGTGAACTGTGCAGCAGAAGGGCAACACTTAAAACAGAGATGTATGTGACAGGATACATGAATTACAGTCATTTGTTTTGTATCTCTACCTGATTTATTTTTCGTTTTTAGAAGGAATTAAGGAGTACAGGTTGGAATGGGAAACTGCTACTTCTGCCTTATATACTTCAAGATTTGTGCTGGAAAATCTAGTCTCTGCCAGGGCAGCTCCCCCTGCCAAATATGAGGCAAAAGAAAAAAAAAATCAAGCTCGATGTGCTGCATTTTTAGTTGTTGACATTATTTACTGTGCTCTTAACAAACCCTGCCCTGAGGAGAATGAGAATAATGTGCTCCAGCAGCAAAATATACATAATAAAGAAGCAATTGCCTACGGTTTCCTGGGATTTCTTACTCCATTCTCTATCTCCCTATTCCTCCATTGTTTCAAGCTAATGCGTACTTCAATTCTGCCATGCAAATATTCAGAAAGGCTCCCTGCACCAAAGGAGAGGAAACGAAATATATTCAAATCACTTTTTCAGTGGCATAAGTTGTATCTTGGTTTGCCAGAGACTTGAGTACATGCTTTAGCTGCCTGTGTTACTCTGCTGTTGCTGCTTGTTGACTCGTGCTGAAGTCTTTTATGTGGCATATTTTGTTGTGGGAGGATTTTCTTTCCTCCACTGTTCCATCAACTTTGACTGCTAATCAGAGTGTTGCTGGATAAACAGGACTGATTGAAATTAAAATTTTAAATTTGTGTTGTAAACAATATGGCACCTTAATTTTTCTACTGTTATTAAAGATACTAATAATAATGCATCTAGTGTTTTGTGGTACAGTTTTCATATTTATTTCTTGAAGCAATGACAAGTTTCGCTAAAGAGTTTCACATTCAGATGGCAGGATTTTGTATTCCATGCATTTTCTTTTTCAAGGGTGACTGTACTTAATTATATTGGTTATGGATATCCTTTTTTTTTTAAAATATCACGGGGAAGAAATGTTTCTGCGACAACTGGGGTCATCATACTGTATCAAACAGCCATATCATGAATGGCTTAGTCTATATGAATCTACTCATTGCTTATCTACCTTCCAGAGGAGAAAACCCAGAAGGCTAGTTAAGTGTGGAAACACTGTAAAAGAGTGTTGGTTGGTGCTTGGAGACTTGCCCTGAGGGGAAGGTGAGTGAGACTAGAAAGTCCTTGACAGCACAACAAATTTGTGATGGGATATTGAAGACTGGGAATGAAAGGAAGAGAAAAAAAGGAAGTGAGTGGTTGTGCAAGAGGTCTGTTACCTATCAAGCTCTTCAAGGCCAAATAAAGGTGTCAGGAAATGGGGGGAAAGAATTTGGAGAAAAATAACTGGAATAAGAAGGAGGGTGGAGAGCCTGAGCATGTTGGACAACCCTGTTCTAAACTGAAGGAACTTTTCAAAGTGTCTAGGTGATATGTATGCCAAAAATCTTGGGTTTTCTCATCCTAACTAATTTTCTTATGAATCTGACAGGCTTTCCATGGGCCTTCTTGGCTACCTGGGGGCACTGCTGGCTCATGTTCAGCCAGCTGTCAAAGAGCACCGCCAGGTCCTTTTCTGCCAAGCAAAATGTCTGGGATGGTTCTTTCTGTGAGGCATAATAAAATGGTACTTTCATATATTTGGTTTGAACAAAAACCTTAACAGACTGATTCCATTGTTCTCTCCTGGCCAGTTCCTTTTCTGTTGATCATAGCTTAGAGTGCAAGAAAAGCCGTACCCATCCTTTGCAGTGAGCTAGGTAGCCTGTATAAGTGAGTGTGTATATTCCCCTTGCAGCTAAGATGAATATAGTACTACATATTTCCTGTTCATGACAGAATGTAAAATATATGCTTAACTATCCTTTAAGTCAGTGGGGCTAAAGCTGATGATGTGCTTAACATCCTTTCCTGATCCAGGGTCTATAAAGAAATGGAGCCTGATGTCCCTACTGGCATTCAAATATCTCCTTTCTGACAAAGTCTGCAAAAACACAGCTTTACAGCTCAGTAATAAATATTCTGATTTGAGATTCTGCCCTCAAGTGGGGCTACACATTACCTGGATTGATTTTAAATGTACTTCTAGCTTAAACTGAAGTAACTAAGGTGTTCTTTTACATATCCCTGGTGGGGTTGGGAATGGACTGGGGAAGAGCAAAGGAGAGCACTTTCGGGTCACAGTTTTCTCTAATGGGTAACTCCCTATAAAAGGTGAAATAACTGTGTGGAATTGGAGCTTCACTTTTGTTTTATTTTGACTGCTTTTTAAGGTTAAGGCATAACTACCGGTATCAGGCATGCAGAACTGACTGACTTCACCTCAGGCAGAGAAGGAATATCTAGTTAGATGAATGATGTTTCTGAGAATTTGGCATTCAAGGGAGAACAGGTCATGCATTCACACACCGAAATGTATTTTCTTTCTAAAGAAAAACCTCCAAAAGAGAGGGCATATTCAGGTAACAGTGAGGGGGGGTGCTGTCTTTTCTTGTTTTCCTTTTATTTTTTTTTATATCCCACAGACTTCTGGTCTTGGTGCTTAAAACTCTCTGGCAGTAATGTTTAGGAGTTTCCTCACCCGTGTCATTTTTATTGACTTCTGAAAAAGAATCCTTTCCAAGGTGCATGCCTATACACATGTAGCAGACACCTCTCGTCCCCACTCTCCTCTGCTGTGCTGCCCAAGAATGTCAGCAAATTGGGTAGTAACATTCAGATATGAGCAGCGAGCACTGCAAAAAGCGTGTCAGCCTATATGGGTTGTCTGTTCTGATTTGAAAAAATCTGTTGAAGGATGCAGCAGGGGAGACAGGCTGTAGAGAGGAGCTTAGGAGACCAAGATCTATAAAGGGAAGCCTCTCGAAAGAGCCAGGAGTTGAGTTTAAGGAAGGCAGATTGATCTCCTTGATGTCAGGCAATGAGACTTGACAGATGAGCAAAGTTTAAAAAAAAAAAGTTTATCTCTAACCCAGAGATAATATTAAGGCTACTGAGAAGTAGAGAATGAACAAAAATTGCATACTTCGAGCCTTGCCCCTCTGTGTTGCCTGATATGCATATCTTGAATTTCAGTTTCTGAGAGGACATACAAAATTTCAGGACACTGCCTGCCCCAGGGTCTGTGCAGCAGCCAACCTGTATCACCCCAGCCTGATATTTACATTGAACCTTCCATGGCAGAAGGGAGAAAGCTCTCCCTCTGTGCGGGTTAACATCCATTTCTTCTCAGCTAGTGAATGGGCTTGCTAGGCAGGAGCCTGCAAGCTACAGGGAGGCTTTTTGTGTCTTCCCCTCAGCGTGTCACCTGAGCCTGGGATAAATAAAACCAAAATTAGTAGGGAGACTGAGGGGTCAGTGACTTTTAGCTGCTGGCAGAGAGGTTTGATTTTGTTTGCGAAGTGTAACTAAGGAGTGACTTGAGAGATGCTGGTGGAGATCTTATCAGGAAAAATATGTTGAGTGAGACATTTCCAGTGCTCCTTCCTGGCTGCCATGCTCTGAACACCCTTGAACCAGGGCTGTGCCTTGATGGTTAGTGCTCTCAGGTGGGACCTCTCTCTGTAGCTCTGTGTCCCAACTCTGCCTTTGACTCTGGCAAAGTTTCATGATCTCATTGCGTGTATGTGTTTCCTTCCCTGTGAAATGTCTCCTTTCCTTTGAGATATTGCAAAGAGGCATCATAGATAATGGTGAAGGCTTTATAGCTGTGACTATCTTCCTGCATCTGTATAGGTCACACGTGGTACTACTACGTCAAAATATTGCAAGGACTTGTCTGTGAGTCACATCAGGGTTCCATGGATGAATGGAGACTACAGTTCTCTCTGCCTACTCTGCTGTTTGCTTCTGGATATTTCTCTTCTGAGCTAAATTGAAATCCCAGGGTCACAGTCTGATCAAGCTTATGTGAAAAATATTTTATGTATAGTTACAAAATGAGAAAACTTGTTCATCCAAAACCTGTTATTACAAATGGCTTTAAACAAAAGAAAACATATTCTTCCAATGATTTTTAAAAAGACACAGGCATCAAAATCCACATCAGACTGTGAAGCAACACAGTCTTCTGTAGCTGTTCAGGCACGTTGCATTAAATGGCCATACTTACTGATGAAACAAATACATTTTGAAACTTGCTGTTTTCTTTTGTTGTTTCTGCCCTCTTTATTAGATAGAGTTTTACTGTAACTGTAATTCTTTGTTACTAGTCATTTTACTGAAGACAATGTTACTAAGATTTTTTAATGGAGAAATTTACCACTTAAATTTCTGAATCAGCAAGTTTTAAAATTTGGCTTAAAAAACTGCAAATTAAAATTACTTTTTTTTTCTATCTGTCACCTTATAAAGTCCTGAGTTTTGTTCTCATTCAGTAGCAGATAATATTTGAGAGACTGAACATACTTAAATAAGCGGGGACATTTTTGCAAAGAGGGCTTGGAAAGGAGGGGGACTGAGTGGGTTACTTGTGTGGGTGATGAGTCAATTAGAAAAAACTTTAGGTTTTGTTTACGGAGTTACTGAAAAGCTACTTAAGAGTAAAACAATAAAGCAGTTGATTTCTCTCTTCCTTATTCCTTATCCTTCAGTTGCATGCTTGCAACATCACATACAATTGGTATCCATGGAAATTATATCATATCAGGAGCAGCTGATGAACTCTTGGGAAATAAAGATCCCATTTTCATGCAAATATTCTAAATAGCAAAGAGGTGAGGAAGAAAAATGATTGATAAATAGAATTATTTCTGTCTTAGAATATATTTCAGTATTTTCCTTGAGGCAGCAGTAGCTTTTTGAAATTGTGTTCTTACTGAACACAAACTTTCATAGATCAGTGTGTGTGTGTATGCAAGTTATGAGGAAGAAAGCAAAATATAAAATAATGCACATTGATTTTGTGTTGAAATATTCTAGATACTCCTTGTGTAATTTAACTTCATTGTCAGAATACAATCCAATAACTTCAGAAGGAGCAGGCACCTTTCATTTAAAAACCAGATTGCGGTGGAGATGAATTGCTTGCTAGGGGCTGGACATTGGTGATTAGCGTACTGTTCTGTGTCTCATGAAAGCTGGGTCTCATTGCCCCCTCAATAATTCACAAAAATCCTTTCTTTCTCTCTGCTTTTAAATGAGAGCAGTAGAGTATTCAAAACACTGCACTTTTGTAATTTTATTCCAAATTGTAGATTCACCTGCACTGATAGGAACATTTGCTTTCTGCCCTGCTGCTGGCGCATTTTAATGCAAGCTCCTGAAATGGGATAGTGTTTCAGTCTGTGTTTCTCCACAGCAAGGCTGTAGATTAATTTCTTAAATTTGGCTTCCTGAATCCTATCTCTGTTGAAAACTGTGGATGGAAACTTCAGTGAAGTAGAGCTTATTATAACACCTCAGACAAATAGCAATAGTGGAAAACCTGCCATAAAGAAATGCAGTTTCTTAACAAAGAATCCTAATATTCTTTGGACACTGTGGTGAGTTGACCCAGGCTGGACAACAGGTGCCCATCAAAGCTGCTCTATCGCTCCCCTCCCCAGCTGAACAGGGGAGAGAAAACAAAACAAAGGGCTCCTGGGTCAAGATAAGGGCAGGGAGGGATCATTCACCAGTTATCATCATAAGTAAAACAGATTCAACTTGGGAAAATCAGTAGGAAAATGAGAAAGAAAACCAAATCTTAAAAACAACTTTCCCCATCCATCACTTCTTCCCAGGCTTAACTTTACTCCCGAATTCTCCACCTCCTTCTTGCCAGTAGTGCAGGGACACAGGGAATGGGGTCTGTGGTGAGTTCATCACATGTTGTCTCATCACATGTGGGATGTCCTCCTCAGTGGGAGGACTCCTCACCTTCTTCCCCTGCTCCAGCACGGGGTCCCTCCCATGGTAGACAGTCTTCATGAACTTCTCTCATATGAATCATTCCCAGGATGCAGGTCATCATGAAGTGCTCCAGTGTGTGTCCCTTTCCACGGGGTGCAGTATTTCAGGAACAGCCTGCTCCAGCAAGAGACCCTCAGAGGGCCACAAGTCCTGGTAGTAAACCTGCTCCAGCATGGCCTTCTCTCTTCACTGATCCACATGGACTACCATGTGCTGCAGTGGCAGAGCTGCCTCACCACAGTTTTTACCCCAGGCTGCAGAGGAATCTCAGCTCTGGTACCTGAAGCACCTCCTCCCCTTCCTTCTGCACTGACTTTGTTGTCTGTAGAGCTGTTGCTTTCTCATATTCATCCTCCTCTCTCTAGCTGATATTTGCCATTTTGGTTATCCTAGAGGCACTACCACCATTGCTGATGGGCTCAGCTTTGACAAGGGGTAGGTCCATCTTGGAGCTGGCTGGCATTGTTTCCACTGGATGTAGGGGAGGCTTCTGGTAGCTTCTCACAGAAGCCACTTCTTAAGCCCCCCTCCTACTACCAAAACCTCACCATGTAAACCTAATAGAGGCACATGCATAAAGCACCCTTCCTTAATTTTTTTTGTTTTAGTAATCAAGAACCTCAAATCACTTTCTCTGCCACTTTGTAAGAATGCATATAGGACAAAAACGTGCACCAGTTGTGTGAGCTAGCTCTCCTCTTACATCTTTCCTCTGTCTCTTAAGCAAGACCTTAATAGAAGTGTTGTGGTAGTCACTTCCATCAACCATCTCTGAATTAAAAAAAAAAAAAGAGCTAATTTCCTGCCTTGTGCATAACTCTGTACTTGCTTCTGTATTGTGTTCATTAGAACCTCAGTTACTAATATGGAATGCACCATGAGACTGTTGCAGAAGACAAAGGTAGGGAGGGATTGATGCCAGGCATTAGAGCTCATGGGTCTTTGATCCATTTGGTAGGCATAACCTTCATTAAGGGAGTTGTCTGGACCATCAGAACTGTCTGCAATCAAATAAAATACACTTATGGTACATTTAGCCAGATACTTTAATGGGAATCCGCATCGTATGCTTGAAATCAGTTAAACCCACCCCTGATTTGATGAAGAAATACATACAGCATATTACTGAGATTATGTTCCTATAAACCAAACAGTAAATGCCTGAGTTTATATCCTGCATCAAGGTTGGTTGTCTCAAGATTTTGCTTTGGTGTGGTCTGCCTTAGTCACCTGAAGGTAAACATTCACAGCCAAACCTTCGTAGGAAAAGGGGGCAGGGAAGGAAAGAGGGTTGTTAAGTCTCACTGACTTTCCCCCTCTTTTTCTTAGACTGTGGACAAATCAAGGTCAAACATTTACTTACCAAGGTCATACATGAGATTAATGTGTCTAAAGTGTGAAAGTTTCTTTTATCAGTTGTGTCTGAGGAAAGTATCACATTCAATTGTGTTAGACTTCCCAGCATGAATGAGGAGTTAGTTGGGCTGATTGGGTTTTGCTCCAGGCAATTACACAGGTAATTGCCCTCAAGTCTGTGTTCACTGCAAGTGAACATAAGTCTCCATAACCACTTTTCTGCCACTCTCCACCCTGAGAGAAAAGGAGAGAAAAGAAAATTACTGCATCTGGGAAAAAAAGACCTGAAACACGGAAGGTCCCCGAGAGGGAGAAATATTGGAAAAAGTTATTAAGTAGTGTAAGAGTTAGTTAGTAGTAAGAGTTAGTAAGATCAATTTGCAATGGAATATAGTAGATCAAAAAACAAGTGTGACTTTTGGACAATATCATAGAGAAGAGAGAAGTTATTCTTTCTCATAGGATGCTTTTGCAAGGTGTTCTGCACACTGGTAGGTGCTGAAGTCCTGTCTAGGGCAGTTTCTGCTTTAGGTAATACACAGAGGGTGTAACAGTGATTAGGAACCAAGGGATGAGGGGAAAATTCAAAATAAGTAACCTCTTTAAATGATGCCTAAATGACACTGAGGTGTTTCCAAATATTTAAAGTTATAGGGAGGGATTACTTGGCTCAAAAGACTGTAACTAGGGACTGTTACAGGACTAATGGACTAAGTATGTTAAAATAAAGAAAGGGGGAAAATTAAATATTCAGAGGAATTTTATTCTGAGAGAGTCACTGCAACCTGTAACAGCAAAACAGCTTTGGGGACCAAACCATTGTTGCACAAAAATCTCTGCAGCTTGATTTGTGTCCAATAGACACTTAAAGGTTTGGGTTTTTTTCTTTCTTTATTCCTTTTCCTGCGATTATTCCGTGGAGTGAGGTACATACCTATAATATGTATTAGGCATGCAACAGAAAATGTTTGCATGAGCATTTGCTTAGGAGGATTTTTTTTCACATCATATTGACTTGTCCCTGCTACAGTGAGCATGCTACCAGGGTTTCCACCGCAATCCATATCTTCAGGCATCTGCAATTTGTTGCAATAAAACTTCCAGCCTGAAATTTCTCTCCTGTTATTTGAGCCAAGTGCAGAGCAATTTTATATTTTAAATACTTATTTTAAATGCTCTCTAAGCTAAACTACCCCAATTGCCCCAATTGCTCTGATAATATAGTGACTGCTGAGCCTGCCAAGTAAATAATTGATTTCCAGTATGTATTTGACTCTTGTGGCTGGCAGCCACCTTTGTAACTGGTTGGCATTATTAGGCTAAGGCAGAAGCCTGTAAACTGAGAATAACAAGCGCATTAACTTTTAGCACATAAATAATCTGCATTCTTTAAAAGGTTGTGTGTGTATTTTACAGAACAAAATACCATAGTATGCCCTTCTAGACCTTCCTCACTAGTCTTTTGTGTACCAAGACCACCAAGACCTCTCAGCAACCAGTGTTTGTCATTGTAGCATATCTCCCCATTGTTTTTAAGAGTTGATATGATGGCTTTTTATTGCTTCCAGAGAACAGTCATGCTCAGTTGCTGGGCAATACTCAGTGCACCCCAACAGGGAGATTTTTCTTTTAGAGAGGTAGAAGTGAAAGGTTTGACATTTGGGGGTTTCTCCTCTACAACTTTAGCAGTGAAGAGAGAAAGTCCAGCACAGCTCACATAAGCAAGGAAGGAAATATGTGCATGTGTCGTTTTTGGGGTTTAGTCCCTTTCCTGTGAATTGAAATAGTACAAATTCTACTCACTTGTGTTACGGGCTGTTTTGGTCAGTCTTACCCTCCTTTTAATTCCCAAACTCTTACACGTTGGTATTTATATATATAAATATTTTTATATACATATATTTATATACATTAGTGTGTAGAGTCCCTGCCATCATTGTCAAATAGGGCACTAACTAAAAAAAACACAGTAGCAAAAACAACCCTCACCTCCCAGACTCTGGGATCTGATGTTCTCTTTTCTTTACTCCGCCCCTCACATGCCTGCAGATTAACAGCACGAAGGCAAAGGGGAAGAAACCAAGGACTCAATAATATCCACCTTGTCTTTGACTCTCTTCATGCTCTGTCACAACCTTAGTGTAATTTAAGACGCCTAAGAGGTATTCATGGATATGTTGGCTGGTGCTCAGAATCTCAGGGAGCCTTTTAAAAAATTTATGAATTTGTAGTATAAAACAGGTAGTTGTGTGAGTCAGCTAAAGCCATGCTTACTTTATAATGGAAAAGTGGCAATGAATGCAATATAGCTTGCAATATCCAAGAGGGATATATGCTCACCTGTGATTAACCTTCCTTGGCCTTTAAATGTCACATTTGGTGCATACACGTGGAGGAGAAATAATACATATTTTTCAGTAAAAAGGTGACTGAATGAAAGAAGTAGTGAAATGACATTTTTCAGTAGGTTTGTCATAGCTGGAGCATGGAGGAAAATTGCTTTCTGTAAATCTTGGCCCAACAGAAGAAAACACATTTCTTTCCAGTTGGGAAGCCATACTCATTGACATAATGAAAGCATTGTGAGCTCTGACTTTTGCAAATTCTGATAGAAACCCATCTGCGATCTTGACAGATATGATCTTTTGCAGGATGCACTGTTCATTTACAGCAGCTAGAGACCTCAATTAATTTATGAACCAGGACAGCAGGCTGTGAACTCCCCTGCTCTGCCTAGGTGGAGATGTCCCTGTCTGAATTTACATTCTGGTAATTTAAAAATATTTATACAAAGCTTTTTTTTCATTTTCAGAGTAGATTAAAATTCTAATGGAAACCATTTGTATGCATTTGTTGAATAATATTTATTGTCATATGAAAAGGGGACAAAAATAAAGTAATGCTGAAAAACTTTGCTATCAATAAAGTTAGTGAGGCAGGAATAAATAAGTACAGAGGCAGAAAGAGCCCAAACCAGAAAGTAATACTTAGTAGAGCCTGTAGAAAACCCACTGTTTTATAAAAGCATAATGAAAGCAATTTGCACCTGTTTCTGAACAACTAGAAAATAGGATGCTACCCTACCAAGTGTGCATGGTCTCTCAGTTCTTCAATTAATCTAGGCAGATACTGCTTGAAGAAAGTACAGCTTCATCATAGACATTGATCGCAGCTCAGAACATGCACTCTCATTCTGGTAGGGTTGTGATTTTTTCTGGAGGGATGTGATAGTCACACAACATATTCATTTATTCCTGGAAAAACTTTCTGAAAGCTTGTAAATTACTTTAGAGTAGAAATCCCATTGAAGGGGAAGATACTCTTAAGACTCATGCTTCTGAAGTCCATGAACTCATAACCTTTGTTCCAATATGACTATTTTGGTTGAGGTCAAGTTTTGGGATTTTCTTTTGAAGGAATAGTTTGCAAGCACCACAGAGGGACATGTGCTGGCACAACATGACTGTATACAGGAGGAGGAATAAACTAGAAGAATGCCTGATCAAGAATTACTATAATTTTACTTGACAGTTTTCTTATCTGAGCTGTGATCAGTAGAGTCAACCTGTGAGAGTTTTGCATGAAAAGGAGCATGTAAATATTTGAGCTGTTTCTGAAAAGACTTCTTGGGGAAAGAAATGTACTTTCATTAGCTGACTTGGTAAAGAGAATGCGGATTCTCCTAAAGCTATCAACAGTGCACACATCCAAAACCATTCTCCCTCAATGACTCAGAGCTGGGATCCTGTTTCCACATCTCAGTGTAGAAGTCCAGGCAAACCGCTGGCATTGCACAGATACAATAATGTAGATAAGCTAAAATAAATGCTGGTAAGGACTGCAACAAGGTCAGCTAACATGCCAGGTGCACCAGAATAAAGGAAGGCATGTCAGAAGGGAAAGTAATGCTGAGGAAAGGGACAGCTCTTGGTGGAATGGGCTGTGGTGGTCAAAAATACACCGATAAACTGGTAAGATTTGAAAACATTCTGTACAGTGTTAAATTCATTTTTATGATGCATATTCTCCTGAGATGCTCAAACATTTCTGGGAAAACCAATATCAACTAATAAATTATTGTTTTTCTTTGGGCATTCCTTAGGCCAAATCCATGAATTTAATTCCATCAGTTTTAAGATAAAGTGATCCTTGATGATAAATATCTGGATGTAAACAAAGAACTAGTGCAGGATATAGACATCCTAAACCAATGAGGGTTAGTTGTGATAGTATTGATGTGTTTTAAAGGCTGGACAAATTAAACTTAGGACCAATTTATGGCATTTTTATTCACATTAAATAGTATCTTGTTTTATCTGTAACTCCACTGATGATCTGTTAATTTCCAGTAAGAATTTCATCCATGAAAATCAGAGTTCACAGAGCATAGAAGAATAAGAATCTCATTAAAATCAATAATATTTTCATTATTTTCTAAAAGACATCAGCCAAAAAGATGAAGTGCTATCCTTTAGAGTGTATCCATGTTTTGATAAACTTAAAAAAGGTAAAAATTTGGCTCATTTTTCCAAGTAGTTGAGCATCTAGGACAAGCCTTTCAGAAGAGAAAAGTGGCTCAGGTGCAGACTCAGCTTGATTCCCGTGTCCTAACTCAGTACATCTTAATGTCATTACTTGAGCATCTGCTAATTTTAAACAGGATAGAGGAACAGAGTCCTTGATAAATTAACAGCCAACCAAGCTTCTAACAGCATTTCTTTTCTGGGCTATCCAGTGGCAAAAGCACACATAAATTACTATCCCTTTATTGTATGCCCACCTGGAATGCAAATCTTTTCCTTCTACCTTTCATCTTAACTTATTCAGTGAGCGATAAAGTGTTTTGTTGTTTTTTTTTTTCTAAGGGGGTAGCGAATTAATACACTGCATTTTTCTTCCACACACATTCTTTATTGCCTTTAGGGATTTCATTTGACGAAGGCCTTGCTAATGGAAATGCAAATTTTCTACCTGTCATAGAGTACTTGTGACTCTGCTGTTTGTCAGAGCAACACATCCCTCAAAAGCATGGCTATTTTGACTTCTCAGAAGCCAGGGAAATTGTGTCTGCACCCACCAGGACTCTGTCCTAGCAGACAGTGAAGAATAGTTTTATGTAAATTTGAATGAGAAATATTAGCCTCTTCAGTTCTCTGCTACAAATAAAAACCCACAGAGATTGAAAGCCTTGTTAAGCTTTGATTTATTTTAGCCACTCACGCATTTCCTGTTTAGTAGTTTTGTTGTGCTTAATTAGACAGCAACTTCCTCTTTCATTTTCTGGGGATACATTAGTGATCCTAGTTCTGATAGTATTCCATCTAACCTAACCTTATCTTTTGAGGATTGGTTATAGAAAACTACCTGAATAACACTGGAGAGATCCTTGGGCTACATGATTTAGCAGATTAGAAAATGTCCTTTGTCTTTACTGTTCCATTCTAATTAGATCAGACAGCCTTGCCAGACTTTTAGTGGTATAATTGTGCAACACAAATATATACACTTTTAAGGCAGGGAATAATGAAATGAGCCTCATATATATGTTGTCATACTCGTGTAAGAACTGAAAAGACAATGTTTTCTATCCTCAGCAAGAGAAAACCTGTTCATTCTCTTTTTAAGAATTTGCACTTTCGTTACTATCTAAATTTCAGTGGCCACAAAGAGACGTGTTTAGGGCAAAACAGTAAGTGAAATCCTCATGCCTTTCAAGTAGTCTGTAAAATTCCCAGTGACTAGGGAGATCCAGGAATTTGTGTGCCATATGTTTGTCCAGATGAACAATACCACAGTATATTTTTACATAGCTGACATCCATGTTTGACAGCCTTCCCTAGTGCACTTTCTAGCCTAAGCAATATGTTTCCTAACTCTTCTCCCCCTGAAACCGATTCTTTTGAGTAATCACACTTGTTTTTTCAATCCTGACCTCTATTTTCTCTCTTAATTTTGTCTAATTCTTTTCTTTCCTGTAGGATTCTACTCATTCCTTTGAAATTGTAGTATTTCTTCACCTCCACTGTCCTTGAGTCTTCGCTTCCCGATCAACGCATCCTTCACCAGTGCCCTTTCCAAAGCCTCTCTCACCATTTGTGCTTTGTCTCAAAGAGAAAGGAAGGCCCTTTCCTTCTCTGCCCAGTTTGCCCCTTGAATTTAAGAAGAACTATAGAAACTCATGGCTGGTGCTAACACCTCACCTCAGTAACTTCTGCAGTTCACATTCTCTGTGTTAAACCAGGGTCCTGTAGCGCCATTTAAAAATGAAATGCCATGGTGTCACTCCTGCCTGAACAGGCAGGTACTTCTTGTTAGCATTGACTTGGTTCCAGTTCCAAAATTTGTTTCAATGATTGAAGTATAGAGGATAGGAGCTAAATGCCTGACATGTGGGGATGTAACCTCTTGCTTGAACAGGTCTTGCAGAACAACAGACAGCAAAAAAAAAATCACTTGACTACAGTTCTCCCATGAAGATGATCTTCACAAACATAGATTCTCCCCTCTGCACAGACCAGAGGAGACCAGCAGCAGCCAACCCCTCTTCTTTGTGAAGGCAAGCAGGGGTTTCAAAACGCTCCTTTCTGCAAAGAGATCATTCCACTGAAATGGAGGATTTACTTAGCTGTAGAGATCATAATGTTCCATGGTTTATTTGAATTATTAAAATGCAATACTGCACAATAGTCATTATTGCAGAGCTTCAAAACACTTACTGACAATGTGGTCTTGGCAAAGTAAGTACTAGTCTTTTTAATGGATAGTTGTTGCAACAGAGTAAAACGAATCCTGTGTTTCATACTAAGCTTGCTTTCCAAAGGGACAGAAGGCATTGATTGAGGTATTGATTCCGTACAGATTTTTGTTGCTTTATATTTTAAAAATACCCCCCCACCCCATCCTCTCTCAGCAGATCAGATGTCACTTCACTTTTCTCTTGAAATAACAGTGGAAGCAGATTGTTGACAGCTTCATGCTTATGCACAGTCAGCATTATAAGAGAACAGCATAGACACGAGCAAAAGTCAAATGGTCTCCCAGGAGCTCCAACCCATTAAAACAATTGCTAAGGGCACAAGAGCACAATAAACATCTGTGGTTTGTCTCCCCAGCATACCACATGCCTTTCGGTTTGCCTCTGCATGGAAACGGGCTTGAGCAGTCTGATTGGACCCAGATGTGAACTTGCAGAGTTCAAGGCCTTTCAGAGCTTGGATTTTGGTTCCAGGCTGAGACTAGGAGTCATTGTAAAGTTAGGTTCCAGATCAATATGTCCTCGGATTTGACAATGCTTTAACAGTACTTATCATTGACTCTGCTCTGGTCTTTGCAAGCATCCTGATTTACTGGACAGTCCTCACTGGAACTAAACACTTCAATGAAGAAAGTAAGAACCTTCCTAAGCTTCCCAGTGCAGGCTGCCTTCCTCATGAGTCAGTCACTGTTTTTAGCTAAATTGGTATTAAAAACACATGCCTTGCCACATAATAATGAAGTTGCTGCTACAGAACATTTTACCTTGATTTTATGAAAAAATACATATTCATATTTTACTTTAAAGACATACTTTAGCACTCTAAATGATACTAACCTTGCCATGCTAATTAGAAAACAATAATTTTATATGGAAATATTTATCACAGCCCTATGCTTAAATTTGAAACATTTTTCACTTAAAGAATGATCGTGTCTTATTTATGATAGCAGGCTGGCCATAATGAGGTTCAGCAAAAAGAACAGTGAAACAAAACTCTGGAAAACTCCCTAACAAATGCCACTCATCAGTAATTCAGCCTCAAGGATGAAATGCACTTTGGAGAATGAATTTTAAGCAGAATGAAAACAATTGATTGGTTACTTTAAGTTACCTAAAACTATTTGATCAGAAGTGAGGAGAATTAAGAGATTGCAATAACTTTTTATGGTAAAGGTGAATCAGGCACTGTTCAATTTATCTGTAACTGTGTGCTTGTGCATTGCAATGGAGAATAAACACAATCTTGTTAGCAATAACTGTATTACGCTTAAGTCTGTGCTTTAATACTTCATGGAGAAGGACATGAGAGATAAACAACATGCTAAGTAGATTGTAATAAGGAAGCAACAGTTTTAACTCTGAATGCCTCAGTCTGCAACCACTTCTATTCAGAAATTCCCGTTTCAATGCGTCACAATCACAAGCCTTCCTTCCACTGAAGCAGTGGCATAATTTGCCAGTCCCTCTGGTGTGCAATAGGATGGTGACTGAGAACACAAAAAGCTGAGAAGTGCAATAGGAATAATGCAATACAGATGACAGATTATTTGCATTTAACAAAAGAAAGCACTATTCCTGCAGTTGAGGAAAACTTACCTAAATGTATCTATGCCTTTGTATGCAGGGAAACAGGCAAAAAGGAATAGCATCGCATAGGATTTCATATAGCTGAGCAAGTAATGGAAAGACATTAGGTCTGTCCTGGAGATGTTGCAAGAGAGCGTGGCTAAAGGCTGGATGACTGACCTGGGCAAACAATATTACAAGAGGTATCACCCACTGGTGGCTTAAATAGGGAGGATCATTGTCTCCTTGTTTTGAAGTTGCACACTCAGTGCTGCAGTTCTGCCAGGCAGAGACAGTGTATCTTTCTCACTAGGGACTAGAGATGATGTTGGCTGGTACTGGAAATGAAAGAGTGAATAATTCCAGAGCCAGGAAGAGTATGGGTAGAGGGATTAAAGCCAGTGAACATTATCTTTCATTCTGCAAAGTTTTTGGTATAGGTATTATTTAACCACAGAGCTGATTCCCGATAAACTGTCATGAGAGGTGGACTAGCAAGAAAGAAGAATTTAGGATTGCTTCAGTATGCCCAGTGCAGAAAAGAGATGGGTCCTGTTCCTAACTCTGCAATGAGGGGTGAGGGGGGTATCTTGTCAGCACTGCTGGGACAAGTCTAAGGGAATGCGAGCAGGGAGTATAATCACAGCACTCTGGCCGGTGGGAAGGTATAGCAATAGAAAGGATGACCTGCACAGAGCGAGTTACTGCCAGATGGTTCCCAGCTGGGGGACTTAAGGAGACTTGTGATCTGGCTTAATCAAATGCCTGGCACCTTCCCTCCCTGCAGTGTCCAGAAAGACAACCCTCACTGCCAGCAATAGAAAGAATCAGGACTGATGAGACTGCCTTTTACAAATACAGTCTGGGCAGTGCATGTAATTCTTTTTGTTGACTTCCTCTCAGTGGCATTACCTTGAATATGAGGAAATTAAGGAGAAAAATTGCTATGAGCTTTGTCGGCCCTTTATCGCTTTAATCTCCTTTGTGCTTTCTATTTTCCTGTCTCTTGTCATCCATCTTTGCAGAGATAGTGACAAAGTTAGGCTAAACAACAATTCAGATTTGTTTGCAATTGATTTGATTTCTGCTTTCAGAAACTGTTTGAAATTGTCTAAATGTATTATTTTAAATAGGACTAAATTTTCAATGCAAATTCTGGGAATGCCAGAGCAAGAATTCAACACAGATCTACTGGATTTAGGGAGGGAAAAAATACATGACATGTCTAAGGGGTAGAAAAGTAGACTACCTGATTTCTGGGATTCCCTTTAGCAGAACATGAGGGAAGGGCAAGAAAGACTCCTTTCTGGAGCATGTGCCCTTATCGAAGCTTGGCATGGTGGTTGTTAAGGTTTGGTGTTGCAAGAATGTCTAAAGTTACTGGTTGAGCCTTCTGGATAGTTAGTGCAGAGCCTGCAAGGGCTGTTTTTGTTAAGTTGTTTTTGTTAAGTTGTATTGATTGTCTTGTGTATAATTTAATAAAGTTGAAGCCCGCTTTCTTTCCTCACAGCTATACACTGCATCTGTCCTTGTTGGAGTGTTCCCATGGCAATCATGGGTTGGAATTTTATTAGTTTGATTTATTTGATAAATAAATAGAAAAATAAAACAAGATAATTACCCAACACTGAATAGCTACCATATGAACACAGTGAAAACTACATCAAAGGCCACTGGCAACAGGCATCATTCCTAGTTTAAAAGCAGTGCAGAGATTCCCAATGAAATTTTTTTGACCTTCATTGGCCCTTCCTCCATTAGTTGTCAGGCTCTGTAGCTTACATGAGTTTCACTGCATACCAAATGTCTCTCCTGGCTTCTCATGTCCATACTATTGTTATTCTTGCCTATACAGTGGCAGCAGCTTTTTCTTACAACTTAGTCTGAATAGTAGTCACACTTGCAGGGAAGAAATTTCCCTCTTTTCTCCCCAGAGAAGTGGTACAAAAACCTGTGCTAATAAAACAAATATCTATGCTTCAGCTGAGGTTTACTCTCCTAACAGACTATTACATGAACATGCAGGCAGGCTGCTAACAGGCCCCCAAAACACTCAGGAAGCCAGCATTGCTGTGGGATGTGGGGATCTGGCTGGACTCCTGATAACCTTGGAGCAGATGGAGACATGACACAGGCACCCTTTGCAAGGGTTTTGCAGTGAAGCTTCTTCTATGGAAGAACAAGAGAGGCAGGTTACCTAGAGGACAGGAATACTTTGGGAGCAGCTCATAACGAAATCACATCTGATGTTTAAAATACAGAAGCATAGGTCACTTCTCTTACAATGTCATTTAAGTTAATTTTGAGCTCACTGTTCAGAAGTGTGAGGAGCCCAGGCTCCTGCTATGGCAACACAGCTTTTGGTGCAGCACAGAACGGTAGAGTAGTAAACGCGGCAGTGCATTCAACACTGGCAATAAAATTTGACTTGGGCTTCCCCAAGCACTTACTCTAAATTCTGGAAGATGCTGATAGCTAACTGCCAGGCCACTCCAACAATGTGTCAGTGGAAAACTAGAGGATCTTTGCCATGATTCCTTGTATGCTTGGGACAGGAGGTGTAGAGTAGGAGTGACTGTTTCTGAACAGAGTCAGTCCGGGGCTGTCTCTGTTGAATGTAGGGTGCTTGTGTTTCAGACAAGAATAATTTAAAATCTTAAATTCCATAAAAACTAACAGGACAAGAAAAATATTTTTTCTGAATGTTCAATGCACTGCCAGTCAGAATGTGCTATGTGAGATGCACCCAGTGATGTTCAAGCAGCATACTAGGCTAGGCTTTTATTCAGAAGTAGATACCATTATCCCTTTGAAGATCTCCTTTTTCTCCAGAGGATCTCACCCAAGTGCAAAACTTCCTAAGAGCATCTGCTTATTGGCTGAAGACATGCCTGACTATGAAAAGCTTCTAAACTGATGTTTGGAAACTGGCTTGAATTCTCCTTGAAAGGCAGCTGTAATACAAACTGACTTTTGAGGATCTCACAGAGAACTATTTCAAATCTCATTTCCATGAGAATTACATCAGCACTTAAGTATCCCACTGCATCCCATTTCCATGTTGGTGGATATGTTTTTAAAATTAGTGCTAAAATGTCAGTGCCTTTGTGGAGACACTGTCTTTACAAAGCGATTCCCGTGACAACAGCCTGTTCCCACCATTAGACCTGTAGAAACTGGGAGACATGGGGTCTGTTTTGTTACTCTGCTCCTAGCCTGCTGTGCCTGTAACTCTTATCTCTGTAAAAGAGGGATAAAGCTTGGCTTCTTTTGTACAATATTATGAGGACTTCAAAGAGCAATGTTTCAAAAGAATTAAGTTTTATTAAGAACCTCTGTTGTTCTCACCCCCTCCTCGCCCCTGTGGTATGAAATACTACAGGCACTGTGGCCTTGGAAGGTGCTTAGGCTCTTTCGTGAGCCTCTCACTGCTGTTTCTGAGGCCAGCTTGCCTAGTAGGAGCACTGAGCAGTGGGCTGCTAATTGTATAATTTCACCCTAGGAAACTTTCCACTTTGGCCTAGAATAATAGCCCAGACAGATACTGCTCCATAGTTATTACAGCCTGAATCAGAACTTTGTGAGGGGGAAGAGTGAATAGTTTCACCTTGGCTTTCCCCAGGAGTGTAGCCAGAGAATATATCCTAAAATAAATGGGAAGATAGCTCTTAGAAAGTAAGAAAGCCCAAGAAAGTAATAAGTTCTCTCTCTGGGCATGTAGATTATCAAGATATCATTAACAAAATTTGCTGCTCCTGTGAGCACGTAGTGTGTGTAGGTATTCTCAGGCATTTGCAAAGCACTTGAAGGAAAAGCTTGGTGGCTTGGAGATGGGAAAAAGGACCCTGTCCCTCTACCATTCCCATGGAGACTTGAAGTGACTTGGGAATGACAAACAGAAGATTGTAACTGTGATTATTGCTCTGTACATCTCAGAGATCCCTAGTCTTCAACCCTTCAATGTTCTTTCAAATTCTGGAGACACACTAGGAAGAGAAGGTAGTGCCTGAGGGGTAGATGGAGAGGAGGTCCTGTATGGTACATGACAGCTTGCAGGATCAGGACCTCCAGCCTTCTCCCTTCTCCAATCCTTGTGGCATTGCCTTTTCTGTGCTATGCTGAGGTACAGAGGCTTTCTTCCTGCTCCTTTACTTGCCCCTGGTGTTCTGTTTAATCAATGGCCTCTTCTTTAGCTAGTACTTTCTTTTCTTTTTGTTTTTCACTTTGTTCCCCCTCTCCTATTTGGGACCTGATCTTGCTCTATCCTGTTTAGGCTGTGTGTATCACCAGCTCTAGGATATCCTCTGCTTTTGTACCTGTGGCTTGGTATATATGCCACACATGAGCTTGAGTAACGATTTTAGATTTTTCCAGACAAGGCCCTGAAACAAATTCACAGGGCAAGGTCTTTTGAAATCCCACCTCTGCAATGTGGTGAGAGAAGCTGCTCCCCCAGGAACCGATGTTAAGAATCACCCTGGGCAGGGAGCAAAGCTGGGTGGCTTTTCTCCTTATGTACAAGTGGCTTCTGGTCTGGAAGACAGTGCAAAGGCAAGGCTATGCTGCTCAAAGCCATCCCCTCTACAGCCTTTGCTTCTCCTCCCTACTAAAAAGATACACTACACAAGCAGTTTTGGGGTGGGGGTATTGAGTTGGGACATATCTGACCATTAAACACTGTACTGCTCTCCTTAACTGATATGTAATGGAAGGTTTTTACTGTAATATGAAGTTGGCTTTGGTTTGGTTTTTTTAACTCTTAACCCTGCAACACTATCCAGGAATTTCAGTGGAAGGCTTGTCATATCCTAATTGGTCTTACAAATTTTGTACAGTACAAATGTTTTGGCAATGGAACTGTTTTGATCAAAGGTTGTATAAATCCCATTAGTCACAGCAGCTGAACCTGTATGAACCCTTTGATGGGGCTTGTACCACCTGAATTCCTGCAGCACGGTTACCTTCTATGTATAGATATGCTTTTATTTGAGCTCCTCTGGCTGCATGTTCTGGTGGGCTAAGGCAAAATGTGATCTGATGCAATGTGTGGGCTGCAAGATCCAGGCTCAGCAGCCTTTCTTAACTGTGTGTTGTTAGCTCCGCATCTCCCTTTGTTTATCACCTAGCATCACATGTGTAGTTCAATGTTTCTTGTCTGCTCTGACTGGGAAAAGAAATAAGACTCTGTAAAACAAACGGTTTCCTTACTGAGTTTCAGTGATTTACGCACATGCCAACACGAATGAGGAAATTCAAATTCCTTCTGCTTACAGATATTGCAGGTTTCTGTTTAATAACACCCCAGGCCAACCACTTTGAGGGCACTATTTTATTTCTTGGGTTGTTGAACTCATTTGGCCTTGTGCCTTACAGCACCACATGTGGTATGTCTTAATAGACCTGAAAGATATGGCATGCTGTGGCTTGATTTTATTTACATTTATGTAAATATCACCATGTTTATTTTAAAATGAAAACTTCTGCAGTTGCAGCTCCATGGTGGTAAAGTTCGCTGAAAGGACAGTTAGTTCCTATCATCTAAATCTGGAAGATCTCTCTTAAAATCATGTTCACTGTTTGCCATTTCTTACTTTGCTGAGCTCATCCAGTGAAACTGTACTTGTTTGTTGCCTGGTCTCTACTGGTTTCCTGCTTTTTTTTTTTTTTACTAGCTCAGTGACTCTAGCAGGATTTCCAATGACAAAAGTGATAGGAATCATTTATTAATAATATGAAAAAATGTAATTCTGACAAAATTTTTAACTTTGAAGAATATTTTCTTTCATATAACTGAAACTTCTCAAGCTCATGACTGACTGTCCCAATTTCCTGTATCTCTAACATCAGAGCTCCACCTCAAAAGGACACCTTGACTATCCAGAAAAGGGAGCTCTAAGGCACTACAGGTGTAATGAGATAAGTCAGCTTCTGCCTTATTGTGTACTGCTGGTCAGGCATTTTCTGTCAAAATGTTTTTATTTTCTCTAGCCAGGAGCCACTGATTTGACAACTGTTAGTGGAAATGTACCTATCAGTTTTGGCAGGCGAGTCTTCTCACGCAGGAGAAGGAATCTTTGGAGCACGGCAGACGCCTGTCTGCGGAGCATCCCACTTCCTCTAGTGCAACTGGCAGCCCTCCCTGGGCCCTTGGAGACTGCTTCCAGTGCTCTGACAGCTTGGAGACTTAAGACCTGGAGACTCAAACCTTCATCTCTAATGCTTAGATGGAGAGAGCTCTAGGATGCTACCGCTAGTATGAGGTATGGCTTCCTCAATCTTGAGTTAGTTCTATTTCATGTTTAACTAAGTAATTAAATATTTATTGGGCCACAGAGGGAGCAGGTGACTGAAACTGTTATGGGACAGCTGCTTAAACTTTAGGTCAGTGAGGTCCTGCTCCTGTTTCCCCTTCACACCAAGCCTGACTGCACATTTCTGTCCTCTCACTTGGGCCCAGAGTCATGCTCCTCTCATGCATGTCTTCAGAACTATGGAGAATGACCTCTAGGAAGGAAAGCATTTAGGTCATCCCTAAATAGGGCTCCCAACAGGTTCAGATGTACATAAGTGCTGGCACAAGTGATGGAAGGCTTTGCCTGAGAATAGATGGGAGAATGGCATATGACTATCCCTTTGGACAGCAGCAGGCCATTCGAATGGTATAGCTATAGCCTCATTTGGTACCCTAAATTCTGAGCCTTACCTGGGATGTATACCAATGTTTTCATTCAGCCTCAGGGGGATGTATACATATACAATGGTGTAAGCAGGTGGTTAGCATGTGAGCTGACACCGCATAACACTCAGGCTCAGACTCCTGGCTGCAAACTCAAATGTACTATCAGCAAGCCCTAATCAAGAAACAAAGGGCTACTGTGGGATGGCTTGCTTTTTCCCACTGGAAGAACATAGAGATCTCTAGATTTCATCCAGGTGTGTAGTCAGAAGGTCCATCTTCAACGTGGCTACCGCTTTGCTCCCTTGTCTTCTGCAGCCCTCTTCCTGTCTCTTACTGCTGGTCTGCTGCTCTGTCAAACTAAGCTAAAAAACCTTGTAAGACCAGGAGACTTGCAGATGTGACAAATGGCTCTGCAGACATGCTTCCCCAGAGGTTTCAGTCCCAGAAGCGGGGAGCAGTTTGACCTTGCCTGCAGCCAGTAGGGCACATTAAGCAGGACTGCGCCTAAGACCTTATTTGCAGAATGTCCTATCCCCCACCTGCAGCATGCCCTGTCCCTCACCAGCTGAAAACTACTGTGCTAGGGATATCTGGTATGAGCTGCGGTCCTCTCAGCTTACAATGAGTTCACTGGAGTTACTTGTATGCATAAGGCTGGCAGACACTGCCATTATAAATATTTCCTTTCTTAAAGTTAGTTAGGTGAGATTTTTATTAAGTATAGTCTACATATGAAGCCGAGAGCCTCTCTGCTTCCAGGCGCAGGGTACAAGTGTCCTCTGAGCTGCTATGGAAGGTATTTTGACTTATTTGTTGCTAATTATTGCTTCAGTAAACAACAGCTGTTCAGATGCAGCTCAGCTTCTTGTTTTGAAAAGATTACAGTGCTCAAACTGTAGTCTGGTATTATTGAAAAAAGAAAAAAAAGTTATAAACATTTCACTCCCCTACTGCTACAGATTTTATGGGCCTTGTAGTATGCTGTTATGTCAGGCATATTAATTGCTAGTGAGTCGATGTTAAGCAAATGAAACAGCTTTGTGCAGCGTTTGGACACTTGGTTATAGACAGTTTAACAGTCTTTCTTCTGGAGAGACTGTGCATTAGTCTTAGGTTATTTTTCAGCACTAGAGGAATGGCTCTTTCAAAGTAACTATAAACCGAACCATTGCTGCCATGCAATAGCAGTAATAAGCTGTTAAGGTATGTTGCAAAGCATGAGGTCAGAGGCAGTATGTTCTTCCAGCCACCCAAGAAGTGTAATAGCAACTAATTAGTGCAGTTCCTTCAGAGGCTACTGCTATTGCAATGGGAGGAAAGAAAGGCAGAACAGTGCAAGAGGGGTCCCACTGTTACTATCTGCCCTTTAAATGAAGGAGTTGTTGGTATTAGCTTAGCAGAGGGTGAAGGCCTGACCCAGCACAGCACTGAGTGTCACTGATGTGCTCTTGGCGCTGAAAAGAAAAATAGCCCTGTTCTCTACTCCATGCAGTTCCTGCCCTTCTTCTTTCTTCCTGAGGAGCAGAATTTACAGGGGCATCTGCCTTGATTTACTGAGGAGCAAAACCTACAAATTAACTTTCCAGGCACGAATGCACACATGTGCTTTGCTGCACAATGCCAGACCAAGCCCTTCCCCTGTGTCCTCCTGGTTGGGTGGCTCTTCCCTGGCAGTAGCTGGCTGAACTATTGGCCCAGCATCGGTATGAGGCTGCAGCAGTGCCCATGGCCATGCCAACCACACCACTGACTGCCCATGGGGCTGCCACACTGAGGAACAGGCTCTCTTTGCTTGAAGCAGCAGTTCCCTATGCTGTTGCATTTCACTGGCTGCAGATGAAAGCCATCTGTAAATACCTTTTGTGCAGTTAAGAACAAAAAACCCCCATGTATTTTACTACATGCATATACCGTTGGTTGCATTTGAAAAGGAACAAGGCTGTATGAGTGCTGCTACTCATCCAACCTTGCTGTTGTTGACCTGCCAACAAGAGGGCCCTGCTCTAGGATGGTAGGTTGGGACTTGCCATCGGGGCTGTGCGAGGGAGCAGAGGCTGGACTAGCACGAGGCAGCACCACCAGTGGGACCTACTGTGGTGCTTGCCCTTGTGGAGCACCTGCTACCTCCTCCACAGCCCATGAGAACGGTGCATTACGGGGAGACCAGAGAGGGGGCACGGGATGTCCCTGGCCCAGCAAGACGTGCCAGCCCTGCTCCTGCCAGCCGGGCACCATGCTGCGAGCTGACAGGAGGTGCTGTTCTAGGGGACACGGCATCTTAAGGCAGTATGTAGATATGTATGTATATATCAATGTGCGTGCGTATGTACATCTATATATTTATTTATTTATTTTGCTGGAACCCCGCTTCACCGAGCCGCTCCCCGAAGGCACCGCGGGCCCCACCGAGCCGTTAAAATGGCGACCAAGACCCCCGGCGGCCCCGAGCCGGCCGCTGCCGCCCCTCCCCTGCCCGCCAGGGGACGCGCGAGCCACGGCCGGCGGGCGGTGTCCCGGGGGAAGGACCGCCGGGGAACGGGAACGGGCAACGGCTCCGGTCGCCTGCCCCAGGCTGCGCTGCTGCTTTTAGGGCCTGGGGGCGGTGCGCTCTCTCGCTGCGGCCCTGCTCGCTGATCGCGAAGGGGTCCCGCTGTTGCGGGAGGCCGTGTCGGTCCCGGCGCGGACACCGTGCCCGGCTGCCGTGCCTGGCTGCCGTGCCTGGGCAGGGAGCGGTACGCTTGCGGCTGGGAGCATACTCCAGTCTCTTCCCTTCGGTCTGAGCTTCGCTTTGAAGCGGTCAGGACGCGGAGGGAGCAGTTGGCTCTCCCCGGGTGAGGCAGGGCGGCTGTCCTCTGGTTGAGCTGCCGGCGGCAGCTCTCGGTGGTGCCCCGAGTTAGAACCAGGGGCTTTCCACCCAACCGGAGCTGACGGAGCGTGATACACCTGGGAAGGGAGCGTCGGTCATTGAGGGCGACGTGCGCCCAGGGTAGAGTGCGGTCAGCGACGGCACAAAGTTTTACCATTTCTTTTTTTTTTTTTTTTTTTTTTTTTTTAAATCTAAACATTTGCCTCTGTGTGCCTTGGAGACATAAACGTGGGCATATTGGCTCCAGCTATGTTAATAGAGAATGAGGAGGTTTGTTTTAGTTTTAATAATCAACTGCTATAAAAGGCAATAGAACAGTGTATCTCTGCTGTGGAAACCAAGGAATGTTTTTAAAATGCCTCAGCCTTGCATTCTCCGTTTAAAGATTTGGGACTTTTACAGTAATCTTTGTTGGCTTCAGTCTGTATCAACTTAATTTGGATACTTCAGGGTTGGAAAAGAAGAGGTGATAAGGAGAAGACAAACCCAAACCCTTCAGCCTGGCATTTGCCAGAGTTATAAAGCTTTCAATTTGACGTCTCCTGTGCAGCTAAATGAACGGTGCCATCATCTGGTTTGAACTCCCATCACCTGCATCCATTATGTGTAACTCCAGTAGCTGCCTGTTTTGCCAAAAGCTTCTGCAAACTACTTCTCCTATAGCTATCAGAATTGCATTCCCACCTGCTTTCTCTTCTCTCCTCCTGTTTGCAAACACTTTACTAAAATGTGGCTTTTCTCTATGAAGTCATTTAAACACTATTGTCATGAAATGCTTTCATGCCTTTTTTTCTTTTTTTTTTGGGATGGGGTGGTGGTGAGCTGTTTAAATCTCTCCCTGCAAGATTATTTTTTTTGCCAAGACTTAGATTTATGTGTGATGTCTCCTTGTGTTCTCTCTCCAGGATCTTAACAGTGTTATCACGATGCATGCATCAGGACTGTATACCAGAGTGGTATTGCTGGCACCATATGTAGAGATAACATTGCCTTCCTATTTCCCTTGTTTAACAAGGCCAGTAATCTCATTAAGCTTTTCCACCCCTATGAGCTCTTCATTGCCACCACTATTGTACTGGAATCTCACAATGAGTTATTTATCCATTATGTGCTCCTCATTCTTTCCAGTCACTGCTTTCTTGTAGGCGGCTACATACCTTTCATAGCAAGATTTGCATTTCTTATTCTGGGATATTTTACTTCTGGAGTTGCCTGTATTAAAATGCATTTTATTTGAATGGGCTCAGTTCAGCGAGTGATTCATATTGTTCTGTATGACTGCTCTGTCCTAGCCATTATTTGCCACTCCATTAATTTTTGTCATCTGCAGATATTTGTGTCACTGGGGTTTTTTTGATTTTGTTTTTTGCTTATGTGTGCTTCCCCATCATTGTGGAAGTTGGTGATTAGCACCTGGTCCTGGTATTATGGTCTTGTACACCCACACCCCCTCTCCAGCTCATTTTTCCGCAGTAATTCATATCTACAAACAGTGGATGGAGTTTTCTATAGCATTTCCAACACACTTCTAGTTACTCAGATTTGAATTAACTGATTCCTGTATTATCTTTGTACTTTTAAAAAAAATTTATTATTTCTGTAAGGTTAATTGGTTCATTAGATGGCCATTCCTGTAATTTCAGTTTTAAAATGATTCCTGGGCTTGGAATTTGGAAATACTTTATTGTGTTGGGAGAACAATTTCCCTCATGCCTCTGTAATGCATGGCACTCACCCTGCTGTCTCAGACAGCTTAAGTGTGATTGAGTAACTAGAGCCAGTTGAAACATGTTGTTGCCTTCCAGCCTTGTTCTTCATTTCTGAATTTCTTCCTTTTCCTCCTGAATCCCAAAAGGCTTTATTAAGACAGCTTTGTGGGAACCATTAACTTTAAGCTGCGTAATTACAGTACTATAGCTCTGACTTAGTTAGTAGTAGTAGGAAAAACATTGTATACATATCTAGAAATTTATATTCCTCAATGATGGGATTTTAACTTAGTAAATTAAAAGGTTTACTCAATTTACCTAGGAAGTTATAGTAATTAACAGCGAGAGAGTTTACCTGCAATGAAGTAGGTTCTGTGAAAACATGACTCTAATGAGCTGCCATCTTATTATGCTTATTCTTTACCTTTTAAACTGCATATAAGACTCTTGTATACGTAAAGAAAGGGATGGTGTTACTGTTTGAACTTCTTGTTTAGAAGTGGGGACCAATATTTAGCGGATTTATCTTTACTTAGGGATGCATTTTATGTCATCCTTGCACTGCTCAGGATTGCATGCAGTTGGCATTTGTGATGCTAGAAATCAGGCCAGGATTTTTTTTTTTTTTAGGCATGTGTACAAAAAATAGTGCAGTTAAGATAATCCTCATGTCAGTATTTGTGTGGTACTGTGTGACTTCACTCTCACTTTGCATTTTAGACCATCTAACGAAAAGTCATCTCCCTCTCCCTCCCCCACCATCCCCAGCACATCTGGTTACTAAAGCAGGGCAGACCGTGTGGAGTGCCAGACACCATGTTCTTATTCCTCTGTCACCGTCACAGTGCCAACTGCAATAACCACTATAATGTCTTGTGTTTAGGAGGGGGCATGACAAACAAACCTTTCCACCATTCCTTTACCCTGAAAGGCCTAAGACATTTTTAGTGATCAGTAACAAATATTCAGGTTTCTGGGATGGGTGAACAGGGAAGCTGCATTTTTTTCAGATTTTCATGGTGCATCTAATTAAGTGCTGGCATCCTTATTTATGTTACTCTTGCTGAAAAATGGGCTGGGGGGAACAAGCAGGGATTTATCTATCATTAGTGTTTTGACTTTTTAAATAGGTCTAGCCTGGGCACTCAGAGAGTTAAATTTGCCTTATATTGTCACTCTGCTAAAAAGCTAAAAACTTCTGAGGTAAAAAATGAAGTCTTAAGCTCTGTCTGTCAGCATGACAGCTATGGACCATGTGTTCCCTTTTTCCCAGGGGGAAAAACTGGCACATACCCATCAATTAATTCGTTTTCATTCTGGCTTTTTTTATTTTGGGTCACTGAGCCCCAGCAACCTGTGTGTGCAAAGATCAATTTAATTTTATAAGCATTGTGTATTTACTCCTTAGCATTAACTGGCTGTAGATGAGAAGCTGATCAGTTCAGCGGGTTTGGATGTGGCTTTGCAGTTAGGGTATGATATCACTGTGTCTGTGCTGTTCAGTTTATGCTGTGGGATGATGCTCTCTGCTTTGGCTTATTTTTAACCCTGGCAGCTTCTAGTAAGCTGCTTTGGAGCTGTTTCTAATAAGTGTCTCTGCTTTCCCATCCCCAAAGAATTATGCACTAGTCTTTTTCTTAAAGGTTCTCAAGCTGGCCATATGTATAGCCATAGCTTGCCATTCTGGAGTTAGCAGTAAAGCAAGGTATCGAGGCTTCCAGCAGCTTTTTGTTGTTGGTGTTTTTTTTTTCTTGAAAACAAAATTCAAACATTTTGTCATCTGATTCTCTGCAAATGCAGCCTATTCTCTGATAGACAGTTTTAACTGTTACTTTATGCGTGAGGTTTTTTTACAGCCTTTCAGCTATCACTTTAAAAGTGCCTCAGAAGAGTGGCAGTGGTAACTGGCATTTTTCCTCCCCTTGTCAAATGCAAATCTCTCACCTCCCAGGTGTAAATATGCAAAGATATCTTACTGGCTTGCCTTTTTTTTTTTTTTTTTTTAAACAACAAAATTAGGCCACAGTTAGCTAAGCAGTGACCTGATTAGTGCTGGATCAACATGTTACCAGCTCAAGGTTGTCACTACAAAGTAAGTGTGGTGAAGTCTGCCTGTTCCAACTAAAATGAAAGCAGTCTCTTGACGTAGAGCTGTGCTGAAGTCAGCAGTTCCTGCAAAGTGGGCCTTAATGCAGATTGAAGGATCTCTTCTGTGTATATATGTAACTACCAGTGCCAACCTAATTCTTTATAATCAAATACTTTCTGTCATATTTTTACTCAGGAGGATATGAAAGAAAACAGTTCTAAGTGATTTTTTTCCCTTTGCCTTTCCTTATCTATAAAAGATTTGGCTTTGTGAGGTATATTTAATGTTTTCTCCAAAGTAGGCCACCTGAGAGATCCCATGGAGTAATTCACTTTGCTGAGTTAGCAGATGAAGCCATTGGACACAGTCAAAAAAGATACTGCCAACTGTGAAGGGAATGAATCGATACCAGTGCAAGGGGATCAGTTTGCTTCTTCGATACGAGAAAAGCAGTTGCACAGATGCAGTATCTGACATACATTTAAAAAAACAAATATAAACACACACACACACACACACATTGGGTTGGCTTTTATTGGAAAGCCTAGATGCAATCTATAGTTATCAATTTGTGGAAAATTCAGGACACATATAAAGTTAAGAAGGCAAATTAAAAGAACAATACAAATCGGACGAAATATACATCTCAAAATATCAGGATAGCATTTTGACTGGCATTGTCTAAAATACTTAGAATCTCCTTTCTTTTTTTCTTATTTTTGTAATATGCTTCTTTAACTATGCATATTTTTTCTTTAAAAAGATCTTTTGTTTATATATTCCCCAAGGTCCCTATTTCCTGCAGGAGCATGTCCAGATCGCAAGTCTTTTTTAGCAAGAAATAGGCTCATTATACCTACTAACAAGGCCACTAATTGGCTTGATTTGACTGTATCTAAAATGATCACCAACAGATACTATAATTTTTTGTTTATTGGTGCCAGAACAAAGGAGAAGGAACTGGTACGCATTAAGTAGAAGATATATTTCAATGTCGACATGTTATACAAGCTTTTCATATTCAAACAGAACAGAAACATTGGACATAATTTAGAATATGAGCCTATTTCAACAGAGAGCACTTACAGCATGCTAAATACAGTGCTGTGGAAGAGCCACCCAACAGAACTGCAAACACCTAGCATTTTACATCTTTAAAAATAATATGTAGATCAATGACACGCCTCTGGGGTCTGACATACCTACCATCCTCTCTAAATTTAGGGCCCTTGACTTCAAGGGTAAAAATACTAACAACTAATCTGTGCTTTCATTCTAATAGATGATTAGCGTTCATTATATGTGTAATTAGTTCTGTATGCTCTACCAAATACACAGATACAGTAATGTCACTGATACTGTAGATTCAGTTGCGACTTGGCTGGGAGAAATTCAAATCTGTTTATCAAACAATCCTAATGTGCAATTTAGAGTATGTAATACCATAGACTCTCAGAATACAAAGCAGTTAGAAAACTATTTTTATTACATCCACTTGAACCATTCATAGTTAAGACACGTTCACTTACTATGTTCTGTCATTATAATACATGGATAGAAATACTGTGTATATTTCAATGAACATCAAAACCCCCCAATTTTGTCTCATGTTAAAAATATTTATTTTTGTGGCTGAATTTAGTACTCATGAGACTGAAGCTCTAAGAATGGTTTCAGCCAAGATGTACAACAGATGCCATAGATGCCATCACAGGCTTCCTATAAGGAACCAGCTGCACACTTCAGTTCTGTCCTGCAACAAATATACTGAGCATGCCAAATCTATGCAGTGGTGTAGAGATGTAGACTAGGCACTAGAACTAGACCATCCTCTCCATCTCCAAGTTCAGTGTTTGCAGTACTTAGAGTTGATCTGCCAGCTGAGAGCCTGGAGATGAACCTACTTAACAGCCTGCCTGCCTAAAGAGCAATTCTGTAGCATCAGATCAGAGGTACGCTTCTTCTATCTGGAGTTATTAACATCTAAAAGAGCTGTATTATACAGAAGACAAAGTTGACATAACTGGATGAAACTACATAATTTCTTCTTCTTCTTCTACATACAATTTGCCAAGCACCTGAGACACTATTCTCTCCTTTGTGAAACAAAGCTTCTAAAAAAACAACAGAAACCCCACCTGGTATGAATAACTGTCCATTTATTACATCAGGGCTGGAAAAAGACAAGGAAAACCCAACCTATTAAAGTCTTCCATCATAATAAATGAGACTTATTTGGTTACTGTGCCTTCTGACAATGACTGATGAAGTGACACTGGCCTGGGTGACAGGAGAGGGAAGGGAGGGAGCGGTGGTCTGAGTCAGCCAGCTACTTTGTGGAGTGTCCCATCCTATCAGCAGAGTGATAGATGCACAGCTTTAAACATAATACAAAAATATTAACACTTCTGGACATTAGTCATCACTGTTATATCTCTACAATATAATCCTTTATACTGTACAGCTATAACATAAAAGGTGCAATTCCTTCTTCTTTAAAAAAAATCACACACAGCACATGTTTTTATCATTTTATTTTTAAGTATAAACTTTTTTAAACACTTTACATAAATTAACTCCTCTGAGACTAATATTTGATGTACAGTAAATTGTAATTCATATAAAAATCCATAAACAACTTGTCTCACATAATTTACAAAAAAATCAGGGTTTCCTTTGCTTATATGCAACAAGGATTCTACTTGCCATTTTCCCCCCAAGGCAAACCGTGTTAGCACTGTAAAATGCATTATTAAATTTCCATGGTAGCATAAGTCACTTGTGCCAATGTCCTTTTAGAAAGCAGCACAGTTTAAAGCAGTTGGGTTGTCTATAAACAATAATTTTTGCCCCACATTTTAAAATTAACAGATATATACCACATCCTATGGAGTGAGAAAGAGAGAGAAAAAGAGAGAGAGAAAGAGAGACTACTTCTTGTAACCAAAGGTCAACAATTCAGTAATATTTGAAAACACTGTATGGGTCTGTATCTTAAATACAGTGCCTCAAAGGAACGGACAGCCTGTTGCAAAATCTGTAGGCCTTTTTATTTTCTTTTTTTCTTCTTTTTTTTTTAATACTTTTCAGTCCAACTTGAGTGCAGCGATATGCATATGTAAACATATTCTTTAAAGCAGATCACCTTTAAGGTCATTGAGAAAAAAAAGTTTTGTCATTAGCAGTATCATTCTTCTGGAAGGCGCTCTTTTCATTACAGAGTCTGTTTGGATTGTGCTACAGAAAAAATCTGAGCAAAGATGTAAGCTTAGGCTCAAGTAGTAATGCAGCAAAACAGTTTGGTCTCCTTTTTAGAAGACACTGGTACACAGTCTCTTTGGCAGCCTGAGCTAAGCCAGTGTGTTACCTCTTTCCTATCTCACTTTGTCTGAGGAACTGTATATTGTTAGCACTGTCTGCTAATTCTGGATATTGCTCCACAGAGAGTACATAGTACCCATCATATCCTTGTACCTTTCCAGCACTTAGCAACTGCCTCTTTTCTCCTTCTGTCCACAACCTGGCGCCTTCCTCTCCATCTCTTACTCTCTGTTGTTCTCTGGCCCAGGCACTGGAAAGAGCTCTTTGCCTGGCTTGCTCCAGTATTCGGGCCTTTTCCTCATCAAGTGTCATGCCATAGCGGACGTGAAGTGCTAAAGCACCATACTGCATTTCAACATCAGCAAACCTACGAGTCCTGCCATTCACCACAGTGGTGGACTGGGAAACAGTGACGTTGATGCCATTCTCCAGGGCCTTACGCCCACTTGTCAGCCTCAGTGTCCCAAGGTCACTCTCAGGGGAGGTGGTCTTGATAAAATAGTGCGTGTCCTTTCCCTCCACAGTGAAATGCAAGTTTTCTAGGTAGTAAGCGTTGTTCAAAACAGCTGCCACTTTTATGCAGTCCTCATTTGCAATGTTGAGCACGTTTGTTTGCACTTTGCCTTGATTGACAGCGAGCATCACCCCTTTCCCAATCAGAGACTTCACTGTGGCAAACCACAGCCACGACTTTTCTCCACTGGATTTCCGTCTGCTGACCTGCACTTCTGCCATCTTTCCCAGGGAAAGGAAAGCCTTTGCTTGTCTTGCCACTTGTTGCTGCACTCCAGAAATTGGCTGTAAACAAGAACAGACAGAAGTTTTACCAGCCATCTGTAGCCCCCTAAATGCCAAACAGCCAGGCTTTCTTGGTGTGCTGCCTGTGGACAACAACAGGATATGCCACAACTGACAGTACCAGGGTGTTAATTAGATCTACATACTGCTTATTATGCTGAGTTACAAGACTGTTTTGCTAATATTCAGTGCTTTTACTCTTTGTCTCCCTGAGAGCCTGCATAAAAATCAGATTTAACTTTAGAGGCTACTTACTTGGGCTGCACAGGACAGACTTGCAATGCCAATACTTAATCACAGAATCATCAAATGCTTTGGGTTGGAAGGGGACCTTAAAGATCATCTAGTTCCAACCCCCCTGCTGTGGGACACCCTCTACTAGACCAGGTTGCTCAGAGCTCCATCCAGCCTGGCCTTAAATACCTCCAGGAATGGGGCATCCACAACATCCCTGAGCAACCTGTTCCAATGCCTCGCCACCCTCACAGCAAAGCATTTTTTCCTAATATCTAATCTAAACCTACTCTGTTTTCAGTTTGAACCCATTCCCCCTTGTCCTGTCACTACATGCTCTTGTAAATAGTCTTGCCCCATCTTTCCTGTAAGTTCCCTTCAGGAATTAGAAAGCAGAAGTTCGGTCACTCCTAAGCCTTCTCTTTTCCAAGCTGAACAATCCCAACTCTCTCAGTCCTCCCTCATAGGAGAGGTGCTCCACCCTTCAAATCATCTTGGTGGCCCTCCTCTGGACTCACTCCAACAGGTCGATGTCCCTTCTGTGTTGGGAACCCCAGAGCTGGATGCAGCACTCCAGGTGGGATCTCACCAGAGTGAAGGGGCAGAATCACCTCCCTTGACCTGCTGATCACTCTCTGCTTTTGATGCAACCCAGGATACAATTGTCTTTCTGGGCTGTGAGTGCACACTGCTGGGTCATATTTTGTTAATATGGCTAAGAGCTGTCTTACTATCATGTCACCTCATCCTATGAGCTTGTTCAAGTATGATTCTTGTCTACTGCTGAGTCCATCCAAACTGAGCTGATTTTTGCAGGTCATGAAGCTGTGCTTTAGAAGAGGAACAAGCCTTTCTTCACTGACTCAGGAAATAGGAGTCTTTCGGGTAGCTGCAGTCTGAGACCAAATGGCAGGGAGGCTCTCATAAGCCCTCAAGCTGCTAGAGGAAGGAGGGGAATCAAACTGTAATGACAGTCTTTACAATAGAAGAGAGGTAAGCAAATGGTACAGACCATTTACAGTGAGGTGGAGTACTGGGGACTGATGCCCTTTCTTGCAAATACTTGCAGAAACTGATAAATGGAGATGTTTGAAAAGGCTGCGGCCAATGCAGCTGCACGAACTTCCATTTCACTCCAGGTATCAGCCTGCTGCCTAAAAGAGCTTCTCCCCAGGAACTTCAGACAGGTACAACCCTGAATACAGCAGAGTGTTTTGTTGACAGCTAGCAAAGACAAGGGGCAATGAATGGAAAGAACCAATGGGCCAGTCTAATGGAAAAGCTAGGATAGGAGAATCTGTCAAGGAAGAGCTATGTGTAGCCAACTATGCCAGATGCGCTCTTGGTAAAAAGAGGATGGCTGGGGAATGGGACCTGGCAGCATAACTGCTGTGGTTAGCCAGAACAGCTGAAAGAGCAGGAACAGCTAGCAGGAATTGTTAGCTAGTACAGCTAGATAGCAGGACAGCTCAAATTACAGGGTCAACTGTGGCTGGGATGAGACCTTACAGCTGCGTAGAACAGACACGCCTTATCTGTCTAGCCCTGGGTCTTAACAGCAACAAGCTGTGAATGAGCTAGTATTGATGGAGGTAGGGAGCCGACATCTGCCCTAGCAGTTGTCTCAGCGGGAAACAGAGAGAAAGATTTAAATAGCTTTGGCTGCACTTTTGAAAAAGAGTACTTAGTTTCTGATGATGATCCAGTTTATCTTCCATTTGACCCCTTCTCTCTTCAGTAAAATACTGCTTAAAGCATTTGATTCACTGCTGACAAATGAGTCCAAAGCCTGTTTTGTTTTCCCAAATTTCTGGGTGGGGGACCAAGCAGGAGTTATTAAGACTCATACAACCTTAATTCAGCCTTGATGCTAATCAAAGCCTGGCAAAAAGTTTGCAAAGGCTTCTCTGCTCTGCCTCAAGGGCAGCTTTTCTGGAGGTGACAGTTCCTGAGGGAATCATGAATTGACTTGGACTCTCAACTCTTCTTGAATGTGGCAGATTCCTGTCTGCACTTGCTAACAACAATGGATTTCAGCTGTTGTAAATCCTACATGAAAGCTATTGAGCTCAAAATATACTGTAGACAGCAATCATAAGTGAGAGCGGTGAGATGCTATAGCAACTTCATAATGACAGTCTGTTTATTTTTAACATGTATCCTCTGAGCTCAGTAAAGCTCACTCACTCCAGAATGTTTCAAAATACTAAGTGGTTTGTGTTTTTACTTCAGTCTCTTGTTTGCATTTGCTTGTTTAACAGTGAATATCAGAGTCACAGCTTCTTCCTACCTGATAATTTTGAATCTTTGTTTTCCTCTCACTCCTTTCTCCCTCTGTCATGTCACATGCCCTGGGCACTCCTCATGTCACTGAGCTCTCTCCTGAAGATTTTTGACAACTAGCTGTCTGCTCTCATCTCTTTGACCTAACTGGTTCTCTTCCTGGTGCACCTTTGCTAGCGTTAGTGGATAATTTCATTCTTTAGCCTTTGAGATCTAAATAAACAACCTCTGATAGTTCTTCACAGCCATGCCTGATGTCAGGTCTCTCATGTCCCAGTACAACCACCTTGCCTGGAGTGCTTGCCAGGCTCCTCCTTCACTGCTTCTACTGCTCATGGGAGACAATATTCTCATGCTGTGCTTGTTACTCAATTCCTTGCTATTAAAAATAATAAAAAAATAATAAATATAGCAGGTAATTTCCTGCATGCAAAGTCAGCTTCCACATGTTCCCTTCTGCTGGGGCACCCTTCTAATGATTTTTTGTCTACATTAGGTTGTAGAATTCTTTAAGATTATATAATCTTTTAATCTTGTAACATTCTCTATTGTAATTCTTGTAAAAAGAGATCTGGTTTTGACTGCTCACAATGGGATCACCCATTTTAATGTCTCAACTCTTCCTTTTTAACTGAGAAGTATAGGATTTTTGAGGGCATAGGTATTTGATCTTTGAGTAAGTTTAATTTGTAAATATAATTTTCTTAAATAGCAGATTTAGAATTCACTTCCACATTTATTTCTTCCATAATTTAAATCTGTAGTAGGATTTCAGGACGAAAGTTCATTTTTTTGCTCCTAAAGAACTTCATAAGCACCTGGAGTTTTGGTTTTATGTAATGTAATAGACTTTAGCCTCAGGTAATTTCATTTTCAGTATTTTATCTTTACATATAAAACATGGTGTCCATAATGCATGGTTAACATTAAAGAGAAGTAAAATTGTAGTGGTGCCTGGTATGCATAATTTATATCACCTGTTCTTCTGTTTATTTCAGTCTATTTTTTTCTATTGTGTTCATTTTCTGCCTTCAGGCAGCGTGTTAGTACAAATCTAATGTCTGTAGTTTCTGCTATGAAAAATAGACATCTTTAAAGGGTCTTAAACTTCCTTTCATTGATTATTGTCTTTTTGCATTTTTATTATTGCTGAAAGCAAACAAAAGTGTATTTAAAATGGTATCTAACTTATCAGATCTGTAAGAAAAAGCTCCATCTGTAATTTATTAAATTCTTTTGAAAGTAGATAAAGGTACTGTTCAGATTTAACTTAGCAAGTAACCCTTGCTGTCAGAATTATTCATGCCTAATAAGATCTGAATAGAAGGAAACATTCTGTCTCGTTCCATTTGTATGTTTAGTTTTGTTTCTTACTGGTATGTCTTCCCATTGCTGGCTCTTCACAAGTTCATAAGAAGGTTCTGTTAAATCAAATTTTGGAACAGGGAAACCAGGAATGGCGTTGTGCAGATGGAAGCCGAATGTCACCAACCAGCTGTTAACATCTGAAAGAGAATTATTAAAAGAAAAAGAGAAAAATATTAGAATTGTCCTATATTTTTCAACCATACAATTTTTACATGGAATAGCTTTTGGCATAGTCAATTTTCTTCTGAAACATGAAAATTATTCAATGGTCTTAGTTTTGATATGTATGGATTTAGATTTGTGGTACAGCTAGAATAGCAAGGCTATACAGGACACTTGCAGTTCTAAACTTACAAGAAAACATCTGTTCTATATGAGTTTCATGAGGCTCAGTTGAAAGGCATTGCAGGGTTCAGCAATTCTGAAGGCCTCAGTGACTTCCAGAACAATTATAAGAGCACAATTAAAAGGAGATTTCCTTCTTACACAGCCTAAACTAACTGGGATTTCATGGTCAGGCTAAATGTGCTTTATGTCGCACCTTCATTGTCAATACTTTAAAATGAAGCAAGAAAAAAAAGTACTGCAGGGCACATCCTGTCCTTTTGGTATATATGTATTATTGTAATGTCTTCAAATTACCCCTGAAACAGCACCTATATGGTCAATTACCTTTTAAATGATTTGGCAGATATTTTATGTTGATTCAAGAGAAATCTCCCCCTCTTCAAGATGAAGTTGGACCGATGAAATTAAAAGCTAATGAAATGTATTACAGTTGCATCAGTAAGCAGACAGGATACTAAATTAGCATTAGATAACATTATTTATAATACATTTTATGTTCTGTTGAAAATAAATACATTAGGGATGCCAATAATTAGTTACCAATTGTTTGGCAAGAATGAGCACTCTGCCTTGTTTCTGTCTTCTGACCCTATCTTTCACAAATACTAAGCTTAGAGGTTGGTAGAGTACTTCTTACCAAGTCTAGTAATTTTTAGTTAAGAAAACTCCAAATAAGTGGAAAAAGAAAGCAAATTTTTCCAAATGTTAAAACAACAAAAAAATATTTATTTAAAAATAATTTCTAACATTTTCAAATAAGTGCTAATGCCTCATGAGGCTCTGCATCTAAAACTGCTAGTCAGCCAAATTACTAATTGTAATTATAGCCTTATATAAGCAGTGTGTGTCTATGTATTTCATATATCAGAGATGTTAAGAACTATAACTGTATTTTGAGGGCAATTTCTGAACTAGGTGCATAATTTTCAATGCCACAAAGAATCTGATTGCAAATGCATCCCCTACAGCACATGCTGCTAAAAGAGGACAGATCCAAACTTCTGTTATTATCCTTACTCCCAGGCAGCCCATTAGTAACCCATTTAATAGCTGCTGTTTATTAAATTAATGCAAACCCACTTGATTCCCAGGATGCTCTTCTGAGTGGTAGTCTCACAGCTCTTAAGTAAGTGGGGCTGAGCCCTTCCCGTAGTCTGGCGCTGTCTGTGTAAAATATTTTGGGTTCTTTACATCTATTTAATCTATAAATATGAAAAATCACATGTATCTAAGCCATACATTTTAAAAAAAATTCTGGTGACGTGCAGTCAGATTTTTGGTATGTAGAATAATGGAGAATACTGCACATCACTAACTCTAGAACCACAAAAAGTATGTAGATTTCCTAAGAATTCAGATTTACCAGAAGTGGCACCTCAGCGCCTTTTTGTTGCTGAATGAGTTTCTATACTATCCTTCTCCTCCTTCCCTGCAGCTGGCAGTGTACTCATTACTTTGTGTTGGCCCTGGAGCTTGTTGGGCTTTGTGCTGGCTCTGGAGCTTACTGGGCGACTTACATTAGCAGCCTTGCAAAAGCCTACCCTGGAAAATATCAACTAACTTCCAGTGAATATTTTCTGTGATGTTAATGAGCTTAAAAAGTCACAGAAGGACCCTGCCTGCCCTTGCTACCTTACAGTCTCGCTGCCTCTAAATTGCAGGTCTATAGGTCCAGCATCCCCAAGCTGCAGTCCAGTAACCTTCTCTTACCTGTGATATAATCCTTCACATCGTGTATTTTACTGGCTGGGTTGTTATTTCTAAACATGTACAAATTAAAAGGAGCTGGATCCTTCCCAATTCTCTTCCAGATTTCAATATCAGGTGTTG
The DNA here is from genome assembly GCF_003945595.2 of Pipra filicauda. Taxonomy (NCBI): domain Eukaryota; kingdom Metazoa; phylum Chordata; class Aves; order Passeriformes; family Pipridae; genus Pipra; species Pipra filicauda. Next base: position 2,495,740 of record NW_024104842.1, read on the forward strand.
TCCACCGGCCTGCCAGTATGTCATAATCTCTTTCTCCAAAGTGGACTAGTTTGGTCAGTGGGTCATACAGGCCTCCGTGGAATCCGATTACTAGCTGGAAGTCAAGGTTAGAGTCAAAATAGATCTCTCCGTAAGCAGTGTATTGAATTTGTTTAAGCATGAGACCATTGCTACTGAAAACTGCCAGTGGTGTCCCTGTATTGTCTGATGCAATGTAAAATTCGTCTCCACTGCTAATTTCCATGGCAAAAAGGTGTCCTTGCAGATCATAGTAAAGAGATGTGATTTCAGAACTTGAGTGGTTATATACATGGGTTATCCTGGTTGGATAAGTAAGGTCTGCATAAAAAAACTGGAGATGCTGTCCCAGGCTAGTTTTACTGGAAACCCGTCGTCCAAGTCCATCATAACGGTATATCACCGTCCACCCACTGCCTTTGCTATAAACTCGAGTAAGAAGGCCCTTTGAACTGTATTCAAAGATCTCAGTACCCCTCTGACGCAGAAATCCATCTTCGTCTAATCTGTACTGAACATCACCCAGTCGAGTTATTCTGTCTCTTAGGTCGTAGCGAAGTGGCGTCAAACGGGCACTGCTGCTGGGGTTGAGCAAGTGGAGGTTGCCATTCAGGTCATAGTTGTATCGCCACATTATTTTTTCATTCAGATAGACTGTCTGGAGCTGGCCATCTACATCGTATTCGTAAGCATATTTGGTGGTGTTGGCAAATGGCCCAATCTTAATTTCTCTTTTTGTCACTCGTCCCATGTTATCATATTGAATCGTAATCCAATACATTAATGACCGAAATATTTCATACTGAATTTCCTTGATGCGGCCGTGTGCATCAAAGTGTTTTGTGTATGTCATTACAGCTGTCGAAATGATCTGGTTAATATCATAATATATAACTCCAAATTTTCCAAACTGTTCAACTTTGCCAGAGATATCATCAAACTGGTAGAGATCAATAGGCAATGGGGTTTCATTGATGACACCTTGCATGCTAGTCACTCTGAAGCTATTGTCATAGCTGTAGTCAAATCGGGCATTTACCATTCCGTCTTCGCTAAAGCGGAAAATCTGTCTGTCAATCAATGGGCCAATTTGTCTGTATCTAATGGTGCAGATAAAACCATCGCTTTGGAGGTTTACTGTTTTCAGGACTCCTGCTGTCTCATCATAAGTAAAACTAACTCTTGTACTATCATATAAAATTTCTGAGAGCTTGGTCTGCCGTCTGTACTTGTATAATACTCTTCGACTTGTCCCCAGGAAAGCAGTTTGAAGGAGCTGCCCTTCTTCATTGTAGTCCATTATAACAGAAGCATTACTTTCCGGGGGGTTGTATATATTCCGGTAATAGCCAATGGAGCGAATAGTCTGCATGGTATGACGAGCAACACTGGGCATGGTGACAGCAGAAAGCCGATCCAACAAATCATATTCAAAGATATACTGCCGTTGGCTATGAAGCAGAAGAACCATTGACTGAAAATTAAGAACAGATTTTTACCATGTGACAAATGGTGCAGTATCTCCCCTCCCGTCATATACCGATACTATTTCTTCATAAAGATGTGACATTCCCACTTGAGAAAATTATCTCCTCTTTAATTGAGTTATCCCTGACCTTACATGTTGTTAGCATCTCCCTGCCTAATTTACTTGTATGCTTAATTGTAAGGGGTTCTGTAATTAGTAGTTCCACATTCATAATTTGCTACTTGTTATGACTGTATCACTCTTTTATCAAGCACTCACAGCTAAACAGCAGATTGTCAATGGATTCAGATAAGTCATGTTTAATATGGGAAGAAGTAAAACTGTCTTAGAGCCATTAACTCACAAGGAGAACAACATATGGAAGATACAATTTCTTCCCTACAATTAAGAGATGATTTTGAAGAATTTGAATAGCCTGAGATCTCTGAATGCCGTGTTCTTGTTCTGTAAGCTTTTGAGACAGGCAAAACCATTGTTTCATTATTTATATCAAAAGGAGCTACATGGAATTATTCTGACATTTTTCTGATATATGACTACTATGTATCATAGGTCTTGATTAAGTTATGTTTGCGGTAATTAATAAACAGTATTTGCTGAGCAACAGCTTCAACAGAAATATATGTAAACCCCAGAGAGAAATGGATTTTCTTTCCACATAGCAGACATGAGATCTCAGAAGGGTGATTTTCACAGATATTTCTAGGAGGAGAGCTATCATTGAGCAATTTTTATATATAATGAAGATTCCTTATCTTTTGCCTATCGCTTATTTTGATGCTGCAACATACAGCAAGTACAAATTGATAGCTGTATCTATTTAGAAACAAGAGCTTTTCTCGGTAGTGAAAAAAACAAACTCACAACAGTAAAGCATTTGCAAACAAATTATTTTCAGCTGTACTGAATTGCAGATAGTCCCTGTACCTTATTTTAAGTGTTAAGATAAAAAGTAAATACAGATGCTTCTTGTTAGTTAGTAGCCTAAATAATTTAAACCCACATCAATTCCTAGCAATTAGCTACAGCATGATTACATATCTGTGGAACGAAACATTCCCCTTGGAATCACATGGTGATACTTAGAATAATTGAAATGTACTTCTACTACCTATTTTGGCTTTGTAAGCAGCAGTGAGATGCCGCAGAATTTCAGCAGATTCCAAGCATTTTTTAAAACCTGAGTGTTCTTTACCTTTTCCAAATACGTGTAACTCCAAGTTTTCCCATCAGCAAACACTCTAGACACTATCCTTCCCTGTCCATCATACTCTATTTTTTCACTAGTCGTCCCTCGCTGTATGCTGCCTATTTGACCCGTGGATGAATAGGTAACATTGACAGCCATCAGCTTGCTGCTCGGTAGCCACAGCGTGGGGTGCCCTGACGTGTCGTAGGCAATCCTCAGCAGAAATTTACGGTGGTCATCATAGATCTTCTCTGTCTTTGTGGTTCGATCAAAGTCAACTGAAAGGAGGTTTCTGCCATTAACCTTTTTAAAGCAAACAAAATGACACAATAAATCATGCTGTTCAAACCCTGGCCACCTGTAATTCCCACAAAGCTAGCTATCTTTAAATACCATTTACAGTGATTGATTTGCTGTATGCATAAATTGTTTTAGCGACTTCTTGATATAAATGTAAGGCACTATATTAGTATCTACTTTAGAAGGTCTGATTATATGAAGAGATGGCTCAGAATTTGTTGCAATGTGTTCTTTCTTGATGCTTAGTCGACTGTTAAGAAAATAATGAGAGACGTGCACTGAAAACTTCTGTAATAAATGGGGCCGTTTCAGTGAACAAACTCATCTTTTGTAGGCAGTGCAAAGTATATATAGCAAATTATTGTCGAAATATATTCCTAGCAACTGCTTTTCCATTTCATAACAATCATGCTAGAAAGAATTGAATCCCAGTATTTTTCAAAATGGTAAATACAAAATTAAGATCTTCAAAAGCATGTTAATTCTTCAAATGAAGGTTAACCAGTTTTTAGAACATAGGCTTTCCCCTTCTGGATCAAATGGAAGTTTAACTCAGTATAACATCCACTGCTGAAACATATTTATGAGGCTGAAAGCCTTAGTAGAGGATCATGTCTTTCTCCTAGTTAACTGACCACTTAAAGCCGTAAAAAACAGGAAGACTACTGAACCACTGAAAAACAGTTATAAATGCTTTGAAGTTTGTAACTATTTTGATTTGAAATTTGATTTGATTTGAAATTAAAGCCTTAGCCTGGATACATTTATGCTGAAAACCTTATTATTGATATATATAAACTACAGCGGTGGACAGTGATTTCTCTGAAATACTTTTACATTGAAATCTCTCCTCCCTTCCCCTCTTCTAGTGTTTTAAATATGCCAATTTTCAGTTTCATTGAATCAGCTCTCATTTTTGAATTTATGAAAGGAAAATGTCTGGTTTTCTTTTCCTATGTCAGTATCTTTGCACTTCTGCATTTCCCTCAGCACTGAACTGTGCTTTAGTGTTCTTCGACAGGCATTGAGGATTTCTTTGTTCATCTGTAAACCATTTCTGTATCTGCTGTGTCTTTTTAAAGTTATTCCAGGTGGGGTGAAACACTGATAACTGAAATTTTTCAACACTGTATTTTGCTAACATATAGGAACTCGGGGAGAAATGGACATAGAACTATGTGTATTAAGAATTTTTTGAAAACTCATTTTCAAGTACTTGACACATATATTACGAAGAGGTGATGAAAGATGGCTAAATAACAGTCAGAAACAAACAAGAGAACAGATATCCTGACTAAAGAAATTGCTGGAAGATTTTTGCATTTTTCAGGGCTGCATGTTCAAAAATCCATATATCATGGATGTTGGTACTTACACCCTGAGGCTGATAAGCTTCTAAAAGATCAATATAAATTAGATTTATTGATATAAAAGGTATTAAAGTGTTGGTGACAGGTCATAGGCAAATATGAAAAAAAATCCTACAAATGCTCACTTTTGTTCATTTATGTTCATTTGTCTATTTACGTGCATTACCTTTCTCTTTTATAATATGAAAACACTGACATGAGAGGAATCTGCACTGTCAGTTTAGGGGAAAAATCATATTTTCATTTAAATCTTCTAAGTAAATAACACAAAGTCTAGCAGATGCAGAACAGCTACTTTACCTGTTTAATCAGCTGTCAAATATTATTTAAATATAATCTGAAAAATTAATGCTACAAGACTGATTCTAGAAGTAAGTTAAACTTATGCTATGAAATATTCCCATATTCCCACTGAATTCCTTTTTGTAATTTTTTTTTACTTCTTTATTTTCAAGTAGTTTTTGTTTAAATTTTCCAACATCTAATATTAGCTCATTTATTTAAATTCATTGTTAAATTTTCTTTTTCTCTGGCTTTTATTTTTCAGTGTCTCCCACACATGCCTGCACTCATCTCTGCATCTCCCTGCCTGTTTTGCTTCTCTGATTTTTTCCTTCCCTTTCTCTCCATCTCCTCTTCCTTATTTTACATTTAATTATGATTTTTATTAATTTTCTTGTCTATCTCTTGGGCTTAGACACTGAAGTGAAAATGGGCACTTCTGATTTCTGAACTGGCAAGGAAAGAAGGGTGGTTTTTAAGGCAGACTTCCAGGTAACTGTGGTTAATTTCTTGGCTAAGCACATCCTTCCGGTGTAAACAGCAACAAAGTACTTAATCCGGCTGTCTCACTGCCCTAGCTGCTAAATGGGATAATAACATCCCTTGCTTTCCCCCTTTCCCATCTGTCTGGTCTGTGTAACAGCAGGATATGAGGAGAAAGAAAGGAAATGTCTCTTGCTCCAGCCAGTTTTATGCTTTCAGACTTTGCTGACAGAGCTCTTGCATTCAGACACGCGAGCTTTTGGTGAAATTTTGGCTGTGCTTGCATAATCTCATAATACAGATGGCAATTAGAAAAACAACAAGTTTTGGTGATATAGCTTCTTTCATTGGGCAATATGGGGCTGGAATAACATATCTCAGCTAAAACACTGCCTTCAACTGAAGTGCTTCTTAACAACAATTTGGTAGCTCTGCTACCAAAATGCTTTTACAGCAAGAGTCGAACATTTTTATTGTGTCTGAGACAACCTCGCTCCAAATATATTTGAAACCTCTGGGTTCCATTATGATAAAAATTGTCCTTGGGGAAATTTTCAGTGAAGAAACATTTAATGACACAAAACTGAGTCTTTTGACAGTCCCTACCTACTGTCCTGCTACATTTCAGTAATTTAGGTCTCCATCTATCCTGCTTCACTTTAACTCCTGTTTTTCTTTCTAGTGAGAAGCATGAAATTTGTTTGTGATTCCTCCGTTAGGAGTAGGAAAATATTGCTGTGCCTTACAGAGAGATTCAAGAGGAAATGTGAAAGAGCATGTCAGGTCTCAGCAGGAGGTAGAGCAAACTCTTCTTGTGAGCTCCCTTGTCTGTGTTACCTGTCTACTCTGGGTGCATCCCTTGAGACAGGAGTTCATATGAGTTCTTTTATTTGAGACCTTTGTGAGACCCTCAATACAAAGGCCCTAAAAAGGCTCTTTCATGCAGAGGACCAGGACCTTTGCCTAAGGTTTGGCCTACAGACCAAACTCACAGGTCCAGGGACAAAACTAGCTTATCAAACAATAACAAAACAAGTCTGAACAAAGGCAAGATTGACAGAGACTGCTGAGTTAAGGGAGGGTGACATAATTACTAATTAATTTCTTTAGAAAGTCTACAAGTAGTGGGTAGAACTAATACAAGATAAAAACCCAAGAGAGTACTTGAGAATGTACTTTGTAATATTAGATAATGAATATATATAACACAGTGGAAGTGTCACGAGTACATTTACTGGCAATACATTTTGTCACTGGTTTTTGTCTACATTTGTCTTCTTTGCAGCCAAATGTTAGTGACATATCTGTCTGTAGATGGAAATGATGAGCTCCATAAGTTATTCCTGTTCTTCTTTCTGTTGTTTTCTTTTTCTACTTTCCTACATCCCCCACCCATCCCCCAGTGACATTTCAGTAATATCTTCCCATGTAAATCAATTTCACAAAAGCTTCCTTTTTTTTCCATTGCTGACAAGTTTCTTTCCTTTTTTTTTGAGGCATTTGTCTCTTACTAGCCCATGTCGTCCACCTGCCCTACTTCTCCCATTTGTATATACACTTTTAATTACTAATTTTAATTACTACTTTTAAATTACTACTATATTACTCTAATCTGTAATCTTTCATTTTCCCCTCCATCTTGTTAAATCTTTCCCTTTGCTCTGATATTCCTTTTTTTCAGTGTTAACTCTACCAAGTTAAAGTTGCCCATGACATTTGTTTTACCTCCTCTGCACTTGAATGCCAAAAATCAGTTTTGAGAACTGCACTCATGGTGATTTGTTTCACTGCCAAATCCAAATGCCATTGGTATGGTTATTTTGTTTTCTTTTGGGCTGCTTTCACAAATGAATTGGCAGGTGTATTATACCACTGTGCTATGTAATGGCATGCCTATGAGCCAGAACCACAAGGATGAGCTCCAGAAACATGGCTTCCTTTTCCTCTTTCTTATCCATGTAAGACAGCTGCCACAGGTGGGTACTAATATGCTGTTCTTAAGCAGCAGTTACTGAGCATAATAATTCTGCCTTCTTGGAAAAAAGTCCATTCTTCTTTTAGAGAAAGTGGTAAGAGGAATATAATCTGCATGACAGCATCCTTTCCTTTCTTGTCCCAGTGAAAGATATAAAATATTTTAAGATTTCAAATGGCAAGAAGTCAAGGGGTCTGAAACTACTTACCTTCATTTGATACACTGCCTAGGCCTTATTTTAAAGAACTTAGTTCAGTTCTAATAGTAAGTCAGACCTCTGATGTGGTCTTGAAATGGTCTCCTGGCAACACCATTTTAAATGCTTAATCTATGTTGTCTTTACCAAATGGCTGTCATAAATCATTGTTTGCTTCCTACTTGTATTTCACTCACTATATAGGAAAAAGAAATGCCAACAAAATGGTAAAGACATATGTTAGAGGAATATGCCATACACATGAACACTCAGTTAAACTCTTTCTACCATAAATATTAGAACAATTTTCATTTAAAGTAAAAGAAGAAATAAAATTCAGGGATTGTGCTAACTAATGGTAGAATAATTTAAAACAGGATTCAAAATTGGTTCAGTTAATCTAGTACCAGAAACAAAAACAGTGAAGGAAAGCAGAAAATTATTCTTTTTACCCATTCCAGGCTAAACCCAACAGTTTAAATTCCACAGAAAAGAGCAATTAATAAGTAAAAACAGGCAATAAATGAAGTAATAAAAACAAGTACTTCCAGTTCTTCAGTCAGCTTGTCTATGGTAAATATTCTGTGGTTGTTGGATGTCAGTACCTACAGGAATGTATTTACGTTTCCTTATTCCTTAATGAGAATGCAGTAGATACCATGCATGCTTGCATGCTTACCCTAAGCTTTCGGCCAAACACATTGACTTTTCCCTGGGTTTGCTCTTTCCGGAATCGCCACTCCACTAGGTTCTGCCCATTCTCCCCTGGGAGGGTCATGTTTCTCTTTGCCATGGTCGGGTTGGCAGTGCCAGCCAGCACGTGTGGCTCTGTCTGGTAGTGTGAATCCAGGCCGCTGGCGTACAGGATTCTCAGGGAGCCATCATAACCAATCTGGTAGCTATTTCTTAACTGATCTGGAAAGGCCAAAAAGAGAATTACAGGTTACCTCCCTGGGTTAAGACTCTGCCTTTGTTCTGCACACTTTATGCAGTATTCATGACCTCACATAACTGACCCAATGGTAATTAATAAACAGCCAGGGTGAGATTGTTAAGAATATCTGTATCACATAGGAGCACAAATGCCTTTAGGATCTATCATCAAAGTTACTTAAACACTTAAAAAAATCCCATCCTCACAGTATATTCTTCAGACTGGCACAAAACTTTTTCTGCTGTTTCATTAGGCATATTTGGCCTAATCCTAAGCATATATGACTGCTCACTTTTGCAAGGATGTGGTTGCTGGGACGTCACATGCTATTTTAAAGCTAAAATCTCACTTCATGCTATTTCTGTGCCCGTTTCCCTTTCAATCCATCTCTTCTTTCTAAGATTCCTTTTTAATACAAAGTGGGTATTCTCACTACTTTCCACAGCTGTTAACAAGAGCTATTTGGTTAGAAAACTTACTTAATTCTACTTTTGTTGCAACTACTCTTTCCCTGAACAGTTCTTTCTACAAACGTGTAAAAATGTGTATGTAGCACTTCTTCCTCCAAACACTATCCTAAAGTTTCACTTCTATTTGGAGCTGCTTGTACCATAAGAAAACCATTTTCAGGTCAGTAACTGCTGAGAAATCTTTTGTTTACAGTACCTTGAACCATGGTATAGAAAGAATCTATTGATGACAAATTGGAAGTGATGCTGACATCTTCCTCTCTGCTGGATGACTCAATGTCCACTGTAATGGCCCTTTCCATTTCCCCGTGAAGATTAGTGACGACTCCAGTTGGGAACGTAACATTTGTTAGACGGCCCTCGCTATCGTAGCTAAAAAAAATAAAACCCAGAAAAAAAAAAGTCCAGAAATGATACACAGCAGGAACAAATTGTTTTCACTTACAAGTAAAATGAACAAAAATACCAGCTACTCATATTGTTAAGGCACTTTTGCTTTTTTTTTGTGCATGGGATAGGCACAGCAAAGAGTTCAAACGTGCTTTGAAGTAGTCAAAAGACTGCTTAACATACAGCAGCCTCAATGGTGATAGCAAGAGCAAACAGATGGATCTTCATCTCTGCATATTACTCTTTGAAGTGTGACCAGATCCTGCTGCGCATCTAATTCACCATTTCAAAGGAAGCATATTTACTGGTGCTAAATTCTGTAGCATTCTGTACACAGTCCCTATTACTGGACTAGGTTTTGCTGTTCTTGTAGAAGTCCTCAACATTTTTTGTAAAAAGGGTATTTTAATAAGAGTGTCTCTTGGGTCTTTCCTATTCAATGATTATGCAGACCACCTGTCCTCCTGTTCCTGAGTGCTTAACATCCCTCGTATTACTAAGACACAGAATCTGGAGTGATATTTAGTCTACTTAAAGTGCTCATAGCTGGAAACCAGAATAGCTAGCATCTATAGCTTGTTAACTGCCTGTGGATCATAGTTTGAGAATTGTGATACAAACCATGTGGGAGGTGTTGGGTTTTTTTTTCTGGCCCTACTGACATTTATTTAAACCAACAGCTGTACATCCATTTAATATGAATAGGTAGATAAAATTTCTGTAATTGAAGTAGATCTGTGACATCTAAACTATGTCTTTTCTTATGCTGTGTTAGGTATACTCCATTGGTACATGACCGGAGACCGTGCTCACATCCAAACATGCATTGTGGTCACAGTATAAAGAGAGGTAAAGCATTACGACAGCTTCTTGGTCATAAAACTTGTCTTTAAGATTAGCTCTTCCAGTACTACAGTTTTAATTCATCAGCCTAGGTGTTCAGCTGAAGCTCCTTGTTTCGAAATATAGCCTGCCTGTAGCTGCAATGGAGAGAAACAAGTATCCAAAGGATGATTCCATGCCCACATATGACCTGTTTGCCCCATCCCTCTCCTGTGACCATGTAGTGAGAAGCTGAAGGAAGCCTTAGCCTCTTAAAGTAACTAGAACGTGACCCTGCAGGTCCTCACAGCACGCTAGACATTTCATGCTGACAATTAGCATCAAAATGACTCCCTCTGGAAAAGAAAAGTAAAACCGAAAAAAGCCCCCCAAAAGCCTCAAGCATATCACTGAGGCTACAGAAACTCTTTTTCTTAAATTGAGAGAATTAATCCCCAACAGTTTTAACCCACACCACACCTTCTCTGAACAGCATAAGTACTGCACAGCACTGCTGTAACTGAAAGGATTAGGTTAAGAAATGGTTTTTTCCAGTTTGCCTACTCTGTAGATTTGACAGCTTTTTGCACACAGTCATTTCCATCCTTTTAACACAGTTGATTTCCTTTGTTTATGTAAGACTTTCACTTAGCAACAGGGAAAAGAAAAGAATGTTTAAAGATCAGAAAGCATACTGCAAGCCAGGGAAGTCAAGTGGGGAAACTTATTTTTTGAAGTTAAGTACATTTCAAGATAATGGGTTTTCTTTCAGTGTGTTTCTAGCCCTAATTGTGGCTCTTTTGCACATGCTGGACTTGGCAAGCCGAGATACTGCATTTATTCAGGAGACCAAAACAAACGTACCGATGTTACTCGTGCATGAATGAGCCTGCTAGCCTATTCATGACCTTCAGTCTCATTCCTCAGTTCCAAGAACTTATTTTATTTTCATGCACAACTTCCCTTTGCAACTCCCTGGGGAACATATATTGTCCAATTAGTGTCCTTTTCTATTTTCCGTTTTATGTTTGAAAATAGTATCAAATTACTTTGTTGGGAATTACTTGCATCCTTTGATTCCAGTAGCCAAGTATTGGTCTTTATTTCAAACAACGCTTACTTAAGCCACAGAAGGTAAGGTTTCCTTGTAAGAACTTTAATCACAATATTTGTGAGAAATGAATTACCATATTTCTCAGTATACCACATGGGTTGGAAAAAGCTACACATCAGTTGTATTCAGTGCACTGTGTGGCTTCAGTGCATTCTTGTTTCCACATTATTATTTTTTTGAATCTGTACCTATAGTTCCTGAACTGGTCTTGGCTTTCATAAATACCTGAAAGCACATCAGGAGCCTGAGATAAGCAGCTAATGTTATTACAGTGGGGGAGAGTTCAAAGATCAGCAAAAAATCATGCTACACATTCATGTTCTTAAAAACATGACTTTAAAGCTGCAAGAATCTTTAAAGCTCTGATTGCTTGGTTCAGGCATCCTAGTGCAAGAAGAAAATGTGACTGAGATGTGAAAGGTAAGAATAGGATTACTCATGCTTTTATACCCCGGAACAAAAAGAAAAAGGGGAAATGGCCCTTTCTACAATTCACCACATATTCCGTTTTAGGGTGGATTGCAATGTGTGTCCTTCATTTTGTTCACTGCACATAGAATACTAAACTTACTTTATACTTGCTATCTTCTTGCCCACAATCAAAGCTTTATCAATCACAGCACAGCAACATCACTCATACCTTTGGGCATTCTGCAGCCATTTTTCTTATTACATTCAAATATCCTTGCATTCCGCTGCCAAGGTGAATTTATTCATCCAAGATTGTCAGTTTTGGACTGAGAGATTTCTTTTTATCTGCCTAGTGTTCTAATATTGAAATTACCCTAAAAGGAATGAGATCTGAAGTCTAGAGGGCGAGTGCCTATATTTGGCATTTCACAGACTCTTTGATCTTTTCATCCAAACATAAGCTCATGCACACGTGTTACCATGGAGCCCGCTGATCCTTCTCTTATGCCAGGCTCCACAGCAAAGCTGTTCAACCAACCTCTTCAATTCCTCAAGAGCAAGCTGCACATAAACTTTTGAAGAATCTAAACCGGGCACTTGCTTCCTGAGTGTGACCTCATGTGCATTAATCCCATAAACTCATATCCATTTGCATGAATGTAACAATCTTCATATTTGGCCAATAACTACAGAAGACAGCAGTGGGGGCAGCTGCCACACCACCTCTAGCTTAAGTTCCCCTTAGATAAAATTATTTTTCTTCTTTAGGATGATCTGCCACTGCCAGATAGTTTTCCACTTCTGCAGTGAGAATTTCTCAGAGATAATGATTATCAGCTTCCCAGATTCTTGACCTTTTGCACTTCACCTGCTGGAAGTCTCTCTTCCATTGCTCATCTCCTTCAGTTTTAATTACATGCCTTCCCAGACCATTTTCTGTTCTAGGCTATGTAGGACACTTCACTTTGCAGTAATAACTTCCTGGTAAGCCTTGCCACAGATGGAAATGTCCTACTTTTTTATTTCTGACTCATTTCTCAAGTGCATTGTATCTTAGTCTTAGCACATTTAGCTCAACCCCAACTTGCAGAGAATTATTAATGTTTTATATCAGAAGTAACTTCAATGTAAAATAGGAAGCTGTCGAAATAAAGTGCATAGTAAAGGCTGCTCCTAAAGCCAATTGCTAAGTTATGACTGATAGTGTTTTTTCACAGACCTCTGCAGCACACTCCCTTAACAAAATAAACTCTGTAACTGGTTTTTTTTTTTTTTTTTTTTGCTATTGTAAACATGCCAGGTTGAAATGCAAGGCACATCAGTTCCTGCATGTTTCAGATAACAAGACATACAGTCCAAATGTATATTATATATTTCTTTAAAAACTGGTAACAGATTATACTATCAGTTGGGATACTGTAATAGTGAAATGAGGCATAAATGCGTTTTGTAATATAGACATGTATAATTTTGACAGTAGAAGCAGTGTTACACTCTCACTCTAAACACATCAGAGGTATTTCCTCTATGCATCTCAAATTACCAAGAGTGTCTAAAAAATTTATGGAACATTACCCTACTTATTTCAAACTATTAATGGGAAGACTTATATACCAGAGTGCTACTTCTTAGCAGGTAAGAACAGAAGGTTCAAAGTTGATGCTCAGGAGTGCAACATGCTGTTGTTTTAGGTGCGTACCATCGTGACAACATACTGAAAAATCTGTCCTAACCTGGCAATGAAATGTCTCCTTTGGCTTGTCGAGGCCATCAAGTTACATTTACACAGAGGACCTCTGTCTTTAACATTAAGGAGTTTTTGTTTCCAAATACATTCTTTCACTTGTATTCAGCCTCATAGCACATTGCAGGTTTAGTCCCTCCCAAATAGCGAATTCGAAGTTGGAAAACTTATAAAGAGGAGCCACTTTAATAGCACTTTCACTGAGTGCTCAACCAGTATCAAAATGGTTATCTTGCCAGTCAAAAGGACAGAGCCCACAGTTTATATACGATCACTTTTATTATCATTTCACCACATGTATGGAGCTCTCCTGTCCTCCACTGGTTTAAAATTGGGACTGGCAACTTACTGGAAGCTCTAGTTCTGGCCACCTTTAACCATTACATGGGTTGCGGAAAGAAAGTAAAAAACTTTCAACTTGAACATAATTAAATTTGCTATTTTTTTACTCCACTTCTACATTGCTTTTGTCCTTTTGATATGCATTTTTGCTTTTTATATATCTGAAGAGGGACTGAATAAGCCTGCTAAGAATGAAAAAGGTGAAAATAGTCTACAGATTCGTGGACAGACAAATGATTTCTTCTTTTTCTTTTTTTTTTCATGCATTTTTCATGTAGTCTCATTGAAATACACACTTCAGTGGATCCATATCTACTAATTTATAACCTGCCTTTAAAAAAAAAAGTAATTGAAATACTGTATGCAAATATTCCTTTATTTCCAAACAGTGTATTTGACATCTCAGAAGGTTTAGCATCTTACTCGTGATTTTACAGTACAAATAGATCAGGAAACCTGAAATATTACAGTATAACTTCCTTTGGAGGAAGTTTTTTAAAAAAAATGAACAATAAAAGATACAATGGCAGTATGTCTTCCTAATATTTTTTGCTTTCCTTAACAAGAAGAAAGCAAATCACAATTTGATGTATGTTAGTTGCTTGTAAATTATAACAAGTGGATTTTTTTTTTATTTTATTACTGTCTAAGAAGGGATAGCATTTTTCCTTTGTTCTTCTCTGGAATATTGTTCAGCATGAGAAGAAATGCAGCCAGGAGGGCCAACCATGTCTGGGGGGCATCAGGCAAAGCATCACCAGCCGGTCGAGGGAGGGGATTGTCCCGCTCTGCTCTGCACTGGGGCAGCCTCAGCTTGAATATTGTGTGCAGTTTTGGGCACCACAATATAGAAAAAATATTAAGCTCTTAGAGAGCATCCAAAGGAGGGCAACGAAGATGGTGAAGGGCCTTGAGGGGAAGTCATGTGAGGAGCGGCTGAGGTCACTTGGTCTGTTCAGCCTGGAGAAGAGGAGACTGAGGGGAGACTTTATTGCAGACTACAAGTTCCTCGTGAGGGGAAGAGGAAGGGCAGGCAGTGATCTCTCCTCTGAGAGGAAACGGCATGAAACTCTGTCAGGGGAGGTTTCAGTTGGATACGAGAGAAAGGTTCTTCATCCAGAGGGTGGTCAGGCACTGGAACACACTCCCCAGTGAGGTGATCACAGCACCAAGCTTGACAGAGTTCAAGGAGAGTTTGTACAATGCTCTCAGGCACATGGTGTGATTCTTGGGGTTATCCTGTGCATTGGTCAGGGCCAGGAATCGGACTTCAATGATCCTTGTGAGTCCCTTACAACTCAGCCTACTCTATGATTCTATGAAAAAAAAATCAATATTATTTGCAGCCTTACAGAATTCTAAATATATGGGGGGAAAAAAATGCTTCCTTCCCTTTCCTTCTTGCTTTATTCCTTTCCCCTCTTTCTCTCCTTTTCCCTCCCCCTTTTCCTTTTCCTTTCCGTTGTACCTACCTCTGAGAAAATAGTAGATGAACAGGAATAACAGAAAATAGGTCCAGGAGTGATTCTAGCAAAAGAGCTGAATTAAACTATGGCTGGCAGCCCAATTCTGGACAAGAATTTATAGGTCTATTTGTTTTTTAATGGAATTTGGGCAGAAAAAAAACCACAGAAGCTAGAAGGTCATTAAAAGTGTTAGGATCAGCTAAATTTCTCTGTCCTTTCCAACCAAGTGTCAGACAACTCAAGCTTAAATTTGAGCAGCTGGTCTACTTTCCCTGTTCCTCTATCTGATGGCTTTTCCATGGGGAAAGGGTCTTTATCCTGTTTTCATCTGGGAAAGTCTTATGCAACTGTTTGCACAGCTGGTTAAATAACTCAGGTAATGGTCTTTTATCTTAGCAATGTTGTCAGGACAAATCTTTCAGCCCACGTTTAATGAAGAGATTTCCTCAGCTGGAAAGTGATTGACAATTTGTCTTTTCACCTTATCCTGTTATAACTGCAGCTCTTGAGGCTTTTTCTTTTTTGGTGTGTCTATTTTGTCATAATGTTAAAAGGACAGTTTTCAGTCTTTTTTTTTTGTCAACTGGCATTCAGCACACCAGACGTGAACAATTCACTTAAATAGGCCTTTTTTGACAGCCATAACTTATTTGCAAAACAACAGGCACACTCTGAACGAGAAACACTGCAGGAAATGTGTCTGTTGGAAGGGGAACTCAAAGAAATGAATCAACACCTTTTCTGTGATAGCTTGTTCATTTCTACATGGAGAAGGTTTTGATGCTCATTTTCCACTTCATTGCACAACCAGGCAAACAAGCTCGAGTTCAGCACTTGTGCTGAAGTAAGACTGACCACCTTCACAGCCTAATCCAAAATGATTTCCAAGTATTTGGACACAGATATCTGGGGGGAGAGATGCTTTGCAGCAAAAGAAGAAATACATCAATTTAGCATGTTGGGACCGCTTTACTTTGTGCCAGAAGACTGCCAAACTTCTCAGTCATTGCTGTACGGCACTGCAGTCCTCCACACTGTGCTGATTGCTGCAGCAAGCACCTGCCATGTATATTCTCATAAGGATTCACAAAACCAAAAAGTCTTTCATAACTCACATATCTGACACACATCTTACATGCAGAAGAACTTGCACAAATAAACAGTGTTAATGTTGATAGTGTTTTCTGAAGAGATGGAAGTACAACTGCAGTGTATGTGCTGGGAGAAGGGGTGCACTCGGAGCAGTGGGATGTAGGCAGTGTAGCTTACATGAGAGGTGTTTTGGGGGATGGAGCAGCTTCCCGGGGCTGGGGGTGCACCTCAGCAGCACACACCCTTTTGAACTGAGTGCAGCCAATTCAAGAGCAATTGAAGGGGGCTTGTTCTTATGAAGATGAGACTAAATTACAGTAGCTAGACTTTTATCTGCAAGACCTCAACACTCGTTCCTTGCTTTTCAATTTCCCTCTAATGGGAATTCGCTGCCCCTGAGCCCCGCAGGGTCTGTAGAGGCTGGAGTCTGGTTTTTGCCGGAGTGTGCAGAGCCAGCTCCTGTCCCACAGCAGCTTCCTGTGCTGAGTGTCTTTAATCTCAGGGCTCCTCAAGGCTTCTGGTTTGTTTCTGTGTCACCTCCCCCTGCCTTCTTAGCTCATCTATTACTGTACAAATAAACTGTGTGCCTTGTCAATATAAATACCTGAGTATGGCCTTTCAAATAAAAGAAATGTTGGTGTGTATATATACTTTGTATGACAGATTGTTCCTTGCTGTAAGGTCTGCTTACACTACCAGAGCTGGGGGCACAGGCTTTTAGTGAAAAAAGGATGTAAGGCTTGTTTGTTTCGCCAGGTATTTTGTTCACAGAATAAGCTGTAATGTTGCTTTTTTCCCCTTAATTCTTATTTTTTTTTTTTAATTTTTTTTTTGAAAGGTAAAAACTCCATGAAGCTGTTTTTACAGAGTCACAAAAAGTGGACATAATCAACATATTAAATTATATTATGTTTGAAAAGCAAATTTAGTAACAGGAAAAAATTATATGGCTGTATTGTTTTTCTTTTAGGACAATGGAATACCAAGACAGTAAACAATTATTGCTAGATTCAGGTTCTGTGGTTAATTTAGATATATAATATATATAATTTTATATATATTATATATATATATATATATATAATTTAGAATAACATCATTATTCCTTTAGAGCACAAGTCACACCCAACCACTGCAGGCTTCAGAAGTGAGAGACTCTCCCCACTTTGGAGGGTACTCCAAAGACAAGACTGTGTTTGCCTTGTAGGCTTCCTAAAGAGCTGATCAGTCTGGCCTCACTGGGGACATCAAGGAAGACCAAGTCTCTTGATGAGGCTTGAAAATGTGTTTAAATACAGCATGAGTGAAAATAGAGAATAGCCTTTTCACATGCAGTCAGAGCTGACCCTCCACCCTCACTGCACCAGGTTCCCTGTAAAGACAGTGTGAAGGAGTATGAGTTAGCTTGACTATAGCCTCCCTGACTTCTGTTTGACAAAGAAGTTAACATGGAACAAGAATATTAACATGTCAATAACTGAACAAATGGTATTATTAACTTCTTGATAAAGCCAGAAGTGAAAGGGATACTTTCAGGAGCCTAAGCAGAGCTGACTGGATTGACAATGCAGAACATTTATGTCATTAATATGAACAAAACTCTTTTTTTGGTTGTACTATCCTTACTTCTGAGTGCTTTCCAAAACCACAGAGACATCACATGCTGATTTTCTTGACAGAAATCAAAGCAATTCTTCTTTTCTCATATATATAAGATGTAATAATATTGCTATGTGTCTTCAGCATTGCTATTTTGAAATTAATATCTATTCAATGGTTTCTCAGGTCTGCTTTTATTACTTGCTCTAGTTCTAAGGGATAAGGAACAGTAACATTTGAGAATGAAGAAATGGGTAAATGTCTATTAGATGAGATATACTACTGCTAATCAGGGCAATTAGGGGACACACTGCACTTCACTGAAAAAATTTCACATTGCTATCTAATGTTATATATTAATGAATTATTTTTAACATGGCTGTTTCTTTCATTAAGCAGAATGAGTCTGAAACAGCAAGTTTGTGTGCTCTACTGTCAGCACAAGCCTTGAAAGACTAAAGTATATAACATATATATATTATTATATATTACAACAGTATATATTATCATAGTATTATAATTATGAAATTACTCTAAAGTTGAGTTACAGTTCCAGTTTAGAAAATCTTCAGTTTGTGTCATGTTGGGAGGAAGAGAAGCAAATATGCTTGAAAAGAGAAATACATGTATTGTGTGCTGCATTGTGCCAGACAATGTGGATAAAGGGGCACTTGTGCAAGGACTGGATATCCCAAAAATATTCCCACAAAGACTGTTCAGAGACAGTTAAGAATGAAGAGAATACATCTTTTGTTGCTTGAGTATATATAATATGGGAAGATTAAAGACATTGCACTTGTAAGTCACAGTTTGCAGTCAGAGGCTCATGTGATGCCACAAAAGTCAATGCAAGAACATGATAATCAGCTAAACCAAACTGCTTGAATGACTATGGTTAATTACTTTATAGCCACTCTGTTTTACACTGATGAAGCAAGAAGCAGCAGCAGTAAAACCAGAAGGTACAAAAGGCTGCCGATGGTAGAAGGATAAAAATACCTGAAAAGCACTATGATACCAAGGAAATTCAGATGTTGTTTAGCATTGATTAAAAATCCAGATTACAATTTTGTACAAAGTTCTGGCATTTGTAAGAAAACAGAATCAAATTAGAATGAAAGCCCCTAAACTGCAATGAAAAAGAGGACTAGGTATTTTTAGATATTCATATTACTGAAATATAAATGGGATAGAAAAATTAACACAAATAGAAACAAAAATGTTACAGGAAAATGAAACCCCACAAATGTTACAGGAAATGGTATAGAAATACTGATTATGAAAACTGAATTTTGAACCTCTTAATATAGAGTAAAAGTGGAAGTGAATTGACACTACTATTGGGGGATAATTTTCATCTGATCAAGATGAAATACTTGCTTTTATCTAAATGAAATCTTTCAGCATAGGTTCCATAGAGTCTTCTATAGCCCAGTCTTGGTATTTCCAAGTCAGACTCCACAAGCAATGTATTAAGGTGAAGCAAGAGAAAAACTGCAAAATGTCATCTGTTCTCTGTTGCCAAATGCTGACAGTTACAGATGATGTGCCTGGTACTTGGGGAAGCTAAGCAAGTCCAAGCCAGAGGCAATATCTTACTCTCTATCACAGAGTTTTTGGGAAACCACAGCACTGAAAGCATTGTTAATAAAAGCGTAATATGCAAAGGGTGATACTCCGTAGCACACAGTGAAAATAGATTTTTGGCTGTGATTCGGTCTAGTCTATAAATTATTGCAAGGATTTCATATTCTGCATGAATTCACCACCTTTCCAGAATAGCTGGAAAGCTCGTTAATTTAACTGCGGGACCAAAGTAAACTTGTAAGGGCTCTGCTTGCTAAGGTCACTCTCTTTGCCTCCTGTTGCATTCTCTTGGAGACAAGGATTGAGTGGGGGAAGGAGGAGGGGAAGGAGAAGATAAATGACTCAGGGCATTAAGTGCCTGGGGAAACACTGGATGGACTGTCATACAGGAGGGGATTAGGAAGAAATGCACCACTGGGAAAGGAAAAGCAGGGAAGCCAAACATGCTTTAGGGAAATAATGGGAGATGTGGGAAGGAGCAAAATACAAGGTAGGAAAGTAAGGAAACAAAATAGGAGGTCTGGAAAGTGAAAAAAAGAGACATGGAAGAAAGGCAGTGGATTTCCAGAGAAGAGGAGCCATCTTAGTCTGGATCAAGTCTCCACCTGCTGATACTGCTTCTAAAAGAAGAGGAAGGCAAAAGGAGAGAAGGTTGAAAGATAAGAAACAGTGGCTACTGGAATTATTTCAGATGCTAAAGCAGGTCCAGAGAAGAGCAACAAGGCTGGTGAAGGGACTCGAGCACAAGTCCTATGAGGAGAGGCTGAGGGAGCTGAGGTTGTTTAGCCTGCGGAAGAGAAGGCTCGGAAGACCTCATCACTCTCTACAACTCCCTGAAAGGAGGTTGTAGCCAGGTGAGGGTTGGTGTCTTCTCCCAGGCAGCTACAAGAGGGCGTGGTCTTAAGCTGTGCCAGGGGAGGTTTAGGTTGGATATTAGGAAGAAATTCTTTACAGAGAGGGTAATCAGGCACTGGAATGGGCTGCCCAGGGAAGTAGTGGACTCTCTGTCCCTGGAGGTTTTTAAGATGAGACTGGATGTGACACTTAGTGCCATGGTCTAGTAACCACGGCAGTGTTGGATCAAGGGTTGGACTTGATGATCTCAGAGGTCTTTTCCAACCTGACTGATTCTCTGATTCTATGTCTAAGGAAAGCACATGCAGCCTGAACCTTCCAGGAGAGCTGTGAGATGAAGGAACAGTTGCCTTTTTACAGAGAAGACTGCAGAAGTACCTGGGCTGCAACCTCGAGGGACAGATCCCAGGTGCATGACACTGGGATGACCACAATTTGTTCTAAACCACCTCTAAGGAAGGACTACATGTCTGTCAGAGATCACCTGAGTGCCAAGTGCTCCAATGCACACATAAACTGCAGCCTTTGCAGTGCAGCCCAACCTCAGCAGATGCTGCCCAGACAGCTAAGGCTGTCTGCCTGCCCTGGAGGGGTTCTCCCTTGCAGAGCAGCCTCTGCCAGTTCCTCAAGCAACCTGAGGAGCACAAAGTAGCCAAAGGCTGACACAGCAGCAAGCCAGTGGTTCAACCAAAGGACTTCTCCATTGCCTGGCTGGTAACTGCTGGCATGCCAGGTCTTTAACGGAGACCTGGGGTTGCAGGCTGGGGGTGGCCTGACCTACAAGACCAAGTGATTGCACAGGGGCACTTCCAAGGCTTTTTAGGCATTCACTTCTGATGCTTCAAAAATTTAGGTCTAGAGAAAATGCTCTTCTTGTGCACCTGTCTTAGCCATCTGTATGTAAACTCAGAATGGAAACTGCTGCACAGAAATAATGTCATGTAGGCTATCTAGGAAGTGTCACTTCCAAAATGCTAATATGCATATAATTAGCTTAACTTTCAAGATTTATCTGTTTAAATGTTCATATTATGCATACATAATATGCAGTTACAGTTAATAGTTTCCAGCTCAGATATCTCACAAATTTACAGCAGAATTTGATTAGGCTGATTACTTTTATACCTTGTATAATATTATAATTTCATTATAAAAACCTAATCTGGATGACTTTTAGCTTCATATGGTTCCATTGGTTTTTTAGTATGCATGTATTTTCAATCATTTTTATAAATGCTCTGTTAATATCATTTTTATTTAGCAAGTTTTTAGACCTTCAAAAATCTATAAGTTACTATGAATTTGAGTAACAGTGCCTTACAAAAGTATGCATTCCTGGAATATAAGGTGTCAGTTTTGATCAGCAGACTAAAACCCTTAACAAAATAGAAGTTTACAAATCCATTTTGCCATAAAGATATTAAAAAAACCCAAAGTCTGTAAACAAAGAAAACAGATTATATGATATCCTAAGTAATTCGAGCTAGTACTTATAATTTCACTTTAAAAACTAGAGTCTTAAAAAAATATTTCCTGTATGTCAGTCTTTCAGGCAAAGAGAAGACTAAAACCAATAAATTATCAATTAATCAGTGTCCAGGCTGCATGAAATAAAGCAGTAAACTTCTTTTGGTTCTGATATTAGTGTGACTTAAAGTGTGGAAAAAAGCCATGTAAAGAAACAAGGCCAAATGCTTTAGTATGTGCCAGAGCAGTGACTGCCAACTTTTGGGATGCAATCTTTTTTCAAAGATTTCCTCTTTTCACTGAAAAGTTGCTCTGGAAAAGGAGAAGAAAAAAAAAGTTTAAATTGTTTGCATAAATCTGCTCTCAAATCATTGAGAATCAGCTGAAATGATCTAAATTCTTTGGATCCATGTTCCAGTTATACAATCGGATTTGCACAGGAAAATAGGCAAAAAACCTATCCTGAATTGCTTCAAAGGCCGAACTTTTTACTGCTAAACCCACAGTATTTTTGCTCCATGTACCTTCTGCCATTTAAACAGATATGTGACAAGCAAAGGGTGAAACAACCTGGCCATACTCAAAGCTAGTTGAAAAAAGGCATTTCTAGTCCACTGGACATTCAAACAGTTGAACATTTTTAACTGTGAGTGGGAAGAAAGTCTAAATTCACCATGGAATATGAATTCTATCATCGTCTTAAAATATTTTGAGAATTTGAATAATATAGTAAATAAAATATATAAATAAACTGTGATGTTAAAAGAAAATGCATCCAGCACTGAAGCTGAAATATTTTGCTATTGCTACAAGGAAGTCAGAATGATACCTCATAATTTCTTATTCCCCACCTGACATTTGAGGGAAACCTTTCTGTTTTAAAAACACTTCATTTTTTTCAACAGGAAACACTTCAGCTGAAAATGTTTTAGTCCATACTACCTACAAACGTGAATATGCAGAAGCTGAGAGATACACGCTTGTACATCATGTCACCCCCACACAAACCCTTCTATGATACACATGGTTGCCATCTATTTTGGCAACAGTAGCAAAAACCTCTAGAAACTCAGCTTTGTCAGATTTAATGCTACAAATCATCAGCACCAAAAAGTCACAATAATACTTGATCTTAGAATAAAAAATTGCAAAATAGTTGTGTTTACAACTATCTTTCTTCAAAAGGGAAATATACAGACACAAATTTGGTGTATGGGGATTTTATGTTAAGAAGAAGCAAGCAGCTATGATGCTCGATGGATGTTTTTAAAGAATGCTGTTTTGGCAAGAAAAATAACACAGTGCTTTCCTCCTCCCCCTTCTTATTCCCTGTAGCTTTACATAATCAGTGCATTTTTTTTATTTTTGGTATTAACTTGTACAGAGCATCATAGGAAACATTACTGGAAGGGACCTTGAGAGGTCATGCGATCCAACTTCTACCCCAAGGCAGGATCTGTTCTTCCTGCATTGGTCCTGAAAAATGTCTAATCTGTTCTTAAAGACAGTCTGTGAAGGACAAGGGGTCACTGTCATTGTTGTCTGCTCCAGGGCTCCAAAATCTTCACCATGAAGTTTTTCCAAATGTCTAATCTGAATCTTCCTTGTTGCAATTAAACAGATTACTGCTTCACCATGGCTACAGGGAGGAGATAAATATCTTTGCTTCTGTGAAAGCCTCATACACTTGCAAATTCAGAGAGAGTGAAATCGCCTAGCTTTCTCTGCAATTACTTCAGCTTGGGAATTCTAACGAGACGTTGGTTGGAGGTAATTGTTCAGGAAGTGCATAAGCAGCAGCTTGGAAATAATACTAATACTTACTGAGGGGAATAGCCTGCCCTTTGGGTTCTTCATAAGGCAGCTGGACATAACCTAACTCAGACCAGAAAGTCTGCATGAAAGCAGATCAGGTGTGAAAGATGGCTATTTACAGACTCAGGAAATAGCTATGTACTTCATGACACACAGTACCCTAAATTCTCCCTATGAGGAAAAATACAGACCTATCAACCACTTAATAATGAATATAATATCCACTTTTTTGTGATCACGCAGACGCCATTAAGATAGATTCAGGAGCCACCAGCTACTTCTGTGGTACACCACAGTAGGCTACAAAAAACTACAGGCAACATGGTGAGAAATTACTGCCCTGATTAAAACTGTAGGTCCTCAATTAGGCAGTATGAATGCCAGCATGATTTAAACTGCCTGCTGTACCCAGCAGATGCCTTAATTTCTGTACAGGACTTCACTATCCCCCAAACTGACTGTCTTGCCCAACTCGCCTACTGGAAACAAGTGGTTGTGTGTGTCACAGTTAAACACCAAATTTACTCTGCGGAAGTAGATGGCTACTCCCAGCCCATCTAAAGCTGTGCTTTGGCTTCTCAGCATACAGAACAGGGCTAACTCATGAGACGGAGAACACATGCCCTCCCAGTCGAGCACATTCTCATTCCTCTGTGTATCCTCGCTGTGCTTTTGTGTCCTCTTGGCAGGACCTAAAAAGATACGCAGCGGATGCACCAATGCACAATTAAATATTACAGATGTGTGCTAATACTTTGGGAATGTGCCTGCTACCAAAGCCCTGCCAATTTACAGATTATTGTAAGAATACCTTAAAACTGGCAGCACCACCATCCCACCTGCTGTCTTTGTTAGGGATCAGCATTTCTAGTCCTGTCTCCACTTCAGGACACAATATGCAGTGAAGCAGCACCTGCTGCTCTTGTGTCTCTGATAGGGATATGTAAAGGCTGGAGAGTAGATACAGGTGCTCGGAGTCCTCCTGCACACTGCCTCAGCCAAATGTACGCTGACAGAAATATGAAGTTATCTCAGAACACAGATGTTTGGCTTTGCTGCCACTGCCTGACACTGGCACTTTATTTTCTTTATCATGTGTGTTGAATTGAAAGCTTTTTTTTTAGACTCTGACCTTGGCAGCAGTTGCTACTGCATTTCATCACAAAGATAGGAGAAAAGAAGAGGGGGGAAAAAAAAAGAAGAGGGACTTACCGGATTTTCATGATGCCCTTTGTAATCCTGAGTAGTTCATCTAAGGGCCCTCTAACACTTTTACTTATCATACTAATGCTCTGTCTTCCACTCCTTCATAGACACCTTTTTTCCCCAACCTCACCATGTCTTGGATGTGATTTAAAAATACACGTATATTTCCAGTTGGCAGAGATGACTGAAAAAAATCTGAGTTAATTCTACATTGATCTTTTTTGAAATACTGGTTTGTGTTTTAAGCTGTATTTTTGTTACATTTTGCTTAGCATATAAGTTTGCAGTTCAGCTCACCTGGAGATGAAGTTGCCTATAAAACCTGTATGTGAACTCTGGTTCTACTAGTTTATCTACAAATTGTCATGACCTTTCTTAGTCAATATAATTGAGGATTCTGTAAAATGGTTTGCTAATCTGTCTGTTATGAACAGGCATTGATGACTTAATGACTGTAACACAGGCTAAAGCAATTCACTGAAAGGATTTTTTTCTGAGGTTGGTAAAATTACAAGTCCTACTGTTCCAGTAATACCTCTCACTGTTGTGTTTGCACCTGTACCCGACATGGTGCTGGTGGTTTCTGTGTTTTCAGTTTATTCCTACAGGAATGACACTTCTCCCCATGGCCCACATTTCTTTTCTCAGCTTTCTCCCACTGGGTCCACCTGTGTGAAGAACTGCTGTGCCATCCAGGAGATCCTTCCTTATTATTTGCCACTCTGTGAAACACAACCTTTTACTACCCACCCAGACTTTTTTTGGGAGGGGCAGGAGAGCATGCAGACAAAAAAAAAGAAATAAAAAAAAATTGAGCAGTGAAGACAAATTTCTCATCAGTATTTGCTGCAGAGCGATGACAATCTAATGAGCAAGTGGGATGACAATATAGTTTTTGATGCAAATCTACACAACCATGGTTGTCTGAGTTACAAATTTCTTGACAAGAGTCGGCTCACTATTATTTCGAGATACAAAACTGAAGTTCAAAACAATGAATTCAAAATTATTCTGTTCAAGAAGAAGCCAGAAAGAGGAAGACAGCATGGGAAATTAAGAGTATCTTTCTGTGCTTTTTGTTACCAAGGGTCATCTTTACAGTTACTTCATCAGTCTCCAGAAATACTTTAAATGGTCCTGTAGAACTCAATAAAACTATAAGATATCTGACTTTATTTTATGTACTTACTCAAAAAAAGTGGTCCATCCTGTCTCATCACTTTTAGTTGCCAGAAGTCCACTGTTGCCATGGTAGGTAAATAAGACCAGCTCCTGTCCTTGTGCAGTCATGCTTTTCAAACATCCATTAGTGCCTATTGTCAGCCAGATGACTTGGTTATCAGGAGAGACCACTCTTACTGGCATCCGGTTGGGATCCCGTCTGATACGAAGAGTATTCCCATTGCTATCCGTTACTGCAGTAATATCATTATCATTGCTGTAGCTAAAATTGTACAGATAGTCTCCGGTGACTAAACTCACAGTGTACTGGTGAGTACCATTGACATCAAAGATATAAAGCTCTTGGTCAGTTGGAGAAGCAACTTCATAGAAGTTCATTGAATTCATTAAGGGTTTGTTCTTTGACACAGCCCGTATCCTAATATTTCCCAGATCGGCAATATACAGGGTGCCATCTGGAGACACAGCCAAGGAGGAAGGAGCGTTAAGTTTGGCATCTTTAGCATAGCCATCTCCATTTTGGTAACAGTCACAGTTGACATCATTTTTGCAATCACACTCTGAGGGTATTCCAGCAACTAATGAGATCTCTCCATCAGTTGTGACCTGTCTTATCCTATTAATCTTTTTTTCATCAGTCTCTGTAATGTAGAGTACCCCGCTGTAGGACACGGCAATGGCAGTTGCTGACTCCAGCGTGGTCTGGACAGCGTGTTTTCCCACCGCGTACTCCACCCCAGGAACCTGGCAGTGCATCGGCCTTCCTGCAGCAATGCGAACCTGACGGTTTTCGGTGATCTGCAAAACTACATTGTTATCCAAAACGTAAATGGAGTTATCCATTGGGTTGATAGCTAAATCTGTAGGCCATTCCAGACGTACCTAAACAAATAGAAGTGCTTTATTAAAAAGTTAACCAGTGCAGATTAAATGAATTAATTCACCTTCAGTTTTAGAGAGAGCCGTAAGGATATTTTCCATCTGTTGTAAGCAATCATGACAAAAGAACTCACACGAATACATACAGCAAACTGAAGCTTTTCAGGGAGGCAAGGCATCCATTTTATTGAAAACAGCCATCTGCACTAGAACTATAATACAGGTTGAATTTCCCCTCCAATAAATGCTATACTTTTCTATGTCATAAGTAACTATTGAGACAGATACCAACATCTGAACACATACTTAACAACGGTATTCATCTTTCATTCTTGTTGTAGCAACAATGACTTACTACTTTCCAGATTACAAAACACTGTACTCCATTTTTTGAACATACCACTAGTGATGTCCCTTCTTGCCTACACAAGTTCTTGAGAAAAACAAAAATATGGGGGGGTTGTGTAAATCCTCTCATTCACTCTAGTAGGCTAAGGATGTTAGCAATTCAGAAAACATCACCATGCCAAGGTAGTTCTAACAGATATGCCATTCTCCCAGTATTTACTACCAGGCTTAATGTTTCCTGCTGATAGTTTTGCTGTTCTAAACTGAACTGAGCTTTATGGGCAGAAAAATTGAATACAGCAGCATTTATAGCTAAGAAAACACACTGCAATTTGTACCCTTGGAACAGGTTGCTTTCTCCCCCAAATCTGCTGTGAAATATCCATTACACACTCCACCCAGTTTTATTTTAAGGGGCAACAAAGCTGCATTTCAATTTCTATCCCCGGCTCAGCTTTTCAAATTAGCAGCAACTGAAAAGTACCTGGCTGATATGCATGCTGGTATCACAGGTTAGAGGTCGTGCTGAGGTCAGGTCGTTGGAGCCAAGCAAAGTTGATATTATTCCATTCTGATCCACTTTTCTGATCATAGTCCCATCAACAAAGTAGATTAACCCATTCTTGTCTATTGCTATTCCTTTAGTGAAGCAAAAAAAAATTAGTGTTTTTTTGCTGTACTAGCAGTGAATATATTGTCCATAACTAAGGATACAGGTAGTATGTATCTAATGGAAATTGCAGGCAGAAAATCTGGTCTCAGGCAGTAGGCAGTAAAACAGCTTGTTAACCAATATTCAGTATGAAATCTACTACTGTTGATTGCATTTACTGCTCATTTGCTGTTGTGTGTTGAGAAGGGACTAGCTCTTAAGATAACCTAAAACATGGGGTAAGTGGGACCAAAAGCAATGTGGATTTTACATCTTCATCACTGCCTGCCAAGTACATAATCTAAATGAGCATTTAAAAATGCGCAATAACCACTCAAGCCAAATATTTCCCAAAAAATCAAACCTAATTGATTTCAAAAAAATCAGTCCCCATAACTTTCTTCCTCAGTAGTCTTTCCAGCTGGAAAAAATTACTCAAAAACCCAATTTTTGAGCCAACTACTGGGTTCAGTAATTAAACACGCTCATGCCCTCAGTTCTGAGCTTTTGCATTATTTTGAAAGTTACAAAGGGAGAACTCTTTTTACCTTTAGGGCTCATGAGAGTTGCCTCCACCGCCTTGCCTCCATCACCACATCTTGCCTCATCGAAAGGCAGGCACTGCTCCCCTGTTCCTCCTATCACCTCAGCATTTTTGGTCAGGTCTTTCGCGCCCGTGAGCGACTTCGGCCGATAAATCCTGCGTGTGTTTGTGTCAGACACATACAAATCTCCTGTCACGGGGTCAGTTGCAAGGTAGTATCTGTGAGCTGGGTTGTTGCTGTAAAATGGAATTACACATTGCATATGCTGTAATTAATTGCACCTAACATTGGATCAAGAAGAAAAGGGTTCAGTTCATGTGCAGAAAAAGTTAAAGTCAATGGTGATGCTCTATGCATAGGTAGCACAGGTCATGGCCCCAAGACCTTATTCGGTTCATATTTCCTGCCTGTGTCACAGGCAGCCCAATCCAGACTAATGCTCTGGGGACAGAAGATCCATTTTGTCCATGATGCTCACAGGCCAGTTCAATGTTCTGTATATTACAGACGACGTGTGTTTCTGTAATAGGCCAAATCAAAATACTGTGGTTTAAAACCTTCCAGAAGTTCTGGGAACCTTGAACCAGTTCCAAATTTTGCAGCAGGACCCCAGCCCTCGCTTACACTTTGTTGCTATTATCCTATCTGTTTTATTATAGTAAATTATAATAAAAATATAAGGCTGCTGAGGTGGATGGTTTAGGTAATTCATAAACAGACAAGGCAGTTTGAATGATGAGTTCACAGGCAAGAGATAAGACATCATTCATAAGTATTTGTTTAATCCACTGCTTTCAAGTATGTGATATGAATGATTTAACACATTAGGAAAAGTCATCTCTTCCACCAGAGCACTGAGCAGAGCTTTTCCATTCTTCTTAACTCAGAGTCATATTTCAAATAACCTCCACATTGGCACAAAACCGCTAACTATGCCAACACAATCTTTATTACAGTGAAAATATATATTGCTAACCATTTTCCCAGAAACTTACACTTTGCCTCTCCACTGGTGCCACATAATTGAGAATTACTGTCTTTACTCCCCTGCTGGTGAAAAAAACAGCCCAGGAGATTACCTTTTGTGTTGATATATTATGATGTAGAAACTTAACCCACTGCAGCTGGGATTCCTGACCTAATTTATGGTATAAAGAGCTGAAATAAGGTCATGTAAATACAGGAGGTAATTTCAGATGCTCCCCTCATGGATTGAAGCAAAGTGTCAGAACAGTCACTTCTGATGTTTGCAAAAGTGCTGCTTAAACAGATCTACCAGTTTGGTGATAGCCAAACATCTGTTTGCAGAATGCTATACTTCGCATTTTGTAAATACGTAACTGTGCTAATGTAACACATTTTTATGTAGTACCACTTGGAAAAAGCAACAAGAGACCAATGGGAACAACTTGTGAACAAATTATGTCTTTTGGCAGGGACAGATTTTTACAGCTATCCAATTACAGAAACATAGGGAAAAAAAAGTGTTGCATAAATAGGATTTTATTTGGTTTTAAGACTTTTAACATGTTGGTTCAGAACGAAGAAATCACGTGAAACAGACTAATGAAATCAAATACACAGTGATTAGCACCTCTTAAAAAGCTCTGCTACAGCACTGCGTGTTGTACGGCATGTCTGAAAACAATCAAATGTAGGCTTACTTTAAATTTCTGTCTGTTAGAAATCTATTACTGTCGGTTTGCCAAACAGTTGGAAGGTATTTTCAAAACCTTAATTTTATGGAGCGATCATTTAATATGATGACTACGTAGTGTACGAATTATTTATACCTCCATAGACTGCAAATTAAATTATACCCATTTACATGATTACTTTGGTCTTTAAGAAACTTTGCAGACACTTCAAATATAAACATATTGCAAAACGTGAAATGTGCAATTAAATTGTATTTCATTGTAATTTAAAATAAAGTCCTTTCTTATACTACTGAAATCTAAATTGAAGTACCTCTCTTCAACGCATCTAACATTGCCTCAATGATATTTTTTAACCACTGGAATAAGGAGTCATCAAATCAAAAATTAAGTAATTTATGCCTAACACAATTATTTCTTTCTAAAAAGAATTTTTAAAGCTCTTTTCTTCATAAATATGAAAATATTTCTATGTTCAAATTAATTCCATAAAAAAAACATTGGGGGTGAGTTTTATTTGATGAATGTATCCTCATCAAATGAAAAAAATACACCTGATAAATTAAACGTATTTTGTCATTGTACTAAAAAATCTCCCCAAATTTGGGAGTGCATGGGATATTACTATTGAATCAATATATACTCTCCAACTTGCCATACGTAGATGTCTAGTGGCTCCTTTCTGAGCTAATACAACAGGCATTTCTTCGGCATTTCTTTTCAGGTGAAGGTTGAAAAGCTAAGGCAGTTTTAGCTGATAGAAAACCCCAGTAATTCATGGGAGCAAGACACAATTTGAGGAACTGAGTAACTGTCCAGTGAAAACTATATTTGCTTTCGAGCCAGAGAACATCCACGTGCACTATGCAAATCTCAAAATCAGTAGAGGGATAAGCAGACAGCAGCTGGAAAGCTGCAGGGTTTATACTATTTCATTGTACCCTGAAATGATATTAAGCTTCTGCCTTCTACCAACAACAACAAATGCAAAGAAATAAAATCCACAGTCAGTGACTCCTTGACTCATTCAGTATTGCCTAATTGCAGTCAGTAGCTCTGCAAAACATGCAGTTATATATACCAACACAGGCTCCTGTAAAGACAAATGACTAAAAATTAACTTGTTCTGTCTATGCCAAATAATACTAAGTGCTTTGAATTTAAAGTGTGCACAGAGCTATGTAATGATCTATTTCCCTTTGCTTTTATCTTGCTTAGGCCAATCTAGGCAGATCACCTGTACTACTCTCTATGCACAGATTTTTTTAAAAATACTCTTCCTGCTTCAGTCCCCCTCTCTCTTGCCTTCGCTGTGTGCCCTCTAAACTATATACCCTCCAAGTTGTTTTTATGTTTTGCTAAACTTTTTTTTCTGGCTCTCTATAGACTTGGGATAGTGCCATAGCCTACAAATGACCTCCCTATCTTCAAAGTCCTTCTAAACATTCCTTCTTCCATGAATGCCTATCAGCATTAATCACCCACAGGCAGCAGTGTGTATAAAGACATCAGTTCAGCTTTGAGATTGAAAAGATGTGAGGTCACTAGTACATGAGAGGATAAATTGGATCTGCATTCTCTCTCTAATTTAGAGTACAGGCTACTTGAGGTGGGAGACACATCACATTCTGTGCTAAAGCACTGTGTTTACAGAAAGGAAAGCTGAATGCTTGAATAGATAAGAGACCTGAACTAGAATTCAGACTTGTTCAGTTACTTGAGGAACACATTTTCTTAGTTCTAATACCTAGCAATTATACATTGCAAAGTGATCTGTTGAGGGCTGTTTTCCAAACTGCAGTTTAAGCTGGAATCTCCTTAGTAGTCCTTAAGGGCTTGACAGTGAAACTGGACCTTTGCTCCCTTCTCTTACAGGCCACACAGATGTGTTTCCCTCTACAGCATTTCACAGGACTCTGTATAAATGCATGAAGACGAAAGAAGATATTTGGTCTTCCAGTCTGTTCTTAGCCGGGGAGCCCATGGCAATAGGATTTGGTGGATCCTAAAAGTTTACGCATCTTAAATGAGAAACAGCTAAATTAATAGAATAAAAAGCTGCCAACAAGCTGCCAACCTTGCAACTGCAAGGCTGCACAGTGGGCTCCACATCTCCTGCCTACTGGCTCCAAAATGGCTCCTGCAGAGCCAGTTCTCCACAGTCCTCTCCATCTCCTTCTGCCTCAGGAGGAACCCCCACTTCACTGCCACTATATGGGCACATGCTGTTACACTAATTTGTGTGGTATGATTGCAATTTTGCTACCCCGAGCTTCTGCATGTGTAGACATGAATAAAGCAAAAAAGCTTCAATATTCTTCCCCACCAACTTTTCTTACACACAGGGATCCAGTTTCTGAAATGCCACAGTTGAGCCTTTGACCATAGTTCTGCCAGAGGCAGGAGACAGTGGTGCTACTAAATCACAGCAAAACAAACCTCATTACGCATCTGCTCTTTAATCCTATTTGTACATTCCACATTCCAAGTATTATTCCGCATTCCATACATTTGTCAAGACAGTGTCTTATCCAGTTGCAATTACAACTTTGTGACACCACAAGGGATATACTTCTTTTAGGAGTAATGGAACAAATACAAACTAAATGTAATACTGAAAACCTAAACCCACCAAACAGAAGAGACTGCCTCTGAGTCACACATGGAAAAAAATCCCATAAAACTGACTAGACTTTGTAAAAGCTTTCAATTCTGATAATTAGCACCAATGCGAACACCTTATTTTAGTCATGGAATTTTATTGCCTAACACATTTGAAACATGCTTCTTAAAACATGAAACCCTTCCTCACAAAGAAGTATGTCCAAAGAAAAGTGAATTTAAAAAATGAGGACAAGAGAGATATGACTCAGTGGGATTTGTTTAAAAACAAGGAAGGAAAATGACTGGCAGCAAAAAGGAGAGAAAGGGACCAGTGGGCCTGCTAGGGTGTATACTTAGCAGTTTTGTTATAAAGGTTGGCAGGGTTTCATGTCTCCAAAAAGATTGTAGCATGACTCTGTTTTTTTATTCTTATCAGCACCAACTGCTGTGGCAAAGCAATTCTAAGCATCCACCTTCTTCTGTTCTTGCCATTATTGTAACAATGCCAGGATGGAGAAATGTTGTATTACAATCCTCTGATCATTATGACCAGTCCTGTAAGTCTTAGTATATTTTAAAAACTCCTGGACTTCTGTTATTATTATTTCAACTTCCACTATTAAAAGAAGTTCATCTTTAAAGAAACAAATCTCTTAAATGTGAGCCTGAAAAGACTCAACATCAAAAGGCTAATGAAATGAACTCCCTTGATACTTTTATAATTTTATTACTTATATGCCATTCTCATCGTATTTGGGGTATCTGATTAATGAGTGAGTTTTTATAGGATCAGCAAAAGTGCTGCCAGCAAGGAGTGAGCAGAAATGAGGGAACAGCAAAGGAGGGCATACACAAGCATAAAAAGAAGCCTGACTGCGGACAGAGAGTGATGAGAAAAGAGGAACTTGTATCCGAAAGGACGATACCGCCTGACAGCTGACATAACTAAAACATATGAACTCATTATTTTTGAAAAATACTCCTCTTTTCTAGTAATACATCTCAGAAATGACTTCTCCATTATAAGCATTCATTTGTTAAAAAAGAAAGAAGAACAGTTAGAAAAATATAAATCTTCTTTAAGGAATGCTTA
Source organism: Pipra filicauda (assembly GCF_003945595.2). NCBI lineage: Eukaryota > Metazoa > Chordata > Aves > Passeriformes > Pipridae > Pipra > Pipra filicauda. The sequence continues at coordinate 2,529,317 of NW_024104842.1, forward strand.
CCTATGTCTAAAATCTTTATTTCTTGGTGGGAGCAAGTAAAAAAGAACAGAAAAACATTATTAGACAAACATTCAGAAAGGATGTTAAAAGATGAGAAGAAGACAACATTTACATCTATCATTAGTGAAGTGGTGAATGATCATCTCTTGTCCACTTACACTGATTGCGTAGGTTAACCCTTAAAATCCACAGAATTATGACTTTGGGTAGATTGAGTTCTCACATTTAAATAAGCACAGTTAAAATATTTTATGAGGATAACGTGTTTTCACTTCAGTTTTAAATACCTTTTCAAATGTTTTAAAATATTTTGACTCAATTTTTTTTTTTTTGTTCCCAAAAGCATCTGGAAACTCAACCTTACACCATGTTAGAAATCAATTAAATACTTTGATTTGACACAGTAATTCACAACTCCAAAAGTCCAACATGAGAAAAAAACATACCTTAGCTCCAGAACACTAGTTACATTTCCAGACGGGAATATCCGACGAACGTAGTTGAAATCCCCCACATACAGACTGCCATCTATCCCACTAGCTAAGGCAACGGGAGCCAGTAGCTTATTACCATCAGCTTGACCATTACAACTCGGACAGGAGATGCTGCGTCGTCTCCCATTGCCCATAATGCTACTAACAACTGGAGGTTGCTGAGATATAAATTGATTTTCACCATTTCCTTTGTAGAGGATTCCTGGCAGATGACATTAAAAAAACCCAAAAAACCAGTTTTTAAAAACTCTGAATGTATGTACACAAAATGATGCACATGTATTCTAAATATTCTTTTAGCTGATTAGTATAACTTTAATGAATTTTGTTTCACCACCATATTTTTCTCACTACAAGGAACAGAACTTTGTTAAAACATTTATAGTTATATTTAAGTCACAGACATGCAAATATTAAATTACCTTGTCCACAAGATGTAGCAGAAATACTAAATATTCTAGCACTTAGAACACAAAAATGTTTTCCTTCGTTCTTATTTTTAAATGTTAATAATTTTAATAGCTGTAATTCAGAATAAAAACTGTCATGTTAAAGGAAATATAAGGTGTATTGATGAAAGCAAGGTCCATGTTCCTACATCTTTACAGTTTTGAAATTGCCCAGAAATGACTGACATTCTGTGCATTTGTTATAGAAAAAGAGAAAAAATATATTTGCAAATTGTATTCCTGAAGTCCTAGTATATCTAATTATGAATATAATGTCGAATGTAATCTAAAGTGGATTACCGCTGCAAATTGTAAATATTAATTAAAGAGCCACTTCAAAAAGTAGTAGATTGCTTCAATTTTACACTATAAAGATGCTTTACTCAGCTCACAAAGAAAATGTTCCTCTGGCAACAAAGTCTGCCTCAATACCATGTCTGCAGTTATAGGCAGTTATTAAAAATGTCAAAACAACAAAAAAAATGTGGTGCCAGACCAACCTACTTCTAAAACTTAATTCTGCTTTGAGGCATGAAAGAAACAATAATTTCGTGAAGACAAAGCAATGTGCCAGCAGTATTTTTCTTCCATTATAGCCTACACAGGAAATCTGAGAGGAAAAATGGATGCTTTATGTTAAATCCTCAGTCTTAGGGAAAAAAAAAAGTGTGTTAAAATGTTGCCAGGACCACACTGTTGAATCTCATAATGAACCCATTAAGGTGTCCTCTACAAATGGTCAGCTATTATGGTTATACTCATAAGTCACAATATGTCTTTCCGTGGTACAATCCATGTAAACCACGTGTCACTTTGTACTTTACAGTGATCTGTGTTTTATTGATTGCATGCCCAGAGTTTCAAGGCAGTTTGGGGCTGAGGGATACAGTTATCTTTTGAGATGTTTATAAGAAACTTAGGATGCATTTCTTTTTCTATCGTCATTCCCAAAGTGCACTCTTTGTACTGAAAGGTATGAGAAAAAACAACTTTGCTTTCTTCTTTAAATGTTTGAGGTATTTTCACTGCTTTTAATATCATAAAATGCAAGAGATTATAAATGTAAAACAAATATACATGATAAAATTGGAAAAAATGAAAACGTACAATCCATGTAAACCACGTGTCACTTTGTACTTTACAGTGATCTGTGTTTTATTGATTGCATGCCCAGAGTTTCAAGGCAGTTTGGGGCTGAGGGATACAGTTATCTTTTGAGATGTTTATAAGAAACTTAGGATGCATTTCTTTTTCTATCGTCATTCCCAAAGTGCACTCTTTGTACTGAAAGGTATGAGAAAAAACAACTTTGCTTTCTTCTTTAAATGTTTGCATCTGATTTATTCTGTCATTACCTTGAAAAATTGGTCCTTCACATTTCTCCTCTATTATCACAGAATAAAAGATGTACATTAGACTATTTACTGCAGTAGTTTGGGATGCTCACACAAACACTGTCTGCAGTCTCTTCTGAATAAATTTATGCAGCTCATCCACCTTGTCATTACAACTCTCCACTTCGTTTATTCAATTAGACACATGCTACTTTGAAAAGTCATTACTTGTCAAATGTACTCTTAAACATAATTTAAAGCCACCATCAATTTACCTTGTGAGCAGAAGCAATCTTATATATATATTTATAATTATAGCTCTTTATATTTTTAGATGGATTACTTTACAGTAGTTTGCATAGGGGTTATTGGTTTTGTTTTGTTTTGTTTTTAATTTAAAATTAGGTACAATGACACCTTTTCCCTTGATTTGGTTACCTTATTTCTCTACCAGTCAGAAGCGATACACATCCTCTGTGTCCTTGCACTGCTGGCAGAGAGGAGGTGGAGAAGTTGTTTTTAAGATTTGGTTTTCTTTCTCATTATCCTACTGTGATTTGATTGATAATAAATTAAACTAATTTTCCCAAGTTGAGTCTTTTTTAATCCGTGACGGTAACCCATGAGTGATCTCTCCCTGACCTCATTTTGATCCGCAAGTCTTTTGGTTTGCTTTCCCTCCCCTGTCCAGCTGGGAAGGTGAACGACAGTGTGGCTTTGGTGGGCACCTGGCATCCAGCCAGGGTCAACCCAAAACAGTATATCCAACAAAGGCTGATAGTATCTGATGAACTTATTTATGCATATGTATTTATAGGATGAAGAAGCATGACATTCACTGTAAATCACAGAATCACAGAATATCCTCAGTTGGAAGGGACCCACAGGATTATTGAGTCTGACCCCTGCTCCTGCACTTGAAAAACCCAGGAATCACAGTACGTGCCTGATAGCATTGTCCAAACGCTTCCTGAACTGTGGCAAGGCTTGGCAATGTGATCACTTCCCTGGGGAGCCAGGGAAGCTCAAAGCATTTACCATATGCAAAATGGTCTATAATTTTCTTTTTTTAAAATAACAGAGCAAACAGTCAAAAAGTTTGAATGAGAGACCTGAAGTGCAGGGCAGTGGAGTCGTAAAATGAGCAAGAAGAAAACGAACTCCTTACCATTCTGAACATCCAATACATGATGCTTATCCAATGTCCAGCCACCCATATTGGAGGCATCCAGTTCATAACCCTGCAAAATGGCAGTCCGCTTTTCCCAGAGAGTTAGATCCAAGCAAGACTCATACTCGTAACCTACAGACACTGAAAGAAGAGTACATTTCCTCATTAAGTATAGGATCTTGTTCTGAAGAAGAGTTTAAAGAATGTGATTTCCTTAATCTACATATGTTCTTTTGCTCTCCTAGGCTACCTGAAAGTTCCTATGACTTCCTTACATGTGCTGAAAGTATTAAACAAATCCTGGGTTATTAAAATATTTTTAGTTACTAAGAGTAAGTGGATTAGGACAGATACAGAGGAAAGCCCTTTTGTGATGTAAGTCAGATTGTTATTATTGTGCTTTCAAGTACATGGAGTATGCAGACTAAATATCATACTGTATTATTAGGCTGAGGGCTACTTCATGGGGAAGAATTAAAGTGAAAAAATATAGTGGTTTCTTTTTCCATTTAAAAGGCATTTTTTTCTTATAATGCAATGTTTAGATTAGTATTTTTTTAATATGTTTTAATATCCATTGTTACTTCTCATCTTATTCTGCTAAGCATTTTCTACTTGATGGATACAAGCCTTTGAGATCTGCTTCCCTATCTTCAAGACAACACTAAGAATCAAAAAAAACCCTCCGTAACACATACCAACAGCTTCAGATAATCCATAGACTCTCTGATTGTATGCATCAGTTTTATCCCATATGAAAGTGTAAGCTAGATTTGGGGATGCAGGGAACCATTTTTGGAACAGTCTTCCCACCACTGCCACCATAAGATGAACCTTCATTAAATTAAATGGTATAACAGACTGGGTCATAGTAATCTTCAGTACAGATTTATATCCTGCAGCTCTGGAGCTCAAGTATGACAACTTCAAGTCGGTTCCTGGTATTGTTGTTTCTTCGTGCAGTACCTATGCATTGTTAAGAGAAAAATACAGTATTTGAAAGATCTGGAAATTAAACAGAACAATGCAGCTATCATAAAAGGATGTCTGACATAATGTTACATGACAATCCATTAGGAAGTATCATCTATATCTGGCCTTCACTTAAGAATGTAAGAAATTACAACCTTTCACCTTTTTTCTAAAAAGTCAAGTCTAAATTCTTCATTATACTGAAGCTGCTTAGTTGATAATTTCTGCTGAAAGGTTTCAAAGACATCTCCTTTATTTTTATGGGGGGAAAGGAAGCATGGAGGAAAGGGAAAACATCCCAACTGCTTTTTCCAAAAGCAAAAAAGCATCTTTAATCTAAGCAAAAATTGCCCCTTCTTAGGCTGCCATCCATGTCCCAACTGTGGATATGTAATAAAGGCTTCACATTTGAGTTGAGATGTCTAATTGCTTCTGTAGGAGCAGGAAGAACTTTTAGGTATTTTATTATTTCCATTACCACTGGATTGCAAATACTTTGAACTAGAGCATTCTTCCATTTATTTTGAAGACAGATAAGTAGGGTGCCTCAGGGAAAATTTTTTCCACATTTCCTGATCAATATTCACTACTCAGGTATCAGCTTATCACTTTCACTTTTCAGAGAGGCACAATAATTCAATTTCATTTTTAAAAGGTTCCTCCCCTCCTCTACCTTGTCTTTTCGTCTGAGCTGAGGAGCTTTTGTGGGTGATGGATAGACATGAAATATTTCTATGTAATGTAATGAGAGCCTATACTGTCCTATACCTCAGTCAGAACAGAAGCACTGCAGCCAGCACTTTGGATAAACAGCTTCCAAGTGTCCTGGTTTAATTAAAAACAAAAAACCCCACAAACAAAACAAAAAACCCCCCAAAAACAAACAACAACAACAAAAAAATCCCCAAACAAAACAAACAAATAAACAAACAAAAAAAAAAAAAGAGGAAAAATGTATCTAGGCACATTTATAAAGGTAATGTTTCTTTAGTGGAAAGAGAGGGAAAGGATGCTTGATGCACAAGCTTAGAACCTCGATGGTTTTACAGGAACACTCTTGGGGTGGTGTATTTGGAAAGCTTTATTTTACTCTTCTGTCTCCTGGTCCTAAAGTCTGAAGACCAAACACTAATTAATACTAGTAGAAAGCAGACTTTAGGAAGCACTGTCACAAATACTAGGCTTAAGACTTCAGTGGGATCAAAACTTGGCTGCTAAACAAGTGCTGTTAGCTCTATGCTAGAGAAATCCTTGGATGCTGCTTCTAAACAATTGACTGTCTGTCTTGAATAGGGTCAAGTAATGTGGTTTATGCTTTTGAGGAGGGCAGCAGGTGCTACACCATCCTCTAAATTAGCACTTTTTTTGGGATCTAAAGAAAGATTTATACAGTATTAATTATATCTGCCTCCCTCCCAATAACAGTATAAAAAAATCAGAAATAGTATTTTGACTTATTGTCTGACATTATAATTATTTACATCTGATATATGTAGACATAAAACTGTTGTTCTCCAGTGAGATTATAATAGAGCTGTAGGAAATAAATGAGGAATTGGAAGATACAAGACAAATCAAATTCAGATTTATAAATTCTTAATTCTCATTCTTTTAATATTTCTTTGTTACTCACCAAGAGCCTGCCATCACTGAGAAGAAATGACAAGCAGCATCATCACCTTAAAGGATGTAAGAGTGGCCTCATTTCTATTTGAATATCTAGTCTGCTTTCCCTCAGCCTCATATATAGACAGTATCTAAGCCAGAGAACATGCGAATCTTTTCTACATGAACAAAAACACCTCTCTCTAGAGAGATAAGTGATTATGAAGACGTTCCTTTTCTGAGACTTTGAGGGAAAAGCACAAACCACCCAGGAACAAAAGATAAATTCCTCCTCAAGACATCAGCAGGAGTCTCATATACTGCACATTAAAACCAGTCTAACAGATGGAGGTCTCTGTAAGCAAGAGTAGAAAAAGAAATAATATGCTTGTAATAGGACACAATTTAATGGACTTCACTGGTCTCCTGTTACGACCATTGCTTCTTTTACAACTGGAACTCTGGAAGAGCAGTGTTAAACACATAGGTGGTCTTCCAGTACTCTTGGCTGAGATAACAGGCAATAAAGAGGACACCTTGAAGTTTCAATTTTCAAGACATTCCACTGTGTATTTGGATTACTATCAAATTAGAAACTAGGACACTCATGCAGTTCTCAGCGAGGTTTAAAACAAAACCCAAACCCCTATTATTAGTTTCTGCAGAAGCCTCAAATACCTGCTGGAAATCTGACTCATAACTTTCTTCTTTCCATAAAATATCCCCTGTAGTAACTTATTTTCTTGAGAACTTTAGAAATGTAGAGGTAGGGTTATGCAACTCAGTCTCTCTCCCAAAATCAAGCATTACAAAGAGAATTAAACAGTTTAATGTTCATCCGAAAAGTTAAATCATCAGGCACAGCAGAGAGCATCCTATGGGAGCCATGACAACACATCAATTGTAAAGCAATCAAGAAAGTCACTGGGATAAAAGTCACATCAGGAATTGCCAACACAACCAAGCTGTCTGTACTTTACCTTTTCCAGATAGAGTATCAAACTATTTTCAGAAAGGCTGATACCCTAAGGGGACCGAATTATAGGCCAACCACCAAATTCTAATGGTTGACATTTTACTTATGGATGATCAAGCTTCTCAGAAGGACAGCTATGAAATATCTAACCTAGGGGACTGGATAAGGGTCACCTCAATTTTCACAAAGACAGTTTGTTGTCCTGAGAGTTCAAGCTCGTGTCTGAGTCACATAAACTGTGCAGGACTCGTCGTCTCTCGTGGCCAGCAGGACTAAAGCTGTCCAGGCTCTGGAATGCTTTCCTGCCCCAAAATATAGCATGATTCAGGCGACATGCTCAGAGGGTATTAAGAACTTTGAATAAGTAATGAAGTTAGGGGGGAAAATGGCTGCTGTATTGCTGTGATTTTTTTGGCAAATTGAGCAACTTCAACAGAGATTTGAGGACAAATTTCAGAAATGAGTATAAATTTTAGTCCTAGTGTCAGTAAAAGGTTGTTTGCTGAGAAGTAACAGCTAAGGTGCTGCATTGAAATGGAACATCATCTTGGTTTGAGAGGGGTAAAGATGGCATTTTTAGATACAGCTAGATATTGGCAACCGTTGCTATTACATAAAGGTTGAGATTAAAGAGTACCAAAGTTATACTTAAAGTAGAAGCTGAAACTGCTCATTTCAAGATATAAAAATGTGTTTTTTTTCCTTTTTAAAAAAAGCACTCCCCTAGAATTGAGGTTCTTAAGTTAACTTATAAAGCAAGGAGAAATAAAAAGGGGAAAAATACTTGTTTTTTCTAGATTTAAAACATGGTTGAGGTACCACAGAGAAGAGAAACAGGAAAAGTCATACACATGTAAAAACCTAAAAATGTGTCCATAACAGAAAAAGGAGGTGTATATGAAGCCTCAGAAAGCAAAAGAGAAGAAAACCAGAAATTGTGCGGGAAAAGAAGGACATATGAATGAAGATATTTGGCTGTAAAAGTAATCTCCATTTTTTTCTCAGTACAAACTTGAAGTTGTGGAGATATTAGCTAAGTGAAACTAGGATGCAGCATCCAGTGAATGCTGGGATAGCTAGATATCCTATTATACTGCCAGTTTAAATGTTAAAATGGATTAATTTATTTGCTGAAAATTTGGCCAACCTTAAATTACCAATAATCATTGTTATTAAGTCATCAAGGCCCATACTTTATCCTGAATTCCTCTGGCAATAATTTTTGCCAACTTCTGCTGTATAGTATTGCCAGTAGTGAGAGAGAGTCTGAGGAAAGGAAACTTGAACATATAATTTGAAGGAAAACATTCAGTCTTCATTCTCCCACACACTTGAGGTGACAGAATCAAGCTGCTCAGGACTTGCAGAAGGCACACTAATAGCGAGTAACAGAAGTTTAGGACAAGGAATCCCTCAAATACTCAATTTCAGAAGTGTTCATTGTGACTCGTGGGTTTCTGTCAGACTACATGGTGATATGTGGCAAACAGACATTTACTGTATTTGGAAAAAGAGAGTAACAATATTATCAAACATGTAGAAGCATCTCCAGCTTAACCTGATCTCCCTCATCTGCATGCAGTTTACTGTCTTGTTCCACACTGATCAATCTCAGCTAGTTAAGTCTAGGCAAAGCATGGTAACTTGCAATTAAAAGTAGATAAAGTTATGCCTAAGTAGTCCAAATTTAGTTAACATGTTATTATCATCCTTCTTGAATAACCATCTCTTGGGTCTGTGATCACCCCTTTACCGCTTGCCTTCTTTTTTCAGTTTCCTTTCTTGCTGCTTCTTTGGCACAGACTTTAATTCCCCCTCTGATCAATCCAGGATTCATAAGCCACTAAGTACACTCCTGGAAATACTACATTCAAGAGATGATGAAACACTTCAAGGGATGATTACAGCAGCACTCATTTTCTCCTGTAGTTTGTGATAGTGAATCCTGTCACATCACATGAACAAGGTGACTAATACTGAATGAAGGAACATGGGCAATGATTTCTTTCTCTGTGCCTTCATCCAGTCTCCCACACTTTAAACTGGCATTGACTCTTTTTCATGAAAAGATCTACGGGAGTTCCTCTGGAGCTGAACATACAGTTTTGAATGGGATCTGGTTCTGCCTGTCTTTTTTCAGAATAGTGACTTTTCTGGGAGACAGATTGTTGAGCATTATGCATTTCTGAGGGGACCCTGATCTGGAAGGGGTATGTCCCAGTCATGGCTGTGCAGCTCCCACTTGCTGAAGCAGGAAATTATGCATGCAATAAGCAAAGAATAAGGAAGAAAACAGTACTTAAAGGTTTTTTTACATAATACTGGAACTAGACTTCTTGCATATGTAACAAGAGTACCATTTTACCTTATCATAAATGACCTATTGGCACCAACTGCCTAGAATCCACTGAGAACATGATCTTGCCTTCCAGCTGGTTTCCTAGGGAAATCAACTTGACCCAACAGTCCTGCCTATCAGACCTCCCACCTCTTAACTTTGAACACGGAAACCAATTTCAACCACATTTGAAACAACAATAGAAATCTCTAAAGATAATTCAGTTCCTTTAGGTTTATTACAAAAAGAAAAGGTTCAGGTAGGGAAGAAGTAGTCAAGTTGGGACTCCTGTGATAAAAAAAAAAAAAGTCTGAATGCAGTGTGGAAAGGACTGGATGTGATAGATAAGTGGAATTACATCAAGGTAGTAGGAACCCAGACTTCATTAGTCCCACTGCTCATGAAATAACTTTGTTTACCTTGACATTACAAGTGTTTTTTAAAAATTTGTATTTTCTGACAGTCTTGTATTATTACCTTTTTCTTGATTTATACCCCATCTATCTAAGCCATTTTCCGTAATTTCAGGAATGGAATCTATCATCTGCTGCCAAAACAAGTAAATCAGAGCTGTTTTTCAGTGGACTCTGTTTTGCAAATACTTTCTTTTAATTGACTTGCAAGTATCAAAGGCACAGAAATGATAGTGAGGATAAAAGCAACAATTTTCTAACACAGTAAAGATTTGTATGAGTGTCTAGTTGTAATTTCCTTTAAACCTGCTCCTACCACGAATTGCTTAATGAGTTAGCTCTTTTCTTAAGAGCTCTGCATGAAAACATTTGAATACATTTTCTGCGTTTCCCTTGAAGAGGCAAGGACATTTCTTAGTGAATGGGAAAAAGAGTGCCCTATGTAATTATAACATAGTGAAAGTAGGGGACAGAAAAAGAGAGAAAGGAAAGGAAGAGAAAGAGGGAGGCAGAAGGAGGACTGTTTCATTCACTAGGAAAAGTTCAAAAATCAACGATGAGACATATATCACTTCTGAAATGCAACTGAAATGCTTAAAGAGCCAAGAGACTAATGGATGAATCTAATACATCTATCTTAGAAAAATTAAAAAAAGCCATTCCAGCCACAGCTTTTTCCATTTAAATCAAGATTTTGATGTGAAGTCTTACTTTTGGTATTTCAAATTCTGAAGAAGTAGATTAAAACACATGGTCATTGGCTTGCCCTCAGTGCTGCAGAGTTCTTTTAGTTTTTAAAAATCTGTTTAGGACTAAACAGATAAATCGAACTATATGAGTCTTTAAGACAGAGTGAAAAACACCTTTCATTTTCAAATTCTGAGGTGCACTTCTAACAGGAGGGCAATCCAGAGTCAGATTTTATGGGCCAGGGCCTCATTGATGAAGGTATTCTGTAAATTAAATGATGCAAACAAATATAAAACCAGACACTGATGTACACCCAGCTTTCTTACTTTTCTTTTTCAGATGAAATTTTAAAAATCATCCCATAGAAAAAATAAATTGTTCTGAAAATAATCACATTGCAAACTCTTAGCACTTATTCAGAATTATTTATTTTTGAACAGTAGTTTGCATTGTTTTCATTGCGGTTGCTTAATACTAGCCTGTGATAAAATTCTATTTATTTGAAGCACACCTTACCTGTGTCTCTGGGATGATAGGACTATCTTCAGGAGAAATTCTAAAGAAGGTGGATAAAGGTGATGACACAATAACAGGGTTTGGCCTTACAAATCCACTTAGATCACAACTAGGAATGTCATTCTCTTCCTTCTTCATGACAAGGGTATCCATGACGTAAAACACATTCCAGGGAATCCACACTGTGTGATACTGTGTCAGGAATGGTGATCGCTCAAACACCAGTGTCAGAGAGGCACCACCATTCGCTACCAAGTCAAACCTAGAAAAAAAACCCAAGAGGGTTAGCTAGTCAGCAAATTCCCAAAGCCATCCACAGCCTCTATTTTATGGATTGATTCTTCATTCCATTGTACTGCTCTGAAGGCAGAACGACTCTACTGGAAACAATGGAGAAATCAATTAAATTATATTACATAATACCGCACAGAGAGAATTGAGAGTTTGGGATCCTGCGTTTAAACTAAGCAAGCCCTTCTACTTCTACAGTATATAATCAGCATGTTTTACATTTGAAGAATGTACAAAGTACAACTTTAGTCAATCACTTTGTTAATGTCTTTTGTTTCCATTATTTTATTATTATCTTAGTTTTAGAAGCAGCTCTTCAGTAAAGCCTTTATTGTCTTTGTGACTTAGAAGTGCTTCAAAGGGAACTTACATTCCATCCTGGCGAGTGATTGTATATCCATAGTCTGGATAGTGTAGAAAGGAGACATTGACTCCAATGAGTGGCGTTCCATCAGCAGTTAATACTTGGCCTCTTATGACGGATGCAAGACTGTGAAAAAGATGCAGGATCAAATTACAAGCTTGTTTTTTTCATTCTCTTTTGAATGAATAAAAGCTAGGGAGTGAACACACACACATCCACCTCCCCCCCCCACATTTTATCAACTATCATTAAAAAAACATTCCTCAGACTCTAACCCTTTTACAAGTTCACATAATTGTGAACTCGTTCACATTGTTACAAGTTCACATTGTATAAACAAATGCCTCAAAATCTACAGATAATAATTTTGTTTCAGTACTGTTGATTTTACTTTGGTTTATTTTGTCTGTACTGAGTTACTAAGAAAATTCACAGAAGAATTTTAAGAACTTGTAAACTCTAGATGTTCTCACTGTAAGTCATAGCTCTGGCAGACTTTTAAAGAAAAACGTACTTTTCAATTAGTATCAAAGCAATCTACAAAACTGCAGGGACTATGAAGTACAAAATTTAAAAGAGCAATAACGAACATTGGTGCAACAACTTTTAATCAACTGCTGTGCCCAAACGCATTAATGCTGTTAAATTACTGCAAACGCAGTAGCTCTAGTGTAAATCATCTTCTTTCACTCAGTGAGATCCCAGACACCTGCTTCCTGTTACTGGTTTATTTTCAGGTCATTACTGCTTCATAGAGCACCAGTCAAATAGTTTACGCAATTATACTGTCGTGCACTTAACAGTTCTATTACATTAATTCATAATTTATATTATTTAGTGAGCTCAGTTTAAAAAGTGCAGCTTTGCTTTTCCTTCTGAAGTGTTTTCATTGCTTTGATATATTTCCAACTGTGCTAGCCTAAATCAACTGGTTAAATAAAGATTCATTTAATCATTAATGAAGTGCCCTGTTAGAATACAGACACTAAGCATGGCAAGTACCTTCTGCAACCTACTGGCACTGGTAATTTGAATTTTGCAGGAAATGAGAAAAACCCAAGCAATTTCAAATATTAAGAGCAAAAGTCTTTGCTGGAAGTCCATACCATGAAATTTGCAGTCATAGTGGATCTTATCACATGAATCTCACACACTCTCCAATTTCTTTTGTATTCATGAGTCATGCTCACCTCTTATTAAAAGGACTTTCCCCAGGTATGACATGAGTGCTGTCTGCTCCGATGAGAAAACTGATGCGGTCATAAAACGCTTTGGCAGCTTGCTGAGATGGAGACTGTTGGCTTTGGCTGATGATATCTTGGGGATCAGGTAGTCCACGACAATAAGGCTGGTTTTGGCAAGAACTCTGCAAACAGCAGTCAGGATCCATACAGTCAACTAGCCCATCTGTTGGCAGAAAGTCACATAAATGAACAAACTCTTCCTCCTGCCTCTCTGCGTGAGAATGAGTCAGCCAGCAGAGAGATTAAAAAAATTATATAGTATGAAAGAATACTCATAATTAAGATTTTAATGAATTCACTTTCAATTAAAGAAAGTGAATTTGTTTCCACTGGGTTCTTAAACTCCCATGGAAATCCATACAAACTGAATATACTCAGTATCATGTAAAAATTAAACTTATTTATTCAACACTTTTCTAAAAACAATTTGAACAAACCAGAAAACGAAGATGCTCAGGCTCTGCATACACTGGTAACTTACAAATATCAAACATTTCAAGTGGGTCTAATTAGCTTTTATGTGAGGTTATTTGGTTTGCTAGAGAAAAGAAGTAAATAACTTCCCCTCTGCTGTTTCCCTCAAGTTTTTTAGCATATCTATGCTGCAAGTAGCTTTAAATATTTCACAACATTTATCAAGGTGGATTCCTTTATACCTTGGCAGAAAGATTTTGTTGCTAGTGGCAAAGGCAATTTCCACAAGTTTTTCACATGAAAATGTATGAGAGAACAAAATCTGTATTTAACATTTAGATTTTATTCTGAATAAACTGATAAGAAATGCTGGCCAGTATAAACAAGATTTAAACACACGGGTGCTTTTATGTTTATGTGCTGAAATATTCACATATGTGGAGCATTAGGTCTGTCACATCACTGGAAATCTAATTTGGTGAAAGATTAAAATCAAGATCAAATTGATAACTACTAATTTGCTGTAAGTAAAGTTGTAAGGAAAACGAGCCTGGAAATGTCAGCTACAGGAAATTTCTAGATGAATGTAATATGGTATCACAGAGCTGATAATTGTTTCCCCAAAAGAACAGCAAGATTGAAATAGCTCAAACATTTTATTATTCACTTTAGATCAGAGAGGGAGCTTGCTTGCTGCACTAAACTGAAAAATACACCAATGCAGCACTTGGAGGAAGGCCATGACTGCTTCTCTCACAAAAGAATCTGCCTTTAGAGTAAAACTTCTTTCTGAAGGGAAAAATATCATCCATTTTTGTTCAATCACATGTTGAAAGAGTGTAAGTAAACAGAGATCTTCTAAAGGTTTTCTTCTTAGTATTGCTGTGCTATGTGGATCAGTTAGAGGATTGGCAAGCTAGTAAAGGACTGGGATTTCTGTTCGTTTGCACATCTGAAGTTCTTATTTAACTCGGCTGACATTGAAATCAGTTCAGGGAAAATAAAAGGGATGAAAAAGGCATCATTACGTATATCAAAGTTTAAACTTTTGTATAAGAAAAGAAAGAACATTCATTTTTCCTGCAATGAGGATATGCCAGAGGGTCATCTTGCCACTCAGACAGACACTCAGGCTGGAGAAATGGGCTGACAGGAACCACATGCAGTTCAGCAAAGAGAAAGGCAAAGTCCCGCACCTGGGGAGGAGCAACCCCCTGCTCCAGAACACAGCTTTGTGGAGAAGACCTTGGGAGTCCTGGCGGACATGAAATCAATATGAGGCAGCAACATGACCTTGCAGCAAAGAAGGCATCAACAACATTCTGGGCTGCATCAGGAGTGTTGCCAGCAGGTCAGGAGAGGTGATCATTTACCTCTACTTAGCACTGGGGAGGCTACACCTGCACACACAGCTCTGTGTGCAGGCTGGGCTTTCTGGTACAGGAGACATAGACATACCAGAGAAAGCTCAGTGAAGGGCCATGTAGACAGTTAAGGGCTTGACACATCTCTCCTATGTGGAAAGGCTGAGAGAGTTGAGACTGCTTAGGCTGGAGAAGAGAAAGCTCATCAGTGTGTACAGATACTAATGGGAGGGTGTAAAAAAGTCCACCTTTCAGTGGTGCCCAGCAAAAGGAAAGAGACAATGGACACAGGCTGAAACACAGGAAATTTGGTCTGAACAGTAGAAAAACTTTTTTTACTGTGAAAATGGTTGGATATTGCAACAGGCTGCCCAGGGAAGTTGCAGAGTCTCCTACAAAACCCAACTGGGCACATTCCTGAGCAACCTACTCTAGCTAATCCTGCTTTGAGCAGGGGGTGGGACTAGATGATTTCTAGAGGCCTTTCCAACCTTGAATAGTCTGTGACTCTTGTGATTTTCTAGTCTCAATCTTGTAAAATACGAAACCCTTTCCTAGCCAAAGTACTGACCTCCCTTGTTGGTTTTAACTCTAGAAGACTGGATCAGTGTCAAAGCTGGGGGTACTGACAGTTAAATACATAGTTTTGGAGTTTTATATATCTGTATGGTCTCCCAGGCAATATCTGGTGCAGTTGCCAAAGAAATGCTCAAATTTCTCCATTCATCTTTGTTAGTTTATAAAAAGGAAATGTACATCTGGAGTATAGTCTGCAGGTCATAAAACTGCATGAGATTGACACCTTCTGAACTAATCAGTTGGAAATGCATTTTTACAAGCCTCTCCACTAACATCAATCAGAGAAAGAATCTCATTTTCACCAGCCAAGATAGAGGGATATGCTGTTTGTTATTTTCCTGTGGAGTTTATCAGTAACTTGCCCAGGCGAGTGACGGATGGTTATGAATCTGGCTCCTTATAACTTGAGAAAACATTTTTCATTCTTTCTCTGTACTTATGTGGCTAGAGCTATCTAGTACTGCTAAGTTGAGTACTCTATTGCACTGTGTGAAGCAGAGTAAAATTTCCCTTCTGAAATGGCTCTGCAAAATTATTGATGAATTTTGTTTGGCCTGAAAAATATGAGACTTAGCTCAACACTGGCTTGTCAGTTATATCACTCAAATATGACAGTGAAATTATAAAGAAAATAGAAACTCCTACAGGCAGCTAGGCAGTCATTATCAGTCTCAGAAGGCTATTTGTATTTTCTTGTTCTAGACTTAGGTCTATACACAGAAGACGTAATGACTACTTTATTGTTTTCTTCCTCAAAATCTAAAGTCTAGCTGTAAAAATCTCGATTTTTACCTTTGCTGCAAAATGCACCAAATTGCAATGGAGCATGGTCTGTTAATAACATTGCTCATTTGGGGAGATTAATAAAACTACCAAAACTCTGCTCTTGTGAGACCCCACCTGGAGTACTGCATCCAGCTCTGGGATCTTCAGAGTAAGAAGGACATGGAATAGCTGGAGCAAGTCCAGTGGGGGGCCATGAAGATGATCATGGGGTGGCAGCACCTCTCCAATGAAAACTGAACAAGTTGGGGTTGTTCAGCCTGGACAAGAGAAAGCTCCAAGGAGACCTTACAGCAGCCTTCCAGTACCTAAAGGAGGCTTCCAAGAGCTAGAGAGGGACTTCTGATATGGGGAGGTAGCGACAGGACAAGGAGGAATGGCTTTACACTGACAGAGGGTAGGTTTAGATTAGATATTAGAAAGAAATTCTTTACTGTGAGGGAGGTGAGGCACTGGAACAGGTTGCTCAGAGAAGTTGTGGACATGCCATCCCTGGAAGTGTTTAAGACCAGGTTGGATGGTGCTTTGAGTAACCTGGTATAGCAAAAGGGGGGTTGGAACTAGATGATCAATAAGGTCTGTTCCAACCCAAGTCTTTCTATGATTATGTGATTAAATGAGAGGAGTCAAGACAGAGGATTCCCATGATGCATGTCTAAAAGATAAGATATATCTGTGGGAGTGTTTGCTTTTGAACAGAGTAAAACTGCTGGAAGGAAGAAAAATAGGGGGACAAAGTAAGTCCTGGGCACAACTTCTGCCAGTGTCAAGGGCAGATGGCAAGCAAGGACCTACATAAATCACATTCTTGGTAAATAAGTTGATTATATATTTATGTAACAAAAATCTCCAAGAAGTGAAATTCAGGGCCTACATAGGAAGAATATAGTTGTGGAGCTATGACTCTGGCCATCCCCCCAGGACAGGCTGGATGACTGGCAAACTAAGGCAAGAGACTGGAAAGCACAGGAAACTGTTTTAACAAACCTCACTTACCCCCATATTTTACAATTTTACTATTTTACAACAGGCTATGGACTGCTGTAAAATGGACTCAATCACAGACACAAAAATGACTGCCTGTAGAAGCAGCCCATCAGAAAGGCCAAAAAAGCACAAGTAGCCCTTGCTTTATTACTAAACTGCGAGCAAGGACCTTGTTCAATGTTACTATTGCATAAGCATACCTACAGTGTACTCAAATTCAGCTTTCCTGTTGGAGTGAAGAAGCCAAAAATCTAAAATATGCAACGCTAAATGAGTTGCCACTCCAGAAAGAAATCTTGGAGTCACTGTGGATAAGTCCTATGGATATATCAACCTAGCACTCACCAGCAACCACAGATGCAAACAAAAAGCTGAAGAATAATGGGAAGTGTTGAAGCACAAACCAGAGTACATGAGCATGCCACTGTATCACTCCTAGTTCAAGTAGATACTTCCTGAGATTTCCTTAGCTTGGGTTATCTTTGAACTTAGCAACTCTTCTGACATTCAAAATATTCTCTGGCAGTAATTTCCTACTTAATTAGCAGCCTATTAATATACAAAAGAAAGTATAAGTTCACATTCACCCTATTAAAGTGTTTTGTTAAGCAATTGCTATTATCCACTATAAGAGAGGAGGTCTTGGTTTAAGTAATCTTTAGGCTGAATTTGTACTACTCTGTGACAATGTTTAGCAGGAACAGGCTATCCTAAACTATGAAAGAAATAAAAAAAATACAGTAGTGCTAAGTATGCTTTGTTTTATTACAGTATTTATTTTCATTTCAGGAAAAAAAGAATATTAATGATCCCTTAAATCCTGCTCGTGGAAGCCTGTAACTACTCTTAATAATTGCACAGGAGTTAATAAAAAGCAAACTTTAACTAAGGAATCTGTTCAATGAAGACTCATCTAAACTAAAGAGTAAACAGCTTATTCTTCCCACAGTAATAACAGAGCATGACCCACTTCGTTAAAGTATAATAATGACACATTTTTTTTTCCCAAGAAGCTAGACTTACTCCACCCACAGAGAGCTTTGACTTTCCCCCTCCTCACGAAGTCATTAGAAGTTTAATTCAGCCTAAGATCTGCTTATTGCACACACTTTCCTTTTGGGCTGCTAAAATGTAAAGAAATTCCAAATCAATCACAGGGGAAAATAAAGAGCAAGCCTTAAAGAAAAAGGAAGTGATTTGCAAGGCTCTCAGAAATCTGTTTAAAAGGAAGATAAGTAATAAACATCCCGTCATATACCAACAGTTTCTAGAAGGGAAAATAATCTATGCCTTGATGCCATTAGGATTTCCTATGGAGAGTATTCCCACTGAGGTCCCTGGGATGCTCATGTTCACAGAGTTTGAACAATCAGTCCCAGAAAAAGCTAGACACTTTTATTAATGAACTGTACTCGTATTATATATGAAATGTATTTTATCCAGCGTAGGATAAAGCATAAACATTAACCACAGCATAATAAATAGGTAACAACTGAGATAACTTTAATTATAAAACCACTGAGCCTAGTAAGATGTAGATCACACTACCCGCAGTCAAGCTATAAATTCAGCATAAGTGCTGAGATAACCTAATCTCCCACAATAAACAAATACACCAGAAGAATCCCTATGCCATTCCTTGTAGCTGTCTGAAATTTTAATGGCTTGCCCGGAGATTAGTGGGCTGATTGCAGGTACTTTTGCAAAGGGAAGAAACACCTCTCCCTCCAGGTAGGTTTCAAAGAAGACTTTCTTTTCCCAGTTCTGTTAGGTATGTTTCCATTTTTAATTTGATTTAATAGTTACATTTTAACCCTTTTCCTCAGCCACAGTCAAAGACTGAAGTGAATATGCTCCGTATCAAAGCATATAAATTAGAGAAATGCCATGGACAAATACCATTATCATGGCAGGCCAACCATGGCAAAACAAGTGTTTGGCCAACCCCTTCCTCATGCATAGCTGCATAATGATATCTGTAAAGGAAATAATGAAAAAAACAAGAAAAAAAGCAACAAGCTATCAGCATTAGCTTCCCCCCCCAAATATTGTTCTTTTTTCTTGAACTTTAAGTTATCCTCTTAGATTGTTCTGCTCCAATTCCTCATTCCTTTTCCCCCTTTCCTCACAAAAATCTATTATTATTTTCAGTCTGAAGTAGCAGTTTCTTTTCCCTTGTTTCATTTACAGCATTCCTGTTCACCTTGCTCCTCTTTCTCCTCCTTCTCCATTACCTCCTCTTGACTCTTTCCTTGGTATGTCACATCATTCTGTGATCTTAAACAATTACCGAATCTGTTTGAGTCTATTACTCAGTTTTCAATGTTTTTTCCCATTTTTTTCCCTACATGATCTTTTTTTTTTTTCCTCCAAGTTGTTTATGCTTCCACATAGTTTCTCCTCTTCCTTGCTTTGTCTCTTTTCATGTTTGCAGGTTTCCCTTTCTTCCGTATCTCCATAATTCCCTGGCCCACAAGAACTTAATTCCCCAAACAGCACATCTCTGCACAGAATCTGTGCCAGGCTCTTTAGGCCCCAAAATGTGCAAAACTGACTCAAAATATGTCATATGTAACAGACAAGGATTACAATTCAAAAGATGTGTACAGCAATAAACAGGAGCACAGTTTTAACAGTGGTATTTATTTTCTTTAGGAAGTAAATGCTGCTGTTATTTATGATTTGTGATGTCTAAGATCCCAGCTGCAGTCAGGATATGAGAGCAAAGAGCCAACCAGCAATTGCAAAGGCATACGCAGTCTAAAACAGAAAGACAAAGTCACAGATGACTTTATCATCATCCAGAGGCCCTAATGGAGTTTTTATCTCTGCTCTGAATCTGAAGGTGTTAAGCAAAAGGAACTGATGAGAAGGGGAAGAAAGACAGACAATAAAAGCATTATGCTGATCTAATATTTTACTGCATCCACATTTAATCTTGTTTTTGTGATTTTTTTAAATGTGATTCTGGAGTCATGCCAAAGTCACAGCCTCTCTAGCTTCGCTAACCTACCGCAATAATTGCAGATTGATTCCTTAAGTCAGCAGCCCTGCCTGCATCTCCCTGCAGATTGTTACCTGCCTCCTGAATGACAGACTGCGGAAAAGTAAGCCAAAAAAAAGACTCTCTGTGGGGTGGGCAACCAATTGTTTCCGGCAATAGTATCATAGGTCAAAATGTAAACTCCTGGTTCAGCCTTTTCTCTTGGGAAAATTTCCTTGTGAGGTCACTGAAATGATGAACTCCTTTCTTTTTTCCCCTCCACAACAGTTCACCGAGTTAAGACTATGTTTTATTCCAGTATAAAAGAACACTGCAGGGAAACTAAGGTGACACCCAACTTTTTCTAAGTACATATCTCACCTGTCATATGCAGCTTGTAAGGCTTTGCTGATATGCCATATAAAAGCACTGGATACCGCAGTGTATTCTTACAGGTACAGAAGCTGGTAAAACATGCGTGTGGTTCTCATGGCAGTATTTAATCACCTGACTGTAAAATCTCTGTTCCTCAACATGTTCTCCCCACAGTTAAAGATCCAGTTGGTATATCTTACCTCCTTCATTGTCCTTACTGTCAGTGCAGAGAGTTTCCATGGCTACGTCACAACCCGCTCCCCTCCATCCTGGCTGGCAGACACAGTGCCAACCATTTTGGTCCAGCGTGCACCTCCCATTGCTGTTGCACAAGCCAGGGCAGCCCTCTGTTGAAACAGACAAAGAAGAACAATCACAAGTAATTTAAATATTGTAATAACATAAAAAGAAAAAAAATACGAACAAGGGACACTTACTGGGAACAGGCCTTAGGAACAGCACAAATACTGTAATTGCACATGGAGTGGAACAGCAACATTACCTGGGGAATGTAATTCTTAACAAAGTGGCATCTTTGATTGGCCTGACACTTGAGACACCACTTACCTGTACAAGCAGGAAATAAATGCACCAATCCTCTAAATACCTGCAGGCCAGACAAAATTAAGTTTGGTTTCTTTTTAATTTTTTTTTTTTTGGCAAACTAACAAGAGATGAGTGCATAGTGCAAACACAGCTGTGTAAAATGGTACATTTTTCTGTACTCATAGAGTAGATTATTATTTGCTCTATGCGGTTGTGGTTACTTACTGGCACAAACGTTTAAGCTCCCTGTTACTATAAACAAATCCCTCCAAATTCTTAAGTAGGAAAATAGGTATGATTTTAGGCACATAATAAAAGAGAATGTTAACTTTATCTGGTCTCAGAGTTGCCGTGTATTCATGTGAAATTACAGTGCGTTAAATAATTGCACAAAGTATAGGCCAGTTTTAATGACTATACTTTATGCCAAAAGTACATTCCTTTTCACAGAATAAGCAAAGCCCAGGAAATAGTGAAGCAGCTTAGCATCTATTCTAACAAACATTAGGATTCAGGCTGCATACGGATGGGACAGGACCAACAGGATTTCCAACTAAATGTAATAGCTGTGCGTATTTGATTACTTAGGACGGACAAAATGAAATACCATAAGGACCACAATAAACATTGATAGACTGAACAAAAACACGGTAGTGACGTGCTTCAAGACAGATAGCAGAGAGTGATTTTTTGTGACAATCTCCCTAAGGCTTTTGTGCTGTTACCTTTATATCCTATCTTGTCTGCTTTTATGGCCAAGGAGGGAAAATTTGGGAAACAATTAACATAATTTAATATATCCAAAAATCGATAATTGTTTTCAGTCTAACATTGCATTAAAAAACAGTATCTGTCACTTCCTAGTGATGAAATCTGGCATGCAGCCAACATGATCTATATGAGGATGACAACACTATAAATATGTAATTTTGGTGTTTCTTGTCTATGACTATGATAAGACACTGACAGAAGCAAGTACAGATGTGGCACTAAGTATCTTATGAGAAAGTGGCTACAAATCAGGTTTTTCTGGACACAACAATTTTCTGTAAACTTTTATCCAAAAGCCCTATGTAACTGGGTAAACAATTCTTCACTTTTTGAACAACTATCTTTGTGAACTAACTTACTGTTCCATTTTGGTTAACTTCAGTTGAGTGTAGAGCAGTCTTTCAGAAGTAATAGTCTACTTTTTTTTCTTTTAAAGATTTTTGAATTTACTGACTCCTTTCAACCATGTAGCTCCAAATTACAAACATGCCCAGAAAAAAAGTTATAAAGGGTGCTTAACTCTTGTCAAATCACTCTCAGAAGGGAGAGAATCAGGAAAACAGGGATGCTACAGTTATGGATATTGTGCCATCATACCAGGCTGAAATTAATTTTGCTACTCTTCTTACTTTTTCAGACTGCAGCTGCTTATAGTATTTGTTAATGTACTGAGATCTATTTTTTTCTTAATATTCTTCTAATTGATTTATGGAAGACTTACATATATAATTGAAAAACTGACAGAGCATTTTAGGAGTCAACTGGGTACACTCAAGACTTATTGTGTGAAAGCCTGGATATTGCCATCAATATTGCCATATTCTAGTGTAAAAAAACCCACAAGGAATAGAGAAAGATACTCAGGGAAAGAGGGGTAGGAATATTTTAAACATTTTTCTAAAACAATTTTTCACCGTAACTGAAGATACAAGAATCTTTGCTGTTTCATGTTAGGTTTTTGCATCCTTGAACATCTTAACTGAAAATGTTGCACAGACTATAAAAGATTTTTCTAGACTCATAGAAAATACAAGTCATAATTTCCTATAGATTTTCTACATTCAGATAATCAAAAGCTTATTAGCCTTGGGTATTTTATTGATCTGTCTGTATACAAACACACACATCTCTATAATTAATCTGTTCTTTAGAACTAATGACACTTGTACTGTGACGAGTATTGCTTCGCTTTGTTTCCTAAATATTTAGGGTTTTAAAGGTAGAGGTCCAATGACAAAACTAACAACAACAAAAAAAGTTCCAAACAGCAAATGAATACTATCTTCAGTTATTGGTTCAGATAAAATCTAATACATGTATACAGTTTGTATATAAATGTATAACTACTGATAAAGTGTTACCATATAAGAGAAGTAAAATTTTAATTTGAGCTGAGTTGAAAGCCATATGAGTTATATATATAATCCATGGAATGTATGCAAGAGAAGATTCTTTTGCCCAGACTAGTATGGTTTTAACTATATATTTATATAAAAAAAAATATGTAAGCATAGGCATGTCATCAAAGAGCAAATATACAGTACCTTTCACTATCTTATCCAAATAGTGAGCTTGAGAATTAAAAAGAAAAAAAAAAACAGACAGACATTTCAGAAGTGTCACATAAAACAAGAATTGTTCAGAATTCACATGCAAATCAAGCAGGTGCACCTGACATGAGAGGTCTTACATTACAAACTGAAAATGTATTTCAAAGCTTTTAAAAATGCAAGAAATTCTCTTTTCAGCAAACATTATCATGATTTAATGAAACTATTTTAGAAACCAGGCCTGCAGAAGAAAAAGAGATGCTACCTCTCTGAGACTACATTTTTCTTCTGAATTCTCTTCACATGCTTTGATTTTTACATATAACAAAAACATAATTAAAGCTAGCTAAAAATTCAATTTTCAACACAATGTAAGAGCAATTCCTTAGTTTATAAGCTTTAAACACTGACCATGCGGGAAGATCTTTGATTTGCAGGTCACATACGACAGCACAACCATCACACTATCTTAATTCTCATTGGATTAACAGGATTTTTAGGAAGGTTTTTTTTTTTCAGCTTCGTTTCAGCCACAGTTATTCTTCTGAGCACACAAAGCAAGTACATAAAATAAGTTGGACTGTGTATAGAGGGTGGAAGAGGCTGTAGTGGGGTTAGTAGTGTGGTGATCCATTTCATTTGAAAAAAACGGGTAAAAATTAAACTTAGGCTTCAGAAGTATAACTATAAATAACATGGTATATACAAGAATAGCAAGACTTTTTTTTTTTGTAGGTTATGACAAATTTTCACAAAAAATTTGAGAGGCAGATGGATGAATGACATACACAGCATAAGACTGATTTCAAGCAGCAGGTCCTACTTTTAATACATGAGACACAGCACAGATGGGTTACATGTTCCCTCTTTACTCGCAGGAAACACACATAAACTGCAGTTGTATTAAAGGGGTTAATGTCATACAGCAAAACCACACAGGACAGGTCCACCACAGGCTATGAAACCCAGCCATCAAACCCCACCACAGGTGATGGGATATTACAGACCACCGCACTTGGGACATGCCAATGCTGGATACAATCCCCTGTTTTTGCTGTGGACAAGGTCTCTCTCAACACAGCCCTCAGGGGTTCTCTCCACTTCAAAATGTGACCTTTTCTAAATCCCTGATGGAGGATGGTCCCTGTCTGGCAGTTCTCTGTCACCTGTTAAGATTGCTTTGGATGGGTAAGAAAAGCATTTCCAACTATAGCCTTTCGTCCAGTTTGAATGAATGGGAAAAAGCTCCTCTTGAGTCCAAGCAGGGAGGTGATGAGAGACATATTATCACAGAAGCCACAGTCACTGCTATGACTGAGAGACGGAAACTTTCTAGTCCCTTTCTCTTAAAGAAAGTGTCAGGTGTCCACTGCACAGCTTTTTTTTTTTTTCCCTATAATGGTAAGGTTAATGTGAGACAAAGTAAGAAGATGAAAACATCAATTACAGAACACTTAGAGCAGCAGCAACAAACTAAGTAGCTTTTCACATTAACCACAAACAAAAAGAAAAGTGATACAGCTGCATTTCAGGGTGGATCAAATTCTTCTCTTACTCATCCAGGAAAATTCCCCTTGCTCCTACATTGCTTAAAACACGGTGTAGTATGCGTGGAGGAAAAATCAAGCTTTATTTCATAAAATGGAAGCAATTAGGTCTGTCTGGGGAATGCATCTGTTCACCAGTAAAACATTAAATGCCTCTACAAATGTAGGGATAGATAACAAAACAGAACATTAAAAAAACTCCTAAAAGCAACTGAAAATAGTCCCTTCAATCCCACATGCCCCCACATGCTATTTCCGTTCAGAAATCCAATCTTCATTAAAAAAAAAAGTAAGAAAATGCTCTTTAAGATTTTTTGTATCCAGTAGTCTTATAAGAAGTCAGTTCCAGAACATGAAACTATAATGCTCAGAAAACAAGTTCTACCTTCCAGCATCCTTTTAGTCATAGTCACTTGACAGTAAGGACAGCTTTAGAAACTATTTTGGTTAATATGCAGCATTGTAGAAAAATCATAAAGCAGAAAATGAATGACCAAAAATAGCATAACTTTGCAGTGAAGTTTAACCAGCCATGCTGTCTTCCTTGTCTTCACAGCACTACAACTGAAAGAGGAATGAACCTATGTGGAATTACAAAATACAAGCCTTTTTCCCTCTGTATAGAAAATTCCAGGTGGGATTTGGAGCACTTCAGTAGCATGAAGCATCTCAGCAGGTGCTCCTTGGCAAGACACTTACACATTTGGCACATATAGGTTACGTTATGTCCTTTAGAAGTCTAATTACAGATCAGGCAAAGTACCTATAAGGGTTTTCTTGCAGAGTTTAAGACTGTGCTATTTAAAATCTTGCTATTATTTCCAGGAGTAGAAGGACTTCATAAGATAGCACCAAATAAAACAAAGAAAAACAAAAATGAAGATACAAAATTTGTATATTTTCTAGCCTAATCAAAATCCAAGAAGATCTAAGTGGCATTCAAAATTCATACAACATAAAATATCAATGATGCTATCAATCTATGTGGATATTTATATAAATATGCAGCAGAAAAATCTATTCTATAAAAAACAGTCAAACAAATTCACATTTAACAAAGCATATTTCATAATCAGTCAAAACCCTGACTTTTTTTTTTTTTAATGTAATGTCTCCCATTAGTTTCCTATCAGAGATGTCAATGTCTTCCTCATTTATACGCTACTTCCTCCAGGTATGACAGAACAGCCTAAGAATAAAAAATCCATATTAAATCCATTTATTCCAATCAGCTCCTGTTTGAA
The DNA here is from genome assembly GCF_003945595.2 of Pipra filicauda. Lineage (NCBI taxonomy): Eukaryota > Metazoa > Chordata > Aves > Passeriformes > Pipridae > Pipra > Pipra filicauda. Next base: position 2,555,318 of record NW_024104842.1, read on the forward strand.
TCAGCATGAGTCACATACCCATTGATTTGATGTTCCTTAATTGATACTTATAACACTGCTTTATTCTGATTATTCTGTCATAAAGGATTATAACAGTGATATGCTTCTAAATGCTGTATAGCAAATTTATATCTCTCTTACTTTACATTATTATCCTCCATCAGACATCTTCACTTATCATAGTCTTTGTAACCTGTACGCTAGACTACAACATGCCACATATTTTTGTAGTGTATATATAGTCCCGTTACAGTTTCAACTCAACAGATCCACAAAAGTCATGAGTCACTTTGCTCCAAGAGCAGAGTTGACCTCACAGTACCATCAGACATAAAGCAAAAATACAAATGAATGTGACCAAAGCCATATTGATCGAGGTCAGTCTAAATAAAAAACAACTTTTAAGGTTTTTTGCTTCCTACACCTTGAAAGTGAGAGTCAAACTCTTGTCTCCTCTCCACTATTACTATCAGCTTTCTCCCTTCCTTACTGCATTACAGCCTCTTTGTCTAAAAGAAAACAGAAAGGAGAAATTAGGAAGAGAAAAGATGGCTGAAGGTAGGGAGAAAAAAAAGAAGAGATGATGAAGAAATACTTTTAGTACGCAGCAACAATGAAGAATGGAATGCTGTTCTGCTCCTCTCAGAGCAAGCTCTGCTTTGTTTACTCTCCCCATCTCCCACAATTCATTATAGCAATTCCCATTCACTGGTGAACAGCTGCATAAGCATCTTTGCTGCTAACACAAACTCCATGCTCTACGATACCCATTTTCTACAGGAACATGTGAACACCGTATCTTGCATCAGTCATGTCTGAACTTCTACATAACCTTGCACCAAGTGTCATATAAGGAAATAGCAGGTTTCTCTTGAAATAAAAAACTCCTATAAGCAGACTATGGTATGTTGGTACTGTACTGTTTCCCTTAAGTGTTTATCTATTTGTTCAGAGTTAAAAAGCTTTAATATCTTCACTTATTAATTTTTAATTCAGGCAATGATTGATTTATGACTACCTGTGAAAGTTTTCTACACTTATTCCTTTGTGAATGTACAGATCTAACAGTCCTCATTCAGTACTCCTTCTCTCACAAACAACAAGCTGCTGATGCCTTTGTAGCAGGCACACTATGCTAACCTAAACAAAGAAGCAACTGTTCTCGCATAGACTTTTCTGTCACCTTCCTTCCTAAGTAAAAATTATTTAGTATAATATCTTCATACTACTGGTATGAAGAGAATATATTCTTATCTCATTTTACCAGTGAGTAACTAAGGCATAGAAAGAGAAAGCGAGAAGTCTCCATCCACTTGGCTACAAACACCTATGATGCGATTTTCCAGAATACTTAGAATTATATAGGATATAATACACAAACCAGTATTTTAGCAAGTCTTGTCCTCAGGAAGTGAATAACGGTCAGAGAACACTTCTTTAAAGTCTGCATTTGTGAACAACTAACAGAAAACACATGGTAGAATCAAGGGTGGAATCTAATTCTTCAAAATTGTCCTTAACCAGGAGATCACCCTGTCTCTTGTTATGAACATTACTTCTTACTCCCTGTCCAGCCAAGCAGTAGCAGGGGTTGAGGCACACAGTTCATCAACAGTTTCACAGACACTTGGCAACAGAAAACTCATTGTAAGCTTTAGGGAGAATGCAGTTTGTAAACAGGTTTTGGTGCTTGTTTAGGAGGAACTGAGTACAAAACTCAGAGTTGACAGCTCTGGTCTGACCTCTCTAATCTATTTAAGGTTCAGTCCATAGTGGTTTACTTCTCCTGACATGGCTAGCAGATCACCCTTATTTTCTCTCATTTACACCCAGCCACAATTTAACTATCCTGACAATGAAAACGCCTTTTGAACATAAAACCCCAAATATCCCTCATAATATTTAAGCCCAGTATTTCTTATCCTATCCACAGCAGACTTAGGGAGTAGCATATTGATTTCTTTAGGCAACTGCTTTTACTCCCGAAGAGCGACTAAAAAAAAGCCAGGCATCCATATGCAAATTCTGAGGAGCTCCATGCCTCTACCAGAAAACTCAGAGGAGTCCAGAATTCATAAAGTATTAAAACTACTGTTGTAGCCTGTCTTCAGAAAGGTTCACTCATGTCAAATTCACTACAAATTCAAATCCACTACAGTCTTCTCTTGAGTCTTTTCTGTCTGGCAAACTGCTTCCTATCTTGGATTTGTGCAGCTGATTATTCTTACTTAAGCACAGAACCCAGCATTTGTTGAATTGCACCTTATTTTTCCGCATAGTCTGTGCTATTTGTTAAAGTAATTTTAAATTCTTGTCCTGTCTTCCAAAGTGCTGGGGGGTGACAGGCTTTGGTATAATTTGCAAATGCAATTCCTTCTATTCATCACTGAACATTACTGAAAGCACATGTTCTACTGTAAGCAGCTCATGGTCGTCATCCATTCTCCGAGTTTTTAAGAACCTTGTCTTCGACATACCATATGTTCAGAGCATTGCTGCCAATAGAGAAGGATTACAAACACTCTTCCCTTTTGATATGTTTTTACTCCTAAATTGCCATTTTGCCCTTCTTGTAAAGGAGAGAACATGGATGGAACTATAGTTTCACACAATTTTATTTCTTTTCCTCCATACACAGGCCAAAACATAACCCTCACCCTGAACTCATGCCTTCTTCATCATTTATGCACTTCAGGTATCTGCAGAGAGACCTGATTTCACTGCAACTTATCCCTTGCCAGAAATGCAACCGTTCTTTGCAGCAACCATTTATGGGCTTTTACACACAAAGGCATATCTGTCCTTTAGATTTTTGTTCTGGAGACCATCATGATTTCTCATCATCATTACTGGAAAGCCACATATACCTTAGAATTAAAGGTTCAGTTACTTTTAAGGATGTAGTAGACATAGGAAATTTGGAACTGCCAGTAAGTTCATGAGCAGTGTTGTTTCCCATTTAACACCTTCTAAATCCTCCAAGAGGATTTAGAAGAAAGTGTATATGCCACTAAGGCGTTAAAACTACCCCACATGTACAGGCTGAAAGAGTTCAAATGTCCATTTGAGACCACTGACAAACCTGTGAAGACCTGCCTCAGAGGCAGGTAAAACCTAATGCTTACTTTAAGAACTGCATGAGAGGTGAATTTGGCTTGAAAACATATTAGGGGATGGATCAGGATGGGAAGCATTACTGTTTCCATCTTTATTCCTCACTGGAAGTATTTACAGAATGTGTCTGACCAGCACGCAGCGTACAAAAGCACCTACTCCCTGGCCACTTCAGCTCAAGTAAGCTTTGCAACATGCTTTAAAATTCTTCACATCTCAGAAAATGCTGCTGTTCTCTGAAAATGTGCCAAACTTGAACTTCACAAGTGGTCCCCATTTAAATGCAAATCAACTAATTAGCAATTAAAAGTACGCTAACAGATAATCTGTATTTGAGATACTTGGTCTTTAAATGTGTTAAGGCCCACTTTTTTTCAGTTCCAGAAACGTGTGCACTACTTTAAATTCACCTGCTAATTGAGTATTTTTATGGTTACCAAATGGACAAATATTTTGCATATTCAAGGCTTGGCCTGGATAATTAATAACATGACCTTTAGGCCCAGGAAAGATCAAAAGCAAATTTGTTCTAGATTTCACAAAATCTTTCTAAACTGTAGCTATCAGTGCTCTGTGTGACAAAAAAGTCATCATCTCTTTTTTTGTGGGGCTTTAGCATTGAGGGTACTGGTATAAATATTGTTGTGAAATCCCAACTGCAATGTAGTCAGGTGTTTTGAAAGTAGGATTTCACTGTCAATACTGTGGTGAACTAATTGATATTGGATAGAATTAATTTTGAATATTTGGTTGATTTAATCTGATAAAGGACTGTTTGAATGTCAAAGGTCATACCTTAGCTCAGATACAATCTTAGTTTTAAGATGAAATTTGTACTCAGGTATAAATCCATGAACTCATAACTAAAGAAAAACATAAATTTAGGAATTTTGATAATTACACAACATATTCATACAGCAGAAATTATTCCAATTTAAGGGACAAAAATTTCCTTCTAATCAAAATTCTAAAATTTCAAAAGAATCTTAAAATTTATGAAGAATTCCCATGAATGCATTAAGGTACATTAAATATGTGACACATTAAACCACTGTGAAATGTAAATACTGTCAGAAATTTCAACTCCAGAGAAAAGTAAACTATACTTGGCAACTGGCATCAACACTAAAATGACGGTGGTGATTGTAACACTGGTTATCCATGCTGCTCTCCAGCTAACATGCAGATGTGGAGAAGACAGATCAAGCCCTCCAACTGGTCCATGACTTACTCTGTCAAGCCCAGGTGTCAAAAATGTATAGTGCAATGACATATAGCCATATCAATTTTCCTATAAGCACTTTGTTTAATTAGCTGGAGGAACACATTTGTCTCTACTTGCTCTCCGATCCATAAAGAGATAAAGTGTCATTTCCTTGCAGTCATATTTGAAATCTGTAATATAAGGAGCCCTAAGCTAAACACGTGAAGAGAACAGGTGCAGACCATATAACTTACTGGAGTAGATGATGTCTTAGTGTTCCTCAGCACTAGCTGTATTTCTGTACTTACGCTGGTCACAGAGAAGACCAGCACAGAGGTGCCTTCATGTACGTCCCTAGTCAGAAAACCACTTTAAGCAGTCACCAGAACAGAGTCTGTGCTAATGGAAACACACTTATGGGAGTGTGCTCTACATGTTATTTTTTTCTTATTTCTGAATATCTAAACCAGATGACTTTCCTGTTTTTCTGGCTAAAATAGCTGAAACTAGAAACTTCTTGCTGAAGAAAACTTTTTTTTGGTTCGACTGGTTTGAATGGCATGCTACTGTCTTTTCATGAAAAGAAAAGGGTTAAAATAAATACTTTGCTGTCATTTGCTATTTTTTTTCCTCAACAAAATTTTAGGGGAAATTGTTAGAAGATAAACCAATTAGATCCCGATTCTCACTGGAATATAAACACAGGCTGTACACTTACTTCTCAGTGGACCACCACTGGATTGGATTTTCAGTTCTGTATACCAGGTAAAGTAGCCTCATGCAGCACTCAAAAGTAGCATGGAAGTACCATGATGCTAACTTTAGCCCTCCTGAGGGATTAATATGAATGCTTAATGACATTAATCCACATGTACCTCATTTATGTTTAACGATATGCTTTCCATGCACACATATTTAAATATTAATTTTGGATTGAAAGATAATCGTTCAACATGATAACAATTAAACAGCTGTAACCTGTCTTGTGTTAAGTAATGGAGCTGCAGGCAAGCTTTATAAACAGATGGTCTTACCCACCCATGCTTAATGTTAAAGACATTTAAAAAAGAGGTGTTGACAATTCTGAACAAGAAGGCATAGTTTTAATGCAAATTGGCCGATTTGCAATGTAGATTACGCTAAAACTAATTTAGTCTATACAAAAAATTAAGCTGCATTGTAAAACTGAGATATTACACAGCACATGGATACAGGAGGTTCCCCACCAACATAATTATTTACTAATTTCATTCAGCTAACAGAGTTTAATGGAAAAGCAGCTGGAAAAGTATTCATATTTATGGGCTCCCTATGACAGTTACTTAATATACTCATGGTCCATGACAGTTATCTCACAAAAAATAATAGACTTTCTGAAACAGTATCTGTTCTAATCTCACAAAACAACTACTCAGACAGGAGAGGGTCACTGAACTCATTGCAAGCCAGAAGAGAAAGGAAACAAAAACATACTTTAGTACAACTGTGTTATGAAAACTTAATTACAGAGCAAATTTTCATCCAGGCTATCACCTGGGCACCAGCTATGCATGCATGGTCTTGTATCACACTGAAATGCAGACTGAGTTTCAAAAAAATAATACGGATGTTCACCTCAGACCCAAGAATGTCACTTCCAGACTAAATAAAAAATTGACAGCTGATTTTCCATCATTTTGCAGCAAACCGTTGATTTAATCTGTTTTCATGGGGATACAGGAAATGGCAAAGCATTACATTAAAACATTTTAGCAGGGCCTGTTGTGACCGGACAAGGGGTAATGGCTTTAGACTGAAAGAGGGTAGATTCAAACTAGATTTAAGGAAGAAGTTTTGTTCAGTGAGGGTGGTGAAACACTGGAACAAGTGAGAGGTGGTGAATGCACAGAAGGGTGGTGAATGCCCATTCCTGGAAACATTCAAGACCAGGCTGGACGAGGCACTGAGCAACTAAATCTATTTGAAGATGTCCCTGCTTACTGCAGAGGGAGTTGATCTCTAAAGGTCCCTTCCAATCCAAACTATTCTGTGATCCTATGATTTTATGATTAAAGTTCTCAGGAGGGAAAAGATGTTAAGCAAATGAGGTGCCTTAAATTGTTTAGAATGTGAAATATACATAGACAGTGTTTAGTTCAAACCTGTAAGATGTTAAACAATACCACCAGGTCTTGAGTTTTGTTAATTCTCATTAGATTCATTTTATCAAAATACTAAGCACACACTTATCTGATGAAGATCTTTGATATAAATATGTAGAAGTATGTGTTCAGAGCAAAGGGAATGACTCACAAGTGTGGCTGACATCAAGTGTGGTATTAAGTTGGAGCTACCCTGTGCCAAAGACGTGTCATGGAACAGTGGATATCAGCAACACACATCAGGTTCACCGCATTAGTCAAATCAATCTTCCCCACCTTACTCTACACATTGCTTCAAACAAATAAAAAAATCCCCACTTTACTTAGTCTATGATGCTCTCTATCACAAATCAAAGTATATAAAATACATATTTATATTATTTTGCAAATCCAGTCCTCCTCAGCTTTACGGAAACGCTGAGATTTAACGCAGGTAAGCAGATATCTAATTTTTTTTCTGAACAAAAAAAGCAAATCTTTGCAATCACCTATGATTTCGCTTCCCAACATTCTGAAGTTTTGAAATAAAAAAAACCAACACAACAAAAGGTATCTGGGAGCTGAGAGCAATCAGAATTTCCTTTGGCTAAATTCCATTTGAATATTTTGAAATATATGTAAAAATCAGCATAACTCAAAAAGCAATCAAGGTTTAAAGGATATTAGAGAGAAATAAAACTGAGGAGTACCTTGTTTTAATTAAGGAGATAGGTTTGTTTTTTCCTTCACTCTACCTTTGAACACATCAACTTACAACATTTAACCAGTGGGTTAACTGAAAATGAGACTGGACAGATAGTCAGTATTTAGAAACATATAAAAATCATTAGCTGAGATGCAAAAATTTTTTTACCATTTTAAACAGCATTCATGCTTCACAAAAATACCATAAACTCTTTGAACAAAGGAGTTATGGATTTAGATGATTCAGTATACATTCCAGTTAGCGCCCCCATGAGTAATGCATACATATCTATCCCATTCTTTACATCCACCTAGAGATCTGGAGGTCTATTCCTTTCCCAAAAAGTGAATACAGTCAATTGCCTTTAAGATTTGCAACTTCTTTGGAATATTCCTTTCCCAAAGAAGTTGTAAATTTTGGCTGTTGCCCTTCACAGGCTTCCAGCTAATAGCTGCAACAAAGAAACACATTTGCATTTCTAAAGTACTTCACAGTATGGCAGCTAAATTGTTAATGACTTTCAGAAATAAGAAGAGTGCAATTGTTTATTTTTAGACATATAAAGGCAGAATGAGCGGGAGTCTTTCATATGCATAACACAAATGATGTAAAGATTCTGCTACTAAGTCGAGAGCTGTAAGTGGCATAAAATGCCTGGGTTACAAATGGAGGGTGACCATAAGAAACTGGTTTGCATAGAAAAGCATTCTGAAGTCCCTTGTGTTCTGAAATTTACTGCTCAGAAAGACCTATTACCTACTGTAGGGCGGGTGAGAGAAAAGCAATTTGACTCTTCATCTGCCAAGCTGAGGAGGCAGCAATTTTTACCCCACAAAGAGTAAGTACTCTTGGAAATGAGCAATAAAATAACCTGGCTTCTCTGTAACACTGGGCTCCTGAAAAAAACAGCTCAAAAAAATAAATATAACAGCAGGCTAGAGCTTGTACCTCCTTACTTGTATTGGAGGCTGTAAGGGCAATAATAACTAATCAAACTATCTTAACAGCAGCAGCCACAAAGTAGACACCCATTTAAAGAATAAACAGGTGGGAAGACAGACCTGCTCGCCCAGTGCTGAGGAAAAACTTGTTTGTGCTTAATATGTTGGAAAAATTGTTCAAGAGCAGTTCATCCGTATATAACTACAACCCTTGAAACGCTGCCAAGGTCAGTGAGACCAACAGCAGAGCAATCTGCTGAGTAATTGCTCCTTGGCAAGTTAAAGCAGTCAACGGAAAGGCTTTATCCTACTTCTAAATATTTACTTTCTTTTATTGTTCAGAAAGCAGTTCTCTCCCCATCTCTCTACTCTCTTTGTCAGCATGTTTTCTGGAAGCTCCTCAAAAATGTTAACCCTATTGATTCTCCCTGTGATTCTGCAGATGCACCTTGATTCGTCCTCTTTCCTATGTCTGAGCAGTATCATTAGTAAATAATAATAATAATAATAATAATAAAAATCAATTGTGATTGCTGTAAAAAATAATTCACAAGTCAATCTTACTACTTTCACACCTGACTCCCTTCTACAAAACAAAACCTTGCCTCATCTTCCTGGTGCAATGATGTGGTTATCAGTTAATATAGTTGTAACAGGCCCTCGATTTCCCTGCCCTCAAAGCTCCCACCACTGCTTCTCACGAACACCAAGCACAGCAAACCCACCCACCTCTTAGGCAGGGCTATAAACGAGCCAGGAACGCAGCTTGGGTTTTACTATTTTCAAAATACTCGTGCCTCAGTGATGGCTTAGCTATGCTAACACATCCAGAATTAGAGTCCTTCCAAAACTTCCATGAAAGTTAAGATGCTCCAGCCTCTTTTTAGCTTGTGCTAAAAGCAAATAATTCCATATTCACATCTATCAGCTCCACTGCTGTTAGACCTACCATCCTATCCTGTTGCTTCAGCTACATCACCTCTTTTAACTGTCTTTCCTCCATGTCTCCAAACATAAAACTATGTGATTTTTAATTGAATTGTTTTTTGACTCTTCAGACTGTTCGTGATTTCCTCATCACTCAATGTTACACTTGCCTTTGTCTGACCTGTGGCTACCTCTTTTGCTGCCTATTCAATCCACCTCTAAGTCCTTAGCCATGATGTTTCTCATACTTGGGAGATGTGTCCCATAAATACTTCAGCCGCACTGTTACTCGTGTCACAGCCTTTGATAAGCTTTGTACACCTAAGTACAAACTAGACATCTCTTGCATGTAAACCACTGCCAGTTCCTTTGCCTGTGTTTCCTACCTGTTGCCATGCAATAGTTACAGACCTGCAATGTTTTGTACAAAGGGGAATTAGTGTGGAAGGGAATTTCTTAGCACCACAGCTCCACTTTTTCTTAGTCTTCTTACTTACATGCATAATTTCTCATGCCAGCTCACTGTCAAAGCCTGCATAGTGGAGAGGGATATCCTACTGTATATGGGACATACGGACTGTAAATAACTGAGTACGGAAAGCTCCACTGATAAAGGCACAGTAACTTCCAAAGTTTTTCAGGTACTAGAACTAACTTGGTTACAGAAACACAGAAGCTGTAATAAGGATGGCTTCTTCTCAATCAGCTGTATTAAACTGCTGTTACATTATTAACATGTAATAAATTTGAGAGCATTCTAAAATAGAACACTATGTTGACAGGAAGATAATTTTGGGCAGCTATATCACATTTATTATATGGTGGAAGCAACATTTTTGCGTAGGCAAGTCACTTTATAGAGCTTCTTCTCCTTAAAAGAAAAAAGAAAAACAATAGGAAGCTTCATTTCCAAAAGACACAAAGCTATCACATAAAAACAGAAAAGCACAAATCAAGTAATATATTTACAGTTAAAAATAAAAGTAACTTCCTCCTCAGAGAAAGGCAGTTAAAGGGAAAAGATTGAAAAGGAAATTCTTCCACCTTGTTTTCATAGCACACTAGGTACAAAGAACTCATGAGCCATTATATAACCATTTCCTTTCTTAAAATATCAACTGCTTTCCACAGACTAACATGTGCTAATATTCTGTTTGAAGAAACATTCTTCAAAGTAATGCACTTCTTATTCAGACATGGCCAGCAGCGCTGGCTGTTTGAATTTTGCAGCGAAGACAGCGTAAAGCATAGCCGGCCTACCAATGGTACAGTGCTCTCCGTTCCATCCCTGGCTACATTCACACTTCCCGTCTTTGCAGGTGCCATGCTCCGCGCAGCGGGGATGGCAGGCTCTCTGGTTGCAGGCTGTGCCCGTCCAGCCCTCCTCGCAGCGACACGTGCCACCCATGCACACACCGTGCGTGCCGCAGTCCACGGAACAGATTTCTGCATTTGAGAGGAGAGAGGGGGAGAAAAGGGGGCAGAGAGTACAGGGGAGAGAGAGGGTATGTATTAATTAGCATTGCTACATTTTAATTCAACATGTGAAGAATAAAAAAGGCAAAATATTTGAAAGTTAAATCAAAGGAATTTACTGTGAAAGACATTTTTATGTAAGATCCAACAGAACAGAGAGTACAGTTTTATCTTTGCTCATGGTCACTTAGCCAGCATACTTTAGTGATGCTTAAGCATTCACAGCTCTTTTGCTATCTCTGAGTAATTTTCAATCATGTTTTTTGTGATCACATATATCTTAAGAATAACTGTTTTTATCTTAGATTACATGGCACTTAGACGTAGCTGAACTTACACTGTACTCACAGTGACTAAATGTAACATATACCTAGATCATTGTGTGTTCTGAGTGAAAATCTAATATGATGAAGTTCATTTTAACAAGGTTTCCCCTCCATACCCTTCTCCCTGTTTTCTTTCGAAGTTAAAATGTGCCATTTCTGACACATTTTTTCATTATAAAGAATCAGCCTTAGTGAGACAAATTATTACTATGCTGACACACTGACATATCTGTTAAATATAAAAGATGATTCTCTTTTACTTTCAGTAAATTTGTATCAGTGACAGCTATGAACAGTCTGGTTTAAATAATAGTTTGTTAAAAAAAATAAATCAACATACAGCAATTTAACTTGTCATTTACATATAGTAACAGGATCTTGTATCTGATAGAATAATTGAAAAATATATTAACAGCCAAAGGTAGTCAGAGCCCAAACAACGCATATTAAGTCTCAGCTAATACAAGATGATAATTTAGACTGCTAGATTTTGCATTTACAGTTTTGGTTCATTTAGTCAGATTCCAGCAAACTTTACTTCTGCTAAGCAAACAACAGAAAACCAAGAGGAGATACAATACAGCCTAAGGGACTTCTTTAATTTCTTGGCATACAGCTGGTTGCAGCCATGTACTGGTTCACAGAAGTGCTGTATTTAGTTTTTGTTTTCTTGTAAAAGACAACAAGTAACTTAGGAATAAAAGATCAAAACTATTTTTAACAGCAAAAGAAGATTTCATCAGTGCAGGAAAGGTTTCTAGCTTCCCAATCAACAGTGTTATTCTTCCGGCTGTCTCAAAGTGCTGTGGAACATTAAACAGTATCGAGGAGCTGCGATATTTCCTGTAAGAAACAGCCCAAAACCTCTGTGGAGAAAGACAGCTGTGATTTCCCCCTCCCTTTTTTTTGCCCCTTATATAGCATTTTATATCTACTTTGAATTAAATTTTTGATTAAGAGATGCAAGATGGTTTGGTTAACTTTAGGAGGCACAAAACGTCAACGCAGCTCCAAGAAAGAAAGGTTTATTTCTTTTCAATCTAATCAATTTTTCATTAGGGTGAAGGTGTTTATCAGCTTTTAGCACACTAGCTTTGAGCAAGATGCGTCAATCTTTGTAATGAATTTATTAATTAGAGCTAATTTAATTGAAGTGGAATTGAAGGGCTAATTAACGGACAAACTGCTGATGAAGATAGAGGAAAGCTCTGCTGATTTCAAACCTATGAAACCCTCTGATGGAAATAACTCATTCTTTTCTTCATTGAGCAATTTAACAACATGTTTATGGGCAACATTTACTTTTTTAGTGTACTACTCTGAAGGTCGTTTTGCACAGCTTCTGCAAATAATCTGCACACGGTTTTACAAAGCTCTTTTTTGAGCATGACATACTTGAAATATTTGAGATTAGAAACATTTTATGTTATTTTAATGACAAATCATTCCTTGAAACATAAGTAAAAGATGAAGCATAATTGGTCATCAAAAAAAAGTGTAGAGAACATCGTGTCAATAAATAGGGGATCCATGTTTTGTCTGAGAAGTAGGAAGGGTCTCTCATAAATAGTCAGTTTTAGTGCCAGAAATGCTCAGAGAAGAATTTTTTCTTCTAAACAAATTTCACAGAAGACAACATTTTCTTCTGTCACTTTTTCTTGAATGTTTGGAACTCTGTCCTATCACTCTTGTATGCATAAAACATAATGGAGTATCACAGATCCTGGTCAGGAAGTACATTTGTTTTAAAAAGATGGTTCCTCATGAAAAAGTTATATTTATTCATAAGCTGGCATAAACCCAGCTAGCCCATGTGTTCAGTTTTCATTAACAAAATGTCTGAGTTCTTAGGTGAACTGGTTTAGACAAATATATGTCTCACAGTTAGACATGATTTGTTTTTTGATATGCGGCTACCAAACAAGATCCTAAAAAATCATATTTGTCAAAAAGTTGCTGTCATACTTTATAAATATTTAGATTTTGCTCTCTGTGCTACTACCTCTAGTTTTCTCCTTTTGTTTCTAAGCTCAGACTATGGGTTTAATAAGCTCAGTTTCATATTTCAAGAAATCCCTCTGTTCTTCACTCCTACCAACTCCTTCTACCCTGGCAGCCTGTACCCTGCCTTGAAAGCTGTTTAAGATTCATTCTTGCATTCCCTTTGCCTTCAAACTTGAATGCTGTCTGTTTTTCAAGACAAATGGCTCCAAATAGTAGAAGAGATTTTTAAAATGTGACTGTCTCTGGTTTCACAAGTGTAGTTTCAAGTTTCTAAACAGATGTATGAGGTAAGATTATGCAGAATACCTGAAGTTACCAGGTGAATGCAGCGAAAAGATACAAACAAATACATTGATTTTCAAATCTTTCAAACTCACCAATTATTTTGAACCTTTGAATCAATTCACAGTTCATGCTGAAGTCAACTCCAAGACATCAATCAGCTCAGCAGGTCAGGCCTTTACAAAATACTGTCATTAAAATGCTCCTATTTAGGATAAGAACATTTTACAAAATGCCAGTGCTTTGAACTCTTACCATTGGAGCAATCTGGACCTGTCCAGTTGGGGTCGCAGGTGCAGGTACCACTCTCTTGAAGGTAGGTGCCATGACCAGAGCACTGGTCAGAGCACATGGTCTTCAGGATTTCACAGTTGTTGCCACCCCAGCCTGGGTTGCAGTGGCACTCGCCGTGGATGCACATGCCGTGGCTGGAGCAGGCTGGGTCCAAGCAATCCGCTGCAGGGAGATGAGAAAGGTCAGTTTAAACCTGTCACTCCTGACAACAGTAATCAACTCCTAGATGCTCGTGGCACTTTTGGGCTTAATTCATATTTTAAGACCTTACGAAATAGGCAGCATTGCATTCATCTTAAAAGTAAACATTAGTAAGTTGACGCTGAGAAGTTCACCTTTCTTTCATTACAATGAGTGAGGAAAAGACAGAGTGAACCAAGGTATCTTGATGCCAGCCTCCCTTCTCTGGCTACAAGTTAAATCACTCTTTGTCATCACTACTTGCATAGCTGCAATTTTCCTTTTAAGAACACCTTGTTTCCACATCACTTTCTGATACTATGAAATCTGTGCATGCATATAACTGTTATGAAGACAATTACAGGTTACCACTGAGTTAACGGAGAATCTTTCAAGGTTTGCTAATTTTTCTGAATAACAAGAAGATTGGCTTTGAGTCTCGGGCAACTGATCTTGATTCTGCCTAATCACAGTGTAACAAGTGTTGGGATTCCCTGCAGCACTTGGTATGAACTGACCCCATCCACTGCTATACAGTTTTGACAGCTGTACAGGACCCTCAACTTGTCTCAGAAATGAATGAGTTGCATCCTGTCTATCTGTCTTAATTCACTTTAATGTGCCTTAGATGACGAGATTTAATTTAGCAATTTGACTCAATAAAATGTTACACTTGTAGGGTCAATGGTCTGAAAATTTAATTCCAGAGACTTAATTGCATTACTTTGTATGTGGAGATCAATAAAATCAATTTGATTGAGGAAGAAAATGGCACTTTTTACTTCCTAAAAAAGCAGAATGGAAAATGAACTGCATTTTGCTGCACACCAGAACCAATGTTATTATACACATCTCTGGAATACAAAAATGATGCATCATTTTTCACTCTGATGCACTTGAATCAGCACTTTCCACAATGTGGTCAGTGGAAAAGATCACTAACAAATGCAATACATTAGCGATTCACTCTATACTGTGAAAATTCATTAAGTATTCCTACATCTGTATTTTGGGTGCTTTCTTCTTAGCTGAACTCAGCCAGAAAAAAAATAAAAATACTGGCAAGCAAAAAGATAATGCATGTTACTCAGAATTTTCCCACTGCTTACTTGAGAATAAATAAGGCATAATAATCATGTAGAATTCAGAGATACTAGTGATTCCCAAACTTGATTTGTAGTATTCTAAAATGATTTTTGAAGAAACATGGTTAGTGCATAAGATCTAGATCTAGAAAAATAGATAGAGCTGGATGCGCCAGCTGTAAACCTGTTGTAAACAACGGCCGACGCTGGTGTAAATATATCCTAATTTACCTTCTTCACAGTTTTCTCCTTTATACCCAGAGTTGCAGGCACAAGAGCCCATGATGCAAATGCCCCGGCCCCCACACTGGGGATCGATGCACTGACTTGTAGGCACATCACACTCGGTGCCCTTCCAGCCGCTGTAACACAGGCAGCGTCCTTTGGAGTACTGCCCATTGCCACTGCACAGCACTGGGCAGGCTGCTGTGAAACAAAACATGGCAGAAAAATTAAAACCAAGGTCTTCATCAAAGCTTTATAAAGAAGAACATGTAAGAAGTTGCTTTTCTGATGTATTTGTCTTCATGCTCACTTAGACTGACTCGAGAAAAGCATTGGGTTGATTTACCTCTCGAACAATCGGGGCCCAGAAACCCAGGAAAACAATGGCAGGATCCAGAAACACATTCACCATTACCATGGCAATTTCGGGGGCATTCCACCACAGACTCTAAAGGGAAAAAGAGAAGGATAATTTACAGATGCCCACTGCATGAAGTACTTATCATGTGAACCACTACTACCTGACAGCGTGCTCTTGCTCCAAGAAGTGTTTATGTTTGGTTTGTTTGAAGAGCACAAATAGCTGTGATCTTCTATTGCTGATGCCTCTAGTATCTTAGGACATTATATTCCAACAAAAAGGCTAAAATTATAATGGTAAAACTATATGAGCTCCATACTTAAAATCTGTGCCCTGTGTCATTTAACAAATACTTCAAAACAGTGTCCTTTCAAACATCATTTTACTAGAAGGCCCACCCCTTATGCTTTATATGAAGAAATTAAAATATACACTCTGTGTTTTATTGTGAGCAGCAAAGGAAACACTGTGACTGGAAAACCCATGAAAAAAAAAGATCATTTAACTACGAAAACTTATCTATGTATTTCTAAAAAACCTGACCAGTAACTAGCATTTGGTAAGAGCTTTAAAGATTATGCTTACCTATAATTATGGTATTAAAAGACACCTGCTCTGCATTTTTCCCATCATTGTAAAAGGCAAGGTGCCAGATGCCAGAATCCAAATACTGGATAAAACCTGCCTCGTGGAGACTGACAGACCTCGCCTGCCGCCCCGCTCGCTCTGACTCCAGCAGGTTGCGTTGCTCCCTTGCGATCAGCCGGCTGCCATCCAGGAGCTCCACAAAGTCGTACTGCAAAGAGAAACAGACAGGAACTTGACAAAGTCATGGGATGACCCCTGGCATTGTCAGCTTCCCCACAGCACCCTGACAACATGCTTGTATTTTGACCGAGAGTTTCCTTTTGGAGCAGGGAAGTGGGAGCTGAAACCAAACCTTGCTTCTTTCTTTGCCCCTTGCGAAGCATTCAAACAAAATTACCAACTAGTTCTCATGCTTATCAGAGTGGCTTTTTCAGTGACAAGTGGCCAATGAACCTATTACATACATTGGGGGAAGAAAACATTAGTTGAAATGAGTCTCCAGTCATGACTGCCACCTGAATTACAGGTGAGACCTAACTTTCCGACTCTGTTATACGCATATGGGTTAATAATAATATCCAACACTAATAATCTACTTTTCTTCATTTAGTTTCAGATGAAGGATTAAACTGCTCAATCCCCCTTTTGCACAGCGTGGAATTGTGGAGGAAGGAAAGCAAGAGCTTTACTTTGCATTGCAGAAGCTCAAAAGAGGAGACGGAAAGCAGAAAACATTGCAACTGTTGAAAATGACAAACTGACAAAAAACCATGGTACCTCCAGTCAATGGACAGCACATACTGCATTTTTAACAATCATCAGTGGGGCTTTGAAAAATGTAGTGGCATCTCAGCTGATACAACAAGCAAACTCACAACACAAGGTTTGATGCACGTTAACCTTAACTAAGGCTAATGGGACCTGGAGGGACAAAACTGCTCCAGGCCCTACATTTATTTACACTATCTAGAGTCTGTTCTCATGGCTTGAAAGTTGTCCTCTGCCTCTTTTGCATGTAAAGATCAATATGTATAGAGCAAAATTAAACAGGTAGGAAAATTAAAGATCATTCTTGCTTGTGGTAGAGGGTGTCTGCTTTTCCTGCCAAGACTGTTCAAAGTTTCCCTTTTACTGTGACACATGTTTATTGTATGAAGTGAACTGTAACACATAAACCTTCAATCTTCCCACACGTTGGAGATCTTTCTCAAATGGAATTACATCCAGGGCCTATTAAAGTAAAGGCCAGCATATGAAACCATTGATTCAGCTGAGCTGGGATAAGATCACTTCCCAGGACCAGATAATCAGTGATTTTACACCCTGACTTGTAACCTTCAGAAACTGTTCCCAGGACAAAGGAAAATATGATAGCCTTTGTCCTGGAACAAGGGTTTAAGTGCTTATGATCCCTTCTTGAAATTGCAGGCCAAAATTCACTGCTATTCTAAGACTGTTCCTCCCTAGTATGTGAAGGAAATGCATTGTTAATACGCCTCCATCAACACCTGAGACACTTTCCCACACATTTCTGAATGAGCAGAATAGAATATAATGTGATTAGGATGCAGTATGTCAGTAGCTTTGTATGTGCTGCATCACATGAAAATGAATGCGATCGTTTTGGGAGAGCAACAATTATTCACAACCATTCAACATTCTCATTTGTCAGAGAATTAAATATTTATCTTATTTTGTGTGAGAGAGAAAAACAATTTTATTTTTTTTAACTCTCGCCTGACTCAAGAGCACTTCTCTTTGGTGGTTCTCACTAATATTTTAAAAAGGGAAAGCCTGGGGAGCTCTGAGTTTTAATGAGTCAATTATAGACATTAAGAGCGACTTTGCCATTTGTATACGGCAGGAGATCACTTTTGTAGAAGGACAATTTCAGACTAAAACTGTATTTTTGATACAGAAACAAGTGGTTACACTACTAGATTGACCACTAATGGCTGGCTGACAAGCACAGTACAATTAATGATTTCATATTTGTAATGTAATAAGGACATATGCTGTTACCATAACACCATTTTAGACCACATTTCACAAGTCATACAGAAAGGAATTTACTGTTCATTCTGTCCCCCAGCAAAAAACAATAATGGATCTTAACTCTTTTAATATTTTTATATTTAGGATATGATAACAAAAACAGACCGGAAAAACAATTATCTTCGTAAGCAAAACCATGCCAATTTAATTTTCCTCCTACTAGAATAAATTAATTACCTTTATATTGAGCCTAAAGGTACTGATTTGCCCTACCATTCATACGGTTTTGCTTTAAACCAAAATCCCTTTTTTATTCTTAAAAGTCTCTTTAAATAAACATATTGATTCTCTGGCTGCAATGGAACTGACATTTTTAGAAAGTGTCACAAAGACTTTCAGGCTTGCATTGATTGGGTTTTGAATGGACAGCCACTGTCAATTATTTCTAGTTGATTTATTTATGATTCCCCAGAAAGAGAGGACTATGCATCTCAGATCAGTCTGTGACACACACATAGTAGCTGTGCTTGAGACTAATTTTGGCACCTAAAGAAAATACAGCAAGGCAACCAAAAATTCTTTCCTGATTACAATACATCAAACCACTTCCTATATGCTGCATCCGTATTATTTTGTATTATGGGACAGAACAAGAGTTAAATTTGCTGCATTCTCTTATTATTTAATAATAAAGTGCTAAGCAACTGATAGGAATGTTTTATATACAATTCATCCTGTTCCAAGACAAGAGTGTAAACTAAGATTTCTTGAGATCTCTCCCAATCTCATTTCTATCATACTTTTACTATGTCCCTTGCACTGGTAGGATAACTGTCATCAGAGGTTGCACAGTTATGGACAGGTATTGACTCCAGTTTCTTCTTACTGTCAGGTTTTAACGGGGTACAAAAAAGAGGTGGATAAACAGGCAAAAGGTACAGGAGAGAAGTGGAGAACAAGATGGTAAATGTAACAAGCAAGTTTCTTATTACAGTCAAAGGTAACAATGGAGAGAAGGCAGACATTGGTAGAAACATCAAAGCAGAAAGGAAGGAGCTAAAGAAGATTGTGGTATGTGGTTATGCATGTTGGGTATCACGGGCAAATTAGCAAAGATATTGGAGGGGGGCAGGTGATAAGGCAATTTTACAAATGCTAGCAGAGTGCAGGTAATAATGAGGTTTTTATTATTTAACAAAAGATCTGAAAATTCAAATACTGATGTTTGAGAGACAAGCAGCAGTTGTCACTTTGCATAAATTTTGTTATTAGCACTTGTCACTCTGTGACTAGGAGATAAGCACAGATAGCATTCAAGAAATGCAGACATGAAGTGATGTATATGGGTAAGATCCTACTTTTCAAAGTCCGCATGAAACAACCCTAGCTTTACACATCTACATGGGCCCTGAGCCAATTTTTATCATTTTGAGATGAGATCTTGGACCTATGGTAGACAGATTACAGAAATATCAGTTCTATGATTAAAAAAAAAAAAAGAAAGCAAAAAGCAGACATCATTAAGGCATTGTATGAAACTGTCATAGTTAAACACCTGTTATGTTCTGAGTTTTTCCGGTCTCCACACCTCAAAAAGGCTGCCTTAAAGCTGGAGAAAGTTCAGAAAAGGCCAAGGATGACCAAAGGATTGAAGCACCTTTAATAAAAATTATGAGAAAGCAGACTGGAAAAAAACCAACTCATGACACTAGTGATCTATAAAAAAAGGGTGGCATGGAGAAGAAATATGTGAGAAACTCTCCACTGCCTCTTCCAAAACACTAACAACAGTGAGAGAAACAAAAACTACCAGGAGGCTGTCTTAAAACACACTTAAGAGTACAGTGTGAGATGTGTAGTTAAGCCTTGCTGCAAATGTCACAGATACTAAAAGCTTCCATAGGTTCAAAGGTGACCACACAAACTCACTGAAAAAAATAAAGTATCTAAGGCTTTAAAATACAAAGACAGCATCTTTGACTCAGCAAAGTCCTTCAGCCTCAAAACTCTGGAGGTCAAAAGCATATTGTGGGAAGAATTACTACAGTACTGTCATGCTGCTATATTAATCTCTACATATGACCACCATCACAGACAGAAGGCAGGGCTAGATAGGCCTTTGATCAAACTCAGCGTAGACATTCATGTGTTTTTGTACTATGTTCCTACGACATTTGGAACCATATGAGTAAGCTGCCTTGCCTGATGGAAGGATGCAGTGAAGCCCAACATCAGTTGTTAGTCTGACCCTGCTAGCTATGCCTGGCTTGCAGTTAGGAACTTTTGTCAGTACAAGCCATAAGGGTTAAGGGAAATAAGAAAGCAATAAATCGATTTATGCTTGCCGTCCCCTCAGTTTTCTGTTTCATTAGATGTCTTTTTGCCTAAATACATTATTTCATTCATGTAAGCTACTTTGATATAAATACATATTTTACCAATGCAAGTTGTGTCTTCATCAGACACAAGTCCTGTGTTATCCCTTTGTTGGAGAAAGGCCTAAACTGTTGAGAGATATTTTACTCCATTTTTTTGCCCCACAAGCAGGAGCACAGTCACCAAAAAAACATAACCTTTCACTGAAACTGCCTTTTTAGGAGATTACATACGTGCTTTATCTCAGGTACTTAAGTAGACATCACTGGGTTCAAGGTCATATAAACATTCTGATAAACTTGCACCCTTGGGAATCTTCAGCAGCCCTGTAAGTTCACTAGGGCACTGATAAGTAAGCATGCCTAATTTTTCAATGTATCAAGTGTCAGTCAATGGTTTGTAAAAAATACTGTAATTATATACCAGGCAAAAATAGGACAAGAGAGCTTGACCTATATCCTGAGAACAATATATCCAAAATGTCACAGAAACTACAGAAAACACAGTAGCAGAATTTGCCTATGATTCTTTTTGTTGTATCATACTTAAACATTAATAAGAACCAGTAAGCTGCGTAACACAAGTGATGGTAAACAGATTTAGTAGTCTCCTTTTCTGTGTTTTTGGATAAAGGACACTTCTATTTAATTTTCACCCTTTTAAGAGGATAAGGAATCAAGTAAGGATCTCTTTTTTATAGACCTGCCTACTTGCATGACTTCTCATATAAATGCACAATCCAGATCAGCTTCTTCAGTTTTATTCATTCTTGCCACACATGTATTCCCCTAACTCCTGTTATTATTTTTATCATTGAGATGGCATTTGTATTCCAAACCGCTATTTCCAATGGCTGATAACTTTCTGAATCAATTTTCTTTACACTAGACTTTCTTATGCTTGTTGTCTGCCTGAGGGTAGGTGTTCATACGTGAAGGTCTGAAGAAAATCCACTTAATCATTTTTATGAGGATCAAATTTTTAAGTAAACGTAACTGTACTTTCTGCATTCAGTGAAGTGTTTGTAATTTAATGGAAACTAAACTAAAAAATAAAGTTAATGTAACATTCTGTGATTTTAGCTGCGTTGCTGACCCTTCCTCTGTGGTTTGATACTGTTAAATAAGTGTAATAATTACATATATTTCTATGTTCTGCATCTTTTAAAAAATATGCTTGAAGAAAAAAACAAAATAAATTTAAATAGCACAGTAGCATGAAAACCAAAATTAAAAAAAATACGGGATTGCATTAAAATATATTAATTTTGCAGTTATGGATCTGCTGTTGCAACTGTGTATCAGGCATAATCAGTCAAGCTTCGATCCAATTATACCATTAGGTTGCTATACTTAGATTTGTGTCCAGGGCAAATCCATACACTTAAAATATAAATCAGTAAGATGTTGCTCCAAATGGAATAGAAGAGCATGAGCTGAAATACCTTTTCAGGTGGAAAAACAGATCAGAGACAGGACTTGGATAAATATTGCACTGAAAGAAATCTAAGCTTGGAGGGTCTTAAATCTTTAAAATAAAATATGAATAGAATTGATTCTAAAGTACCATCTCAGGCAATGATTCTCCCTTTCTCCTGCCAATCCAGAAGACTGTTCATTCTTTTATACTTTAACTTTTCTCTAACTATGGATAAAGAGTGTTTCTTTGTTAGTAGGCAAAGGTGTGGCCACATGCAATAAAAAGTGCCATTAAAAACCTCTGAGGGGTGGAACAGAATAAATCCTCTGGGGCACTTAAGAACAAAGTTTCAAGACACCAGATGCCTAGTGAAGACTGTGACTTTTACAACCCTAATTCACTGTATCTTTGTAGACACATATTCCATATTTTGTCTTTTATGTATTTATTTAGTGAGACACCAAGCTGTAAATACTGTAGTACTTGCTTGTCTTCTTGTTTGGAAATTTCACTAATGTGCTGTTTCTCAAGCACTCTCAACCACGTGTGTGGCCATAGATGCTATAATAGTTTGCTTAGGTTTCTAAAGATATGTCTATGTACTACAGAAGGAAAAATGTACCCATAAACTGTGCATAAAACAACTCTGTATCTGAAGCATCATTATTGATTAGGCATTAGAACAGCTCATAAATAAGAACACCCTCCACCCCCATTTTGGATCCCAACACTAAGAGTATTGCAAATGCACCCTCCACCCCCATTTTGGATCCCAACACTAAGAGTATTGCAAATGTTCTGGACATCACATGAGAGCAATAAAGTATAAAAAGTAAAAATATAATCATGAAAATGGAAAAGTACGTAATCGAGAGAGGAAAAATATATAAAAGATAAAAGCTCACAGTTTTCAATAATGTGTCCTATTTTTAAAGCAAGCAGTTCTCACCTGAGTGTGTGAAGGTGGTAAGCCTTTTCGACCATATACTCCAATCAATGCATCTTTCTGAAGGGATATATTGAATTTTAGGAATTGTGGCTGATCAATGAAGAGTTGTGATCTCCAAAAAATTCCAGGGGGAACTTCTTGTATTGCTCTTCGGCCTATATCAAGTTCTCCAGAATCTATAGTGTTGTTTTCTTGTGCAAATCCCCCTAATTTTCCTGACAGATTAGAATAATAAGGAGATAAAAAATTAGTGTTCCTTTCTGGCTTTCAATCATTCTTCATATAAACCTTCAAATCACCTCAGAAAAAATGTTACCTGACAATGTTTCTCAATGTAAGATCCCAGGAATTCTTTGATTTGGAATAAACAGGCAAAGATACCACAAATACCTACCAATTAAAAATGCTGTAGCATCCCTAAGGGTGAGCATTACGGGGACAGTTTAGGATCTACATTAAACTATTCTTTTTTTTTTCCCCCAGGTATTTTAACAGGAGTTTTCCAGAATAAAGTCTCACACTACAAAAAAAATTAAGATAAAGGGAAATGTAGCATACAGATTTTAAGAATAATAGATACATAAACATAAGCAGTCAAGAGAACTAATATACAATGTTTACCATATTAAATATCAGAGCATTTATACAATGCTACAAAATTGACAGCTCTACTTCCCTATTTTTCGTTTTGTGCTCCCCCTCACAAAAGGCAATGTTTCTTGCTCCATTGCACCTATGTTCTTATGCCATAATGCCTACATTCTCTGCACTCCCTAGCCTTAGTCTCAGGCTTGTTATCACCTCCTTATCCA
This sequence comes from Pipra filicauda, assembly GCF_003945595.2. Classification (NCBI taxonomy): domain Eukaryota; kingdom Metazoa; phylum Chordata; class Aves; order Passeriformes; family Pipridae; genus Pipra; species Pipra filicauda. Next base: position 2,578,702 of record NW_024104842.1, read on the forward strand.
CCTCCATATCCTTACTGTTTCCTGAACAATTTGTATACTAGCATGTCAATGGCTGGTAATTTCACTACTTTTTATATTATGAATATGCATTTATCTTGCAGTCCAATCACTATGAGTAAGAACATAGCACTGAATGCATTAATGATTTTTCTCTATAAAGCCTTTGTGCAACTATCATTTAGGCTTAGGAGGTCAGGGATGATGGCTTGAAAATGCCCACAACAAGCAAAGAAGATGCTAACATGCAAAAGACACATGGTGTCAAATGCTAACACTGAAAAACTGGACTACTGGTTGTGGTATTGAAGAAGAGGGAAAATGAGTCATGAACTTTAGATATCCCCAACAAACTTTTTGTTCAAGTAGCTAGGTCCAAGAAACAGTAAAAAAAATTGTGGTTTTAGTTGTTAAAGTGTCTTCTATTTGCTAGATTTGTAGGAAACAGAATTACTATGAATGACACACTTAATAAGTGTTTTGCACAAACCGTCACCACCCAGCTTTAAAATGTGGGATAGTTTAGGTGAGTTTGCAGCAAGACTGTTTGAGGCCAAAAAGTCAGGTCTGATGTTCATGCACTAACTCCAAGCTGTGGAGCTGGACATAGGTAGTCTTGGAAGTTTGTGCCAGGGTCAAAGCCTACTTCAACATGATGGAATCAATGCTGTCAAATACTGACTAAGACGCAAAGATGGGTGTAAGAACTTGCTTACCAATATATGTCAACTCTGGAGTAAGTAATGACATATTTAAGCAGTTGGCACATCAAGGTGAGGCTTGAGTGAAGAAATATAAAGAAAAATAGGACTGCTGTTATAGTCTTAGAGTTTGCTGTGTTTTTACCAATTTACATTTTTTTTTCAGCAGCTAGCCTATTACAAAAATCAAACTAAATCCATCTGATGCTGACTTGTTTGCATACAAGTGTTCTGAAGAACTGACAATACTGCCCTGTCTTTTATGTTCAAATTCTACATTATTCATCATTTGATGGAACCAACTGACACAACCTTTTTGCAAACATTTAGACTGTAAAAAAAATAGATTAAAATCTGAAATGCCAGGTGAGGTCACAGATTGATCCTCACCACTTTTTGTGCATCCAAAATGAACTGCAACTGCTGTTGAATTAAACAGGTACAGAAGCACTGCTGAGAGGCCTTAAGTGGGGGCTTGTATTATTATCATCAGAGCTGTGTCACAACGCATTGCAGTCACTGAAAATGTCTCACTGCATTGTCACACTGATCAGAGTTCTGCTGAGAAGAGTCAGTGAAATATCTGACCTTGCAGAAACCATTTTTTTACACTTTTAAGGATGAGTCTGATGCTTTTCTAACTTTGGACTTAACCTTTCATAATATTCATATGTTATTCTAGAAGATGGATCTGTACTCACTATTTCAGTTTATTTAAGCATTTGTTTTTTACCCTCTTCCTTCAAATTTAAGCATATTGTATTGTATAAATTCACACACTGATGACTCGTAATCACTAAACAATAAACATTTGTTTGCAATATTGATCTGCTGCTTCCCCTATTTCTACATTTCACATGAAAAACAACTGACTTGTACTACTGAAAACATGAACTGGAGAGCTTAGGCAGTTGGAGTTTATCAAACGTTTTGACCAACTTGCCAGGAATGCCTATTATTGGGGTTCAAAACTTAGCAGATAATATTCCTATGGACTCCCATTTTCTTCACCAAAAAAGAGGTAGTTTTACCCTGTAGCCACATGCCCCTTTAGCACCCCACCACCTCTCTCACAATAGTCGCTGTCTGTTTGCACTCTCAAGGTTAGGGCACTAATTATTCTTTGTTCCCTGTTGTATCTCAGTAAGCATAAGAAAGATCCTTGCAGTGTCATCATCATATTTTCACTGTCTAAACAGTAAGAGTTCTTACGCACAGCTTTAATTCAAAACATGAAATATCATGTTCATTCACATTTACTGTGAGGGTGGTTGGAATTTCTCAAGTCTAAATCAGAGTATCAGGATATTACCAGGGCACTAAAAAGGGGTGGTACCAGAAGTTGTTCAGCTGTCAAAGTATTCAAATCAAGGTTTCACTGATTTGTCCTTACAGTTTTCAGTAACTGGTATGATAGCATGGGGCCCCTGCTCCTTAAATTTCACATCTAGTCATCACACTTTCCTGTCTGCCTAACCAGTCCTTCTTTTGTGGTTTAAAATGTGTATTCTCTGGTCTATCTGTTGTTTAGTATTGATGTATGCTGATAAATGACCACTTAACATATTCTGCAGAGGACAGCATTTTAACAGTGGATAGAATTAACCCTGTTCTCTTGCACAGTATTTAGGGACATAAGGAAGGAAAAATGGGATTTGATATACTTATTATTTCCTTTTATTTTGGAGGCAGTGTATAACTGGTTTTAGTTTGCAAAAAAATTTAAAAATTATCAAGGGAAAAAGAACAATTAGTATTTATAAAATATTTTAAAAAATCAATATATTTTATATAAGAAAGTATACTGGCTATGGAAGGCAGAAGACAACAGGATGATGAGCTGTCACTGCAGCATCAGTATTCATTAACCATTAAGTAGCTTTTTGCTATTCATTCAAAACAAGAACACAGAAAGAGATAACAACTATCTAACTTCAAGAAAAGAAATAGCAGGATAAAGAAACAAAAGAAGAAAAAGTCCTGCTGGAGAAGTTTCATAGGCTTACAAAGATGAAAAAAAGAGTGAACTGAGCTGTATCTTTTCTATAACTTGGAGCTGTGATAACTTGAAATATTTTCAAGATGTCAACTGCAGGCAGAGGCTTCCTCCTTCTCAGTGGTAAGGTCAGCTGTACCTTGTGAATGGGAAAATGGATTTTTGTGTAATGAAGCAAACACTGCATTCATCAACCATTTAAATCAAGTTTTCCATTCAAAACCTATTGATTTTGAAGCCTCTGTTAGCCAGAAGTGCACAAGCTCTTAAATGTTTTGAGAATCTTAAAGGGCAACATGGAAAAAGGTCGATAAAAAATAATCCCTTTATGTGGTTTGTATTTTAAAAGCTCCTACAACAAAATTAAGAAAGTTTTTTTTCTTACTTTATAAATTGGTTGGATGATTCAGACTCAACATTACATGCTAGAGACTTTGAGAAAACAAATGAACATATTATACCTGACCTATTAAATTTCAGAGAGAAATTAAAAAAAAAAAAAAAAAAAGAGAAGAAAACATCATCTTCCGTAGAGAAAAATCCAAGCTATTCCATAGTGAGGACATCATGCCATATGTAGCTCCTTGATCATGAGTTGCCTTCTAAACACAGCTAAGAGAGAAGCTTTGAAAATATGCAAAATCTTCCTGAAGTGCCTTTTCTGGAGTAAACTCTTCAGAAAAAGAGATTATGACAGGGCATGGGGGTATCACACACAAACATACTGTTTTGCCTGAAAACTATACCGAGCTTGTTGGAACTCCCAAAAATTGAATCTTGGTATCAGGTCCCCCTTATGAAACAGTGTGACCTGTCACCTTGAGCTCCCTGGCTTTGTTGTGGCCCTTTCTACAACACAGCCCTGCTGGCCTCTAAGGCAGGATGGTCCAAGCCAGGCTCAGCATCATGCTGCTATCTCTGAGGACCCCACAACAACCATTGTGTTATCAAATATTTTAGAGTAAGCAGAAGTTCTGCTTCTCTGGATATGATGAGAGCTTTACTATCCTCATCAAATATGACATGTAAATTCCTGTGAGAAATTTTGGTTGACAGCTAGCTTTCCTAGTAAGATCAACATTATTGCTCAGGATCCATGACCCCCTTCACGTGCTAGGTAGGAGAAACTTGTGCTCCTGTTTATTGATTTAAAATTACTATTACTTACAAATGAAATATACAGCGTTTTGGAGGAAAACTGTTAAAGTCTGGTGAAATAAGTAAGACATAAAGGAAGGAAATATTCCGAAAGAAGGAAAAAGATTGGTGCCTGTTTCACTTACCATTTTCTCCAGCAGGTACTGTTACAGGATGTGTTGGCACAGTATCAGGATTCACTTTTCCATTCTCAAATGTATCATTTTCAGTTTGCTGCAACTGCCAGTTGAGGCCAAATAGATGCATTGCTGGTGGTAGAGGATACAGGTTATTTGATACTTTTAACCATGATGACAAATAGCACAAATAATGACTTTTCATGCTTTGCACTGGAATATCAACTCATACATTAAAAAATTAAATTACATGAACAAGCATTTGCAGACTAATAGTTCAACTTAGCAGTGGCACTAAGCAATTACTACCACTGTCCTTTAATGATACAGCGCTTTTGGTGAACGCAGTTGACAGAAAGCTCACCAGCCTCATTTTGAGCCTTTTACTGGTCCCAAATCAATGTTCAAAAGGATAGGCAGTAATTATGTTCTTTTCTCTTTTTTCATTTTTGATCATTCTGAAGAGACAAATCATTTTAAGTGAGCTCCTAAATGACCTACTAAAATAAATTATTTCCCCAGCAGACAGAACCGTCCTGGTTAGCTAGAAAGGAAAAAGAAAAAACGCAGGAAAAAAGGAAGGAAGGTGCTGTGGGTGTTGCAGGGCTTACCTAAACATGAACACTTCATGCTGCCAGCAACACCCTGCACAACCTCCAGTTACATGCCCATTCCTCACATTAGTCTACAGAACAAGGCCAAGACCATGAGCAGAGCCAGACACTGGGGCACTTTGCTCTGATAATGATAAGCTAAGTTCCTGAACTACTTAATACCACACAACCACATTTATTAGAAAAGGTGAGATAATGTTAAAAAGTTTAGCTAAGTTAATTAGGAAAGACAGAGTCAACTTGCCATGGTGTTAGGGGGAATTTTAGGGACCTTGATATCAGCAGGGATTAAGGAATGAACCCCACATCTAAACTTTTAGAGCAAAAATATGAAAAAACAAATCACTTGAATGCTATATTGTGATACACACAACATATGCAATTTTCTGCTATCTGTGGATTATTTAATTCTCTTCCAATGTCTCTATAATACCACCAAAATATATTTTGTTGTAATTATTTTGCATTTGGTATAACGAGTTTGCTCATTCCATTACAGTAGTTCTTTCAGTGCTAACAGGGAATAAAAATACACTGGAAAAAAATCTCTAATCATGTATTTTAACTATTAGTGCAAAATATAAGGAAGATAATTCACTGTACTTTGTTGCTTCTGCTCCTTCTGTCTCTGAAGAAGATCACTCCTATAGTAAATGTTATTAATTTCTTCTATCCAAATGACAAAAGATTCTTCTTCCCTTTTGGTTTCATCTCTGATCTTCTGATCTCTCTGTATTGACCATGGCAACTCTCACTTAAGATGAACAGGCATTAGTGGAAGTTTCATCAGGCAGACAGCAGAAACTGCAGAATTAAGATCCTGTCTGCTAGGTCTTTGCCTTAAACCCTCCCCCTTACCTTGAACAAAACAAAAAACCAGAATGCAACTAAAGACCTATTACTGAATACTTCAGAGACTGAAATCCGCACTACAGATGACATATTCTCTTTGTTCTGAGACTCTGACTCTACTATTACTCTTCCTTCTCAGACCTTAAATTGCCTGTCAAAGCCTGATAATGTAGAATGTTCCCTGACCCTAAAAACTTCTTTTTTTTTCCCCTCTCATCTTTTTTTAAGACATAAATCTGACTGTCACCATTTCTGGCACATCACTAGAATTAGCCATTTTTATTTTGACCCTACCTCAGCTGAAATCTTTATTTATGAATCATCTAATCTTTATTTAAGAATAATTTAATGATTATATTTGTTTTAATATATTTCAACAAAATCTCTAGGGTCAAACTCTACTATATGTTACGCTAGTTCGTTTTCCTTGCAGCAATTAAAGTCCACAAATAGCTAAGTATTTCATGATTTAAACCCAGTACATTTCTTATTTTCAGTCTGGAGGTCTAAATCACCTCTCTTAATTATGTTGTCTTCTAACTCTTTTTATTAATTCTTCAGAAGGAAGAAAAAGAAAGTGACATTAATGTTGTAGCTCTAGAAGTGCATCCCTTCCGAACACATGAGCTTAGAATGTCATTAACATCTGCTGGTACTATGTACATGCCCTGTGCCTCTTCATGGTCCACTGGAAGATCAGAAGGGGAAGCTCCGAAATGACCTTTCAGCCATTCCCTCATAATTCAAAACAGCTGGAATTCGAAGTCTTCAAAGGCAAGGACTGTGGGATCTATATTGATTATATCTCACAGAACCATAGCTACTGCAAGGTAAGTGACAATTACCTTTTCTTTGTTGATGTGAGTCTTACTGTAGTTTACTGTCAAACATAGTATTAGCTGTGTCCCTCAAAAATACTATTCCTCTCTCAACTTCGAACTAGCAAAAAGTTCAATAAACAATGTTTAATAAAAATGAACAGATGGATATATGCAGCTGTTTCACAGATTGTGAATAGAGGAATGTTTTCTAAGCAGACAAAAAATGTTGCTAGACAATTCCAATGACATCCTAAAACTTACAGTGTGTACTACTACACTAAATAATTCAACTATCTAATCTCAGTGAGATAGTGCTATGGCATTTAGAGAACTCTCCTTTCAGTACAAATATACGAGAAAAACATGAAAGAAACAGGCTTGTTGATAAAGTATCAAAATACAACACAGAATTTCTTTAGACATGGGGAACTTTAAGAACACGGGTAAATTGACTGATTAAGACAAATTCAGGCACTATTTTGTCAATCAGAATTGGTCTCTTCTTAGCCAGTCATCAATATAAAAGCAAACTTTAAGTCCTTATCAGTTTTATAAGGACAGAAAGGCCCCTGATAAAAATTCTTGATGTCACCATGAATCTGATAAGCAGCACTTGGTACTGGTATCGCAGCAGGGTGTCTGAGACTTTCAAGTCAAATGGTATGAACTAGTTCTGAATTTCCAAAGGGAGACTGATGCAGGCAGACTGCAGTGGTGTATGTTTGTTTGATTTCCTCTGATCTAGAAAAGGATGAAGGCTTTCTTCCACCTTTGGGATGGGGATGTAAGAGTTCAATCCCCTCCTCTGTTTCTATTGTGTTCAGAGAAATAGTAGGTTTATTCCTTTCTATAATGAATTTGATATATGAAGCAAAATTAAAGCAAAAGCACATGAAGCAAAATACATTTCTCTATTTCCTGCTGCTATTTTAATCCCAAATCTAATGTAAGACAGTTTCTTGATTTTTGGATTAAATATTGCCTGTCAAGTCTGGTTTATTCCCACTGAACTTGCATTTATTTGATGTCAGAGAATGACAATGAAGTCAAGAGACCCTTCCTAGAGTTACTAATTCTCAGTCTGCCAAATCTATGAAGCTGCCAACACTGGAATGACTTTCAATACTGGTATAACTTTGCTGCCAGCGAGGATTTGTCTGAGAATGCCAGATGCCTCTAACCAGAAGGCATGCAGATTGTGATGGCTGTGGTCATGGATCACAACTACTCAATCCAAATAACCCACAGGTGCAAGCATGGATGAATTCTCAGGGGATGAGAGAAAAGACGGGTTATCACAATTCCAAATGTGCCCACAAACCCTAACAAAAGCTCCTTTTACTTGTATCAAGACTGGGATGATTGTTCCCATTGTGGAAACAGATGAACAGAAGAACGTCTGGGGCAAAGGAGTCCAGGAAGGCTGGATGTGCTTTAAAGAAGAAAATCTTCAAGGTGCAGGAGCAGGCTGTTCCCATGTGCCAAAAGATGAGCTGGTGGGGAAGAGGAAGGCCTGCATGAACAGAGAGCTTTAGATGGAACTCAGTGTGAAAAAGAGGGTTTATCGTCTCTGGAAAAAAGTGCCAGCATCTCAGGAAGACTACATGGATGTTCTGACACCGTGCAGGGAGAAAATTATAAGAGCCAAATCCCATCTAGAACTTAATCTGGCACTGCTGTAAAAGACGACAAAAACTGTTTTTACATACACTCAGCAAAGAAAAGGAGGGCCAAGGAGAACCTCCATCCTTTGTTGGATAAACATAGTGACAAAAGATGAGGAAAAGGCTGAGGTAATTAATGCCTTCTTTGTCTCAGTCATTAATAACAAGTCCAGCTGTCATCAAGGTATCCAGCCCCCAGAGCTGGAAGACAGAGAAACAGAGCAGAATGAAGCTCCCATAATCCAAGGGGAAATGGTCAGTCACCTGCTATGCAACTTAGACACACACCAAGTCCATAGGGCTCAATGGGACTCACCCAAGAGGACTGAGGGAGATGACAGAGGAGCTCTCCAAGCCACCTTTAATAATTTACCAGCAGTCCTGGTAAATCAGAGAGGTCCCAGGTGACTGGAAGTTGGCAAATGTGATGCCCATCTACAAGAGGGGTCAAAAACAGGACCCAGGAGGGAACTACAAGCCTGTCAGCCTGACCTCAGTGTTGGGAAGGTCATGGAGTAGATCATCTTGAGTACCATCATGGAACACGTACAGGACAACCAGGGGATCAGGCCCTGACAGCAAGAGTTTAGGAAAGGCAGGTCCTGCTTGACCAACCCGATCTCCTTCTAGGACAAAGTGATCTGCTTAGTGGATGAGGAAAAGGCTGTGGATGTTATCTACCGCAACTTTAGTAAAGCCTTTGTCACCATTTTCCACAGCATTCTCCTGGAGAAACTGGCTTCCCAAGGTATGGGCGGGGGTACTCTTTGCTGGGTTAAAAACTGACTGGATGGCCAGGCCCAGAGAATGGTGGTGAACGGAATAATATCGAGCTGGTGGTCAGTCATGGCTGAGGGGAAACGTTCTTGCTCTCTACAACTACCTGAAAACAGATTGTAGTGAGGTGGGTATCAGTTTCTTCTCCCAGGTAACAATTAACAGGCTGAGAGCAAATGGCCTCAAATTATGCCAGGAGAGGTTTAGACTAGGTATTAGGAAAAATTTTTTCATGGCAAGCGTTGCAAAGCATTGGAACAAACTGTCCAGAGTAGTGGAGTCACCATCCCCAAAAGTGTTCAATAAACTTTTGGACACGACTCTTGAGGACACTGTTTAATTGTAAACATGGTGGTGGTGCTGGGTTGATAGCTGGATTTGATCTTAAAGGTCTTTTCCATCTTTAACTGTTCTATGATTCTAGGATCTTCTTCCTAGTCTGCTGTTTCAGTCCCTGTATCTATTCTGCAAAGTAATCTCTAGGTACCAAGAGATCTTCATTTGCTGAAGCTATGACAGCATTTGGGACTGAGTTGTTTAAGGTGGTACTTGTACTGCTACTGGACAAATTATCTGCCTGACCAGCCTTTAGAATGTGGTGACAGTTTAAATGGTGAGGAGTCCATTCTCTCTAACAGAGTGAGAAGAAGAGGTATCAGAGACAGGGAAGCTCCCTAGGATCTGGGCTGCTCTTGGCATGAACACAGCACCGGTGTCTGTGTCTGGGAGGTGCTGGTGGATATGGCTAAATTGACCAGAACAGATCTCAAACATAAAAGCAGTAACAAATTAATAGCTGGGCTTTTGCCCCCTGCGGTCCCCCACCACTTCCATGCCAAATGGACTGTGATATTCAAAAATTCAGAGATCAGATTAAAGGAGCACATTTATACCTACAATAGCTTGATGCTAACATAAACATGCTATCATTTGTTGCAGGCTATTGGGCAATCTTACCACCTGTCACCACAGAGTTCACTGAAGGGTTTCTGAACCATGTTAAACTGCTTTTTCAAGCTTGGTTGATCTTGTCTTTCACTGTGTAATTGAGGTCTAGTTATTTTGGTTTGTAACCAGTCTACAAAACCTTCATGTCCACTCAATAATTAAAATAGCAACTAAGAATACATTTCACAGCAAACACTTGAAAAAAATATGACCAGTTTACACTGTGTAAAACATTTTGTAATAATCTGCTTCAGGAAGAAGTTGCAGGCTATCAGGCTTTTTCATTCTTTCATCATTGCCATCCCATTTATTGTGCATGCTCCTTTCTCAAGCTAGTATTTCTGTGCGTTATGCATTCCCTTTACAAGGAACTTGTTCTTGAGCAAACACACTGTATTATCACTTCAAAACCCTCTCCAATTCTTTAGCATCCAAAATGAAATCAGTCTCTATTAGTAGATAGTAAGAGAAATGGATAATTTATGTAACTATGTGGCAGAACTGGAACTGTGAGAGCTGACAACTACCTGCTGCATTTGACTGGGGAGTGCCTTCCCTTTGTTGCCTTGCTCACTATCTCAAAGTTCTCTTCTGCCAAAGTTATGACAGGCATAAAAAAGAATTGTAACAGAAAACCAATTTATGTAGCTGTTTCTCTGTTTAGCAAGAACTGGACTTGTCTGAATTTTTTTCCCCCTTCTTGTACGCTTGGTTAACAGTGATAAGAGGATACAGACAGATAGTTAATAAAGAAAATAGACAGGTGTTAGAATGATCCAGTATCCAGGATGTAGCTCTGAACGGAAAACAAAGTTTGGACTCAGATGTGAATACACACACTATGATGGGGTTTATGATTGCTATCAGAAAGGAAGAATATTTTTTCTTTGTATAAAAGGGTAGCAATATAAAGTAAAAGCCAGAGAAACTTATTGTTCTGGTCAAAATTCAAGGATGTTTCTACTGTAACTCACCAGGATCAGCCCCATTTTTTTCTAAAGTACTATAAATGACAAATAGGTTCACATGAAAAACAAGGGGCATAGCAAACACACTGTGAGCTGTGCAGGCGAAAGCTTAACAGATGCAGATGATAAGGATGCACAAACAAAACCATATACATACAAGCAGAGGTTTTATTCACAGAAGTAGTCCTACAGTAAGTGGAGGGGGTAACCCTCTGAAGTACCAGTCACAAGTGCCAGCAATTCAACAGCTTCCATTCTGCATCTGGTAAACTTGCTTTTTCAGGAAAGAATTCTAAAGGTGACACAGGGTGTTTCAGGGGAAGAAGAATTCACATGTGGGAGGATTCTTTTAAGTAGAAAGAAGAAGAAACAAGAGTTGCCTGAATTGGGAAACGTGCTTCCAGTGTTGCTTTTCTTAGAATAACAACAGATGAAAAATTAACACTAGACAGCAGAAAAAAAAACCACTGGCTATCCCTAACAGCAAGCATCTCCCCAAGACCTCTGAAGATAATGCCTACGGTGTATGTTCTACAAACATAAAGAACTCAATGCAGTGGGGAAAGTTTGCAAGAGGAACTGAATGATGTTGGTGATCCTCCTCCCCTTCTCCCATGTGTTCTACGAGGTATGGTAATCAAGTCTTATTATTAATGAAGCTGTGCTTGAAGATGAGCTCCTTGGTAAGATATTGAACTCATCTTCCAGGACTGCCACTGCTACATACTTCTGGGTGCTGGTGCTTTCAAACCATAATTTATAAAATTGCTTCCCTAGAATTAATAGAATAATATATATGCACACTTGCATACAAGGCAAAGTGAATATAACTTATATTTAAAGCAAGGCAAAAAGATTATAATTTAAACTAAGCAAATTGCAATTATTGCTCAATCTTGTTGAAGGATTATCTTCTAGTTCATCTCCCTGCTGGCAATACATTTTAAAATGAAATATTTGAACACTGAAGTGGTTTTTAAAATTATCTTCCATATATTTTTCTTGAAGCCATAATTAGAATCTAAACCTATTTTATTCTGAAGGACCTGAAGTGGACCACAAGACGTGCAAATGAACTGTCACTGATTTGCATTCATTTGCTTTTTTCTCAGATAATAGGATACCTTGGATGTTGCTGCAGATCAAACAGTGAATTAAAAATAGTTAATTAAAATTTTAAATAAAGTGAATTAAAAGTTACAAAGACAGGTTCTTTATTTATTACTGTTTTTCTCAAATCAATGAAAAGCCTGTTATTTTTAAATTTAAAATAACTTTCAAGTACATGCTTTTGAGCATCTTCAAAAAATCAGTCATCAGCAGCATCATATAAAAGTTGCTGAACATATACTCTGAATGTAAAACATTTTAGTATAGCATTATATGAAAAACTTAGTAATACCTATCAAGATCAATACAGTAACTGAAAAAGTGTGGTCTTTTCCCTTTTATCCTGAACACTTGAATGGGTCTATTGATTTTACTATTTCATCTGCAAAAAAAATCCAACCTTTCTAGTCTACTTCTCATTTTCTCTTGAAACCTTTTAACAAAGAATTTGCAAAATACATCACAAAAATTTGCCTAGAAAAAGATATAGCAACAAAGATATATCAACTACCTACTATGGATAAACTTACTCTCTTTGACCGCTAATCAAAGATGAGTACATGCCATTTTAAAGTATTGTTGCATTTGAACTGTTAAGAAATGTGTGGTGGTCTTGGAGTAAATATTTTTACTACATTCACCCAAAAATGGAACATTTATTCCTCTGAAAACTTGTACAGCTATATGTCTCATTTCAGTTGTCAAGCCTGGTGGCTTGTTATGTAACAACGGTCTAATTCTGTCAACTGCATTATGTGAGGCACATTCAAAGCTTAAGGGAGAATCCAGATTTCTTAAAACAGAAACAAAGATCATTATTCAGTAGCCTCTTATTTAAGTAAGATGTATCTGTTATGTCTTGTTTCAGATTTATCCATTTATTCTGATGAACAGCCAATCTACCCCATTTTGTAACAGTCTTCAGTGTTACCTAAATAGTCTTTAGTATTATCCTGGGCTTTCTCCTGAATGTAGCTTATTTTTTTTCAGCTAATGTTGTTTACAGTCTAACAAGATGGTGAAAAATCATTACAGGTGAAGAGATGATGGGGAAGTGCAAATTAGATTGCTGACTCTTTTGAGACAAGGGTTGTTCCGTCTCTTTTAGTTCACACAAAAGCATGAAAACATTCTGTAAATTTTGGGTTTCTATCTAATAAAGTCATAATAAATGATTTTGTTTTCAAGTATTGTGGGGGAGAAAAAAATGCCCCTGATTTACACTTCTCAAGACTGGGTTAAGACTGCAGGCTAATAACTTTTCTGTATTCCTTCAGGCATTTCCTTACCTTATTCCTTCTCAACCTTTGACTCCTTCCTTTCCATCCTTAAACTTACTTTCTGGAAAACAGCTGAGGCTCAGGTTTGTCCTTATCTATTTTAGTTTTTTCCCACAAGACTCCAACAAGAAGTCTTGCTTCATCCTTTAGATCACAGCCTTCATAACACAAGAGTGTTAAGAAACGCAACGACAATGTCATGTCTCAAAATTTGCTGGAAACACCTTTCTTAGGTAAGAGCATTGATGAATCATCCAACCATTTTTACAGTTCAAAAACCTTATTTATTACAAAAGAACCAAACACCCCAAACCCAACAAAAAACCTCACAAATCTCTTAGGGATATAATAATAATTAAGTGGCACTATATGATCATGCATAACCTATTTGCATGTTGATGGCACAGAGAAGTGCAGTCTGATGAAAAGATTTATGAACCAAAGGAGAAAGAAAACAGGAGCCAATTAATGCAATGTTCAAAGGACACACTGAGCTGGGATTTTATAGTATATAGCAAAACACTTGTGTTGCATATTTCCATCTCATGACTGGCTAAAAAAGATCAAAGCTTTTTTATTCCATATTAAGAATGACAGAATATTACAGTAAACATGCAATAAGGAGAAATGTAATAAGCTTTAATAGAGGATGATAATAAGGTTTGATAAGAACTTTTGGAATGTCACCAAATCTGAAATGTAAGATGAAAGCATCTGCATGTAGAGATTGTAGTGTGTTATTTGGAACCCCACGGAGCTAAACTGTGATTAGAACTCCATATTTTTCCATAAATTAGCTTTTGTTTTGAATTTCCTGCTGAGATCATATGCAAGTTGATTGAACGTGCAAGTCAATATATAGGTTTCCTAATCCTTTGCTGTTTTTTAGGCTTCATGATATCACAATTACAGCAGCCCACTTGTAGATCAAAGGTACATGACTGATGCCAAAAGAAAATAGCCTACAACCTCTTTACAAAACTTCTTCATGGTGATTTAGACCTATCCATGACAATTACCACTCACCTAACTGAACTGCGCAAATATATATATGCATAAACCAACCATTCCATGCAGGTCAACTTGCAAACCCACAGAATTTTCACTTAAATTTGGACACTTCAAGATCTCAAAGAATGGACATGCTGAGTTCACCATCAAAGAGGCCTTTTTACACAACTCTACCTTACCCCAACACCTCCAGTGTAAACTTGTAAGCCATTAGGTACCTGCATAAGCAAATATCTTGTGCAAATCCTTGGTTCAAAACCCCAAGCTCAGTGACAGCAGTCATGCTCTTACTGAAACCTCTCCACCACCCTAGGGACTTGGCTCCTAGATGGAGCATCCTCTATTATATCGTCACTAATACGTTTTATGTGCATTGGAATAACACGCTATATTTCTCCACTAAAGTGAAATGTGGTTTTTATGAAACTACTCCTGTGAGCAAAGTTATACAGTAGGTACATGAGAAATACTATCAATAAAAAGCAAACAGAAAAAATAATTTACCATATATGATTTATGAAAGGAAACTATGACATAAAGACAACCTTACTGTTAATTGTTTGTAAAGTCAGTGATCACTTGCAAGCCAGTTTGTAAGCAACTCTGTATTTTGTAACAGTTATGTAAGCCTTGGGAAAAACAAGTTAGGATTAGAGTTTCACATTAATTTTTTTCCCCTTTAAAGTTAAATCAGCTACAACACTGAACTGTAAAATCTTACAAGTGATATTAAGAATAGCCAATCTTAGCTCTAAAGTCACCTATAAAATTCATGAAGAAAACTAACTACTCCTTTTACTGTGTGAAAATACACTGGATCAGTAATAAGGATGTGGTTTAAAGTTATCCTCTACTTTTGGCTATAGCTGAATTGAAATAAGAGAGATGTGGAGTGAGTCAAATGAGGACCCACTGTCCAGCAAAAATACCTCAGTAAAAAGTGGTTTGAGACTTGGCATTTCAAAGATGAAAGAGAAGGCTAAACAACAGATGACACTTTCAAAAGTGAAGATAAATTTATTGTCCCCAGTTATTGTGTAACACCTTGTGAACCCATGAAATCAGTGGTTAGCAACAGGTTAACTCTATGCAGCTGGGTATTGTTTTAATTTTCAACAATTATTATTGAAATAAAAACACTACTGTTCCTGTACCATAGTAAGGGTAACTTAAAAGTATTATTAAATTAAAAAAACCAGAGGAAACATACCTATTTCTATACTTAAAGGTTTCTATAGCTAGCTAATTTTTAAAGTGGCTGATATTCATTTATAACACCTAACCCCCTCCTATATTACTGCTTCTATAGAGTTAGTAAAAGACGTGCATTTGTGTGACCCTATTTCATAAAATATTGTCAAAACCATTCTGGTTTTGTTTGACTGGTTTTATTATTGAGGAAAATTAAGCATTTCAAATGCAAATATCCACACCATCCAAAGAGTTGCAGCCCACTTCTTCCTGGATTGGGGAACTACCAATGCTGTCATAGGTGACAATTCCTAAGAGACAGTGGGTTTGGGGGTTTTTTTGTGAATGAAGTTATCTGAAATGGCATCAATTTGAAAATGAAGTATCTCATATTTAAAGATTCTTGTCTACTTCAGAGGACATCTAACTTTCATCCATATTTAATTTCTGCAGTGGGGTAATTACACCCATATAAAACCCATGCGTTCTTCTGATCTCAGTCATAACTGTAATGCTATTGCTTAAAGCAAGGCTGGACACATGTACTAGACCTTTTCATTCTAGAGTCCTTGTGTATGGAGAGGTTTACCAAAATCTCACCTAAATCAGAAATTTTTAACAGCATGAATTTTTTTAAGCATTCAAAAAGAGACCAAGCAGTTTTCTTCACAAAAAAAGATCCAAGAAAAGATTTCAATTTACAGAAAAGATGCAATTTATAAAAGATGTAATTGATACACAAAGATACCAGCTTTAATACATGTATTATAATTCAAATATCACAGCAGACAGCACATCTCTAAGAGCTGGCTTCTTTCTTCACAGGTATGAGTTAGAAATGAATTGAAACTACCAGCAAAGAAGAGAAGACTAATCCTATGTCCACAACGACTTGAGTAATCACACAAGTAATTTAATCTCTGCTTTGCAAAACCTCTTAAACATAAGCATACACTTAAAGTATTACATATGTTTACATACTACTAAAATATAGTACATGTTTACCTGGACAGATAAAATAGAAACAACATCTCTAAACTACTCTAAGCTTGCTATTTATCAAAAAATGGTGCTTTTTACCTGAATTTCTCATTAGACTGAAAAATTGCTACTATTTGGGAGCCTGTGAGAAGACTATAGGATGAGTGCAGAAGGACACACATCTGTACATAACCTGCTTGCAAGAGATTTCAGTATTCCTGAAAACAGCATCCAGATTTTGAAAAAAACACATCATACTGCATCACAATATGATGGCAGAATTGAAATGTGGGACCTATGGACAATGACATCCTCATGTGATCTTGCAGTTTATTACTACACCTGTTATATTGACAGAATTAATGAGTTTCAATTTGCTCCAGCAGACAAAAGTGGAAGGGTGACAGGACTATTGCCAAAAACCTTGTGATAATACTTACTTAGAATATGAGTCTTCTTTGGAGCAGAGGTGGGTATGCTCCTTGACAGATTAACTTTTTAAATCCCTTGAAATCTTGTCAAGTCTTTTCTAACCTCCTGACTGTCAATTACATGTTCCTACATTCTTCTGTGCGAAGATTATCTTTCTCAACGAACGCTTTATTCTCAGTGCCAGCAACAATAATAGCAAGTGACTTCCACAACACCAATCAAGAATTAATATTGTGAACTCCTGAAACAGTAATATTACGCTTTGCACTTAATCTGAAGCACAGTCACAAGATTTTTGCTTTAAAAACATCAGCCAAAGGCATTATCCACAATGGTATTCTTGCAAGTATATTTAATGTTTATGTTTCAAGACATAGATGTTCAATATGTTTAGATTTTGTACTATTTCAATAGTACAAAAAAACACTTTCAGTCCAAAAGGTGGTCAACATAAGAAATTATGTTACTGTTTATAATATAATACATTTCCCCACCAAGGAGGCCCAATGAGCTAATCATCAATGCTGTAAACGTTATGTGAAACTCATACAGCTATCTAAAAGTCATAGCTATGAGATACCAAGAAAAATAATGTGATCTCATGTTAGACAGAGCTGAAAATCTCTGTAATGCAGAAAGTCATGGAAGTTCTAGCTGTAATATTAAGTCTCATGTTGAAGCATAAAAACAGTGAACAGTGATGTGGATCTGAATACTGCCATTTACCAAGCACATGTCAGAAATGACTGAGAGGAACTGATATTAGTAAGGCAATGGCTACCATATATCAATTATCCAGCTTTTATAGTTCTGTATTTTAAGATTATGAAGTATTGAAATAGAAGTAAGACATTGGTACTTCAGACCTCAAGGACTATTCTAAGGTCCATTTGTTGTTTTACATTCACCATGTATCTGACCATACACTGAAGGCCCAAATAAAGGGACTACACACCCTTTGGTCCTGACTCGTTGTTAGACCACACATCTGCTCTTCTGTCAGGAAAGAGCAACATGTGGCACTGATGTCTAAAACAACAAGCAAGCAGATTTTGACAGGTGCAGAGCAGAGCCACACATGCTGGGGAAGCAGAGCCCTACACATGGCATTGCCATCAGAAGCAGCCAGCTTCTGGCTGCCCATGACACTTAGAGTTATGCGAGACCTGGAAATGTCCATTCTGGACAGAAGCACGACACCACTTTGTACCTAATCCACAGCTTCTTACTTCGACAATCGGTCACTTCCAACTCCTACCAAGCTTTAACTTGGAAAAAAAAAAAAGGATGGCAAGGAACACTGCTGCAGCCTTCAAATGCACTAGAGACACGTGGAGCCTTCCCTAAAAGCCCCATGGATTGGTAAAATGAGAAGCAGTCTACATTCTGCAAGGAGTCACGTACTTTCTACAGTGCTGGAGATACTGGCTGCCTTCACAACTTCAGACACAGGCACACAGTGAACAAGAACGTGAGACATCAATGTGGTTCTGCAAAGTGCTTGGTGCAATCAGACAAGGCTAAGTAGCTGTGCTTAGATAACTGGCATGCTTTCTCAAAAAGGTTTACATAAGAGAAGTCTCCTTGTTGTAGTTTTCCCTTGCATGGTATAGTTCGAATATACTGTGATATGTAGATTTTGTAAACTGTAAAATCTCAGAGCACTTTCTTCAAATGATGGCAACAGGCCAAAAGGAATGACAAAATATTTCTGTTTTGTTTTTTCTTTTTTTTAAGAATCAGATATATAAATGTATTAGTTTACCTCATGTCTCTAATGTGTTGGAAAAAGACAAGGGATGAAAACATAAACCTGGCTAGCTGTAAAAATCTGCCACACATCTGCAGACGGGGAACATATTTCCAACCCACACACCTCAGTTGAGCTCTAGGCACAGTTAACATCCCAGCACAACCAAGCAACATAGACAGAAATGGGAAGAGAATGCGGAAAACCAAAAGTTCTTGATGAAACTCTCAGTGACAATAACATTACAATACTCAAAATTAAATGCATGTCAAAGAGAAAAACAGTTTCTATAAACACATAATGAAAGTAAAAGTGATTAATGGCAACTAAACCATACTCTCCCTCATGCCTGTTAATTACAATACCTATGTTGAGTATTGTAATAAAAATTCCATTTAAATGGCATTATTAATTAAGTTGTTTTCCTTATTCCTGTCAGTACCTGAGCTTTACAAATAGCAGAATAACGTTAACTTGGCATTGTAATCAAAAAGAAATATTATATTGGTCTTTATTGATAAAATAAAATAGATTCCTTTTGATTACAGGTATATTTACTCATTGCTTTAGACACAAAATTCAGTTCTATAATTGCCATGGTTGCAAATCCATTAGTTTTGGGGAGGGTGGTTTTGCTCTACTATGACTTCTGCCATTGAACCACTGAACAGGGAAGGCATCTGGTCCTCCACAGCAAGCTGTCATACTAAATCCTGAGTAATATAGGAGAACCACAGACAACAAACTTGGAAAGTGCACTGAAGACATGGAAAGTTAACCTCAGTCTACACTTTAATAATTTTTAATGATTACTTAAAACTCGCCTGAGGGATAGTTAATTGACTCTCAGCTGTAATTTTCACACTTTTCATCCTTCTGTGTCAATCTCCTCAAATGATGAAACTTGTTTGGTGCTTTTCCTGGCCACCTCCTTTTCTTCTTTCTACCTTAAAACCTCTTAAGTTACTCTGTTGTTACTCTCAGGAAGTTTTTGAGATAACTCTGAAGACAGTTGTCCATTATTAGAAATATATTAGCATATAAATTTTCAGCTTACTTTTAATATCTTGAGATGATGATAAAACAGCAACATTTTTAGATGGACAAAAAGTATGAGTGCACAATACAATAACTACAGAATAAGCACAATATAGCTATTTTATACAGTCTGGAAAACACAAATTATCTGTAATTACCAAACATGGCTTTCTAGTCCGGTATCTCTTTTCCATTCAAATTTCATTTGCAATTTGCATTATGATTGTATGTTCATCTCTATGTCATAGCAGAACGTAAGTTTTTCTATTGCTTCTCACAGACTGAAATATAAACTAAAATACGTGTTTTCCCAGAAGATATTTCACCTGTTAAGTCTAAATGTTAGCTTTCTTTTCTGTCCAAAATCGATTTGAGTAAATAGTAAAAAAATAGTGATAAAAAATGATAAAGAAAGAAGCAGTGATAAAAGTAGCTCTGCAGCCTTTTTAATTAAATAAATTCCCTTTTTTTTTTTTTAACCTACAGAAGAGATGTCCTCCTGCTATCACTGATGTAAATATTTGCTTTATCACAAAGGATAGCTGGCTGGTGTATATTTTTGTTCTGACCACTGACTGCACAGCTAAGGCTAACAAAATTATTAGTCCCGATTATCAATTGTTACACAACGAGTAAAACGCTCAACAGATCTGGAAGTATGACAGATTGTTGTGAAGAAGTCAGGACAGTAGAGGCCTGACTAAATAGCTCAGGTCTTACTGTGTATACAAAGAATGTTTTATGTTCATACAAATCTATTTAGTAGACGTAAGACAAAATTCATGACAGATGAACGCAATCTTTCAGTGTACAACTCTTCAAGCTTAGTTGAGTGAATCTGGTATTGTGCAATGCCAGCACTGACTGAGGAAAACTGTTAGCCTCTTCGGCTCCGTGTACAGCGACAGTGGCAGTAATTTCTTGCATTGATTTAGACAACGTCAAGACAGTGCCATTGGCACTGGAGAATCAACTGCCAGAGCAATTCCTGGGAAAGAAAGAGGGGTCCTGATGTCTCCAAATTCTCATTAATTTTATCCTGTTGTTGAATCCTTACTACAGAAGAAATAATTAGTACAGTACAAATCAGTTTGTTAATACAGCTGGTCAGAGTCTATGCTATGCAACAACACACTGGAAAAAATTCCTTCTGACAGCTTAGTTCCCCATAATTACACAGTGGATTTTCTGTTAGGAAAAAACCACAAGGACAACAAGCTCCTCCCTTTAGTAAAACCAAAAGTCGACAGAGAAGATCCCAGAAAGTAGAACTGAAGGATGGAGGTTACTTACATATGAAATTTTCACTTAGGAGGTGCTCTACAAAACTTTCCCTTCATTCATTCACTGCAAAAGATGGATGCTGAAGGAGGCAGTAAGCCATAGGGAGACAAAGGACAAAGTTCTGTTTTGTCTCACACTATGTACAGCTGGACTCTATTTCTGTCTCTCACAGGGACTTCCTGTACCAAGTTGGGTGAAACTATTAATGTCAAACTAAAGGCAACTTCATATTTCTTACTCTTTCATGGTTTAAATTTAATATGCTCTTCCTAGTCTTTCAAAGAAGAAAAAAGATCTTAAAATTTTCATGTTGGAAAAAAAATGGTTTTCTTCTTCCTTGGTTGTAAATCCCATTACAGACAGGACTTGAGCAAATCAGAAGCTTGAAGAAATTCCAGTGTAAACTTGATCCCAAAACAAGACAGTTTATGTTCTTTATTCCCCATTTTTAAACCTCATTATTTCAGGGAGCTTTTCCTTGAATCCTTTGCTTTGTACTAGAGCTATTTTTTAATTCCACTCTTCTATATGTTACTGCACTATATTTTGGTTCAACACTTGCATGTTTCTGTTGCTTAACTTCTTTCCCAACCATTTAACAGCCTCTAAACAAAGGACCAATATTTTCCACAACTCACTTCTATTTCCCTAAAAATTAGTACAGCTAATTGACAGGAATACTAAAATATTTTGTGGATCACAGAATGGTTGAGAGAGACCATGAGGGCTAGAAAAGCAAGAATATAAGGAAGGGTTGGGAAAGAGACTCTCCTTTACACTGAAATAACATTTTCAATTCCTTGTGATCTCCAAGACTGCATTAAGTGGCTTTACAGTGTAGTGTTTGCTCTGGTCCCTATCCATGCTGACACCCCCTGCTCTCACCTCATCTTTACAGACTTTGTAAACGTAGGAGTCTTTCCTGTCAGAATGATGGAAGAAGTGCAAGACACACCAGACTCCCAATGCAGCTCCTTCCTCTGGCTGGGCTAATTGACGGAGCAGTAATTGACTGAGCAGTTCTGCAAAGGCAGACATGAAGTCTAGCAAACTGTCTCTTCTGCCTTATGTTGCCTGAGCAGAGGCAGTGGGATCTCAAGTTACTTACTTTACCCCATACTCACTGCAACTAAAATAAGCCTGGGCATGACACGCTCATCTCTCTGCATTTCTGAGAAGGGCCTGGTTACACCACCATTCACTGGATGAGTGGTCCTATTAGTTCTTCAGTCTGCAGCTGCCACAGTCACACAATGGACATCAGCCACACTATGTTCCTTATCAATGTGTACTGGCATATTTTGCAGCAATCATGCTGCAAAATGGTTGTTTTTTCCAGCTCTTGACAATGACACTTCATACTGAATTCCTTCTTTCATGCTAATGCTATAAGGATGTAACATTTTCATGCTTCTGGCAATGTGTCTTTATGAAGTTCAAAACATGTCTCAAACTGGCTTTACAAATGTGACATGCCATCTCAGCTGCTGTAAACCTCAGCAGATGTGCCAGACCACTGTGTTGGAGACATGCCATGGGATGCTAGAGGTCACACAATACTGCAGTCCTTCCCATTTTTTTATGTTATGACCAATTTCCTACTCAGACATTTCCCTTTCACACCTACATTATAAAACATGTCTCCTATGAGGACAGGCTGGATGAGCTGGGGTTGTTCAGCCTCGACAAGAGAAGGCTCTAGGGAGACCTTACAGCAGCCTTCAGTACCTAAAGGGAGTCTGAAAGAGACCTGGAGAAGGATTTTTCACAAAAGTGGGTAGCGATGGGACAAAGAGGAATTGCTTTAAACTGAAAGAGGGTAAGGTTAGTTTAGATATTAGGAAGAAATTTTTTACTGTGAGAGTGGTCAGACAATGCAACAGGTTGCCCAGAGCAGTTGTGGAAGCCTCATCTCTGGAAGTGTTCAAGGTCGGGTTGGATAGCGCTTTGAGCAACCTGGTCTAGTGGAAGGTGTCCCTGTCCATGGCAGGGGATTTGGAACTAGATGATCTTTAGGTCTGTATCAAACCAAACCATTCTACGATCCTATGAAATAGTTAATCAAGACAAAGGACTGCTTCTATCTTACATCAATGATTTCTACTGATTTACACTTGGATGGCCTATTAAATGGAGAATATTTCTGATATTACATCTGCAGAGATGCGAAAAACACATATATGAATGAGTGCAATCCATTTGTGATTTTATGGACCCAAAGTTCTCTAGAGAGCATTCCTGAGTGCCGAATTTTATATTTAGACTGCTGAGTTAGCTGAAATATGTGTAATATCACCAGTAGGAAGAGAGCTCCCTATTGACTATGGGCAGAGGAAGGCCCTTGTGCATTTTTTATTTCAGCAAGGATATGAGCTGGCATGGGCCCATGAAGTGAAATGTTGTACAGCTATATTTGTTTTTTGGGTTTTTTTACAGGGTATGTGAATAAATGATGTGTGGAGCTGAAAGCTCTCACTCACTGGGAAAGCTTGGCTCTTTTTTCTGAATACATGAATAGAGGTGCATTAGACATGCTTATATTTCTTAATGTGCCTCTGGGAGAAATAAACTGGTACAGCTATCTTCCTGTGCCCCTCAGAGTCATAAGTAATCTGGCTCTTTCAGGCTAGCAAAGTGTAGAGCTCAGCTCAGAATCAGGTCTCCAGTATTTTACTATATGTATGGCTGTTTTTCCTGGTTCTTGACAGTGATACTTCATGCTGAATTCCTTCTTTTGTATTTATGTATTTATTTAGTAGCAGATGTTACTTCTGATGACTTATAAGACAGTATTACAGAGACTGAGCACAATTACTGTGTTTTATAAGTGGGATTATTTCAATCTCACTTCAAAAAAGATCCAGTGTCAAAGCTTAACTCTAAACCACACCTTTAAACTCCTGTGCACATTCACACAAAATAACCACAAATCCAGTGATTGAAGGGGGCTCAACAGCAGTGGCAAGCCCTACATTTGCACACGTGCCTTTTGCTCTTTGGGGCTGGTAGTTGAGGTGGAAAAGGTGCTCAGGGGGCTCTGCTTTGCTGGGGCAGAGAGCAATTTCTCCAGCTACTCAGCAACCCAGTTTCTTGCATTGTTCACAAGAGTTCCAACCCAGTAAGAACTACTTCAAAGGCTTTATACAGCTTAAGCTGTGTCTTGCATTGAAAAGCTTATTTCAACAAAGGCAATGAAGATTAAAGATCTTAAGGCCTTCTAGGCTTTATTATTAATTTACACTGATTTTAAGAAGAGGGAGGGAAAGAGAGATTGACTCTCCTCTTTCTGTTTTCTTTCCTTGACTCCTTGAGACTCTGAACTTGTGTGCAACCAATAACAAAACCCAGACCCTTGCACTTATATTTTGTAACTGTGGTGACTTAAAATTAATAAATCTAATTAATCTAATTAATAAATCAGTTACATTAAAGTCTTTGAAGACCATTTACAGACTCAGAGATGAAAAAATCTGTAATCTGGACAAAGCCACAGAGGAAGCTATGAGTGCAAAATGATCCTGTTCTGTTCCCTTATTAAAGTCAATGACATCTTCTCATTGAAAACACTGACCCCATTAACTGCCCAGAACTCAAATTATATAGTATTTGTAGTGAACATTTATGAAAATAATTAAAGAGATGAAGAAATAAAGGAAACCTAAAATAAAAATTGGGAAATGGAATTTAACAAACAAATAGAGAAAAGTGACAATAATTAAAAATAAACAACCCACAGGAGAGGAAGAAGTCTACATCTGCACTGCACGTTATCCTTTTGGACTATTATTTTTCCTATCTTGCAATCAAATGTCTGTATTAGACTTTTGCTCTAGCTCTATACACAAATGTATGTAATGATGAAATAAGTGATCGTTAGCATTCTTAAACATTTTGATATGTCAAGTAAAATGAAAGGAGAAGAGTTCTATAGATATGTTGCAAGTTATATTCACATAATGGAATTTTTACAGCCTATATTTTACACATACTTTTATAAGAACTTAACACCACATAGTTTAATGGGAGTTCAAATACTTCTTTGAACTTAATTCACTGACCATCAAGCTACAGAATGTATTAAAATTTTCTAATTCCTCTAAACAATTGGTGCTTTTCATTAAACCCTGTGGCTTTTAGTGTTACCAAAGACTTTGCTAGTTAAAGGTTAGTATGTCACAGTGCATATATAGTACATCAGACACCACTGTTCAAACTGACAATTATAAAAAATGGGACTCACCTATAAAGTAGGACAGCAGTATTGCCAGCAGCACTGAGACCCCTACAGCACACAGTGCAGTACATTTCCAGCTACAGTACTTCGAAGACTTCTTGAATTTAAAAGCACTTCTGGATAGAGTGTTCCTAGGTAGTGGCCGAGTAGGAGGGGAATAAACAGAGCCGGATGCCATTGTGTACCCTGGTGTTGCAGTACTGAACAGCGGTGTGGTCCCTGTTCCTGTTTTGAATAGGAAATGCCTGTGAAAGAAAGAGTATATTGTAAAGTATAAAAGTAAATAAAGCTGGGGCACAGGCAATCACACATCTTTTGTTTAATGTTGCCTATTTTTCACAACATCCGATCTACAAAGGGTCGTAGAAGCAATAACTTGTCACGACACTCACACATAAAGAGACACTTTCCTTTAAAGTAAAGACCAAAGCCCCCCAAACATTAGTAATACACTGGTATCCAGACAGGAAACAGAACTACCCAAAATACAGTGTAGTAGGGAGGAAGTCTCTCATAGTTTATCTAACAAGTAGGGACAGGCTTTCTGCTGCTATTTATTTGTGTTGGCTTCTGCTACAAACTACAGGGAACTCCATTAAAATGTCAATAATGAGCAATGTGACTACAGTCCACACTACTTATCACAGCTTTCCTGAGTTAAGTACAAGGAAAACAGCAATCTTTCAGTTACAAACTTTTGGCAACTTTGTCAAAAATAGTCAGTTAAAAGATTTTTTTTTTGTATGTGTCCTAAATAATCAGTTCAGTAATTCACATCTACTCACACATAATCTTACCATAAAAAAATCTGATTATGGATACAGGAGCTAGTTACAGCCTAGGAGAAGTACTCTAAAGAAATATACTTGGTAAGTGCTCAAGAGGAACCACAGCCAGCAACAGATACAAAAAGCAAAAGCTAAAGTTAAGACACACTGTGAGTTAGCAGTAAACTTTTTTTTTCAATTAAAATTTCCAAAGGAAATACTACTCCCTGAGCCTCTCTATGGTAGAATCCTTTAATTTTAGATCATGCAAGCATAATTATTTTGAAAGAGCCGCTAAGCATGGCATATACTACCTGGAGTTTTTCTCCTCATGCACGTACACAACTCTACAAACAACAAAAACTCAAAGAAAGATCTTTGCACCAGGGGTTTTTCCACCAATTTGTTATGCTGGCAACTCTGTAGCATATGGCTTGGCCTTATCTAATTACAAATGGCAAAATGAATACATTATAGCTAAAAACGGTAAGAAAGCACACTGCGGAGACTTTTGAACTTACCACCCCCCCCCCACCCCCTCCCCCCACCCCCCCTCCCCCCGGTGAACAGAACTAGAGTGGTTTGCATTTTTCAGGTAAGAGATATTCATGAATTGCTGATACCCAGGTCCTCCCGAAGCTAAGTGCATGCCTACACTGTGTTTGCCTATTGCATGTCACCTATACAGTCGTGGGTCAGAGGATCTAGCACCAAATGAGCCAGCTGTGGAGGGGAAAAACCTTAGTATGTACACTACGTGGCACTGTGGACTGCTTCTTAGCTGATGGGACTTTCATCCTCTGGGACCCATCCTTGGATCTTTGTATAGCAATAGACCAATTTACACAGATGTAGCAGATTTTTCAGAAATACACTGTAAAGACATGAAAAATTAATTTGCTCCACTGCAGCATGTGAAAAATACCAGCAGTTGATAAGATTTGTTGTTTGCAGATGACTTTTCTATGGAAGGTTAACAGGTGAACTAGAACACCATGGCATAGGCCCTCTCCTTGAAAATATTTGCATTACAAACATGATTCCATGAAACACGTTACATAGGTTACTTCATTCTGAACAATATTAAACCTGTTGGCAGTAACAACAAAAGGATATGCACTAGATCTACAGATGCACAAGAGCACATCCCAGGTTTTTTTGGCTTCTGAATTCTGAGGATTACCACCAATTTCAAAAGACAAAGACCCGGTGGTTTAAATTCTTCCTAAGAAGGTATTTCATTAAAAGTTGTGACATTTGCTATGTACCAAACACCAAAATAATAATAATGAGTCCTTTGTTAAAAATGTTTTACACCTTACAAAAGCATTACTTTGGTTTTGCAGATTCACAGAATCATGTAAATTCATTAAGTCCTGATAAAGTGTTTTATCCACTTGATCTTTATTGTTCTTTCATTTCTGGCTACATATGGTAAATGCTATTTTCAGGTATATTTCACAAAATATGTCTATACAGATCTCAAGAAAATGCCAAACACAAAGGTAGCTGTTTCCCTTTCCATGTGCAATGTGTACTGTTTTGGGGACAGAAGGAAAGCCATAGAGTAGGTATAATAATACTCCTCCTAAACATCCGCTTCCATGTTAAAAATAAGAAGCTGCCTGACCAACCTGCAATTTTTACATCCTTCTGTTGCACTGGTAGACTCAACAGACTAAAAATGGAAACTGGCATAATAAGAGCACTAGAATGGAACTCCATATGCTTTAGCCCTTAACAAAATAATGCAACAAACAGTCTGCCACTGATATTTTCCTTTTGTATTTTTTTTTTTTTCTCTGAGAAAGTGAGAGCTGAGACATTTGCTTTGGTGGAGCACAACATACTGTAATCCATATTCTCAAAGCCTTTGAGGAGTTAGTTCCATAGATAAACTTGGGAGATGAGAGCGGTGGTGTGAACCATCATAGCTCTGACAGTTCATCTCTGGCATCGAAAGAGAATTGTAACTTTTACATGTGAATCACAGAATCGCTTAGGTCGGAAATGACCCTCAAGATCAATGAGTCCAACCATCAACCCTGCACTGCCAAGCCCACCACTAAACCATGCTCCTAAGTGCCACATGTCGATGTCTTCTAAATACCTTCACGGATGAGATGACTGAATCACTTCCCTGGGCAGACTGTTCTGCTGCTTTACAACCCTTTCAGGGGAGAAATTTTTCCTAATATCTTATCTAAAGCTCCCCTGGTGCCACTTGAAGCCACTTCTTCTTGTCTTGTGGCTTGTTACTCTTGAGAACGACTGACGCCCACCTTGCTACAACCTCCTTTCAGGTAGTTGTAGAGAGCGATAAGATCCCTCAAAGACTAGTCCAGCCTAAACAACCCCAGCTACCTCAGCTGCTCCCTGCAAGACTTTTGCTGCAGATGCTTCACCAGCTTCGTTACCTTTCTCTGGACTTGCTCCCATACCTCCATGTCTTTCTTTTAGTGAGGGGCCCAGAACTGAACACAGGATCCGAGGTTCGGTCTCACCAGTGCTGAGTACACGGGGGCAATCAGTGCCCCAGTCCTGCCAACCACACTATTTCTGATACAAGCCAGGATGCCACTGGCCTTCTTGGCCCCCTGGGCACACTGGTGGCTCACGTTCAGCTGCTGTCGACCAGCACCCCCAGGTCCCTTTCTGCCAGGCAGCTTTCCAGGCACTGTTCTCCCAGTCTGTAGTGCTGCATGGCATTGTTGTGACCCGAGTGCAGAACCCAGCACTTGGCTTTGTTGAACCTCATACCATTGGCCTCGGCCCATCAATCCAGCCTGTCCAGATTCCCCTGTGGAACTTTCCTACCCTCCAGCAGATAAACTCTACCACCCCAGTTGGTGTTTCTGCAAACTTGCTGAGGGTGCACTTGATCTCATCAATAAACCGCTGATAAAGATGGCTGAGAAAGAAATTAAACAGGACTGGTCCCAATACTGAGCCACGGGGAACATCACTCGTGACTGGCCACTAGCTGGATATAACTCCATTCACCACTCTCTTGGCCTGGCCATTCAGCCAGTTTTCTACCCAGTGCACCTGTCCATGCTGTAATGGACAGTTTCTCCAGGAGAATGCTGTGGGAATTCAGCAGTAGGAATTCAGCAGTGTGTAGTCTTAGGCAGCACACAGCACAGCTCCTCACTTTAAGCTATTCTCTTTTGATTTGATTCCCATGAATACAATGCCAGAGTGGTTGCACTGTCCGGCTTAACGTTGACAGAAAAATAATGACAGAAAAGCCAGTCTGCCATCTTCTACTGGGTCAAGAAAATTTGTTTGGCTCTCTCTATTTCTAATGTGTGCAGTTACTAACAAAGTTGTCAGACACTCTCCTGCTACATTAACTCTGAGTGATAAGTATTTAAAGTGCAACGCTATCAGACTTGCACATCTTGTCTGCCTCACTGAGCCATGCCAAACCGTTCCTATGAGATGTTTAGAAGGATATGGTATCTGACAACAAATCCAGGCTGCTTCCAGATAGTGCTGAAATTCTTATGCTCTTGAATTATAATGCATCCACAAATGATTTTAATTATCTAAATATCCATATATCTTGTCATTTCAAACCATGGAACTCAAATAGCTAATTTCTAAAGCCTAAACTGTTTGCACTACTTGACCAGGTACTGACTTATGGGCAATTACACTATATTTCATCTTACAGGGAGCTTATAGCGTCTGGAATAGTGTATCTTCCATTCAAAATTGATCACATAACATGAACTTGCTAGATCTTCATGTAAGCAGCACTTTAAATATTTTATTAAGCTATGGAGTACAAAAATGCAGTGAATCATGTTAGTATTTTACAAGACAAGACAGTTCTGTTTTTATTAAATAATTCAACTTTTAAAGCAAATAATATTCTACTTTTATATTTATTCAATATATATTTCTGTCTGCTTATTCAATAGATGTTGCTAATAAAAGGTGCAGTTAATCTTAACATTTTAGTGGGGGGAGTATTTAGTACCTAACAAATCTGAACTACAGATTGAGAGTAAAATACAAAGTTATGTTATAAAACAGTCCTTGGACGCAAAGAGAGCTTGGAAGTCCCCTTATTTCACAAATGGAAGGCATTTTATTTAAGTTCCTGCCCTTACAAGAAAGGACAGAAATACGGCATCAAAAACCACAAAGGTGTCAGCACAGAAAACAGGCATATGAATAAGAGTAAAATAATCATGCTTTTAATTTAACTCAGTGCTGGTGTTTAACCAAGTACTGGTGTTTAACCAGCTGCCAGTGTGCACTGGTTGACATGCAGATGGCTTCTTCCTTCTCAAGCTTGTGTGGGGTGGGGTTCACATCAATCAGATTTTCTTTATGCTGCCACATCCTCTGTGGAAAATAAAACTGAAGAAGCACTCTCTACTAAATTCAGTAAATGGGAAAACAGAAGGGATAAAAAAAGTGATAAAAACCATCCATGAGTCTGGCAGAAAGACTAAGTTAACTGAAAACTCTATCTTTAGAGAAATGGAGATAGATTATCAAAATATTTAAGGACAGTAAGACTCAGCCCAGAAGCCCAAACATTTCTGATATAAGATAGCCGGGTGTCCAGCAACAGAAATGTGATTTAAAATAACTTTCTTTACTAAAGGATCTATGACAGGAACTTTTGACTGCAGTTTAGAAGAAAATGGATACTAAGCATCAATGAATGCAATATTACATAAACACATCTGGAAGGCCCTAAACTCCAGACTGCCAGAAGCTGAGATATTATATAAATAAACTATGACCAAGCATAAGGGAATATTATGCATTATTTTATAAATAGACTGGTCTCAATTTGTACAGAGTTACTGCATAATTTTAACATTCCTAATATAATTTTTACATGACTTCTTTTTTTTAGCTTATGCTGAAATTGCTTCACCTTGCAAAAGATTAATTTCTCCAGTTTGGGGCATCATATATATAGAATGCTTTGCATATACTTGAAAGACATGTAAAAGAGCCTACCTTACCATTTCAAGCAACTTTCTTGGCAGTATATTAGTTCTGTTTTAAATTATTTCTTACAGTACCATCCTGCCAATAGAGTGCTGAAGTCCACAGCAAGTATGCCACAATGTATTAAGTCACACAGGACTTCTACAAAATTTGTACTAAATATGGATTTAATGAATAAGGCCCAGCAAAATTCTATTGAACTTCTCAAAGTATGTCAAAATATAGTTTATCACCCTGTCAGTGAAATTTAAAGGTAGCAATTGTTATTTTGTGTAGCATTATTATTTAGTTGACAACTGTTGTCATAGAAAAAAGGTCAATATTGCTAGGCCTTATGGATATACAATAACAAAACACTCCTCATCTTAAGAGCTATAATACCACTGATCCAGAATAAAATTATATTTAGAATATATGCTTTTAAAAACCTAAATCTCTCCATCCTAAATCTTTGAACCTTGTGTATTTTTGTATACTAACAGCACCTGAAAAATCTGAAGGAGGATAAATCTATCAGTTTGCTCATGTTTCTGAATAGAGAGCTTCCACCAAGACCCACTATGACAAATGTCATAGTGCCACAGCAGTACAGGTTTGCTTGCAGCACTGTCTCCTGTACTGTCCTAAATGCAATCTGTTTGGTCAGTTCCATGATGGTGTTAAAGATATGTGGCTCATCAGATCTTTACAGCCCACTACTAGAAGACAAATGAGAGAGAACACTCAGAAGACAGCACTACAAAAGGCACACATTAGAAATTATCTATGGCCTAGACTTCAGAAGGAGGTCTCTGTCTGAAAAACAGTGTAAGGGGTAGGATTCCCCCAAGCATAATGCAGTACAATGAGCAAGTTACTCCATTCCAAAAATTGTGGAGAAAGAGAACATCTTATTTGATAGAGAGCAGTTACAGGTACAAAATCTGTGTACAGATACAGATAACTGTAACCAAAAAATCACAAACAGGAATTACTGCAGTAGGGTAGATCACCAGGAACAACACCCTATCTGAAAGTGGCCAGTTCAAAGGTGGGGGTGAATGCCTTCCAGTCTACTTATTCACTAACAGCTCACTCTTTTTCTAAACAGTCCAAAACTCATGCTCGCACTAATGTTTTGTGGCATTTTGTTCTGAAGGCTAAACACGCACTGTATCAAAATATATCTCCCTCTATCAATTTCAATTTAAATTCAACTGATCACTCCCTTGTTCTTGTATAATGAATATGTACTGTTTGCACTGCAATACACAAAAACAATTTTTTATAATACTACTGTTTGATTCACTTTATTTTTAGGGTAAAACATACAAAAGCATTAAGAAGTAATTGCCTAAAGCAAAAAAGTAAAACTTAGGCTTTTTATGGGTCAGCAAAGGCAACCGTGGAGTTGAGGAAAGCTATTTTCAGATACCTGTTGTTTCAGTGCAGAATAAAACAGAAGTGACATTTGGAAGCTGACGGAATAGAAAGTGACTTGAGGAGAGGTGAAAAAGGAAAGAAAAACCACCCCTAATATTTTTTGCATTTGTTTCTTTTACCCTTAGGTATCAAAGGACCCCCAAATACTTAGATACATCTGTAATTGTCTAAAAATTTCTTTCATGTAAGTAACAAGTCTGGTAATCTGTTATATTTGACTCATCTGTTCTCCTTGCAACTTGAGAAAAACCCTGGACACAACAGCAATTACCAACAGGAGACCATTGCTGGCTCAAAACATCACTGTACTTTACATGACTGGTCCAGCTAAGGTAATACCATTCTCTGTAATCACAAGTTAAATACTTTACGAAATGAGCACACCAATTTTTACAATGTGGAGCACAGGCTAATCTTCCCCACGAAAACCAACTCAAATCTGACAGTATCTAACTCTAATAAAAATTATTTATTTGTCTCCAAGGTGTGCTGAATCTGTGGATATTATTACATGAATTAAGACACTTGTAAGCAAGCGCAGGTAAAGTGTCGCATGCATTCTGCTAAGGTCCTCAGTCTGTTAGCCTGGATTCACTCCAAGGCACAAATGGTAGTATCTACAGCTTAGGCACCTAGAATTAGGAACACATCAATTGCATTCTCCTAAGCCTCCAGAGGTGGAAGAAACTTTTATCAAATCCACTTTGAGTGAATGCAAGTTAAGAGAAATGTAAATTTTAGTGATTTTATGTTTTGGTGACACATTTAGGGCTCAGGACCAATACTTCAGGAGACATGACTTCTCTGCTCAGAATTCAATAGTACTCCTAATGACCTGGGTTTGACGTTTAATATAATGAATGGTATTGTTGCATTTCTGGGAATAAAAACTGTAACTATTCTGTTTTGTAATGAACACAACTGTGATAATTGCTCACCTAAATTAAAAATAAACCACCAGATTTTGCCCTAAAATGGTACCAATTCACAATGCACCTATATGGAGACAGAAGCAATCTAATTCTGCTTTTCAAAAGCATTAAGGCACCTTCTACAAAAGTCTGGCAGCACCATGAGGCCAATGTAAGCAAATAAGACATAAGGGTAGCTGCATCTGCATCTTTCTGTTTTTCTGATGCTTCAAATGGGCATAGGTAGGTCAGACAGAATAGACAGGTTTGGAAGCTCTCATTCTCTACCTCAAAGATTTCACCACTGACACATACAGAAATAGGGCATGTCTATCTCTTTGCCATTTCCATACAAAGAAATCAATTAATCTTAAGAAAGTTACTTAAAGAGAGGATGGATATATCCAGCTGCAGTTACTTTAGTTTGCTCCAACTTCTCTCATTAAAGCTTTTGTATTAATCTCTCCCTGACTTTCATTAATGCAAAACAGCTGAATTTTTCCCTTCTGGGAATGGGTTATCTTGCTTTTTGTTTGCTAAAAAAAATCCCACCAGATACATTAACTGTCAGAATCAGAAAAAAACATCAACTGTGGAAAAGACAGCAGTCCAAGACTGCAATCAATCGTAGTACTACACCTACTGACTGCTGTGCCCTCTCTCTGCCGACAGACCCTATTCATGCTGGATTGAACTAGGTTCTCTGAGAGAGACCATGACCTTCACCTGCCACCTGACATTAGAGAGCTCTGCCTGGTTCACTAATGGATAGATCACATCAATAAATATGATTCCTTGTACTGAGTTGAGGAAACAGATGGAAAAAAAAGATTAATCTCTGCCGACTGACATTACAGAAGAGATGTAAAAGATAACAGAAATTACTGGCTAGGTCTCATTTGAACTCTAGTTCACTGATGCATGAGATAAGCTTTCCCAGCAGGCTCCAGCAGGAATTGGATTTTTGTTTCTCTGTGAACACTTTATGCCTATGTTCATCTTCTGTTAAGGTTCTTCTGAGACAAAACCTTGTAGCTGGTGGTGTTTGCCCTTAGCATAGGCTTATGACTGACTTCCACAGAAACATCTGGCTACATTTAACATAAATCCAAGGCATCACAGAAACATGTTACACTGTGAGTTTGTCTTAATTTATTTTCTGGGCAGAATTGCAATCAAAAAATTGCTTAGGAAGAGATAAAAGTGAATTTCCACTTCCTTGGAGCCAGTATTAATACTATCATAATCCCGGAAAAAGCTCCAAGATCACAACACATGAAATTATGATCAAAGTTTGGTGGAAAGAAAGAAAGAGAAGCGCGCTATTATCCATATGCAAAAACAGAGGAACATCTGTGAGAACTGGAGATAAGCCTCTTCTACCAGCTTATTCAAATGTTTCAGAAAAAGACTTTACATATGGTAACAATTCCTTGAATTTGGATGAATTTACACCGAGGATCTGCTTTCTTTACAAACTGAACACTGAAAGCCAAGAAAGAACAAAAGTACTACTAGGGCTGTGTCTTCCTTACTGCTTGTGTGTTCTTTCACATCTGGCCCTGGCAGCCTACCGCTCCACTGCTGGCTGCTGATGGAGAAAGACTGGAGAACTCAGGCTTCAAAGAGCAATTCAGACAAGACAGTATCCCAATCTGCTGTGAAAGACACCAAGACAGGGTGACTTGAAGGACTGAATACTGAAAAAAGCCCCAAACTTCCTCTTCTTTGGTGTGCAAGAGTAAATCTTCCTCTGCATTGCCCCTACCTTTTTGGTGGTGCAAGAAAGAATATAGTGTTACAGCGAGCAGAGGGCACCTGTTCTCCTATTATTTATTCCTCCCCAAATTCATATTCAAGCTGCTAGTTCTATACCCCAGAGAAGGAGGACTTCTCTTCTGTGATATGTATCACACACAGCACAGGATCAAAAGAACCGATAGGATGAGAGGGGGTTGCCAATCCCATTCCTTCATGCTCCTCTCTGCTATGTTGCACTCTGTGAAGATGAACAAGGGGAATAAACAATGCTAAGCCACACTTTGCAGAAGTGCACAGGAGAGTCCATTGCAAAGAAAGACTCATGTTGGGAAGCAAAGAAACCTAGCCCAGTTTAATTACACATACTGCTCATTGCAGGATTGTCCCATTACCTACTCTCCAGATGAGAGTGAAACTAAACCTATGTATTGCTGAAAAAATATCAAGTGGCTGTTCTTCTTACAGGCTTCATCTGGGTCTCTTAGAGGACTAGTACTTATAGAGGATTCCATCTACGTTACAGTAAGTGACTTGGCTCTTGATATTGTTGGTGGTGTTCACTTCTGAAGCAGGCAGCAGTTGGAGTGAACCTGACAGCCCCTTACTGCACTTTCTGATATTCACAATATTCATGTTATTGCAGTTCTTCTGCCTCCAAAGGAAGAGAGAGCAGAGGAAAGCATCTGAATTTTGCAGTAAGGACCTGAAATGCTCATGTGAGCAGTAAGGATTTATATTACAACTCCTTATCTTGTTCTCTGCTCTTCTTGAATCATATCCCTACCAAGATAGAGACAGGAAAAGTTGTATGTGAGATGAGGCATTCTAACCTTGGCCAGCTCCTGTCTTGAATAAGTTAAGCTTTCCAGGTAGAAAATCAAGGAAAGGTAGGGCATAGCTATTCCTCCAATCTTTTTACTAGCCTTGCCATCTTCATAAATTTGAAAGAGAACTTTATGCTCTAACATCTCAAAAGGCACAAGGAAACTATTTCAAAAAGAAGTATTTTTTAAGAGAGACTCAGAGATGCATTATTTACACAAGGATTAATTCAGAAGTTGGAACAAAGGTTGAAATTTTGTCTGCCCCTGGAAGGCCTGACTGAGCTGTTGGACATTTTAAAATAAAAAGCAGTGGGAAGTTAAAGAAGTGAAGTATTATTCTCTCAGTGACTGATAGGATCTCATTCTGCCTCAAGCTGCAAGCAAGCTGAAGATTCCATCATAATGGATCTGTGAACCTTAGCTCACTGAAGTCCATAGCTGTGTTCCTCTTGCAATTCAGAGTCCATGATAACCCGTGATGAACTCTGTGCTGCCACTACTGTGCCATCAGCAGTCACTCACACAGCCAGACTTGTGTCACCACAGCAACAGTACTGTCATAACCTCTGAGTTACAGCCACTACCACCAACTTGGTAACTGTGCACACACATGTGATGCAACTGTTATTCCTATTTTCCATTACTTTTTGTTCCTTGGTGAAAATGTGAGTACTGTGCTTGCATAGTCTCTCATATGCAACATACCAAGTTTCATAGAACCGAGAGACCACCCTTTAGGGATTCAACAAGGCAGAGGATTACATCTTGTGCCCAGAACTTTATCTTTAATGGTACTCATTTCCACACAGGCCTTTTTGGAGCTGGACTTCTCTTTCTGCAATCAGTATTATCAGAGATGTGGCATACAGACACTATACAGTCATCCAGGTCTTTGTTTTGCCATTACATTTGATATTGTTTCCTCACCTGTTTGAATGTGACAGAAAGAATCTCCAGAATCTGTTAAAATTCCTTTCTGGTTCAACTCGAGCCGCACTTACTGGGATGGCAAACTCAACTGCAGACATGCAACTGTAGAAAGAGGTTACTTTTAATTTTGTAAATTGTGTGCTTGACTTTATGATGTTGATGACAATTTCGTAATACAGTGTTCTTTTGTTCAACTTGTGACTTTTTTAAGAGAGTTTGAAGAAACTTCAGAAATCATATTGAAAGGTTTCCTATCTGCATAGCCCATCACAGATAGAAAATTTAGTTTGATTATTTCTGGATTCTGTCACTAGTAGAGCGTATGCCAGCAGCCAAGGTCTCTCACCATCTTGAGTCAATCCTATAGGTGATGAGGTGCATGCAATTCAAAAGGACTTCACAAGTAATTACAATCAGTAAAGGACAAGAAATTACCTCAGTTTTCATCCTAGATATTCAGCCTTTGGTCCTCTAGCATTTTATCTATGCACTACCTTGCATAATCAACCAGTCTCAGGTCCTCCTTCTCCTTACGGACTACTCCGTCTACCCATTTGGACACCCACTCCTACCCCTTTTGGGCCCAGTCTTTTTGAGTTTGCTCCTCTCCAGTCTGCACTGCTGATTTCTTCCACTCTTAAGTTTAATTCAGTATGCCCTTATAACAACCTGACCTCCTTTAAACTCAGCTCTCCTGAACTTTTCTGCGAATGGGTAACAAAAATCCCCAACCAACTGCAAAGAATTCCTACTTAAATACAACAGGAAGTTTTAAACCCCCAATCCTGCAAAAATATGAAATTTTCAGAAAACAAGGAGCCTATAGAAGTAGAAAATGCTAGTTAGCTTTATCTATAAGTAATATAAATAGAGTCATTCAATGATAGTGAATCCTACATATTTGCAGATTTTGACATCTAAATAACTTGACAGGACTATCAGATTGGGTAAAACAGACTTCTTACTTCAAACTAAGCTGATTTGTCAACAGATATACTAATATATGTTTACACATTAGAGAAAAGAATAAAGCCGAACAATACATATCATTAAAATATTTTGAGATTTCCAGCTGTCTTATGATAATTAATGCACTGTGCACAAATCTCTCAAAGCTATAAACAACTACTCTTTAGGTCTAGGCCTATGAATCATTAGAATGTCTATGAAAAATGTCTATTTCTATTATCATTCTTAACACTAAAATTGTCAAATTCACCAGATTAATATTCTCTCTGTAAGCCATATAAATGAAGGAATAGTTTATCACAATGTAACACACGCATGACATGAAAACAAAGAAACAAATATATAATGATTCTAGCTGTGACACAGTATGTTAGCGAGGTTGATAAACTGAATCTTCATGCTGATAGCATGTTGTAGTCTCAAATCTATTATGCTTTGGAACTGATGTGTTATCATCTCTGGACAACTTTCACACCAGGAGATGATTCCTGCTACCATAATTTTAAAAATGAAGGGATGACAAACAA
Organism: Pipra filicauda; assembly: GCF_003945595.2. Taxonomy (NCBI): domain Eukaryota; kingdom Metazoa; phylum Chordata; class Aves; order Passeriformes; family Pipridae; genus Pipra; species Pipra filicauda. The sequence continues at coordinate 2,616,716 of NW_024104842.1, forward strand.
GATAAATTTCATTGTATTGTTACCTAAATTAGTATCAACTAAAAGAAATTTCATATAATATAGTCCGTTTGCTAAAATACTTGCATTTGGTGGTTCCATTACAAACTTACAAAGCATAAACAAGGCATGGTTCTATTAACTCCAGCAATTATGCATCTGAATCAGTATTGTATGGTAATTGGTCTACAAGGAACAGTAATATTTGGCTTTGTTATTTTTAATACAGTATGCTTACATTTTGGAAGAAAACAATATATTAGGGTCTTCTGGCAAATATCTGCAATATCTTAGAGTTTGTTGATAATGACTGACTAATTGAATTTAACACACCATTCTCTCCCTGCTGTTGATTGTAAATCGTGACAAAGTGAAAGTTTATGAGTTTTTGGAATAAGCAGCAGATCAATGTACAGTGCCAATATATCTTGAAGATTAATCACTTATTAATGGGAAGATGCAGATCTCATTTAATCAAATAGCACCTTATCCCTTCTCTAAGTTAGGAGTTACCATTATCAAAACAGATTTCGGACCTGAAGATCTGATTTTTATCACAGTACAAACAAACAAACAAAGGTAAATTTATGATTAACAGGTTTTTATTAAAATTTAGCGTAGTGTGGTGATTAACAGGCTGGAACTCAATGGAAATAGTACTGCTTTAGGGTACTATCATTTTTCAGGGTTTTTTATGTGTGTGTATCAGAAATGAATTATACTGACTTGGCGTAAGAATGGCAAGTTAAGTAGTTATGGAACAGCTCTAAAATATAAACTTTATTTAAAGAAATCGAAATATTAATTTATATGTAATTCTCTATTTACAGTTACACATTTATCAGCAGTTGCAATTTCAAATTAACTGGTAAAAAATACTACACATGAAGTAAATAATTCTGCTTAACTTTTTTGATTGGTCATTCCCTATGCGATATTAATGTTATAATATTTTAAAAGAAACATTTGCTAAGTAGTAAATATATTACAAACTAAGAATCGGATCTGGCAAATGTGTAGTCATACAAATAGTTTGCAACAGCTTGCAGAATCAGGCCATAGAGAATTAATACCATCAATTGCAGTCTTATTGTCTTAAGTGAAAGCAAACAAGATTCAGCAGTCAAAGTTTCCCATGTTTTATATACCATGAGTCAGTAAGACAAATTATTTAAAGCCTGATTTTAAAAATCAGACATAAAGATGAGGAATTCTGTCCCAGATTTTTTTTTACTATTGCAATAATATTTTTTAAAATCACAATTTGTCTTCTGTGTCAACAGTTAGCATCATGCAAACACTTAGAGTCACATACCCATAACTGCTATCGTGATATGTTGGAGAAAACACATCCATCTCTATAAGGCTGTCATGACCATTTGCAAGGACTGCTTGATTTTCTAATTCTCTATACACAAAGATACAAAAAGATGAAATTAGAGATGCAATTTCAAATTAAAGAATGGGATGATCCCACAAAAAAGAATATACTAGTTCTGTTGCATAACTTTCTTTTTCCATGGATGTGCAAAACATAATGTGGGACTCGTGCCTTCCAGGCTGTCCTCTGAACTATATATGCTGGATTGTAACCTGAAGACTACCACTGGGTAGTCATTACCCTTTGTTGATCCCTTATTTATGTGCAAGTCCTTGGATAAAATTCGTGGCTGCTGCCTGTGGCAAGACAGCCTTAAGGACTGAACAGTGCATAGTGGGGGATGTTGTTTACTTGACAAGGCTGGACCAGAGATGAAGTAATGAAAATGAACTGAGACTAAAAAGCCATTCTCTTGCTGGCTCCTTGGCACAGTCAGACAGCCAGAAATGTGCACAGGGTTGGCTACCAGAGTGAATGGAGATCTCATGTTCTGCAAACAACAATGCACAGCAGCAGGGGAGGGAAAGAAAGGACCAGAGGCTCTTGTTCTCTCACAGAATGGTGAGAAAAAGAGGGTGGAGAAACAAGGTTATGAACTATTATTTTGTTTAGAACTGCATATTTCTCTTTTCCTATTTAAAACACAGAATGATTAACATGGGAAAAAAATATTTGCATCCATTCTTACTCCAATGACTGTGTATCTCTAAAGAGGGGAATGATAAACTCAAGGAATATTGTGCAAATACTACTGAATTCTGGACTAGCGGTGCTTGCCTAAGAGCCAGGGCAGAAAATACACAGCATGATCAAATTGCAAGTACTCATGGTGACAGCAAGGGATATTTGAGCAGGAAAGATGCCAGAGAGATCAAGCAAAAATCTAAAGTAAGACACTATTGACACCAAAGGAAGCTTATAAACATATGGACTCAGTGTTTTAGGATTCAAACAGATGCTCAGTGAGAACCCGACTGTAAGAGAATGTCAGAAGAAAACAGAACTTTTTTATTCGACTTTAGTCTTTGAAAACACTATTGGTTCTTTGATTTAATGAATGTGTCTAACATGTGTATATACTGATCCCATAATTATGGCATGTCAATCTTTAAAAATGCATTCATGCTGTCAGCAATCTAAGCAGAGTCCTGTTTCCTCAACTTGCAGACCAGCAATGCGACATGCCCACAGTGATAAACGGGGTCTTCAGAAGAGCAGGACTTGAATTACAACCCCAGTTTCTCCTTCATTTTGTACCATGCACCTTCTCAGTAGAAGTAACATGTCTAATCAAGTCCATGTGTGAAAACCTGGAAGACTTACAAAACAGAACAATTTTGAATTTCATTAAACGAGGCACTGTTTTAGTGGGTGGAATGTGTAAAATAGCTGCTTTGAGCAGACTTTAACCTCCAGCAACCCTGTGCTTTTGCAGACAATCAATCAGCCTCGACCCAAATTGATTTAAAACTTCCCTGGAAACTATCAACACCCCTTTCACACCTTAATCAATATCGAAGGCACTAGCTTCATTGGCAATCCACCCCAATAAAGACATATGGGTATGTTCATCACACTTTAGGGAGTTTCTAAGATCTTCACATTCTAAAATGAAGTTTGAATCAAGCTTGCAAAACAATTTTAAAGTAACACAACTCCAGGAATCGTTTTCTCTGTACCATTTTGAGGTATTCTAGTAGTTTAACTAAATCCCTCAAAATGCTACGATATTTTCCAGCCTTTAAGTATTTCTTCAACCAATTCCCTCTTTCTTCTTGGTAAAATTAGTAGATAAGTAACTGGATATAGTAATGGTCCTACCCACTCTACTTCAAGCGGTAAGAGAAGACTAAGCAGTACCAGCACAAACTAGGAAAAACATTTTAGTTTCTTGGCTAGTTTCTACAAAAAATTCACAGTCCGTCATACAAAATGCAGCCATCTTTTAAAACAGGAGGTACTTTATACAGCAAATCAAGTAAGGAGAAGCAAAGCTTTTCTTTGATTCACTGACATCTTAGCACAGATTCTGAATAAAGTTATATTATATTCTCAGAGATTTACCCCTTGACTGGAATATGTAAATTTCCCCTTGCCAACAAACTGACCTTAGACGCTCAGTGCCTAAAATTAATGAGATATCACCCAAGAAATGCTTTAAGAGATGCTTATTTTTATCTAAAAATTTACAAGTTCTAACACAGTTTTTCTCTGTGCACCTCTAACATTCATAACTGATTGTGCAGTAGAAAAATTCTGCACATTCAAATATTTAAGAGAAAGCATTTAAAGAAGGGATTTACTAAATATTTTTAAATATCAGTAATTTAGATCCTACTAGAACTCAAAGCCGAGAATGTAACTAATGTTCAAGAAATCATTACTAAAACAAGTAGTTTTAGTAATAAAATAAAAACTTAAAGATCAATGATAATAAAAAACCTTCTAATATGTAATTACTAAATCATAGCTTATCATCTTCAGACACATGATGAGTAGTCATATATTTGCATGACTTCAGCTGTCCAATCAGTAATTCAAAGAACAAAATGCAAAGTTTTTTGATTTCTTCAAAAGTTCATATTGTTCTCTAGTGCTGGCTTCTATAGTAGATATATTGCTTCTATAGCTGAATCTAACTTAACAGCAGGTTCGGGAACAGTCAAATAGTAGAGATCATTAAATGTCCAATAAAAAGGTCCTGCAGTCTGCAGGAAATACTTTCTTACTGTCTTGCTTGTTTTTTAATGTAGATGTTACCGAGCCCAAACAGAGGGAAGATAATTTCTGCCACTGCTCAGTAACATCACTGTCATTTAAAGACAGCATCAAAGATGAAAGAAGCATTTACATAATCCATGTTACAGTTTTAGGTCCTCATAAAATTTTAAGCAAAGAGTCTTTTTATATTTAATAAATTATAAATTGGAATTTCTGTTGGACATCATTGATCTGTTACCTCGCAGTTCATCTATTTTGCTAGTAACAGCAATGCTTTACACAAAAGTATTAACTCTTGTTAATAGAGCCAAACTGGAGTATATTCTATTTAATACACAACTGAATCCAATATTATGAAATACATATTTCAAAGTCACTTCCATTACTACTGCAGAATGACAGGGACTAAAACCATCCTCAGGCTTTGCAAATACATCCCTCTCACCTACATGCACATACACAAAGCCAGCCAATTCACTACCCAGCTATAGATGACTGGGAGCTGTGTGTCATTTTTACGCCACCCATCACCAGTATGAGCCTATAGAGACAGAAAGACAACTGTGCTGTGTATATATGCTGACATTCACATTCTGCACCTCTAAATGGCCATCATATAAGACGGATTAAAAAAAAGGAGAGGGAGAAAAAAAAAAGCTGATTATGAGCATAAGCTAAAATATTGTCAAAGAGTAAATAAATGTGTAGGCTAAGAAAAGAATGAAGGAAGAGACCTATTACAAAGTTGTTAACGTAGTTGAAACTGAGCCTAAAAATCACACTCAGTAGGGAACTATAACCAAAAAAGGAAAAGTCAATGACAAACAAGATGGCTTCTTCACCTCCAGAGTTCCAACCAATTGAGACTATAGGAAACACTAGTAGCAGGGTTCTGTCAGTTTTTATGTGAAATTTTTACATTTCAGTTTATTCACAAGTGTTAAAAAACTCAAACACTCAAATATGCTCAGCTTTTCATCAGGAACATTTAAAAGATGAAAAGACTTTACTCTGCAAAAAATATTTGCTCTAAGTTAGAAGTGGCATTCTCATTCAAGTCCTATGTCTTTATAAACACAATAAACACATATATGACAATAGAAGCAAGCACTGAAGACATTACTGGTCTATCTAAGATTAATTAGCATAAGGAAAACATCAAACATCTTTTTTCCACTACAAACTTGTTCTGTAAGAAAATTCTTTCTTTATGTACTAAACTTTTTGAGTATGATGGTGAAATCTCTTCAGCAGAATGCTACTCCACAGTGTCTATGACTCATAAGCAATACAGGAGGGCCCAAGAAAACTAAGAAAATGAATAGCCATTCCCAACAGCCTGACAGAGGAGTTGCCTGAAACGCTCATGGGGACAAAAACTATCTAAAAGAGAATCTTAAGGTTGTGTACGTTTTAAAATAGTCAAAATCAACAAAACATAATTTAAAAGGATTCAAAGAATAAATTGAATGGATTTCACAAATATTTTCAAGAATTACTGTCAACTTCAATATAGTAATAAATGCTCAGTTTGATGACTAAATTGGAATATTATGGCTTTTGTTAATAAAAAATGAGTGCTGATTGTTACATGAGTACTAATTAATCACTGTAGGCAAATTCAGCTCTGTGCCAGTATACATTTTTTATAGATCATTCCTATACATGTTTTTATTGGTCATTCTGCATCATACATCATTCTGCATCTAAAGAAGCTAGTGTTACCCTTTGTATTAGCTGCTTCTTTCCTAGAGCCAGTTATCAAGAGGGAGGACAAATTTATCATTACACCAGAACTGAGTTCTTTTGTCTCATCGTATCCTAGGCATCTGTAAAAAAATATCTAGCCTGACATAAGTATGTCTTTAAAGGTACCAACCATAGGAGTTACAAAGTATTACTGAAAGTTCCTTGACATCTGATCTGTATGACAGTGTACATTTGACACATAACATATCTGGCAAGCAAGAAAAGAAATTTCTTTCAACAGTCAAAAGTCACAGATTATGAACAGGAAGGAAAATGCATGTCTGGAAAAATTAATATACTCTCTGAGTCCAATTACTCTGCACTAGGTATGGTAAGGGAGAAGAAAGTCACTGTGGATTTTAGAGAGAGGACAGATTTTTTAGTACTGAAAAGTTTTCAGTTTTGTTTGCTGAATGAAGGGAAGTTTAGCTGCTGGTCAACTTTCATTAAGTTAGATGTTTTCTTTAGAAGTGCCACAGTCTGTAGTAGTACCTAAGTAATTACCTGCTTTCCAGTGGTGCATTACTGCCAAGGACCCAGCTGTCCTGCAGCTGGACTGACTCAGGTGTGGTTTGCAGCTCGGCGGGCAAAGCAGCCGGCGGGGCCGGACTCTGATTCCTCCTATTTGTCAGTGAGTTTCTGTTAAGTGAGGTGATGGATGGGTGATGCTGTGCTGAATGTTGCTTGTGAGAAGGTGGTAAAGGCTGCAGAGTCGACTGGCCTTGGTTATTTGGAGGTTGTTCTAAGAAGAAAGAAAATTAAAGTTTGTTAAAAACATCTCAGCATTTGCTACAACCAAACAGAATGAGAAATTCAACATAATCCTATCATCTAATATATTTGCATATTATTCTATTAGCAGACATTCGGTGACATTCTCCAAGAGCAAGTTTACCCTTGATACACCAAGTCCTAATTAATATACAACAGATGGTAAAATTGCTTTTGGTTTTAATTTGTTTCAGGTTTTTTTTTTTAATCTGGTTTTATTAACACCTACAGAAAATAGCATCTGACAGATCCCCTAATGTGCCTTTAGACTTCAGCTTTTTTTAACAAACCAACCCTGAAATTAAATGGGCAATTTCAGTAGAACACAAAGGTTTTCAAGATGCATATAATCCCTATAATTATTTAATGGAGTTTTTTAAGCTTTATTTAACTGCAATAAATTATTACAAGCTAGTTGCTAAACAGCAGTAGACTACTCTAGTTTAGTGCATTTCAAATAAGACAGAGCTGCACTATGATCTGCTAATAGATGCTAAATATTCTTTAGCAGAAGGTCACTCTGTGAAGCAGATGTTGCTTCATGGATATTTAACAGACTGACTCACATCTGATTACAACGTCAGAAGACTCATATACTTAATGACCGTCACATCCATTAGAACACACACAGAACAGATTTTCCAATTTCACACTATGCAATATAACTACAGTTTGGAGGAAGTCACAGGTGATAAGAGAGTCAGGCCATCAAAACAAAAGGAAATATGATTTGACTTAACCAAAGCACACAATGCCCATAAAGCTTAAAACCAAAATCTACAAACAGCAAAACCCGCAATCAAATACCTCCATCAATATTAGGTTTTAACAATCTGTTCTGTAAAATCAGTGGTAAATAAGTGATAAATAGAAGACAAACCTTGCCATACAATACAATGCACAAAAAATTAAGGAAACCTCTAGACACTTAATTTATCGTGATTTAGCAATGACTGATGACACTTATACATGTAACACTTAACAATATGGAATTCAAATTGCAGCCTATTTCCTAAACTAATGTAGCAGAACACACTTAATAAAACAAATGCAAGTGTAACGCAAAGCAGAAAATACACTTTGCTTATAGTGTAGATGCTTTCAGGTAGTCTTTAAATTAGTTGTTTGATTTTCATAAGCAATTCCCTGTTTGGAACTGGTTATAACTGCAAATTGTTATAAACTCAATAATAATACCTTGGTACACAGAACACAGGAACAGTATTTCTGTTGAAACAGATGTTTCCAATAACTTACAGGTGACTACTATAAAATGCACTTAACTGTGAGTAATTGCCCAGGTTGTGAACATAAGACAAATTGAGAATGTTAAGGAATAGACATGCTAAGCTCAAAAAAAAACCCCTGTCTTTGAAAGAATTTTCTTTCTGAGAACGCCATTCTCTTTTCCAGTGATCTTGCATGGTCAACATGACTTGTGTCACAAACAACGGCAATGCTGAATCTCTTACAAAAAGAATGACTGCATTTACATTGCCATTAAGGTTTTCAACACCAAATCCCTAACATGTTAAAGAAAAATTACCTTTCAGGTAGGATACAACCGATCAACTTTATCTTCACCAACACCACAAAAAATGGTGTCCCTGTATATGATTACAATCACTATCAAGGCCTTTAAGCCAAATTTCAACAAGCCAGCTAGAGGAAAGTTAACAGACCAACATTTGCAAAGAATTTTCCCCATGTCCACTTAAAATTTTATGTGATTTAGATTACAAGCTATTTATCTGCTGGTGTAGAGTAAAAAGAGGCCTTACATTTTATAATATACAGGTGTATGCATGTATAAAAATATAGATATGTGCACATGTGTCTATGCAAATATTTACACATGTGTATATGTAAATGTATATGTACAAATGATTAATCACACAAGAGGAAAATTACACGTTGAATTAAGTAATTCACATTATTTTTAATCAAATAAATTAATCTAAATTGTTCTCAGGATTTGAATTTTCTTTGTTATTCCCCTTTTTGACTCCTAAGTGCCTAGCCTGCTTGGACAGCATTGCCATGATCAGTGCAAAATCTTCCTCCTCTGCAACTCCTACTGGCTGAAATGTTATTCTCACATCCTACTTCTTCATTAACTTCTCATTTACAATCTCAGCTGACAATCAGTTTTTCAGTCTATAATTTTCAGTGCTAAATTTCAGTGCACTATCCTCTGGTAAAGACCAAAGCAGAGGATTAGTTAACATTGTTCTCTTGCCCAAATGAGGGTGTAAGTAAGGGGACTATGCTGGGTCTGTAGGCTTGCCTCAGGTAGACAGCAGACCTTCCCACCTACCAGTGAGGAAGATGGATATCTTTCTGTGAAGGATATTTATGCAGTGCCTGAGTAAATGCATAGATCTAGTAAGTGCACTCATAATACGCTGGAAGAGTGAAACTGTATTACCCAGACCATAAGTCAGCTACTCAGGCAACTATTGGGGATTTATATTACTCCCACAGAAATTTACTATGAACCTACAAGGCCCTTCTGCTATAACATTACTGACATTGAACATACAGAGGAACATATAAAATAAATTAAGAGAGGCTAGAAGGGATCCAGAAGACCATAGCAAGTGCAATTTGGCAAAAATCACATGTCCTCAAAGCCCACTGTCTCTCTCCATTGGATGCTGCCAGGTGACATTTTCTAGTGTCTGAGGGTGGCTTCAACTGGCAGGGAATAACCAGCTTCCACAAAATCAAAAAAGCCTGAAAAATCTGGAATAATTTATTTCTTTTCTAACTGTGCAAGAGCTATGGGTACAACTGTGCTTAAAAGTTAGATCTTCCATACATCAATAGAGTTAAAATCTATATTTCTCTACATTTCCTCAGTCCTACACTGTCATTCTGAATGTGACATAGCTGAGGACTGCTCTTCCAATCTTTTCTTCAACCTGCCAGATTTTCCCACTCCACAGTTTTTCTGATTGCCACGCAATTTTTAACAGAAACTTCATTGTTGCACCACTGATTTGTGAGGAAGATAAAATCATCATGACAATAGTCACGTTTTGAATGCTGTTCTTAAGCTGGAGCCAAATTCCCTTTTTTCACTCCTCTTTTAAGGAGTTAATAGCTAAAGAACAGCTTTCAGTATTACTGTAACTTTCACACAAAGCTGTTGGTTTTATGCTATGAGCCTCTCAACATCCCTGTGATACTGAAACTATTCTCACTGCATATGCAGGGAAACTGAGGCATATATGTTAAGTGATTCACACAGCTCTCCTGAGAAATCAGCATCACAGCCAGAAAAGTACTGTTTTTTTGCTTTTCATACTTAAGGAGTTGATAAGCATAGTAGGAGTTTCATGACACAGATGGATAGATACTTCATGAGCTCTGCAGCACTGGACATTACTCCTGTAGTGTCCTCCTCAGAGCCTGTAACTCCTTCTTCCTCTTTATCAACCAGGTTGTTGGAAAATGGGAATCCTACAGGAAACAGTTCTTCCCTTGGTTAGTGAAAAGATCAGCAGCCCTGGGACTTGGCCAGGGCCCTCACAACAAGAAGAAAGAGCATTCAAATGTGATAAAGTGCAATTGTGTTGAAATACTTTAAAACTACTGCAGAAAGGTACAGTTGCTTTGCTTTAAATTGGATTTTAAATGCCATCGTAATTGATTTAATCTAAATGGGAATGTCTAATTTACACCAAAAATAAGGTATGGGTACAGGTGGGCTTATCTCTAAAAATGGTAAGTTTTAATTAAAACGGTCTTGTTCGGTCTAGACCTTAATGACTGTAGAGCAATCCCATTAATCTTAAAGAGAAGATTTCTGCAGCAAGAAGCAAATGTAAGTTGGCCCAGCAACTAGCCTGTGTGTTCAAGTTCTTCAGGTGCAACAAACAAATCCCACATTTTTGAGGCATGTGCTCCATACGTCAGCATCAGATAATTATGCATGTGAACATATGTACAGAACTCAGAAAAGTCACAAGAAATCGGGTAGAAAGCTGTCTTGCTACAGTTACATGATTTTTTCAAAACATTTTGAAATTGTTATTTACCCTAGGGAACCACACTGAAGCAAAGCAGCCATTTTAATTGCAGAGGTAAATTATATACAACTCTGTAGCCTTTCACAAAACCCTTTTCTCTTTTTTTTTTCAAAAAGTAATTTACATTTAATTAATTTTATCATTTAATTGTTAAAGAATTTGAATAGCATATGAAAGAACACAGAAAAAATGTATACATGAAAGTGAAAAGGAGAGACATTTATGATAACTATGGTCAAGTGGGGGAGAGGGGTTAATTCAGAAGGAGAAAAGCAGACCAAGTATCTATGAAAAAAGGTAATTTGTTTTATATTTTGCATGATAGCCTTTCTATAACAGACAGATCACTGACCTGTCAACTAGCTACTCATCTAGGGAAAAGGGGTGATTTCCATTTGATAAGGATTAGGCTTTTTAATAGTGTATAATTAATGTGAACTTTTGAGTTTCCATGACAAAAGCGGTCTTCCATTATAATATAAACATTTCAAATGTGAACAAAATGTAATTCAATATCCATGTCTGTGAGAGTCTTAACTCTTTCTAGTCAGACTGCTTCTTTTTTTCTCTCTTCAGAAGAGTCTCTGCCATGGTAAAGGAAATATCCATAATATATACCATAAGTAAGCATCCAGAGTAGACTGAGTGTTTTAGAAAACTGGTAACAAAAAAGATAACTTTTTGTTTCCAGGTCACTTCTCCCTGGTCTGCTAGCCCTTGATTGCATGCAGTCAAAAGTAACTTCCGTAAGAACTGGTTTGATTTCCTCAATAAAACACTTTGATTGACTTGAAATTTTACCTAATTGACACATGGTCATATCTCCAAAGTACTGTAAGCAGAAGTGGGATTTATCTTGGAAATCCCTGCAAATTGAAAAGAGTGGGTATTTATGGCATAACTATTCCTAGAGCTCCCAAAGGAGCTCTTTTTTTTAAGTGCCTGCTTACAGAGGGGTAAGACAAGCTACTTGGACTACTACGTCCAGGGCTTCACCGATTCTGCGGGCAAGGAAAACCAGTCACTCCAGAAGTCTCTGCCCTGGGAACACCTGTCACGAGAAGCTGTCTTGAATTAATGAAAACATAAAGAAGGTTATCAGTTCAGAAAAAACACGTATATTTACGTGTTAATTTGTAAATAGGCAGATCAGTCTTTTGAATGAAGCACTGCCTCACTTCACTTATTTCTGCCAAGGCGTGCAAGACTCAAAGTTTCCTTTCTGATCATTTACTACAAGCTATAGTGGTATTCCAAGATATCTTGCTGTATGTGCCCATTTTGTGGTTAATCCCAAATATTTGCTTAATCTTATCCATGTCCAAATTGGTTTTGCTCTGCAAACTGCTTTAACGATCCAAACCACACACTCAACTCAAGGAATGAGGTGACACAGTGCCTACCACCACAGGAGAGTCCTTTCACTAGGATTTGTTGTCAGCTTGCACCATTCTGTTGTGCTTGGTTTACAAATAATGGACATACAGATGGAAACAGAATTAACCCACAGCCACTGCTGCTGACTTCTTCTCGAAGCACTCAGTGCTTCTGTGTTAGATGTATATTGACAAGAATGAGAAGTGACAAGGACACTTTGATCAAGATACGCATCTTGCATGTGAGTATACTATTGTAATATAAAATGGGAAAAAGTCATACAAGCAGCTTGATCAAAGTGGGCCAATGTTTGTCTCATCAGTACACTACCTGTAGGGTCTAACAATCTGTCAAGCTACCTAGGAGTGAGAAACTACCAGTGAATTTAATGCAGGATATGCTCTGAAAGATTGCATTGCTTTGCTTATGATCCTAAGTTTTGTAGAAATAATGAAGAAAACCTGAATTTTATTATTCACATGACACATTTTCCATTAAATATCAACATTCTTTTACTGTTTAAAGAGAAATAAAGACTTCTGCTCAGAAAGGGAGGAAAGACTTATTGGATTGTGGAGAAACTCAAAATGATCCCATTGTTCACATGTAGCAAGTTATCTGCCTAAGACCAGATGTACTACAAAGTACATGTTGACAATTTCCCACACCCTGTAAGGATGCTGCTCTTTACCAGTTAAATATACACACGAGGAATGCAGAAAGAATCGTGTCTTGCTGATACCAACCAAGGAGTCTTTCTGCTGTGCCTTTTGCAACTGGACTTGTCTATCTCGCATTGGCCTCTTTAGCCACCAACGCGCTTGTAGCAAATGTGGGTAGAGCCCTTCCCAAATCTTCGTTCGCGAAGCCCAGCCATGATGATGATACACACAAAGACAAAGAAACAAGTCATGCACAAAAAATGCAGGCTTTAAGAACTGAAGAAAAAATACTTTTACCAATGTTTTTCAGTTGTGCTGTCTACAGGAGTGTTATATTTCCCGTTAAAGGTACACTTGTAGCATTGCCTTTCTATTTCACATCCACTGAGCATAGTATTTCCCCTCAACAATGTCATACTTGATAATACCTGAGCATTCTCAGCTCTGTTTTATAATTCAGTTCTCCATAATGTCTTAGAAATCTTACTGCAGAAATAGAAACCACCAGTTACTAATCTAGTCACAAAAAACTTTGTAAAAGTATATGAACTGAGCTTCAAACTTACTTCAAAGGCAGAATATTTTCTCCCTGATGTTTTCAGAATAAACAAGCTAAAAAGCTATACTCTATATGATATGTGACCCTGTGAAGATAGATAACATAACTTTCTATTTTATGGCATTTACTTTGAAAATCTGATTAAGATAGATGTCTCTATTTTGTAATTCTTCAACATCATTTTGTCATAGTTCCTATCAACAAGATGCTTTAAAGCCTTTCGATTAATATTGCATGCCAGAACTGAAATTACATCCTTTGTCGTTTAGTTCTTAATGGTGCAAGTGATATCTATCAAGTAGTGTTTTATGAAGCATGTGTGATTTTTATCACAGGCTGTTTTCACAAATCTTCTTCAGGTTTCGTAAAGACTGTTTATGGTTCACAACAAATATGCCTTGCATTTAAAATTATGCCAATTCTCGAATGAAAAATAAACTTTGGATTTTTTCAGCGAGGTTTATCAATAGAAAAAACCCCTTTTCCTTAATTTGAATCTGTATATAATTGTCTTAATTAGCAAAGCAAAAATATTATTGCAAGCCCTCAACTCTGCCTGAGAACTCTGAAGTAAAAAACACCAAAACTCCAAACAAAACAAAACAAAAAAATATTATTTTCACAAGTAAAAGGTTACGTTTGTCAAATCTTCTAAGTGCCCTAATTTTTAAAATGAATGTGGCACACAGCTAAATCAGAAGATGCAACATTCCCCTGTAATCCAAGTACAACAAAGATCTTAATTTGCAGCATCCATCTTCGTAAAACAAGATGCGGATAGTTAAAACTTTTTCAGTTTTCTGGGAACCAGACAGTTAGGGGCAGTTGAGAAGGAATCTTACGGTTGGCTATTTTTGGTCAACCTGCTGTTAAAAAAAAAAAAGTGCAAAGTCAAAAAAACATAAGTCTTAGAGGACACATGAACAGAATATATTTTTCAAATTTTTTTGTCCAAAAACATAAAGAGCTTTCTCTTGATACCTAAGAGCGTACGGCAAATACACTGCAGGAATAAATACTGTCCATTGAGAAGAAAGAGGACATTTCTTCCTCAGACGGTGGTGAAAGGAAAAACTGCAAGATTTACTTCTGAAAGGTTTATTAAATGTTGTTTCCACTCTCTGTTCACTGTGGGAACTGAACCAGCTCACTTTTAAAGCATTTTTTCCATTAGCTGAAATTGATTGTCAAAGTATTCCAACATAGACACGTCCAGCCTGCAACCACTCCCTTAACCCCTTTAGTACATATGTAACATGTGGTTAATATTACGGCAGGCAAAATCTGCTTAATTTAAATACCATATAGTGATAATGTGTTCTTGTCCAGTGCTATATAAGGGCCTGGCTAACGACGGTAGTTACAAAAGCATACGGGGTGAAAGAGCTCAGGTTGGGAAAACAAATTCATCTGTATCAAAGAAAACCAATGATGCTGCTGCCATCCATAAGGTAGACATTTTAAGTAACAAAGTAAGCTGCACTTTGCCAGTTTTCAACTGAGTTATGGAAGCTTAATCATCTTATGAAAGCTGAACCTGAGCTTTAGTGAAAAAAGCTATAGTGGAACTAGTTCACCAACAACTTTCCTAACAGCGCCTCTTTAACCCCAGAGAGATTTAAGAAGAAAGAGGAAAAGAGAAAAATACAGAAACACTGCTAAAATAAATTGGAATTTTACCTGATGGGGTAAATACTTATGATTTTGCTTTACAAGAGAAAGAAATAAAAAAGATAACATAAAACACATTATGGTAACTATGCACACAGAAAGAATAAGAAGCAATAGTGTACTTACAATCCTGCTGTTGTATTACACAAATGCCATATCCTTCCACCCAAGCCTAACCCACACAGTAGTCAGCAAGGATACTAATAGACATTATTTATATTCTCTTTTTAGGACCTGAGGTCTATGAATCCAAACAAAATCCTTCATTGGTAAAACGTCACTGACTTATTTCCAACAATTTACCTGGAGATCGAACTGGGAAAAGTTGCTATCACACTGAGAAATGACAAAAGCTTGCTCACTTGAGACACAAAAATGACACTCAGCTTACATTATGCAGAGATTCCAAATATAACAATGCAGCCTTCATTTGTGTGCTCCTGGCATGGCTTCACCACAGTGGGATTCATATATTTTGCAGGACTGTGGTCTTTTTTCCCACTGGGGGATAGCAGTCTCCCAAGAACAATGCTCCCTGAGGCTGGGGATCACCAAGACCACAGGCTTCACTTAAAGTCACAGTTGCTTCTATTCAGAATAGACTTTCTACATCTTCATAAACGAAATCACCTTTCATCCTTATTTAGAGCCAGAAGTGAGAAAGTTACACAATTATTCCTAGCTTCAGACAATCTCACGAAAATCACTGGGGAAGTATGTTTTCAGATCACAAACTGAAGGATAGCTCTTTATACAGAGAATTCAGGTTTTCATTGAAAGAAAACAAAACTTGAAGCAAACATGGAGAAGTCCAGCCAAAAGAGGTTTTACAGAGAGAAAAAAAGAATCCAGCTTTTCAAAATGCTGACAGGGAAATGGAATTAACCTGAAAAATCTTTGAGTATATAGCCAAAACCTGCCTGTAAAACACAGGTAAAATGATGCAGAGTATGTAATTTCCTGCTTTGCTAATCCAGCACCTTATGTTCCTACCAAATACAGACAGCCACTTAATTTTGACTGAAAAAATTGTGATTTATAAATAAATGTTGTGAAAAAGAAGAGCCATGCTTCAGATGCAAGCTAAGTTCTACTATCCCAGTTCAGTCAAAATGACAGTGTGTTAATGTATGTTCTCATACCACATATTTCTGGAATGCAGTATGTATTGCAGAGTCTGATGTACGACTTCTTAATAGATATCCTAGCATTTTCAGGTGTTAGATAATTTTGATTTCTATCCAAAATCATTAATCCAGAGCGAGCTATGTGTATGTTTTTCTTTGTCTTCTGATTTTATTTCTTAACACTTCCAAGAAAAACAATTTCCCAAAGCTATTTATTTTAGAAGCACAGTTACTACTGAATAGGTTAAGAAAATCTAAACTTTCAAAACCTTTAACCTGAAAAAATACACTCAAGTCATGATTATGTAATGCTTACAGCTGACACAACCACTGCTGCAAAAAACTACCTTTCTGCCCAATAAATAAAATAGCATCTAAGGGCTGTTTTACTACTGTGGTGGTTTGAAACTCTCAAGAATCTAATTTTTAAGTTCAAGCCCCCCTCCCACAGTTTGTCCCAGTCAAAACCTGACTTTTACTGACATATGGCTGACATTCAGAAAGAAGGAGTAAACTACTAGAATTCCTCAATTCCAAGAGCCAGGGGAAAAATTCTGCACTAAATAAGTCAACTGAATTTTTTTGCCATGGACTTGCAAAGGTTAATGGCATCCCTTGAACATTTTGCAAATTTACAAATCCAAAAGCAGTTTGAAAGGCCCCCAAAACTAGTTCACTATAAGCAATTCAATTCTTGACCAACTTCTTCATGCTCAACCTTGTCTGAGAACACAAGGCCACATTAATAAAATCTGTGAAAGATAAGCTGGGAACGGGAAAACACAATGTAAAACTTCTAAGCACAAATAGGTGAGTTTGTCTCATCAGATTTGAAAGAACTCAGATAAGATGCCTTGCTCTGGAGGAAATGAAAAAGGAACAGGGGTAGTGACATGAAAAGAAAACCATGTGGGAAAAATGGTAGAATTGCACAGGAAAGAGGCTGAATAAATAATACATGGAAGAGACCTCAAAAAAGTGACCAGGTGAGAGAAAAATGCTAAGAAAAATGAGAAATAATACACAATTTTATTAGTAAATCATAATAATCAAATTCCATGGAAAACATGGAAGTGAGATGCTTACTATACAGCTTTGACTTTTAGAAAAAGGAGTTTAATCCTGGCCACTAGAGTTAAGGTGAAAAATTCTTACAGACTGCAGCTTGGCCCTTAGAGCAATAGGGAAATAAAGCAATAGGTCACCAGATGAATTTTTGTCTCCATCAATTAATTGATCTGCTATCAAATATAAGAAATACGTAGATTATGACCGACAGGAAAAGAACAGGGAACCAAGCTTCCAAAACAGCTTTTAAATACTTTTCTCCTAACTGTCTCAGGGAAGAGAAACGCATAATAGGGTGAGGCCTTTACAAGAGCAAACTGAGGAACTATTGTTCTCTAATGACTTTAAATAAGCTTTTTAGGCTTACATGTGAATCAGAATTTTGCTCTTCCTCCTTATGAAAAAAAAAAACCCACAACAAAACCACTCTTGATTTAGTAAGATATTATTCTATTCTAATGACAATCAAATCTACTGAGGTATCAATCAAAAGAACAAATCCATGGCAAAAGATTTCTTAAAGATACTCTGGGTTTCCAGTACAGCTGTTTCCCTTTTCAGAATGAAGATCAAGTCACTAACTTATTAACCCTCAAATCAAACCTAAACTTTAAATGCGAAGAGTTGAAACAAAAACTACCTTTCAATCTGCCTCAATTCATGTAACTTATCAACAAAACTCTCTTATATCTAGCAAGGCATTTTAAGCAAATTCAGAGGTATCAGTTGACATGGAGAGTGATTTAATTAGACATTTGTATGTGGTCACTATTTATTTTGCAAGTGCTGTGAAGGACAGCAGCATGCTGAACAGTTTAAACAGACTGTACTGTAATTAATGATAAACAATTATGTTCAATAGTAAACAAAAAGTTATGGGGGAAATTCCGTAATTTTTTAAAAAAAATTATAAAACAGAAAATTGAGAAAATCAGCCTTTCTTACATTTAAATTCCATATATATTTTCATAAATGACTGTAGGTTTTGCCTTCTGTACATATCTTCAATATGCCCTAGTTGCGTTGTTGCTACAAAGCTGTTTCTGGCAGAAGATCTTTCACATCAGTTTCCAGCCGAACTCTACAGCTTCTTGCCTGAACCAAGCTCCTTAAAAAAACATGACTGATTCATGTCATAGTAAGCTCTTCCTTTTAATAACACTGCTGTAGTTCTCAGACAGACACTGACAGAACAGATAAAAGGTACAGAAATCACAGCTCACAACTACACCCTTTGATTTATGTGGCCAACTAGATAGTATACACAGAAAGACCCCAAAAGAGCCAGATAAAAGAAACTGTTTGAAAGTAAAGGTTTTGAAACAATTGCCAAAAAAACACAAATAAGCACAAAGTAAATCACCACCATGGTGCAGTGAAAAGTGATAAAATCTCCCATATACCATTAGCAAATGAAAGTTGAATTAATTCCATTATGTTCCTGTCTTCCAAGCAACTGCAGCAGCAAAAGAGATGTTGCTGATTCTTCTGGGGTAAGCAAAGGCTAAATAAAATGATTCATTACAATGTCCTGTCAGAATTACAGATTTTGCACATTATTTAGTTCTTAAAAAAAAATTGAACTGAAAGCTAATAGTAATCTAACTTCTACATAAACAGAATTTGAGTTTCAAATTACTTAATGTGCAGAAAGTGTCTAAACTCCCTTTATACCCAACAGCTGTCATTTCACCAGTAACAAATTTGGCAAAAGCATTTCTAGGTATGCTGTGAGAGCACTTGTAAAGACAGCTTTCTCACTATGTAACACTGCTGATTTATAAAGCAAGCTATGCCCCAGTCAAGGGGAACAAGACTTCACAAGGCATAGAGCCAGAGGAGATCTGAATGACTGGGGTCCCTGGAAGCCTGTTGCCTTCCACTCCTGGGGAAACACCCCTCTATTTCTAGCATAATCATACCCCCTCCACCCGAACACGTTTCCCTCGTCCCTTTTCTGCCTAAACTATCATACAGGAAAATATCTTTCTTTTTGTCTTCCGCTGAAACCATAACACTGGTGACAAGGAACCCATGTGTGGGGGTGGTACGTGATTGCAAGGGAAACAGATGGTCTCAAGCTGAGAAGTCTGGTATTTAACGTGCTTTTATAACTACCACCAGGGG
Organism: Pipra filicauda; assembly: GCF_003945595.2. Classification (NCBI taxonomy): domain Eukaryota; kingdom Metazoa; phylum Chordata; class Aves; order Passeriformes; family Pipridae; genus Pipra; species Pipra filicauda. The sequence goes on from NW_024104842.1 coordinate 2,635,960, forward strand.
CTAAAACCAAACATTTCAGGAGGAAGAATTTTATCGTGGTAAGATTGCAGCAGAGCATGTCAGGAAGTCTCTTTTTTTATTCCTGGCACAGCCAGTGGCTCATGGCATGATCACAAGCCTTTGTACATCCAGCGGTCTTGCTGCTGAAGCTGGTTAACAACACCTGCCAAGGTGTAGGGGCTGCAGGAACCAATTATGTGCCCAACAGCTCTTTGCTGCTCTTGAAATGAAAGATGTTCTATCGGTGAAACTTGAACAGACACAACAGAAGTGGGTACAGGTCCCAGGCTCTCAGACTAAATTTATGATGACAAGTGCACAGATTAATGTGTTTCCAGAGAGGTGGCAAAAAGGTATGCTTTGTGTTCTGCTGAGGGGTGGCTCCACACTGTTGCCTATTTTGGGAATGCGAGGGGATACTCAGAATACCAGATTTTTTCTGATACAGGTCAAGTTTCCACCACCTGTGGGTAGGGAAGGACATGCAACCCATCCCACCTGCTCCCTCCAGAATTCCTTGCAGCCCAATTTTCCTGGCTCCATGCAGGTGTAAGTGTGAAAATTCCATGTGAATATCCTTGCCCAAGGTGTGATGTTTCACAGGTTACATGTGGCATTAATCTCAGGTGAATTAATCTATTACAGAGATTCACACTTTGGAAATACAAATCTAAAGAAAATAAATACAAACAAACAGTAAAGACTTTGAGGTACATTAGCTGCAAAAATTAAAAGCATTTTTGAAAGCTGAAGACCTAAATAGCTGTCAGCAACTCCATCAGCATGTGTAAGTTATTTACAACAGCAAGCAGACAGATTATCAAGATAACAGAAGCACTGATTAATTGTGTAGCCTAAACTGGCAAGGAAAACAGAGTAAAGCCCTGCATGTGTGAATATTTATTTTTAAACAGGTATGTTTCAGTTCCAAGTCTTCCTCTTTTAGTGGTTACCATTTAATAATAATAATTGAATCAAATTGCTCTTTTAATTTTTTAAAACGTGTAGAAGTCAAACCTGATGTTGTAGATAGCCTCATCAAGACTTTTCAAATTTCTGAATACCACTGAGATACTAAACAGAGATAAAGAGCTATTTTAGAGTTTCCTATAACAGTTACAAAATAACATGTTTGCATTGCAATATTCTTCTGTAATAGCACAAACTTCAAGTGCAGATTCCAAAATATTTTATAGCTCTCAGCAAAGTTTGGGTGAAGATTTAATGAATTTTTCTAAGTACAGACTTCTTCATGGCATGTTACATGTATTAAATGCTATTTTTTAAAGACAACTGGAAAATTTCAAGACTTTTCACATTCAGTGACCTATATTCAGAACCTTTTCTAACTATACAGAACTTTTTAAAAGGGCAAACAATAATTTATCTTCAAAATAGCTACAGTATGCCTGTTTTGGCCAAGTCCTACATGACAAGACACAAAAAGTACTGAAGGGCAAGGTGAATCAGTTTGCAGAGATGAAAGCCATTCAGCTGGCTTTAGACATTGCTGAACAAGAAAATTGACCAGTACTTTATCTCTGTACTGACTCATGGATAGTGGCAAGTTCTCAGTGGGGGTGGCTACAGCAGTGGAAGCAGGCCAACTGACAGCACAAAGACAAACCCATCCAGGCTGCTAAATTATGACAAGATACTGCTGCTCAGGTAGAGAATCTGGTTGTAAAAGTACATCACAAGACACTCACGTACCCAAGAGCTGGGGCGCTGAAGAACATTGAAACGATGAGCAGGTGGACCAGGCTGCTGGAATTGAAGTGGCTCGGGTGGATCTAGACTGCGATCATAAGGGTGGGCTATTTTTATAACTTGTTGGGCCAACAACACATCAGGACATTTAGGAAGGGATGCAACAGATAGATGGGCTTGTGATTGAGGGGTGGACTTGACTATGGATGCCATTGCACAGGTTATCCATGAAGGTCAAATGCACCATAAACAAACTAGTTAAGCAGCTAAAGTCTTTTTGGTATAGAGACTGAAGGCTGAAATATCACTATTGGGAAGACTGACAGATTATATCACACTACCACAAACTTACTCCACCAGGAGCTTACAACAGTGGAACTGACTACTAGATAGTTGGAAACATTCTGTGTGACTCATGCCAGTGGCTGGAATACTGTCCTAGGTGCTGAAAAGTAGGTTTTATGGCCCCACAGCAGCCTTGAAAGAATTGACTCAGACAACAGGACTCATTTGCAAAACAACCTTAGAGACACATGGGTCAAGGAGCATGGCATTGAGGGGCTATATCACATCCCCTGTTGTGCACCAGCCTCTAGGAAAACTTCATAATAAAATGGACAGTTAAAAATTACACTCTCAGCAATGGATACTAGGACATTCAAGCATTAGGACACACATTTAGCAGAAAACAGTTGCCTAGTTAACCATAGAGGATCTGCCAGTCAACCTAGCCCTGCCCAATTAGAACCGCTGCACCTAAGAGTTGGGGTTATTCCTACCTCAAGAAAGGGTAAACCTATTTGTGGGACTGTTTTTGCTCAAGGACCTGTGTGCAATTGGTGGGTAATGCAGAAAGATGTGGGAGTCCAATGTATAACTCAATGTGATTCAACCCCCAATGAAAACAATCCATGATTTGAGTTGCATGTTATGGGAATTACTGTTGCTGGAACCTCTCATTGCCAGCCAGGCTAGGAGCAAGGGGAGGAGTTCACTGCAATGTTAAACCCTATACCTGGCCCAAAGGGGCCAGTGGTGGAGAGTGTAATGGATATACCTTTAAACTATTGTAACCCATGACCTGAGTTGCATTTTATAGGAATTACTATAGCAGCTACCAACTAAACCAGTGGAGGAGAAGCCTTACAAGAAGCAGTTGCAGTGCAGCAGTGACCCAACCTGAACTGGCTTTGGTGCCCATACAGCGCAACACCTCTCTGGTTCTGAGTGACCACCAGAACAGATGGAGCCCAAAGTCATGGACTAAATGAACTTACTGGACATTTTGTGGATATTTGTGGATATTTAAGGACTTTTTAGAGACACTTCATGGGGGTGGTCAATAGACTAAGGGAATGATATCTCTGTGTTGTATTAAAGGTCCTACATCTGTGCTGTGGCAATCCCAGGCACACATACAGGTTTGGCGGAGAAGTGATTGAGAGCAGCCCTGAAGAGAAGGACTTAGGGGTGATGGTTGATGAAAAACTCAACATGAGCTGGCAATGTGTGTTTGCAGCACAGAAAGCCAACCATGTCCTGGGCTGCATCAAAAAGAGGGCAGCCAGCAGGTCAAAAAACATGATTCTTCCCCCTCTACTCTGCTGAGACCTCACCTGCAATACTGCATATGGTTCTGGTGCCCCAACATAAGGACATGGAATTGTTGGAGCAAGTCCAGAGGAGGGCCATGAGGTTGATAAGAGGATTGAAGCACCTATCTTAGGAACACAGACTGAGAAAGCTGAGGTTACTCAGCTTGGAGAAGAGAAGGTTGTATGGAGACCTCATATCAACCTTCCAGTATCTGAAGGGGGCCTATGGGGAAGCCGGAAAGGGACTCTTCATCAGGAACTGTAGTGACAGGACAAGGAGTAATGGGTACAAATTGAAAGAAAGGAAATTTAGGTTAGATATCAGAAAGAATTTTTTATTGTGAGGGTGGTGATCCACTGGAACAGGTTTTTCAGGGAGGCTGTGGATGCCCCTACCCTGACAGTGTTTGAACCCAGGTTGGATAAGGCCTTAAGCAACCTGGTCTAGTGGGAGTTGTCCCTGCCAGAGGCATGGGGGACTGGGACTAGATGATCTTTAAGGTCCATTCCAACTCCTTAACATTCTATGATTCTACGATGATTAATAGGAATTGTGGCTAACGAAGAGGTATTGAATAGTGTGAAACCTTAGTATGACTTAAATGGTATGGAAGAAAACCCAATTGTTTTTGGCTAGGGTAGAGTTAGTTTTCTCCAAAGTAGCTAGTATGGGACTATGCTTTGGATTTGTGCTGGAAACAGTGTTGATAAATCAGCAATGTTTTATTATTACTGAGCAGTGCTTACACAGTGACAAGGCCTTTTCTGCTCCTCACTACACCTCACCAGTGAGGAGGCTGGGGGTGCACAAGAAGGTGGGAGGTGACCCAGCCAGGACAGCTGACCACAACTGACCAAAGGGATATTCCATACCATATGGCATCATGCTCAGCATATAAACTGGAGGCAAGGTTGGCTGAGGAGCTGCTGCTTGGGGACCGGCAGCAGTCACTTGGCGACGAGCAATTCTTTTCATTTGCATCACTTGTCTTTCTTGGGCTTTATTTATCTTTATATTTGTTATTTTCCATTTCATTACAATTTATTTTTTTTATAATATTTTATTTCAATTATTAAACTGTACTTAGCCTACAAGTTTTCTCCCTTTTACTGTTTCTCTTTCCTCCATCCTGCTGAGGCAGGGAAGTAAGCAAGTGGCTGTGTGATGCTTACTTGCTGGCTGGGGTTACACCATGACATGCAGCTACCAGCCAGACCTCAATATATGCTGGAAGTTTAGACACAAGAAGAAATTTATACCCTCATCCCATGGATCACAACGGATACACTTTTTCTAGAACCCAGCTGGCTGTGGTTGTTGCCATGCAAAAAGTCCACCCTTGGCCAACAGACAACTACATGGATGAGTATGTCTCGGTTTTGACTAGCTCTGACAATAACCTGGGGATCCGTCAGACTAGTAGGAAAGTATATAAAATGAAGGCACTTGCAAATGCTCCTGGGCCCATCCTTCATTCAAGCTCAGAGACCTGACATAAATCTTGTTCATTGTTTCTTTCCAGTAGGAGTCTTGTAGCTTCTTTAAGTAAATGCCAGTTGGTTATTGTTTATCACATCTCCAAAACATGAAATTGTAGAAAAACATCACATCTGCCAGAGGCATGATTCCTGTTTTATGACTCTTATACTCAATCCTCATTGAAATGTAGGCCATGGGTGTACTACTGAATATTCCTCACACTGTGAGAATACAGATGAAAATCGTTTGGGCCATCAAAATAAATGACTCATATGCTGAAATGAAAAATTATGCTACTGCTTCTTTAGCAAATCCCAAGAAAGAAATTCGATGGCTGATATGCTGCTGCTCGTGCCAGAGTGGTTTTCTGTAACAGTTACATGACCAGCTAATGTCACATCAGTTTTCATAGTCCCAGTTGGTCAATTCATCAAGTTTGAGTACAGCGCGATGGGTGAATCCCTCCTACGTGATAAACTCTCCAGATACTCCAAGGTGCGTCGTACTTGGCACAGATCTTTGCTGAACATAGGCAAAGACGCTAGATTTACTCTTAGAGTTAGTGCTCAGTTGTCTGTTTAACCGTGAGGGCTTTTGCTAATACCAGTAGTCTCAAACAGCTTTATATCAGTTTCCTCTTCCTGAGAAAATCAGAGTATTTCTGGTTACTGGTACTCATGCCATAAAGGTCAACCCTAGTTGGTATGTGTCTCCTTTACAGAAGAAAAAACGTTCACTGAACAGAGAGATGCATTTTGAGTAGTTTAGTTTGTGCACACAGAAGACGACAGATTAGCAGACTAGTTTCTATGCAGATGGGTTTGTCCCCATTTAAAGTATCCTCAGTGTCTATCAATTAGGTCATTTCATTAAGGAGCTAATGAGCTTAACCATATCCATTATTCTTCCACTGTATCTACTTACCTTTTGGGCGGGGACAAGGAAACTTACACACAAGAATCATTACTGAGCAAATAAAAACTTATTTGAAAAGTAAACCTCAAGAAAGAACATTCAAGAAAGCTAATAGGTTCAGTCTCACTGCTATGACAGTAATAAAGTCCCTCTTCACCCACAGTTCTTTTTGTCCTCACATAGGAATACACTGAGGAACACACAGCTCTAGGAAAGACATCTACTGTTACAGAATAAAGAATAAATCTTTGTTATTTGCGGCACTGTTACAGCTCTTGGAATATGAATATTTCATACTAGAGGGATTTGTGCATATGCATACAAAATTACTGTTAATAAAAATATAAATATGTGTCAGAAATACCTTTTAATATTATTTCATGAATATCTATTATACTTGTGATGTGTCCTTGCTGTTTATTAGAACTCAAGTGAGTAGTTAATGTGTCTGGTGTTGCCTGTGATAATTTACATCTTACCAAGGCTTTCGATACTGTGAGCAGAAAAGGTCTGTGGCAGATTTTGGAACATTTAGGATGTCCCCCAAGTTCCTTAAAATGATCATCTTACTTCATGAGGATCAGCACAGCCAAGTCAGATATGGCAATGCACTTTCTGAGCCCTTTCTAATAACCAATGGTGTGAAACAAGGTTGCGTTCTTGCACCAACCCTATTCACAATCTTTTTCAGCATGATGCTCCAAAGGGCCACGGCAGACCTCGATGATGAAGATGGTATCTACATTCGATATCGTACCGATGGAAGCCTATTCAACCTAAGGCGACTGAAGGCCCACACCAAGACCTTAAACCATCTTGTCCGGGAGCTGCTTTATGCTAATGATGCCGCCCTTGTTGCCCACACAGAAGCAGCTCTGCAGCATTTAACATCCTGCTTTGCAGATGCTGCTGAGCTCTTTGGGCTGGAAGTCAGCTTAAAGAAGACAGAAGTTCTCCATAAACCTGCACCTTAGGAAGTCTTCCATCATCCCCACATCACCATTGGTCAATCAGAGTTCAAATCAGTCCAGCAGTTTAACTACCTTGGTAGCCTCATCTCCTCGGATGGTAAGATTGATGGAGAGATAGACAACAGGTTAGCAAAGGCATATAGTGCTTTTGGAAAACTCCATAAAAGAGTCTCATGAAATAAACACCTGAAGAAAAGTACAAAGATCAGTGTTTACAGAGCCATTGTGCTGTCTACTCTCTTATATGGATCCGAATCATGGGTCATCTATTGCCACCACCTGCGACTCTTAGAACGCTTCCATCAGCGCTGCCTCCATACAATCCTAAACATCCACTGGTCAGATTATGTGACCAATATGTTTGTTCTAGAACAGGCAGCAACTACGAATATTGAGGCCATGTTGCTGAGAACACAGCTGCGCTGGGCAGGGCACGTCTCAAGGATGAAGGACCACTGCCTCCTCAAGATCGTGCTCTATGGTGAACTTGCCACCAGCTGCCACAAGAGAGGAGCCCCAAAGAGGAGATACAAGGACTCCCTGAAACAACATCTCAACCTTGGTCATACTGATCTTCATCACTGGTCTACTCTGGCCTCCAATTGGAAGGCCTGGAGACACACCATCTATAACGCTGCTGCTTCTTTTGAGAACGCACACAGGTTCACTCTCAAGGAGAAAAGACAACGCAGAAAGAATCGTGTCTTGTCGATACCACCTAAGGAGTCTTTCTGCTGTGCCTTTTGCAACTGGACTTGCCTATCTCGCATTGGCCTTTTTAGCCACCAGCGCGCTTGTAACAAATGTGGGTAGAGTCCTTCCCAAATCTTCATTCACGAAGCCTAGCCATGATGAGGGATAAGGTGCTAAGCTTTCTTCTAACAACTTATTCTTGTACCAAAACTGAGTGATTACAGTTATGTCTCACACTTTGTCTTTTAAGGATGTGGCATGTTTATTACTTGCAAGAGAAAATGACTCCGGCAATGATGTTTTAAAATCATTGGGTTCAGGCAAAATCCAAAGTGCTGTCTATAAAAGACAAAGTTAAATTTGTATACAGCTCCTATCTCCATGGTATATAAGCACAAAAGCCCCAGGCAGAAAAGTATTCCTTTCTTGCTCTTAGCAGGACAGGCATATTATGGAAAGTTCAATTAACAGTTTGGAAAAGTTTCCACAAATATTTTGCTTCTGTACCAACCACTACTGGGTACTGACCTAGAAATTACTATTTAAAATTCAGCTGCAAATATATGGTGCAATGATAAGTTGCAATCTTGAAAACTACAAGAGTAGCTAACGAGAGTTTGAGACTTGCAACTTGTAAAACCTTTTACTTAGTCCTGTACTGCACATGCCTAACATGTAAACGCAAAATTCACAGCAGCTTAGAAAAAGACCTCAAAACATCTACGCGCACAAGCACAATTCGAAAATCGGTCTTCAGCTGCAAAACAAAAAATGTAACACTGAATGCATAAAGCTGTTCACTAAAATATGTTCATTGCATCAAATGAAGGATATGATAATTACAAGTACTTTCCATAAATCTGAAAAGCAGAGTAATAGAAAATAAACAGCCAATAAAATGTGAACAATTTGGAAAAAAATTACTCGAGCTATTTCTTCTGAGATACAAAATTATATTGGTCTCATTAATCAGTTCAAAAACATTAACAAATGGAAATTTCACCCTTGTAAGGTATTTCTTTTACAAGGTAGTTTTTTCTGTAGAGTCAATGTGCTTCCTTTCTACATACTAAGAAAATACAAAAGAAAATATCTATAATTAAAAAAAAATAAGGGCATATTTGAAGGATTATGACAATGTGAAACCCACTCTGTTAGGTTGTTTTTTTTTTTCTTTTTTCCCCCCAATTCTTTATGTGATTGCTTGTAAATCTTAATATACCCAGGGTAATTCACATTGTTCTGTTACACAGTATTTTATTGCACCATACAGGTAATAATGACATAATGAGGATACAGTTGAGAAATATGATGGAGAAATTCCTAGACTGATAAACTGATAATATAATCACAAGTGAAATTCTCATAAATTTCTAAAATATGACAGGAGATGAAAAAAAAATATAAGTTACTTCCCCCTCCATTTTTTTTTTAAGAAATAGCCTCTAGGCCATGAAATCCCTTAAAAATATAAACATCTGGTAAAGGAAAAAACAAAGCACAATGGCAAATATGTAGAGACAACCACTCAGACATGTCAAAGATGTTTCTATTAGCATACAAGAGAATTAAAAAGTACTGAAGAAAGAATAGTGAAAGATGTTTTAAAAAAATGAGAAAAAAGACTGACAAGGGAAGGACGAAGGCACTCAAGAGGAACTTCTGTCCTAGGACATAAAAGCAGCAGCTATCCTGTTTCTTCCAAGAACAATTCTGTTGTTTGTTTGTTTGTTTTTAATTGACCATGTTCCAGGGTGCCTCAGAACTGTAAAGCCCACATGTTCTTTCCTTTAAAGCAGATTAGTCCCAACTACATCCCTAGAACATTGGAAGAGATCCTGGGATCACTTATCTATGACACAGACTTCATCCACTCTGCATTACAATGTCAGTCAATTCCCTCTGACCACTCAAGCCCTCTGGAAACCACCAGCACCACCACAGGGTTGCTTTGCAGGGCTGCTTACTCATGCTTGGAGGGTATATGGCTGAGGGCACTGTGCGCTCTGCAGCAGATGAGAAGGCATGTCAGGCCCACTCAGATGCTGCTGGATGACTAGCTAGGGTGCTGGGAGCATAACTAGTGAATTAATTGCTGGTCAAAATTAACTACTGAGCTTTCCCTTTGGAGACATATTCCTTCAGGGGTGGATAACGCTCTCAGGAGTGATCTCACCTGTGTGCAATGTGAGAGTCAACAAGGCGGTGATGTGTGTCCATGCGGAGTAATTATTTTGTAAATGCTTCCATGCTGCAGATAAAATACTGACTGTTTTCCCCAGCACTTTTAAACTCTTTTTTAGTCTTTGTCCACCAGTTAATCATTCATCTCACACGCAGATACAAACGTGTCACCGCCACTGCAATCATATCCTGATGCCACTTCAATATTATGATCTTTCCACTTTGCAAAAAGCATTCTTATATACAGTGCTGCTGCTGAAGTCCTACTTGCTGACTGCCTGTCATCTCTTGAACAAAAAGACTTTCTCTAATGGGATGAACCGAGCATGAAACACTACAGAGAACACAGTTCCTAATACTGCTTTCAGTAATTCATTTATGTAATTAATTTCTTCAGAGAAATCTGCAATTCCAAACTTGACATTTGCCTGTTAAAAATATGACTTTTAAAATATAATCTAATAATATTAACAACATTCAGGGGGGAATAAGACCCTTACTTCTAAAACAGATTCATTTCTGTAGCAATCGTTAGCTTCAGCTATTAAAATCTATCCATCTGCACAATGTTGTGCATTACGAGCAGGAATATGAAACTGTATAAAGTGAAAATAAGAAGGAGGGAGAAAATAGTTGGGGAAAAGCACAAATCCAGATGTTAACTTCCACACAGTGAGCGTAAAGAGCCACTTGATATCAAAAGTACACATTAAACACTGGTGTTTCAGGTTAAGTGGGAGCATCTCACTGAGAAGTCTGAAAACAGCTACTCTCTACAGCAAAAGAGGTCACATTTGGAGAGATTAGTGCCGTTACCAGTACCAACATCTCCTTCATTTCTGCTTTTAAAATTTTTGTAAGGCTATTAAGGTATCCAAGAACACCTCAGTTTCCTGGGGCAGGACAAGTAGCCCAGCACCCAAAACGTTAAGATTATCCTGCACTGTTAAAACCACATGAGATTGATACTTTTCTGTATCTTCAGTCCTCTCTATGACTGAAAATTCTCCCAATAGCCACACTAGCCATCAAGAGAAAAGACTGTGGGTTTTTTTGATCAGTTTTCATCTCTTCTAACAGCTTTCCTGCCACAAGAGGGTAAGAAGGATCAGAAGCTGGCAGGATGTTAGTTCTCATCCCCAATTATAAAGGAACTAGACTTCTTATAAGTATTCATGTTTGTGTTTTTGCTGACCCTTCCACAGATGGCTAGAATATTCTCAGAACAGAAAAGAGGGGTTAAAGAAAATTCTGGATAATGAGGGCTGTAATATGGATTAAAAGCATAATTCTGAGGTTTTTGTTTTGAAAAACATACATGATGCACACCATTCCATTCCTTTAATGTGAAGACGCTATTATTAAAAAAGAAATACGACATGGTTATTTTAATTATGTAGAACTGTAATTGGCATTTATTGCGTCGGGCTTCAGAGGGATAGAAGCATGGAATGGAAAGCTGATTTTTTCATTAAATAGCTGCCCAAGGCAGACACATTCTGAACAAAGCACCTTTTCATGAGATATACCTGTCCCATGGAGAGAACAACAAAGGGAATGAGGAAGGGGAGGTAGAAAGCCTGAACAAGGAGAGAATGATATGAAAAGAGTCCATTAAAAGAAAAAGAGAAAAAAGGATAAAAGAGAAAGTAGTAAGTAGGATGGAGTGGCATGGTATGGTCTAATAAAGGTTAAATGACTTAATCAATAAGAAAAAGATGCCTTCAAAGGAGAAGGGCAAAAAGATGGAAAGGAGAAAATTAAAAGAGCACACTTAAAGGATAAGAAGGATTAAAACTAAGATGGAACTAGAGCTAAAAAACAACACCCAACCTCTCCAAAGAATGGGAAGGAAAAGGTAAAAATAAAAAAATCACATCCATGCATACGGATCACTTCAGGGAGCAAAAGGCTCATGCCTGTTTTCATCTGTTGTATTATACACTTGACTATAAGGCATTCCTCAGCACTTTTGAGTGCTTAAGGAGCATTAAACAGATGAGTCATCAAGGATGAAGCAAAGGGCAGAGGAGTCCAGGACAATCTTTACTTTCTCATCGACAGTCACCTCTTTTCTGCTTTGCCTCAAGGTGGCTACCAGCAGTCAGGCTCAGGAAGAGCCTGAAAAGAACATCTCCCTGCCTGCTTTTCCAAAATGATGGATAGTATTGGAAAAAACTGTCCCCTAATACTTTCACATGCTCCTAGTGGAAGAGGGGATTTATGCCCGCTCCTCAATAAGACATCTGAACAACATCAGAACTTGATATGGAATGCGGATGAGCAGTCTCCATCATTCATTCATTTACTGTTCCACATGAGGGAATTGTGCTTATGATGCCTGCTGATAGTTCACAGCAGCAATGGAAACCATTATTCATACTATGGTAAGCAACGAATACACAAAGAAAAAGGGATCCAGTTTTCCAGTGCGTTCTGTGGATTCAAAATTACAGGCTTTGATGCATCACCACTTGTCTTTGCTCATATCTCATATTAACAGACAGGTATGGCAAGGGGCAACTTCTTTCCCTTCAGAGGTTCAGATAATGTAATGGAAACAACATGCCATTTTAGGACTATTAACCCACTTTGCACTTGGAGGCAGAAATGATGGCAAAGGAGCTGTCTGGTACTTATGTCAGCAGAGAGCATAGTTTTCTGTGTTTGGAAATACTGGACCTGCTACCATTTTTTCCTTTGCTACTCAATATCTCCCAAAGAACCAAACAGAACTTGAGCATCACTGATGCAGCAGTGGAAGAGCATTGAATCTTGACGTTCCTGTACCTCATACCTCTTAAGAGCTTTTCCCAAAGGCCATCTTGCAAATGCCACTGAATTGTCCAAGTTTTTGTAACCGCAGGAGTACACTTTTCATGTTTCTTTAAATACATTTTCAGGTTTTTTTGTAATCATGGGAGTACAGTAACAAGAAACAGAAACATACACATATATTAACTACAACTTAATTCTGTGAGCACATAAGCCATTATTTGCACTTGTAAATTGAGAATCACTAATCATCATCACCAAGATGAAAGGTTAGTGCATTGTTTATAGACTACTTAGTATTCACATTTGATTATTTGAAGATCACCGTCACAGAAAAATTCTATACTACTAACCATACACAAAAAACCATCTAACAGTCTTTAACAATTCTCTTAGATTTTCTTTCTGCCTTCAAATTTCTTGAACTTTTTGTGGAAGAGGTATCCATCACTCAAAACCATATAAATACCTGGTAGTTTAAAATTCCAGGTGTGAAATTCATAGTCAATGTCTGTTCCTTTAAGAAATTACAGAACAGATGAGATCTGGAGCAGTGCACCTTACAAGAACATCAACATTGTTAAAGCATGCATGAGGGATATGGAAGCTTCCCCAACTTCCCTAACACAGAACTGGTACTTCAGGTTACTTACAGAGATGTGTGGTTTAAATGCTTAAGTATAAGTATTTTATTCTTTACTAGTTTGAATTTTAACTCTCTCTCAAGGAATTTTATACACACAAAGGAAAAAAAAAATGGTCTGTTGTGGTCATGATTATAGAAAATGATAATGATAATGAAAATTTAATGATGAAGCAAAGCTGCACCCAAAGTTGAAGACTGACTCAAAAGAACTTCCAGATAAATTTATTTATCAGAAATGTTGATCTGAGTATTATTAATGATAAAGCAAGTCAATAAACCAGGGCAGATAGTACTGTTTTACTTAGCTGTTATTCTGCTGGTCTTAACAACACTAGACATTTTAAATGTCTAGCCAACAGTATAAATCCCTGTAATAGGGAAAGGAAGAATTTCCCTTTCAGGCTCAAAACAAGGCAAGTACACTGGCTGATTCCTCCACCCTGCCTAGGAATGTCCCTCAGGGCCTCCTGTCCCAGAAGGCTTGCAAACCAGTTTATTCTGGAGGGCTTTCTGGAAGCTAGAAAGGAGTTTTAAAAATAACTAACCCATCCTCAATCTCTGCCTTCAGGTTTACTGGTTTAGGTACACAGTAGCCAGAATTCACTACAGTCAGGGGAGACAACAAAGACTTTTAAATGAGAGCCTAGATTAAGAAATAATCCAACTTGAGCAAGGAAGAGATCCATACATGATGCTGTGGAGCATTCTGATGCCAATTATTTTGAGTTATTCATAGAAAACTATAAACAAACAGAAAAATATTCCACATTGCAAGCTACTGATTAAAGGCCTGAGGAAATAGATCAGGAAGGACATCTGAAGAAAAATACTGCAGTGAATTTTGACAACTATACATTACAAGGCATAAGTAACAACTTGATATTGTATCTCCTGAAAAATGCACGATAAAGACTTGAAAAGAAATATTACCTTTGACTTAGCCAGGTAAATATGCCAAAAATGCTGCATACCTGGAGACATGTTGAAAATTATAAGGTATCAATTATTACGTCTACTGGCGGATACTTTAAGTGTTATTTTATATTCTGATGTCAAGAAGATTAAAATGGTGAAGTGCTTCTTTCTAATTTTTCAGTAAAAATAAAGAGATTTTTGGACATGTATCACACATTCATAATAACAAACAACTTCTTTACTAATACACTGCTGCTTTAAGAAACTGTGCCTTTCAGCTTTTCCATTTTTATCATCCCCATCTAGACTGCCTGCTGGCAAATCAGCAGCATGTTGGAAAGGGGTGAGGAACATGAAGATATATAAGTGTGAATTTCATGAAGTCTGTTGCTCCCTCCATGCTATATACTTTTGGCCAGTAAAACAATGTAAGTACTTAGCTCCAAAACACCATGTCGCGCATCTCATCCCAGTAGCAATTACAGCAAGAGTCCAGCTGTAAAAAGCTGATGGAGATGCTGTGCGGATTCGAAGAATCAAAAGCGCAATTCATTAGAAGTGCTTCACTTGCTTTCCGAAGCATTTTCGATGCTGGTGTACACAGAGAGACGTGTGCAAGGTCACCCCTATCCTTGCTTTTTCACTGCTCAGCAGAGGACAAGTTACCAGAGAGTAATCCAGAGAGACTCAAGAAATACCACAGATAGCATTTTAAAGCTTTCCTAAACACACTGTAGGACACCACTGAGGAGAAAGAAGGGAGCATTCGACAAAAACACTTTGTGTTTTTTTGCATTTAAGAATGAACAGAAAAACAAGCCCCTGTACACCAATTACTAGCAACAAAATCAAGGGAAAGCTTTACTCTTCTTTGAAGCTTTCTGAAGGAACGTAAAGACTCAACAAGCAGGAGCTGATATCTTGTATTTGGTGACAGCCAAGTCAGCCTTCTGTATATTCAGCTATCATAACATGCTTTATTACAAATAAATTCCATTATATGTTGTTTGAATAGCTACTGCACTGTTAACTTGAAGCTTCAAGAAATGCACACGAAATAATATTTAAGAGACTATTTCTTGTGGACTCTCCAGATTATGGCAATGATGGGGTAAGTTTACTGCTGATTACTGCAAAAGAGTACCTATCAATGCAAAGATGAGTTGGATTGATGGCATAATTTACAGTAACTGACTTCCTTTTAATTTGCAAGTACCCTGCACTTACAGTATTTCCAAAATGAGGGCTGTGTTTTTTTTTTTTTTAATGACAACAAAGTATCCTGTTACATAAACAGAACTGTTCTTTGACACTGTATCTTGCTGCTAACTGTTATGGGATTTATCTTCAAGAGAAGAATAGCAATAAAGAGGCAAATTAATTCCATTTTCTGTAACCGTAGCAGGGATACAAATGTAAACATACAGAATTCCCATGGAGAGAATATTTTTAGTCTTTTGTAATAAATAATCAGCGACTTAGCAGACAGAAACATCCTTATTTTTTTTCTTCCCCCTCCTGGCTCAAAGAACATACATCGTACCTATGAATTCTAACGATTAAAATAATTCTACCAATTACTTTCCTGCATTCCAGTATGCATAGTCAAGTATGTAATGCAATAAACTATGCCTGAATGGTCTGTTTACCCCACAGCAAGTTACAAGGAAAACTCTTTCCCCTTAAAGGACTTGTCTCTTTGGAGCGTGCAGGCTGGCAAAAAGCCAAGGGAAGCTGGTGCTTAAGCAACCAAGACTGAGCAGTGCCTGTGTGCATTGCAATCTCAGCCAACCGCAGTAAATGTTATTGGAGTTTTTGTGCTGTAAAATTGCTGCTTTCATGCCCACTGCATCTGACAATAGGAATCCTTGGCCTTGCATGAGAAAGGAAGGCTGATGTGCCTTCCAGTCAGATCTCTGCATCCTTAAAAAGTAGGGTTACTACTCCTGTGTACTCCTAATGGGTTAGTGACAAATAAATTCATGTCAATGCTACATCAGACATAGAAAGATACTTTTGTGTATGAGGTAGAAGAGCAGAGAAATCATGCTTTAAGCACAGTCCTTACGCTATTAAAACCAATGACAATATTTAAAAAGATAAAGGATGTTAAATTAAAGGTGCCAAATGTTCAGCTGTTTACTTTTCAAAGCAACATGGAGATAAGCTTTGTTTTCCCAATCATCCAATGTTTAGCTGTTTTTTTTTGCTTAGTGACTCAAGTGCAAAATCCCCAGTATTTCTCCTTTGAACTAGTGCTACAAGCATCTGCCAGCAGAATTTGCAAGAGTCCTGTTTAGTTCTAGCAAGTGGCATGTTTAAAGCCCTAAAACATTGTCCTCCAACTTACAGCTATTCAGAACAGAGTTCAAGTGGAAGCCAAAAGCCAATGAGGAGACAAATCAGAGAGTTAAAAATATTAGACCTTTCCCTGAAATAAAATAATGACAAATCATAAACAACAGAGTTTAATGTGATGATGTGACACACTTGCACCTGCTCCTGATCTCATACAAGATATTTCACACACACAGAATCATACACACATAATCAACTAGGTTGGAAAAGACTTCTGAGATCATCAAGTCCAACTCATGACCCAACACCACCCTATCAACTAGACCATGGCACTAAGTGCCACATCCAGTTTCTTCTTAAATACCTCCAGGGACAGTGACTCTGCCACCTCCCTGGGCAGTCCATTCCAATATCTGATCACTCTCTGTAAAGAATTTCTTTCTAATGTCTAACCTAAACCTCCCCAGGTTAAGGTTAAGCTTAAGACTGTGCCCTCTTGTCCTACTGATAGCTGCCTGGGAGAAGGCAGCTACACCTGGCTACAACCTCCTGTCAGGGAGTTGTAGAGAGT
Source organism: Pipra filicauda (assembly GCF_003945595.2). Taxonomy (NCBI): domain Eukaryota; kingdom Metazoa; phylum Chordata; class Aves; order Passeriformes; family Pipridae; genus Pipra; species Pipra filicauda. Next base: position 2,652,713 of record NW_024104842.1, read on the forward strand.
GATGAGGTCTCCCCTGAGCCTCCTCTTCTCCAGGCTGAACAACCCCAGCTCCCTCAGCCGCTCCTCATAGGGTCTGTGTTCCAGTCCTTTCATCAGCCTCACTGCCCTTCTTTGGACATTCTCTAGCACCTCAATATCCTTCCTGAACTGAAGGGCCCAGAACTGGACACAGTACTCCAGGTGTGGCCTCACCAGTGCTGAGTACAGGGGAAGAATCACTTCCCTGGTCCAGCCGGCTACACCATTCCTGATACAGGCCAGGATGCCATTGGCCTTCTTGGCCACCTGGGCACACTGCTGGCTCATGTTCAGCTTCCTGTCAATCCAAACTCCCAGGTCCCTTTCTGCCTGGCTGCTCTCCAGCCACTCTGTGCCCAGCCTGTAGCGCTGCAGGAGGTTGTTGTGGCCAAAGTGCAGGACTTGGCACTTGGTCTTGTTAAACATCATACCATTGGATTCAGCCCACTTATCCAGCCTGTCCCTGGGGGACACCACTAGTGACCAGCCGCCATCTGGATGCAGCACCGTTCACCACCACTCTCTGGGCCCGGCCCTCCAGCCAGTTCCTAACCCAGCACAGAGTGCCCCTGTCCAAGCCGTGGGCTGCCAGCTTTTTCAGGAGAATGCTGTGGGAGACAGTGTCAAAGGCTTTGCTGAAGTCCAGGTAGACACATCCACAGTCTTCCCCTCATCCACCAGGTGGGTCACCTGATCATAAAAGGAGATCGGGTTGGTCAGACAGGACCTGCCCTTCCTAAACCTGTGCTGGCTGGGTCTGATCCCTTGTCCATCCTCTGTAGGTGTTGTATGATTGCACTTAGGATGATCTGCTCCATAACCTTGCCAGGCACTAAGGTCAAGTTGACAGGCCTGCAGTTTCCCAGGTCTTCCTTCCAGCCCTTCTTGTGGATGGGTGTCCCATTTGCCAACTTTCAATCATCTGGGACCTCTTCCGTGAGCCTGGACTGGTGATAAATGACTGAGAGCAACTTGGCAAGCTCTTCCGCCAGCTCCCTCATCACCCTTGGGTGGATCCCATCTGGTCCCATAGATTTGTGAGGATCCAAGTGGCTCAGCAGGTCACTAACTTCTTCCTCCTGGATTACAGGGGGGCTATTTGGCTCCCCATCCCTGTCTACCAGCCTAGGATGCCAGCTGTCCTGAAGACAACTTGTCTTACTGTTGAAAACTGAGGCAAAGAAGGTGTTAAGTACTTCAGCCTTATCCTCATCTTTGGTAACTGTGTTCACCTCCATGTCCAACAAAGAATGGAGGTTTTCTTTGCCCCTCCTTTTGCTATTGATGTATTTATAAAAACACTTTTTATTGTCCTTAACAGATCAAGTTCAAATTGTGCTTTTGCCTCTCCAATTTTCTTTCTACGTGACCTAACTACATTCCTAAACACTTCATGAGTTGCCTGCCCTTTTTTCCAAAGACGACAGACTCTTTTTTTTCCCTAATTTCCTGAAAAAATCTCCCTGTTCAGCCAGGCCGGTCGTCTTCCCCACCAGCTTGCCTTTCGGCACATAGGGACAGCCTGCTCCTGCACCTTCAAGTTTTCTTTCTTGCAGTATGTCCATCCTTCCTGGACCCCTTTGTTTTTAAGGGCTGTTTCCCAAGGTACTCTCCGAACCAGCCTCCTGAATAGGCCAAAGTCTGCCCTCCGGAAGTCCAGGGTAGAGGTTTTGTTGACGCCCTTCCATACTTCTCTGAGTATTGAAAACTATTATTTTGTGGCCACTGTGCCCCAGACAGCCTCTGATCACCACATCTCCCACCAGCCCTTCTCTGTTTGAGAACAGCAGGTTTAATGGGGCCTCACCCCTGGTAGGTTCATTTATCAGCTGCAACAGGAAATTATGCTCCATACACTCTAGGAATCTCCTAGGCTGCCTCTTCTCTGCTGTGTTGAGTTCCCAGCAGACATCCGTCAGGTTAAAATCGTCCAAAAGAACAAGAGCTGGTGATTTTGAAACCTCCACCAGCTGCTTATAGAATAATTCATCAGCCTCTTCATCCTGGTTGGGTGGTCTGTAACAGACTCCCACCAGGATGTCAACCTTGTTGGCCTTCTCTCTGATTCTGACCCGTAACACTCAACATTATGGTCACTGACCTCAAGTTCTAGAGAGTCAGGAGACTCTCTGACATATAGAGCCACCCCTTCACCTCTCCTACCTTGCCTATGTCTTCTAAAGAGCTTGTAGCCATCCACTGCAGCATTCCAGTCATGTGAGTCATCCCACCATGCTTCTGTGATGGTGACTATGTCATAGCTTTCCTGCTGCATGATGGCTTCCAGCTCCTCTTGCTTGCTTCCCAAACTGTGTTCATTGGTGTGCACGCACTTCAGTTGGGCTGCTGATACCACTCCTAACCCTGGCTTAGGCTCTTCTCTGGAGAGCCTGGTTTCAAACCCTTCTACCTTCAAACCTAGTCTAAAGCACTTGCACACCATTTGTACCTCTGGAAGTCAGCGTAAGCAGTAGCTGGGTAAAGTTCTCAGCTTTGTAATTTGTAATGAAAATAAACTCTCTATGTGACTATTTCCTTCTCCTTTTACCTTCTGCATTAACTTCTACCATAAATTTCTTACAGCCTATTTTTCTGCACAAGAGCAGTACATCCTTGTTCTAATCGTGACTTGAGGATTCTTCCATTAAACTGTAACAGAATTTAAATTCAAACTCCTTATCTTGCAATTAGGAATGTCTGTTCTGTAATCAAGCTAGTCAAAGGAGATGATGCGAGTGCAAGCACTGGCAAGCAGGGAAGGATACATTTTTGACTCTTGTTTATCTATCATGCCAGGTACATGTTAGTTCATTTTAAGTGATACGACATTTGGATGTAGCATTCCTCCTTTGATAAAACTATATTCTGCTTTTATAGTTCACTGTATTTCAGAATGAATTTATCTTCACAGATTTTCTTAACTTGCATGATTTTTTTTAATGTGATTTTTGATGGGGAAGGGAGGAGCAGAAGAAATGTCTCTACATCAGATCATATCCACAGTTGGCAGGTTGTCCCATCTGGCATGCATTCGAATATAAGACGGATAATTTGTCACTCTGAATCCTCTGATTTGTGAAAAGGCCAAAATCATCTCTGGAAAGATATTTTGCAGCTAATGATACAGGAGGTGTGGGGGAGACTGTTCTTTGAAGGCTACAAAGGCCACAATCTGAGGAGAAATAATTAGTCTTGGCTCTTCTATTAAGTAAAAGAGATCGAAAACGACAAAAATCTTTTAAGAGCAAAACATGACTTACAACAGTCAGATATGAAAACTAATTGCCCACTACTTTGCAAAATTTGATTTTGGAGGGATGAGGGTGAGATTGGGGAACCATAATTTGCTCTTGGCAAACAGATTGAATGCTTAATTAAACTGAACAAATGTACATTTTTGTACATTAAGGGAACAATGTTGACAGAAGTTTGGCTTAAAAACCAATGAAAGAGGATAAAAAGATGGATTCATGAAATTGAAATCAAATATCAAAACCAGATAAAAAATGAACTGGCTAGCATTCAAGACATGATTTTTAAGTTTTTAAAGCAACTATATTTGCCCCAAGCAAGTGGAACAGATAAATTTGTTGATCTGTACCTGAAAGCTATTTGCCTTCCTGCAGTGTCTGACTTTGGACTTACGTGCTTCTGTAGCTACCGAGGAAGACACAGTGGCTGAAATATAACTGTCTCTGGCCTCAGGAAAGAAGTCATCACGTATTTTTATAATATGAACTTATTCCATATTTACAGAAAGTTTGTCAAGTGCATCTATTCAGCATCATTCTGAATTTATGGGTATCAAACGTTTTTGCTTACAAAATATTTACATGAGTATGCACATGTCCAGAAGACATTGGCAGTTTTCATTGAGATCTGGGAACCTTATTTTGTAATTTTGCAGGATATAAAATGGTTCAGCAAGTGGGAAGGGAAAGTGCCTATTGTGCAAATGATTTATTGTGGAAGGTCTGGACAATTTGAGAGTGAAGTCTGGTCTACAGGACAAATCATTTTCTGTTATGTTTACCCAGGCAATGCATTGAAACATGCAGACTGCTAACATAACACACTTAACATAGCTTAATACGAAAATCTCTGTCATAAACTACCAACTCTTGTATACCTGATTTGAAATGCACACAGGTATTGCTAGAGAAGCTCCAGAAGGTTACCTCAGTCCACAGTCTCCTAAGTGAATGTAGATTTGTTCTCAGCAGTATAAGTTACATTTTTATTTATTTTAATTTCATGTTACAAAGTGACAAAACTTCTGTCACTTCCCTTGGGACAGACTTACATATCTTAATACTGTTAAAGAGTTTTTTCTGATGTGCCTAATCTTTCCTTATTTTCACCCTATTACTTTTAATTGTATCTCTATGACATATACAACATGTTCCACTCCATCTTGGGTTATTAGTTTCCCTTTGCCAGCACTTAATTAGTGCTTAGACTATGTACTGAGTCAAAATTTTAATCACTTACCTATTCCCATATATTAATACCTCTAACCTCATAATTGTTTTCATACAAATATATCTGAACAGTAGAATAAATAGCAATAAGAGAATTTGGCAGAAACTTTGAAAAAGCAAGATGCCCAAATTCCAAACTTATATTCCATTGATGCTGTGTCTATGAATCCCCCTTTGCTGATATATTTGTACCCAGCTCAAACTGTACTTGTGAGTCAGACCATGTTGCAGATTTGTCTAATTAAAATTCTCTATCATCATTTCTCCTTAGATTTTTCCTGAATATCCTGCATCTTCTACCAGTTTACATTTTTCAGTTCTAATTTTGCTTGATTAGTTTCTGGCCATACAATTAATGATCCTTCCTTGCCCTCTTCTATTAACACTTTGCCCCCAGTTGGCACTCAGAACACTTGCTGTTTAGTATCATTAGGCAATTTTTTTAGTGCCACTTTTACTCCTACATCCATATAACTAATGAGGATGTTAAATAAAACCAAGATTATAGCATTCCCCATGATGTTCTTCAATACAACTCCTCCTATTTGAACTACTATTCTTAATTTATTACCAGAGTTTATTTCAAACCAAACAGGTCTGAGTTAATTTTCCAAGCAACATCTTAAGACTAGTGTCAGACCTGAAGACAAATCGTATGTACTGATACAACAATGACAAATCCTAATTTATCATGAATTGTGAGATAAGAGATTAAAAAAATCTCATTAAACAATGTGGATACCCTCAGAGATTCCAGGGAATTTCAGTTCTTAGAATGATGAAAAGAAAAATAAGAAAAGTATACTCCGTAAGAAAAAAAAAAAACCTTAACAGCTTTTAAGCATTCAATCTCATTCCCCCAAGTTTGTTTCTTCTGTCCTAGAACATGCCCACCCCCTTCCCCTTCTTTTGTTCCCCAATAATGAGAACTACTAAGCTGCTGCTCATTACAGGGCAGGTGACAGCTCGGCTACTTTTAATCAGGCATTGGAATGGGCTGCCCAGAGAGGTGGTGGATTCACCATCCCTGGAGATTTTTAAACGCAGATTGGACGTGGCACTGAGTGCCATGATCTAGTAAATGGACTGGATTTGGACCAAGGGTTGGACTCGATGATCTTGGAGGTCTTTTCCAACCCAATCGATTCTATGATTCTATGATTCTACTGACTTCTAGTTCACCAGCACATGTAGGTTCCCTTGTGGAATAACTGTGGCAAAGCAGAGATGGAATAAGATCTGGGCTTGTAGGTACTAAAGGAGTCCTACCAGAAAGTCACACAGCATACTTCCAAGATGTTGGATAAGACTGACTTAATTTGCCATGGGCCTTTTCAATATCTACAGGTTATTTCCAACCTTCTCACAAGGGGAAAGTATGAAGGGGAAATCACATTTTCCTCTCTCCACCCTCAAAGGAACTGCAAAGGAAGAAAAGATGCCTTAAAGTCACTTGTGTCTTCCACTAACTTTTAAAGCAGATCCCCTGTGTGTACGTCTTCATAATTCCATTTCATTTGCTTTTGGTGAGGAGGAAAAGGCAGAAGTGAGGCAGCTTGCTCAGTTATGGTGGTTATACATGAATTGAGGTATTTATGCAGAAAAATAAAACATGAGAGTTAGAAGGAAAATCTGAAGTGTAAAAAAACCCTAACAACCCCCTAACGAAATTCACATCTAAGCTCTGCACATGTCTTATATCTGGTCATTCCTGGTACCACGCTTGAGCATTTGGCCCCTATTCTCTTAGGTACTCGTACAAAAGTGGAAGATTCTGACTTTGGCTTCTCTACATTGTGGTATGATAAAATAATAGTAATTTCAGTATGGCAGATACTTTTGTATAACCTCTCCCATCAAATTCTAATAAGTCATGATGAACTGAAGTCCTCAAATTATGTTTATACAACAATTATGCCACAGTACATTTGGTGTCTGTAGAGTGAGATATCCTATAATGAGATCTCTGAATATGGAGACTTCTTGTATGTTTTCATTCAACCAGCTTTATCACGTTATTTTTTCTCTTTCACAAATTTACATTCAGAATTATGCTCTAGATTTCCCAATTTTTTTGCTCCTTGAAGGAAACCTCAGCCATTTTGAACTGAAAAACCCATCAATCTCCAATTCCCATGTGGCTGGAGCAAAATCTTGTTTATTGTGCATTACCTGGCAAGACCTTGATCAAGGAAGAGTGAAAACTAGTTTATATTATACTGAATTTTTTTCATATCTTTCCATTAGATAAACTATCATCACAAACTGTTAATAAGAAACATGAGAACCTCATAAAACTTAAATGTTCAAATGTACTATACAAATGCTGCTGTGAAATACATATATTTTGCATTTTATGGTTCTCCCATTATATTTCCAATTTAGAGAATTGAATTTGAATTTCTAACTCAGACTCTTCAACTACATTATCAGTAGCAAGCATTAACTATATCCTGTTTTCATAGTCAGTGCTTGAACTAAGAATTTAGCACAGTACTTCTCATTATATTAAATTCTGTGTCAAGACAAGCTGCTACTAATTTCAATAAATTCCCCTCTGAATTCTGACTAACCTATACTTTTTCATGGAAAAAGATTAAGAAGCTTATCAAGATGCTTAAATACACACTTCACGTGCCTTCTATTGTTTATAAGACTTTATGACACAAGGAAACCCTCCACCTCAGTCACATTCAAGAATCCTTTCTTCCCAGCACCTAGTTCACTCTTCCTCTCACTTAAACAACTGTTTACCTTCCCTGCAGACATATTGAGATGTCCCTGTTTCTTATAAACCATTTCACTCTTCTTCTAGAAACATAAAACTAGCAAATTGTTCTGAAATCAGAAGCCAAACAGGCTGACTGCTGTTAACAACCCATACACTAAGCTGCACTGTGGAGAAGAGGAACAAGTAGAATTAATCAGTGGTGCTATGTAAAGGAAGAGTTATGACTGATGGTCCTAAAATTGATCTCCTCCTGAATTTTACAACTTATTAACACAGTGCTTTTAGAGAAATTAAATGATTCTTATTAAACTGTCCACAACAGTCCTCACTTGATCTGAATTTTTAAAGCTACTAGCAATAGCTCCATGAAGACTTCACCTTACATGTGGCAAGCATTTGATAACTCATTTTAGTAATTCTCATTTCTTTTTTAGCTCATTTCTGAAAAGGAAGCTAATTCCCATTGGTTGACAAAACAAACTAATCAGACCCAAAGGCTTAGATTAATAAAATTCTAAATACATAATCAGATCCTTTAAATTTTGAGTGAGTTGATCAAATAAACTCATTCTAAAGGAAAACAAACAGATGTTTGCATAGACTAAAGAGATGTTAATTCAACTTGCTATTCAAATAAAGTCAATATAAACGGAAGTAGTTCAATAATATAATTGTTTTAGATCAGTACCTTTTTTATCCTTAAATGCTTCAGCAGTGATCCCTGACCTTCTACCAACATAAACATTGGACAAAGTCATCTGGAATATGGCACTGGAGTTATTTTGTACCCGTTAAGATTAGACAGCATGGAAAGCTTGTATCCAGATCCAAAACAAAAAACAACTGATGAAAAAAAACTTCTTTCTGTGAAAGTGTTACACATGCTGCATTATTTATCATTTTAGCTAAAGAAAATACAATGTTCAAATAATACTGTACCAAAGGACACAATTAAAATGTATTTACTTTCTAGGGTACATTTTGGAGAGATCTACATACTACAATGCAGTGCTACACAACAATGCAAATCATTGAGTAGAAGAAAGCTGTAGCTAACTCAGAAAATACTTTTCAAATTCTGCTTTTCCCTGTTTTACAAACATACTTTTCCCTCATCAATAGGCCATCAGCATACGATATGGGAAACCAACCATAAGCAAATCAAGTAGATAATCCAAGCAACATTCATATATGTGATGGGTGAAAGCAATCTTTCTTCTAGTAACACAAAGCCTCATCCTGCAATTGACTCCAGGAATGGAAGCCCACTACCAGAACACCCGTGGGCTTCTCCTTATCCAGTAGAAAAGCAAGCAAGCCCAATTTAAATTATAGCAATCACTATATATACAGTATCCGTGGTTAGCAAGATGAAGCACTTGTAAAAACAAGTCTAATCTTGTGGAGAAAGATTATTAGCTGTGTTGTATGGCCACCAGCACTACCAGACTATGAGTGTATTATATATAATTGATATAATTTTTGACAGCAGGAACTGCAAGCAGTTCTGCTACAAATATACACTGAAGGGGTGAGTGTATACCGTAGATAGAGGAGATGGGGAGCACAGTGGGAAGAGAGAGGGGAAGGGAAAATGAACATCTACTTGCAGAGTATGCCACGTTTCCCTTCTGCTTAGCAGAAGTCTTACAAAGAACAACGCTCTCAACATACACCATGGTCTGAACTTCTGTCCTACCCCTTATTTTCAAATCCCCCCTTATTTTGTCCTGCTAAAAGGCCAATACTTGACTTGGCATGGGACCAGATGAAATTAATTTAGCCAGTCTGGAATGAAAGGGGTTAAGGAACATTTCCTGAAGGTCGGCAAACTCTGACTGGCAAGCAACTGTTCAGAATTTCAGAAGCAGCAAAATGCTCAAATCTAGAGGAATGATGAACACTTACAAGCTTCATAAGAGGCTGAGAGATGCAAGGAGATCATCGCAACTATTCAAAATTTTTAGCAGTTTTGTCTTGCTTTTGCATTTTTTCATTTGTAAAGGAAGGGTCGGTAGGTACAGTAATCTAAATGTATTGACTTCTTGAACTAAACCAGGCTACCTTTTGGATAATGCATACATTTTCTAACAAATTTCATATTCTTAGACATTAAAGAAAGGAGACATCTTCATAACACACCCTAATTATGACAATGCTTTATCAGGTTTTGGAGTTCTTCACAGATTAAATATTGAGCAAGTTGAACATGCAAAAATAAAGTTATCATTATTAATTTTAAAGATCTTAATCCAAATGCATCAAATTCACACATATGACTACTCTTAGCAGACTGGCCTTTTAGACACAAAACCAAAGTTCCACTCCAACCCAGGAAGAGAAGCTCAAAGCTAGCTCAAAGCTTGGCAAAATAATTCTGTCCAACCAGCTGATATGCAATTTGCAGAGAAATATTTCTCCAAACTCCCTCTAGTGGTTCATCCATAGGTGAGTTCTTTGCAATCAAAAGACAGAAATGGTTCTTAGAAGGTGAAGCAGCTTGTTCTAAGCTTTGCTGACCTACTGAAGAAGAGTGTGAATTAACAAATTATTCTTCCAGTGTGCTTACACCAAGAAAATCTGTTCAATCATACAACAAAAATAAAATCCTGTGGCTATTGTATTTTTGTATGTAAAAAAAAAAAAAAAAAAAAAGGAAAATTGTGGTTTCTTAGAGCATAATGCATAAGCAGGGACTGGTGTTTTAAGTATGTCACTCCCATTACTTACTCATAGTGGTTGGGAGGATGAGAAACATGGAAACATACATCTCAGAAGCCACCACTGCCTTCTGTCATCACACAGCTCTCTTCCTCTAGAACTTTTTTCTCAGTCTTGAGTGCCCTATCTAGTAACATACAAATCCTGCTCTCCTTGCCTAAGGAAATGAAATGAATGGCTGGAACCTGCTGAACTTGATGATATCTTTTACATTATTCTGAAGCTAAATATCACAACAGTTTAACCAACTTCAGCCTACCCGTTAAAAAGTACAACTAAAGGTTAATCACTTGCCAAAAACTACATTACATAATAAATCAATAATGGCTATGGTTTAATGTAAGTATTGCATGTTAAAATTACTTAAATGAGCTTTTACATATTAGAAGTTATTTTCTACTCTTGCTTATCCTACAGTAAAAAAGAGACATAATCTCTGACATTTAAAGGAAAAGCAGTTTAAAATACAAAGTCATTTTGATATATTTAATTTTTATTAGACAATTTCTTAGGAGGATGGCAAATAAAAGGGTATTTAAACTATGGACAAAGTGTCCTCTTCTTACCATGACCTGGGACAGACACTGGATTAGTACCGGTCTGTACTAGATATGAGCTGGCAGTATAGTCCTCATCTGTATCAGAGTCCTGAACTGGCTGGCTGGCATTATTACTTAATAACCACCTCTGGTTGTCATGGAGATTGGGTGATGGAGGAGGGGAGTGTAAATGTTCAGTAACTGATGGACTAGATGAGGAGGATGGCATGGGAGGACCTATAAAAAAATAAAAAAAAATTTAAAATATGGATCAAGATATTACAAAAAACAAATAGTTTATTTTTTGCATTACCAAAAGATGAATAGTCTATTTCAAATAATAAAAAGAGACGGACAAAGGAAATGACAATTGCCTGTAATAAATTGGTTTAAGTGCTTTAGAAAACATAACACAATGCCATGACTTGATATTTCAATGGACAGTGTCTATCATACAGGGCTTCTTCTTTGAGTGGGACACTCCCATCTTAAAATCTATTTATGACAGAAAATAATATAGATAAGCAAAGAAACAGGACCAGTTTTCCAAGCTCACACATAAGGAAACTCATCACCCTAAATTTCTACCATACGAGTTGCTCTGACAGGATTTTTAGTTTTCAGTAGTGTTTCTCAGACACATATACTGTTTAAAAGTTATTAAAATGTTTCACCTGTCAAACTTGTGTCCATCTGCACAAAAAACATGCATATAAAATAACTACATCCCATTTCTGCACCTTGAAAGTACTTTAAGGGCACCATGAAGGAAGACAGATTTAAATAAAGCTTTAGGATACCATAACAGTGCATTTAGTCCTTCAATGAAACAATAATTAATCCAGAATGTAGCAGAGAAAGAGTTACCTAATTTACCCTGTGACTATATGGATTCTTTTAAGTCTTTAGTAAGCACAGATCTTACTCTGAGAGAGTAAGACTGCTGGACTACTTTTGAATACAGTTTTATGTTGCCTGTATGTGGGAAATTGTACCGGAATATGAAGTAGTTTTATTACATAATTTATGTTAAAACTAAAATTAGATTAACCTGCATGGTTATCATTCATAATTATGAATCTAAACTTAAAATAGAAGGAAGGGGGCTTTTTTTCATCATGTAATGATTTATTTTTATGGTACTCAGCAGTACAGTTATGCTGGAGAGGTGCTGCACTTCTCAATGTTAAGTTTAATACAATAAATCATATTGGCACCAATAGCTTGAATTACCTTCCCTCCATCTCCCTTGTACACTGCTACAATCATGCTAATTATTATTTTTTCCTTCATATTCAGTTTATCCCATCATGTCATATCTTAAATATCTCTAAAATACATTGACAAGTCCAAATCAACTGGTTTCCCTGACAGTACGCTACACTGATGAGTAGCAACTCAGAATGAGCATCACTTGGTTGCTCTGGCTTACTGAGCTTCTCAGTTCAGAAAACATTGTCTGTCAAGTGTGGAGTGGAAGCGTGAGGCTATTAGCAAAGCTCCCACTATTACACTCAGTGGGGATAAATCTCTGCTACTGTCAAAATCAAGCGATTACCACTAGGAAATTATGCAACTTTTTATAAATAAATCTAATTCTGGCAGGCAGGTTCTAGAATCATAGAATCGTTTAAGTTGGAAAAGAACTTTAATATCATTTAATCCAACCTTTAACCCAGCACTGCCAAGCCCACCACTAAACCGTGTCCTTAAGTACCACATCTAGGTGTCTGTTAAACACCTCCAGGGATAGTGACTCAACCACTTCCCTGGGCAGCCTGTTCCAATGCTTTCCATACTTTCAGTGGAGAAAGTTTTCCTAATATTCAAGCTAAACTTCTCTGGCATGCTGCCAGCTCATGTTCAGCCGGCTGTCGACCAGCACACCCAGGTCCTTTTCTGCTGGGCAGCTTTCCAGCCACTCTTCTCCAGTCCTGTAGCATTGCACAGAGTTGTTGTGACGCAAGTACAGGACCCGGTACTTTGCCTTGTTGAACAAAGCAAATTGCCTTAGCCTATTGATCCAGCCTGTCTAGATCCCTCTGTGGAACCTTCCCACCTTCCTGCAGACCAGCACTTCCACTCAACTTGGCGTCATCTGCAAACTTACTGAGTGTGCACTCGATCCCCTCCTCCAGATCAAATTTAAACAGGATTGGCCCCAGTGCTGAGCCCTGGAGAACTCCACAAGTGACCAGCCAGCAGCTGAATGTAACTCCATTCACCACCATTCTCTGGGCCTGGCCATCCAATCAGTTCTTAACCCAGCAAAGAGTACACCCGCCCATACCATGGGAAGCCAGTTTCTCCAGGAGAATGCTGTGGAAAATGGTGCCAAAGGCTTTACTAAACCAGGTGGATGACATCCACATCTTTTCCCTCATCCACTAAGCAGGTCACTTTGTCGCAGAAGGAGATCAGGTCAATCAAGCAAGACCTGCCTTTCCGAAATCCATGCTGTCTGGGCCTGATCCCCTGGTTGTCCTGTACATGTTCCATGATGGCACTCAAGATGATTTGCTCCACAACCTCCTCAGCACTGAGGTCAGACTGACAGGCCTGTAGTTCCCTGGGTCCTGTTTCCGGCCCTTCTTGTAGATGGGCATCACATTTGCCAACTTCTAGTCACCTGGGATCTCTCTAATTGACCAGGACTGCTGGTAAACAATTGAAAGTGGCTTGGTGAGCTCCTCTGTCAGCTCCCTCAGTACCCTTGGGTTGATCCCCATAGACCCGAGTGTGTCTAAGTGGTGTAGCAGGCCACTGACCATTTCTCCTTGGATTACAAGGGCTTTATTCTGCTCCATGTCCCTGTCTTCCCGCTCAGGGGCCTGCTTACCTTGAGGACAACTGGTTTTACTGTTGAAGACTGAGGAAAAGAAGGCATTGAGTTACCTCAGCTTCTTCCTCATCCTTTGTCCAGTAAAGGATGGCTATTCTCCTTAGCCCTCCTTTTGTTGCTTTCTTGTCACAAAGTTACATGGTCTGCAGAGAAAAGGGAGCTAGTTGCAATATGAGCCAATTTTTCACAAGAAGCCTAGGCCAACCAGCTGGGACACGTATTTCTGCACAGTTTCATCCAGCACTGGCAGACTTCTGCAGCAAGCTCCTCTTTGATTCCAAGTGCAAAGACAGATAGCTATCTATACTGCCATTTATAGAATATGCTGCACCTTAGGAAAAAAACCACCCAAAAACTTAACACACTTTCTAGAGGAATCGTAAATGATGTGCATATTCCTTTCCAATTTTTTTTTTACATGGAATGAAAGACATCTAAAAATATTTGGTAATATCTATTACTGAAGTCTTAAACACATTTATAAATCATAAAAATCATTAAGCATGAAAAAAGCCAATTATATTTTCCATACAGCATAGAGGCACACAACACAAAGAATACTTCATTCTAAGAAAAACCATAAAGATACAACTACTGATTTTCTCCCCCTGTTCTGCTTCTTTGGGTATACACCTAGAAAAAATTTCTGTTATTCTGCTTTGACTTTCTTGCCTGTCTTTAAAAAACAGGAAAAGGTCCCATGTTTACTATGTGACTTTGACACAAGAATAAGCTATTTTTCACAGGCAAGTATTTTGGATGTAAGAGTGCTTAAATCTCATGTTTTAGGTCAGTTATGAGGATCAACACACTTTAGTTTGTTGGCATTTTCATAATTGAAAAGACATGACTTCAAATGTACTTAAATACTTCAAAAAATTATCTCACATGGAAAAGCAAAATAGATTTGCAGAAAATATAGGTAAACTCCAGCAAGAACAGATTCAACATAGCAATATTTAAAGAGGTGAATAAATTTGCTAAGGAAATTATGAGTCCCAAAGAAAGTAAAACCCAAAGAAAACTGGTTGTAAGAAGAACATAAAAAAACCCCACCTGAGCTAATAATGGATACATTAAATACACATGTGCAAGGTAATTATGTTAAAAAAAATGTGTACTGTTCTGTGCCATGATCAGCACTGATCTAAAAGACAGTGTAAATTAACAGTTGGAAGCAGAGCTGATGTCACATGGAAAAGCTCAAAGGGACAAGTATGATAAGTGCAACCCATAAAAAGATAGCAAATAAACAATGGTGAAGACTGCCATCAGTGGACTGGTAGCATCGCATGGGAATTTCTATATGAAGCATATTAAGGCTTAACTAAGTCTAAGGCTGAGCCTCTGGCAATTGCTGCTGCCCAACACCACAGGTATGAGAGCAGGAAAGCAAAGTGAGGCTGCTGCAGAATGTGGCAAGGACTGAGGACAGAGCAGGGTAGAGCTGTGCCTTTACCCCCAGAGCCTCAGGGGCACACCCACCTGGACAGAAGCCACAGCTTACAGTTATGTACAAGTTTCCTACAACCTTTCCCTTAAAAAAAGATGAAAAAGCTATTAACTGCATGGTGTTACAAAGAATGAATCAAAAAACTGCTCAGCTTTCGTATTTTATCGGTCATCGCATGCTAAAGAAGCACTTTGCTTCAAAAACAACAATGGGTGCATAGATGAACTGCATCTGCACTAGATGTATTTTAAAGAAAATAGTATTGGACACTTTTGGAACACGGCATTTAAGAGAAAAGTAGGATGGAAGAGAAGCAGTAGTAATGATCTCCTGCTGTTGCAGGGTGGGTGGGCTGAAATAGATGACCCAGAAAGACTCTGAGGAGCCCTAAAACACATGTACTTATGAAAACTTCCCACTAAACTCCTAAAGTTTTTGCTGGCAATATGACACTAAGAAGAAGCAAAACCCTTGTTTATTTTCTTTTCTGATTATAATTCCTGAGGCAACAAAAACTTTCCTGAACTAAAACATGATCTTGAAAACATGTAAAGCTTTTGTTGCTTCACGGATTTCTTCAATGCAGAACTTTTGTTCGCATACCTAGACTGTCTCTCAAAACCTGCCATAATCGATTTACTTCCATAAGATGCATTGTGAGTTACATACCTTGAAAAAGTAATTTCACTATAAATATTTGAAGGACCGTTATTTTAATCCCAATCAGGCTGCATAAATCCTATACCTAACTTACGTGCAACTTCTGATGGCTGCTAAGGCAATGCAAGAGCAGACAGTTCTGTTTAGGCCGTGTAACTATGGCAGAACAGTGCATTTTTCCTTTCATAGTCTTGGCAGCCCGTGTCACTGAGACTGAAGGAAAAAAATCCTGTGTCTGCATCTCAAAGACACAGAAGGAGAGTCTTATTTTGAAGTTAGTGGTAAGGAGTACTTACTGACTGTCAGTAAGAAAATGCTATTAAATTACAAATTGCAAGGTAGATAGCTCTTTTCTTTACTGAAATTAATGGGATTTTTGTTGGTGAGTTCATGGAAATGAAGATTTCATGTTATATTAAATGGCACTATTATGTCATATAAACCCAAAAACATACCCCATACTGTGGAAAAATATGTTATACATATAATGGTTCACTAACAGTAGCTATATATATCCATTTTTTACTTTGCTCCTCACAACAGGAAAGGACAGGTTGCCTATTTTTTTTTTTTAATAAAACAGTTTAAGTGATCTTAACTGGGATAAGATCAGTGCTTTTTGGAGGTCAGAAATAACATGTCTTCTGGCTCAGTTAATTAGAAACCAAAACACTTTCTAACATGAAGGACACTTACAGGCCTTCTGAATCAAGCTGAGATGACTCTTTGCAATCTGTTCTAGGACTTCCCAGTGTGCTGAAAGCTGTAACACACTCTTGTTAAGAAGGGTACCTATACCCTCCTAACAAATTTACTGATCACATCAAAATTTCAATTTCCAATGTATCACATGTAAATTGACCCAAAAAAGCCTCATAAAAAAAACCCCAAAAACCCACCCTTGGTATGTACAACCCTTAATGACCAGATTTTGGACCTCTTCGTCTCTGCATATAATGCATTAAGTTAGTCATTAGTGAGTTTCAATTGTAAACTCATTTTTTATTACGGACTCCCTGTATGCTCTCCAACCTGTACGACTTGGCACTGGCATTTATCTCTCTGCTGGATCCTGCAGCCTTCTGCAGTCAACCTGCAGTGACAGTTATCTCTTAATTAATACTCTACATGCAAATGGAACTACCAAAAAGTGCTGTGGCATAGCATACAAAGAACAATTATTCATTACCAACACAGTTCTTTTTATCTGCTTATACCATAGTCTACCTTTGTAGCTACTGTGAAGAAAGATCTCCCCAAGGAAATACATGCATAGACAGTCTTTCAAATACATACACATATATAAATAAGAGTGTATAAATCCATCTATAGTGAAAAACACTGCAGCAAGAAGAACTATGTACCAAGAATTCTTTCAAAAATATCTTTCAAATGCATAAAACCAATGTTTGCTGTCTACTGTGGGTTCTCTATTTAACTGTTTTTGTTTTGCTTTATTTGTACACATAATGGATAATGACCTTTTTACCCGTGAACTGGGAGGTGTACTTTTGAAATTTCAAATTCTTCTGAGTGCTGATGAACTGTGACTGTATGTCAAATGCAAACCTTAAACACAAATGACATCTAGTTTCCCCAGATTTCCTTGGAAATTTAGTACTTCTAAACAAAACAGATGCATTATCCTGACATGTATTTTAACTCACAAAGTTGTAACTACTTCTGTAGACTGTGAAAGCTGAAACTTTAAAAGACTATAATCAAAGGACATTGATTTGAAAAACCAAAGTAATCCATTAGAAAGCAAAAGAAATACTGGCCTGAAATATTGTAATTTTTTTTCCCCTTTTGGAAGCGTAGTATAATAACCACAGTCTGTAATATAAAGCTGGTAATTATCTTCTGAAAAAGAGAGAGATTTCTTGAGAAAAATGGTTATGCATTAGAACTGACACTCATTTCTGAAGCAAACACTTTGTGTTTTGAAGCATTTTGATTTTTTCAGAAAGTTAACAGCTGCTGCTCAGCAGATTGCTAAATGAAAAGGAGTGCCCTGTTCTTTCAGGGGTCAGACTGCATGACCACAACAGCTCCTTCTTCAATCCTGAGTTCAGGCACTGTTCATCTTCACTTTAAATGGGAGTTTTTGTCTGTAAAGAAATTGCAAAATCTAAGTCTTAACAGACAAAGTATCCTAACCAAAGTGCATTGCTCTTCTTACTTTTTTAAATTACTTTTTACTATTATTATTTTCAAAAAGAATTACCTTATAGCTTCAGAGACAGGTGCAGAGCAATGATCCACTCATCTAGGCAGAAAGTTCATAAGCTGAACTAAAACCTCAAGCACCTCTAGTATCCAGGTTTTACTTTTCAGGAGCTATTCTGCTCGACTCAACTGAATCTTGCACTTTATTTCCCCCAATATTAATGAAAAGTGGGCATGCAAAATATTGGAAGGGGAACAGAGAGCTATTTCCAGAAGAGTGAAAATCTTCAGAATATCATTGTAAGTGATAGGTCTCCACATTTTTAGAAAAACATTCTTCTTCTTTGGTGAGTTGGGGGTGCGGTTTTCGACAGAAGCAAGTTGAAATCAATGCCAGATTGCAAAATATTTCAATGAACTCCTATCTCCATTTGAGATGCAAAAGTTCTCACATGAAAATGTCACCTCTCCATTAGAATCTGCTGGGATTCAGGGTCCTCAGCCTTGTGATGGGAGTCTCATAAGCACAGCCGGAACAAGACGACACCAGCTCAGCCACCAACTCAGTTGTACAAGTCACACAGTCACAGTTTTGGCCAAGCCAAGTACCACTTGCAACCAACTTGCAAGGCCTGGCAGCAAGCACACAGCAGCTGAAGCATCGTGGCTAGAAGGTGTCCAAGGCCACAGAGTACTTGAACTGTGCAGGCAGGGAAGGTCCTGGGGTCCCCATCTGGACTTGCGTGATTCACACACAGACCCCAGCCACTGAGTTGGTGCCTGCTTAAACACGGCCAAATTACAGAGGTGCACGGTCTCTCTACATGCAGGCACATCTGCACAGCTGCATTATCAATGCAATGCAAATTGTTTATGGCCAATGGCTTCTGCATCAGTCACAGCCCTCAATGGCTGTGCACATCTGCCTGGGCTTGCTGCCTCACTGACCAGTACATGGGGATGGGAAAGGGCAGCAGAGATCTCTTGAGTAGTGAGGATGTGCAGCCAGTCATTCTCTCTACTCCCTATTCTTCAATTCACACGCAAAACAAACTAAGCATCATACAGTGCTGTAGAAAGAAGCCAGTCCTTCTCAAAAATCTGCCCAGATTTTCACGTTCAAAAAACCCAAACTATAAACACATCACATACACAAGCTAAAATCAGGAGAAAAAAACCTCTCCAATTGTTTTTTTCCCTGCATTTCCAGAAATGGGACCAAGCATTAAAAATGCAGCTGCTGGCATATACTATAATCGATGTATGAAGGATAGTCACACTCAGCCTCTGTGTGTCTTATATTCACTCAGTGATGAGGCTGAAGAGATTACGAAGTTTTCACTCTCAATCCTGACCTTTGTAAAAGACTGTAATTTTTCTGGATACTGATATTCTTTCAGATGGCAATTCGTAAAGAGTAATCACCTAAAAAAGTAACCTTTGAAGAAATGCATCTTTGTTCTTCTTATCCATGACTTTTTATTATTAGAGGTGAAATGGATTGAGCCATGTCATATCTGGTTTATCATTCTTCCAGCATGACTCTGTGGCAGTCGACGCACTTTGTATTTTCAAAGTTGCTTTGGGCTAAATTAGGGCAGGCAGAAAAAGTCTTTTTGGAATAAGACAGGAAATGCATCTTGAAGAGCACAAGACAACTTGAAGGTTTTTTTGGAAGGGAGTGGGAGAGAGGCTTCTTCAAGACGAAATAAATCTTCTGAGAATGATTCACAAATCATTCACTTTTTAGAATCAGGTAATTTCCAACCCTCATTCCTCCCACCTCTATAAGCAGCAGTCTAAAGATGAATGAAACCAAATACTAATTAACTAAATTTGTTTTTCTTAATTCTATGAGATCCTCTGTGAGAAAAGCAGTCAAAGCAATGACAGGGATACCAGTTTTGCCTACTTTTGCTACCAGCGTGGCCACTGCCTTGCAGTCCACTATAAAAGGAACCACATCTTTGAAGCAAAGCATCCAGAGATGCTCTTAATGACATTGAATTGCCTATGCTTGCAGATCACAGAATATGACTTATTTTCTTAGAATGAAATACAGCAATTTAGAGATTTTGATAATGTGAACAAAGATCAACAAAATAGAGAAAAAGTGTTCTATCAAACTTAACTACAAAAATAATTTGATTTCTCAATATGTGATTTAATACAGAATCACATAGAGTATTCTGAGTTGGAAGGAACCCACAAGAATTATCGAGTCCAACTCTTAAGTCAGTGGCCTGTACAGACCTGCGACCTTGGCGTTATTCGCACCACACTCTAACCAATTAGTTTGTTTAGTGTGCTTATTTACATCCACATTTGCATGCGCATTTTAGGAACACTACCTATTTCAAAAGATCAGGGCTGCAGCATTGCAAAAGAGGAGGAGGAGGAGGAGGAAGGATGCAATGACTGTTGCCATCTTCACCAGCTTCTGATTAAAAGCTGGCAGACACTGGCATGTGCCCCCTTGAGCTCCCTGTGCCTCCCAGCACAGCTCTGCAAGGCCCAGGATGCTGTCAGGCAGCCATCAGAATGAGCAGTGCTACTGCCAGAGCCTTCCATGTGAACTAAAACATCATGCTGCTGCACCCTGCGTTTTCCCAATAAAATTTCCCACAAAACTAAAGAACTATGCAATGCTCAAAAAACGTGCATTTAGCAAAGAGAAAGGAGAAAGAAGTCCTGACAACAAAACATCAAACTCACCTAACCAGTGAAGAAGCCTTGAACTTCATAGGGTTCATACGCCTGAAGGTAACACAACTGAGTAGGTATTTTTGTTAGCTCTTTGTTGCTTCATTTTCAAACGCCCTTCTCTTCCTGCTGCACTTTCAAGTTTTGTTCCTTGCTAGGGCTTTTTTCTGCTACATTAAATGTAACTCTTTAACAAAGGAATTTTGGGGAGAGGAGGAATTAGAGAATTACCAGAAAATTATTGACTGTTGTCTCACACAGTACCGCTCTTGCAAGCAACAGGACATTTACTGGACATTGATGTCTCATTACATCTAGTATGTAATTTATTTCTCTGCTGGAAGAGAACTTATCAGCTTTGCCCATGTGGAGAAAATGTTTCTACCTTAGAAACAAATAGACCACCACAGGCAGGAAGATGAAAAGCTTAAATGAAAACCCACTGCATGATCACCGAAGTCAGCTCGCTACCAAAGCTGCTAAGGTAGCAGCGTTGAAATGGGCCAGAGGTGGCATTTTAGGGCCAGATTTTTGACAAAGCCAAGTCTCACAGAGGGGTGATTCAGAAAACCAAGAACAATAAAAACTGTAGACTTCTGAGAATGGAGAGAAAGTTGGACTCCTTATTTAGGTGTCTCTGAAAATTCAGCATTAAACAGAAAACCCGAATATATAAACAATAATGTTTTAACTGGTGAGAAAATTTTGTGAAGCACTACAAAGTTGTGTATTTTTACTCACTCTTCCACCATAAGAAATTATTGCTATCTAAAACAGAATATTTTTTTACTAGTTATATAAACCCTCTATTTGGTGGCTTTTAATTTTTTAACATTTTATCTGTGTTTACATTTGGCAGGACTGGGTAGTGCTCTAGCTATACATACAATTTAAAACCATAAATTTCAAATAGGGTTAGTTATCTGTTTGAGTTCAGAGGAATACAGACTTAACATTTCTTTAAAAAATATACAAACACCTCACATTAGCTTAGGTAGGTCACAAAATGCTGAATGGAGGTAAAAAAACTCCCTTTGGCCTCAGACTAAACATGGAAAATTTCACTCCAAAAGTGTTCTTCATAAAGTTATGAGCTAATGAACAAAAGCGGGTTCTAGTAAAGTTTCATTAAATGTTAGCTTTAAAATCCAGTAGTAGTAACATAATCTTTATTTCTTTGCCAATTTGACCACTTCAGAGTAGTAAAAATGAAAGTAAAGTAAACCACACTGATTACTGCGAAGAGGTTTCATCTCAATGAAAACAGAAAAGGCCTAAAAGATTGGGCCAAAATACATATAAAGAAAATTCCAAAATAGAGAAAATACTTGTTTACGTCTGACTGGAGCCAAGGGTAACAAACCCTCTTTACTAAGCTGCTTCCAGAATCCTTGGGCCTTTGTCCAAGGACAAGGGAAATGCCAGCTGGGCCATCCATATCTGCTGACAGGCAGAGGTTATTATCCATCTCTTTGTAAAGAGATGAAAGGAAATTCTCATTTGAGTGCTTTGCGAACTCTGAAACAACTGCTCTTCAGCTGAACAGTAGGGTCGCCAGCAGAAGCTGTGTAAGTCTTCGAGTTCCTGAAAAATTATTAATGTTGAAGCATTCTACTTTCAAGATGCCCCCCCTTCATACCTGTAAAGCCTGTCAGATAAAAACCAATTACTACACAGAAAGCCCTTAAAGAAATTGGTCTGGAAGCCCTGCCCTGTAAAACTAAAATTCTCCATATACTTTATAGCACGTGCTTTCCAAGATTATCCACTCCCTCACATCAACCTTCATAAATCTCTATTGCCAAAACATCTATCAAAGTACTTACTGATAAGAAAATACATGAACAAATTTCTTACTCTACTTGTTTTTTTTCCCCTCTGAAAAAGACACTTTTTAACAGGTTCTTGGCCAAGATTACATTTGTATTCACACAGTGCCTCTTTTATAAAAAGATGTAATGCAACCAATTATAAGAATGGCCCCTGAAAAAGTCAACTAATGGCTTGACTTCGTCTGCATTCATATCAACACAAAGTAACTAATTTTATATGATGCTTGATTATGTAGCACTATGTAAGGAAGAGATTATGTAGGAACATTTAAAAGATAAACATACCTGTTTCAAAAGGAGCAGATCTTTTAAAATGTAATTCACAAGCACTGAGAAAAACTGAAACACAGAACTGAAGTCACGTTTACCCACATTTCATTAATTTTGTCCTTTGGCATGTTAACGCCTAGCACGCATGCAGTTTTCTGATGCAGCTGCTGTTACTGCATGGTACTTAATTTAGCCTCCTACACTCGAAATGTCATGGTTTCTACATGAAAAGATAAAGACAAAGGAATAGTCTTAGCTCTCTTCCTCAGTTATCTGAGATGCTTTCTCTTTTTGGGTGTTGCTTGTATTTGTTATCTATCTTTGAGGTATGGTAGTGGTCCAAACAGTCATTCATTACATGTTTTTTGATGCAGTTACCATTCATTATTTGTTTCTGAAGCAGTTACAGCCTGCTAAATCTGTTCTTGGTCAGGATTTTTACATCCACGAGTAGAAAACAAATCACAGGATACTTCAAAGTCAGATCCTGTGAAATAGAGGAGGCTGCTAATCAATGCAGTTTAATACAATCCCCTCTGCCACAGTGATGTTAAGATGATGTGTGCTGAGGTGAGCAGGTAGCAATATTAAGAACCATACACAAATTTCTTCTGAATAAAAGTGATGCATCAGCCCATAACATTCATCAGGCCATGCAAACTCTCAGGAATCCAACTTTCATTGTAAGTGTCTTTTTGGATCTATTTATTTCAGAAGATGTGGTATGAACGATGGTATAATAAGTTTTACTATGTTTTAGGCATAAATGACTCATACATCATTCCATTTGAAAGAAAAAATCCTAACATGCAAGTACAATATGTTACCACAGCTGCTCCACGGGAATAACAACATATCCATTTGGAAGGAAAATACACTTATGAAAATGCCTGATTAGCAGAAAAAGCAGAAAACAATTCATTATAAACAATAATATACAACACAACTGCTTTATTTGACGTTTTTATGGTTACAGTCTGTTTTCATGGAATCTATTGGATTAAACTGCATTCAGCTCTTTCCCTCCCACCCCAGCTCAAATTAGTCTTCATTGATGTTATCTATAAAAACAAAACAAAACAAAAAAACAGACTTTGAAGGAGGAGCTTTCATGCTAGCTGAATGTAAAGTTGCTGGACAGAGTGAACCAAATTATCTTCTTGCTTCAGGCATCTCCTACCAGGATCCCAGTTTGAGGGCAGAAATGCATGTTCCCTCCTCTTTTTCTTTCAAAATACAGTATTTTTATCTTGCATGCCTCCTATGCCCTGCAAAGGCTAAGAACGGAATGCTGCGAATAGGGCAGGCAACATCTCTCTGAAAACTGCACAACATATGTAAAGTCAAGGCAGAGCCACCTACATCTATGACCTTCTAGAAACAAGGCTTCCAAACGTCTCAGCTTTCCTTTTTACAGCCAAGGAGACCTCTACCTCTGCTTCCATCTTACCTCTGCTTGCTCTTTTATTTCCATACACGTTAATGGACACTCTTTTTATTTTGCCTCACATCACAAGTAAAAGGTTTCAGACACTTTTTCTGTTAAAAATTCATTAATTTATTCTACTAAAATTCCACTAAAAATTATCAAGACAAGAACATGTGGGAGTGTTGAATGTAGCACGAGTTAAATAATTATTCCATTTACTGTAAAACCACTGGCATACTAAAATATACTTAGAAACTATTTACAGCATTTTGGGACATGTACATGAAATAACATAAAGACACAGGTAATACTGGTAATGTCATTGCTTATTTTTGATGAAAGCAAACTCAAGACATGTTTACAAAACAATGGCCTAAGTAGATACAGTTGGGCAGTTCTTTATGGACTATCCCACAACCACTCACCAATAGCAACTCCAGACTCTTCAACATGAAAAGACACCCAGAACTACCTTTATTCCCACCTGCTACTGGAGAGGCATCTCAGATAGTTACCTCAACTTCTGGTCCACGTGAGAGAGACAAATGGGCAAAGACAGCAGCTAACCAGAGAAAAGACACTTGAATGTTTTGCTCGATTCAGGCCAGAGGATTAAGTCTGGGTCTCCTACCTTCCAGATGAGTGCCCCAGCTAATGAGCCCACAGTTAATAGCAGAGCAACTTGTTCTCCCTCTTTTTTTCATTACAGTCTCTGAAGAACTGTGTTTAGTTCCTCATCAAGACGAATGCCAAGCCTGCTAAATTTTTCATGACACCGAATTCTTGTTCTCCTGCCAGCCCTAGTTATGTGTGAACATTTCAGGCTCCCTCAGGCATTTATTTTACTACAGAGTCCTGAAATACTTAAGTCTATTAAGACCTAAAATAAACAGGCAAAAAGGAGGAATCTCCTAGTTGTTCTCCCAGTCTACATTTTAAGGAGGTAGTGCCCACACCAGTGAAGTTTAGAAATTATTCTCAGTGTCACCAGTGAAACGATGGTACATTTGGCAACAAACCTGTCAAGCCACGTCAGCCACTACAGCGAGATTCAACTCCACACCACAGCAGGACTGCAAGTGCACAGCCATAGCAGAAAGCATAGAACTTCCCAGAAAACCTGGATTTACTAAACCTGTACACAATGACTGTTCTGCATGACCATTACCCCTGGGTTTGTGCCCAACGCAGTCCCTGCCTGCTCCCTTGCTGCCAGGAAACAGGGAGGCTGGGAGCAGACTGTGACTGAAGAATAACTCACACAGCTTGGCCTTGGTTACCCTCCTCACCAAATGCCTTTCTGGAGCAGAAAGTGTGCTGGCTGTGAGCTAGGCTGGCCTGCTGCTGTGCATTGAAGAAGTGGGAGCTTGAGAAAAGGAAGCCAATCACCAAAAGACTTCAGCCAGGCCCTGAAGGGCAGCAAACATCTGACTGAATTAACCACTGGGCTGCAAATCTAGCTAGCACATAGCCTGTGAGCTGTACCTCCCTGAAAGGAGTTGAAAGAACACTCAAAACAAAGTGCCTACATAAAATACCTGGATTTTAATTCACCTACTAAAATAATTTTACGGTCACCCAGTTTATCTGTGCTTGAGGTCTCTTATTCCCTACAGTAACTCCAAGAGCACTACTTAGAAAGGAAGTACAAGTGGCCAGTTCATGGCCAGTAAGTATCGTGTCTGATACCAAATCTGAAAATCAACATTGTTATCTTAGAGAAACACCAGGCAGGAGTGAAAAAGTATATGTGTGGATATACATAGTCTTATGTTAGACTTGCTACATACAAAGAAGCAGTGCTACTACAAAATCAGCTGTCATGAGCTGCTGGTATGCACAAGCGTCATGAGCTGCTGGTATGCACAAGCGTACAGCTCATGCCTGTCACTGGCATATCCTCAGAAAGCTCCCAAAGACCAGACTATCTTCTACACAATGCCTCTTATCATCCTTACTTAAACTCCCACTTTGCTGTTCCTTTTTTAAAAAGTAGTTTGTGTCTTCTTCCATATCTATATCTATTTTATGTTTTAAACAAACTTTAAAAATACTCTTGTTAAACAGTTTTTCTCCTATACTTTTCCAAATTATTATTATATAGATGTTAGTCCCCAGAAGAGTAATGCTCAAAATCCCTGTAATGAACTAGATTTAATATGGGTGTAATATGTCTCTGTAATCCTAGCAGGTGATTCTTACTGAAAGCAAAACCTAAGAAGAAAGGCCTCAAATTTTTCTGTCATTCAGACCCATGAAGAATTTTCTTCCTCAATACCAATTCTGACAACTGGATCTTGCCAGTGTCCAAGCAAATTGGAGTGCTGATATCCAACTTGTTCCCTGCCCTGTTTCTGACACTACCAAGATATTTTGCCAACAAGATTTTTCTGAAGGAAAAACCCAGAAGGTTTCTCTATACATTATGAATACAGTGGGGAGGGATGTAGGGAAGTTTTCCTGAACCCTGAAATTCTTAAAATGCATGTACTTATCATTAAAAAAGTGGGGTTGGAGCAGAACTTGGCGGTTCTTTTACACTGTATTTCCTTGTGTGGTGAAGAATTATGAGAGTACTTTGGTTTCCTGGTCTGTCCACAGTAATTGACAAAAGAACAGGAACAAAATCACTACCAAGCAGTTCTGTATAATTCTATATAAGAAATTCTCAATTCTATGGGTAAATTTTCATTTAATCTTAACCTGACTAACCATTTCAGTACATCATGTTAGTTCCACGTATTATTTATAATTCATTTTACCTCATTATCCAGTGATTTTTGCCCTGTTTTGCTCTATCTTCACCTTTCCTGCTTGCATATTGAAAAATGGAAAACATATCAATACAGAAACTGTTTCTTCCTATAACTGGCAAAGTCCTTAAGAATAACTGGAAAAAATCTGTAATCCCAGTTACATTGGTGTTCTTTTCTCATTCCTCCAGTACGAGCATGATGGAGTATCAGACTGAGTGGCTTGTCTGCGATGAATCATAACTTGTGCCCCTGAACGCCCACGGCAGAAGAAAAAGAGAATCAGTCATTTCTCCCACTGAGGACTGACAGGATGTGAAACACAGAGCAAAGTGAAGTTGGAGGATCAGAGCTGCCAATTTTCACATCACGTGGGACTCTATAAAGCACCACAAAGCCCATTTTTGTAAGATAAAAACACAAGAACAGACAATCTTTTGCTCTGCCTCCATGGACAGAGTGGGACAGAGCTTTCCTCTGCAGAGCTCTGCAGTAAAATCATGGCTACACTTCTGCAAACACCTGAGGAGCTTTACTGCTCTTTGCTTTCAAGAAGCAAAAGGACCTGCTGTCAAGCATTTTACCTGCAATACTCTTCTGGCTTGTGGAGTGAGAACCCCACTTCAGGGAGTTAAAAGAACTTAGAAACCTGAAGGATTCAAAATTTCAGCCTATTGTGAGTAAAAACCATTTCCAAATCCCTAAAATCTGAATATATAATACAAATATTGACACAGCTTTGTCTAAAGAAATGATAGACTGTGACCCCAAACATCTCCTTTTTTTTTTATACAATTCGTAAGTTTGCTCAGCTTTGAATGGGAGCTGTGTAATGAGGAATGTCACAGGAATATTCCCCAAAACTGAAGCATCACAAAAGCTTCACTCACAAAGCGCACATGGTGCTGTCACATATTTATTGCCCACAAGCCAAAATTTGTCTAATGTAATTTAAGACTGATAATTACTGATGGAGGCCATATGTGTTTTTAATAAAAGGGAATTGCCAAATTAAAAATACTGCTTGCTTTCTAGAGTAACATGGTTTCAAATGACATCTTGGATTTATTTAACTGAAATGACAACTCTATAAATTTTCAGGATTTTAAAAGTCCCATTCTCTGTAAGTGAAATCCTGCCTGTTCTTCAGCAGTTTGCATAATTCTCTCAAACACCAGTAAGGGAAATAAAAATGCACAAAATCAAATAAAGCAAAACAGAATAGTATGGTACTAAAACTTGCAGATAATAGCAGAAGCAAGACTTGCATTTTTTAAACCCAGCTTTTAACAACTGATCTGATTTTAATTTATTACTACTATTACGTTACTGGGTACAAGGAACCCTGTTGTGCTGGGTGTTACAGAAGTATATGAAAAACCCCCAGCCCTTTCTCTGCATGAAGTAACAAACGGCTGGCACCAGACAGCATTCACTGAGAGTGAAAACTGTAAAGGTAGAATAGCTGAACTACTAACGAGAATGTATCATCCCTCTCCACAGTGCCTTGCTACGTGAGGTTTCCAATGTGGCTAATGTGCTACCAAATTTTAATACAAGTTCCCAAGAAGCTCATGGGGAATGGACACCTGCAAACCTGACATCTATATGCTAGTTAATAGAAACTATAATAATGAAAAGACTAAGTGGGCACACGTCTAAGAAAAATCAAATTTCAGTTTTCATTAAGTGAAGCCTTACAAAATAAACCCATTTCTTTGAATAGCTCAAACAAATATATGAGACCAGCAATCCAGTCAACACAGCCTACGTGGATTTCAAAAAAGCTTTTAGCAAGTATTTCACCAAAGGCTTTTAAAGAAACTATGCACCCATGGCAAAATAGAGGTCTCCACAGAGCAACAGAATTGGTTTAGAGACATAACCAGAAATTAGTGGTAAATGGTCAAGACTGCATAGCGGAGGAAGCCTACTAGTGGAGTACCACAGCGATCTGTGCTGGAATCTGCTACTTTTCCCATACCTGTAACTGACCTGGAAAGGTAGCTGAGCACTGAAGCAAACAAATTTGCAGATGATACAAATTTATTCATGGCAGTAAGGATGAGGGCAAGTGGTTAAGAATCACAGGACCTTATGAAATTGAGTGACTAGACAATGAAATGGCAAATTAAATTCAGTGTGGATAAGTGTAGAGGGAATGGGAAAATATAACCTTAACTTCACATGTACAGTGATGGGCTCTGAGCTGAACATTACCACTCAGGAGTGAGACCTTGAGGTTACAATAAATAGTGCCATCAAAATGTCAGCTCAGTGCTCAGCTGCCAAAAGAAAGCAGCCCAAATATTGGGTATTGTTAGGAACTGAACAGGAAACAACACAGAGAACACAATTATGCCACTTCATAATGTCACCCAGTTCATATACTGTCTCTGCTTCCAGGGACATGCTTTATCACTGAGTATTTTATGTTTACTTCTACAAAAGTTGGAGCAGAAGAGAAAGCAGCTCAAAACAGAAGAGTGACCTATAATTAGAGGGGAAAAGACAACAGTTTTAACACTGCATCCCAGTTTCAAAAGAGTTTTTTCTGAGACTGTATCCAAAATTCACAAAGACAGTGTCTTCTAGATACTTGCTGATAAACCATTCAAAAAAGAAGTTGATGAATTACACACATATAATCAATAAGCTCTATTAAAAGGCATTACTATACATCAAAAGCTTAGCTATAGCTAAATGCACAAGCTTTATCAGTATTTCAAATCCCTGGGAAAGGACAAGTTTGAAGATTTGCCTTCACTCCAGCAGTATACAGCCAGCTAAAAATCACTTTGCTGTGCCATCCTGAAGCAACAAGATTTTGAGTCTTAAGGATAAGTACAAGTTCCCACAAAAGGGTAAGTAAAAACAACTTAATCTAAAAATCTTTAAAGTCTTGCTTTTCTCCCTGCTCTCTTTTCCTCATTTTCTTTCCTATCAGATAGCCTGCTCAAGGTGCTGCTGGAATCAGACTCTTTGGTGCTTGAACAACAGACAAATGCTTTTACCCACTGAGCTTCTGTAACAGGGAACAACTAAATTAAGTCTAGGCCTTCAGATTTCAAGCTAATCTCTACACATCTCTACTACAACATCTACTTCTTGCTTTTATGAGAAAAGATTTGTCTTGTGCTAATGGACTGATATTACTCGTAATCTTTGTCTAATTGCATGAGCCATGAGACTGTTCTGGTTTTCATCTGGATTGTTAAATATCAGACAAATCAGCACTGTCTGTCAGCAGTGGCTACATATAATGTACCCTCTACTTACTTACTTACCCTCTATATACTTACTTACTGCGTAAAATACTGTCTATTCACTTCACATATTCACATGCTTGTGTATAAGAGAAATACACTACCATCACAATCTGTACAGCAGCTTTGCCCATCATGAATAGAATAAATACAGAAAGAGAGAATACATTGGAAACCAGAACTGTGATAAATAATTATTCCTTAATTTTAAACTCAAAAATGTATCAAATATGAATGTATTTTTCAACATGAAATAAAACTATTCAGGGTATTTCATTAGTTTAACCTGTTAGCTAAGACTTGCTGCAGATAGACTAATAACACATTTAAAGCAGACTGAGTTGCAAATAATTTTTTGCCTTTGTTCTAGCCTTACATTGAATTAAAAATCACTTAGGAATTATTTCAATTCAAATGTTATAGTATTACAGTATGAAATTAAGGTTTGTTTTTTATTATTCTTTTCCTATATCTGTAATTTTCTACCATTCCACTGTAGTTGACGTTTCTTTCTTTTTTGAAGACACTTTTCAATTTGTCCTTTCCAAGCATGTTTATAAGACAGGTCATGAAGGACACTCAGCAGAAGAGCTCTGCGAACATAGGTTGTCCCAACTAACAAAAAAAGCTTCTACAGGGAATTAACAGTATAGTTTTAATTAAAGTGGAATGAAAAAAGCAAAGTCAATATTAGCTGGTAGTAATACACTAAAAATTTCAGTCACTGCAAGTAAGTGGAAGCCAATCAAACTTCTCAGAGAAATGCCTCCAGTGTTCATAAAACAACGCACAGAATTAGTGAAGCTGTGACAGGACACAGACTGAACCCAAGGCAGGCACATCAACTCACTAACTCAAGCTCTGCATCATTCTATCACACGAGACAACATTTCAGCAAGACTACATTACCTTTGTTAACCAAAGAAAACCCAAATCAGGCAACGAACCACCTCCTTCCTCTCTCTGTTCTGCTGCCCACTACAAATTAAGTCATTATCTGTCTCCTCGAGTGAGAGAAGAAATATTAATTAATCACAGAAACCCTTGGATCACTAGATAAATCATTCTGTTGACCCCACGTTGTTTTCAAAAGGCAGGGCTAAGTTGCTGCAGCTGCTGCCTTTGAGCTCTGGCATTAGCACTGGGCAGTTACAAATCACCAGTAGAACAGGTGAGGTGCAAAACGGTGGCCAGCCCTTCTAAAAGTCCTGATGCACCCTGAAACCTTAATTCTGTCACACAGTTAGAAAACACTGAATGAATTAAGTTTTTCAGAAAACCATTCCAACAGAATTCCTCATTACAGGTCTAATTACAAGCTATCTTTATAATGTACACCTGGCAACACCGTGTAAAGCACTTCGCTTTAAAGGTCAGCAGAACTAAGAGAACAATTTTGCTATTTATAGTAACGAGTGAACTTTTCTTATTTGGCTGCTTAAGCAGCCAACCCTCGAGTTTAATGTAATTAGGGAGGGGATATTCAATTTACAGTATCCACAAGTAATGATAATTACACTGGTTCAAAAAAGCTGTTGGTAAGCATAAGAAACCTTTGTAATTACATCCCGTTTCCAAAATTACTTGAGCACTGTGAACTTGAAGCATTTCAGCAAATGAAGGCCAAGGCACATAAAGGAGAGCTACGGCGCTTTAAAAACTGCACTGTTTAACATAATGAGCCGCCCGACCGGAGGGAGATCGCGAAACACGCTCCATAACTCACCGCGACAGCCCACGCCATCTCCTTCCTGCTCACAAACATCCATTAAGAAAAACATAAGCCGGCTCCCTCATCGCCTCCTTCCATCCTTCGCCAGCATTGCTTAGCTACCCTCGCAGGGCGGACTTGGGAGCCAGCCCGTGTAACTCTCCCTGGCTCCGGCTGCCGATCCTGTCACGTTCGGGAGCGCTGCCGCTGCCAGCGAGGAAACGCCGCCGTGTCCCCCCCGCCCCCAGCCCCCCGCCTGCGGTAGATTAGCCAGGTCAGCAATCCGCCAGGACCAAGGTGAAAAATAAACAAATAACCACGTTCACAGCAGCTGCGGCGATCGCTCTCCGGAAAATTAGTCAGGCATTATGAGGGAGATGGTATTAAACGCCGCCACTTGCAGCTTCACGGCTCTCTGCGTATTCGCATCAGCCTGGGATGAGCACTTAAGGAGTATCATCAGAGAGCTTGCCCAGCTGAGCATCTTCCATTAAGTTTTTGTCTTAAAAGGAGATAGCAAGAGCCTCTCTGCCTGACAGGCAAAAGGCTTGTCATAATTCATTAATAACACAGCCTTGCTCAGGTTTCCTTCAACGAAATCAGGCAGGCAGCCTATGAAGAAAATGCTGAGTGAACAACAGCTTCTCCAGACACAATGCAATAAAACTTGCCACTACTTGGCATCATTTGGTGTCTGAGAAAAGGATGACCGACACTATTTGACAAGACCTGTCAGAGTCCCTTAAGGGTCCTAAGTGAAGAAACTAAAAAAACAAACAGTAATTCCTCTGCAAGATGCGATTCACTGCTTGGAAACAAAAATTTCACGTTTTAGCTGCAGAGATAAATGTACCCGTCTGCTTTTGCTGTGCTTAGGGCAAAGTCGGCAATTTACTCTGAGAAACTGTTTGCATCCAAAGGGAAAAAAGCTAGAAGAGGTGAGGTAAAAAGCAACGACTACAAAGCAGATAACTGCAAAAATTAACAGGACTATCACAGGTCTTCTGTCAGATTCTTAATTCATCTGAAGCTTCATTTCCTTATAAGTAGGAAAAACAGAAAATACAACTGAAGTTATCCATAAGGAAAGGAAACAAGCTCAGGCTGTCAAGATAAAGTCATTAGGATGGCATCCAAGCAAGGAGGACAGAAGACTCTTCTTTTTTATTTTGTCTAGTACGCATCCATTCATACAGTGCTAAAATGCACGTGTTATATTTAATTGAGTCTTATGTACTTCCTCCTAAGAGATTTGTTCCATCATGAAAAAAATTAAGAAGAAAGGTATTCTTACTGGTATTGATCTATTAGCACTTCATACACGCACACTGCTTCACATGACAAAACAAGCTAGTAATACAGTAAGTACACGCCATTGCAACGTACAGCATTTGTTATGATCCAAGTTTTAAAGGGTCTTCAGCATAAAAACTAGTACTACAAATTTTGTGTTTACTATGACAGGGTTTACAGGTTTGCTTTTGATTTATAAAAGATGCTCTACCATCATGCAACAAGCAGCAGTCCAAACTTTCAACAATTAGAAAAAGTGAAGAATGTACTGAAGATGGTTAATTATTGATTTTAGAGTATCTGTGTCACAAAATCATCTTCTGCATTAAAGTAGGTTCAGGTAATTTGCAAACAGCACAATATTATTGCTTCCCTAAGCTCCTTTGTGTTTCACTTAGGCATGATAATTTGAATGCAATATCTGTCTTTAAAACTATGGCCTATAAACTTTATTAGAAACAGCACTATTAGCATGTCTAGAGATTGCTGTATTGGAGCGGAATGCAATTGATTGAACAGAAATCAATAAAGGTATTTAATGATTTCATGAGAAAAATAAGTGAACCTCACACCCTTAATGGATTAATGTCACTTATGTGCAACACATTGCATAATGCTGACACAGAGCTACTCAAAGCAGTGTCACTTTTCATATGAGTGCCTTAAAACCTTATCAAAGGGAAATTGTGTTTTAATGCTATTTCAGATGTCATTTTTGAGAGGATTTTTACAATCCCATTTCATAAAGCAGAAAACATGATCTGAATTGTTACAAGTAGCTTTTGTCATTGGCACATGTACTAGGTCACCCTCTGAAGTTAGCTGGTGAATGAAATCCTGAACACAGGAGGAGGATAACACTTTGAAACATCACTCATACAACTTGTTTATTGACAGCTTTTATTTCTCCATACACGTGAATCTTTCATTAATTACCAACAACATGCTTTGCTAGGGAAAGGAAACTACTCCTCACAGTACTACAGCACAAGATAGATGGGATGCACAGCTCCCCCATAAGCTATCTGGGAATCAAAACAGAGGAGGGAGATAATCTAAATGACAGAGTAAATGCCATTAAATAAATGCTTGCCTCTCAGCCACTCAGACGATGGCTAGATCTCTTAAGAACACACGTCTGTCTGTTCATCTTCAATATACTGCTTTTGTATCCCATTTTACATCCCATTCACTGAAAAGCAACTGTGGGGCACAGCAAACCATTCCATGATCTCACTCCTTTATTTTCACTTTAATAGACTGAAGTAAAAAATATGTAGTATTTAATAGGTATGTCTTAAGGGACATGAAGGCTCCTTTTTGGGAAAGAAGCAAGTCAAATTCAAGATGTCATCATGCACAGTCTAAGCAGGCTTTGCCATGACCAGGCTGCATTTACAATTCCTTTTGAGTAAACCCAACTGTAAGTGAGGGGAGCTGATGTATTATTTTCTTGATCTATTTGCGATATTATCTATCATAATTTTTTGTGCAACATGAAGAAATGAAAATAACTAAAAAAAAAAAAAATCTTTTTCCTAGAGATATTTAGTCCCAGCTATCATATGCAGTTTTCACCTGAAGAAATGGGGAAAAACTGCATTCAGATAAAACAGGGAAGCCAACGCAAAAGCTTTTTCTGACTGACTTGAACATTTCCTTATTTCTCCCCAAAGGATATAAAAAATACTCCAGTAAATGTAGCATCATAATTGGCTATAATTGACTCCATCCTTCAATTTTTACGCAATCTATAAGATATGGATTGTTTTTTCAACAGGGAGACAATTTTGTGACACCACACTGTTTATCTTGTTACAGTGATCTCAGCTGCACTCGATATCATTTGTTACCTCTCAGACTACCTTATTTTGGCCGCAGTCCTGCATCTCTCTATGTTTAATGCACTGCACACTAGTTAGCTATAACACCAAACATTTTGAGTGCTACAGAAGGGAGTTACTTGCTGAAGATCATCGTCATAAGGGATAACAGTAGCAATGACACAGTAGTAGGTGAAGCACAGCCATTGTATTCAGGCAAGGTCTGTTCCAATCCATCAGTGTACTCCATGCTATACCGTCCTTAGTCCATCTCACAACTTACTGCACGTGAATCAGAAGGGATGGGGGAAGAATAAAAATGAAAGGTTTAACCTCTTGCTGATGTTTCTCTATTTCATCCGCCATTCTACCACATTTGCAACATTTTAACGCAGGCTGCTAACACTCTGTCTGTCCAGACTGGTACCGTGCTGTGGCAGCTTTGCATCAACTCTTAAGTCACAACAGTATGATGACTGCTGAGTGGAAATGACCGCGTCTGGCCATTTCTATTAGCTGAAATAATGCAAACACCTCACCAAGATATTGCCTTCAAATACAAACTCAAAATGATGAAATTGGCTTCTCTTTTTCTCCTATGTCTTTCAATGATTATTTTTATTTATACATCTCTCTTTATGTGCTGCAACGCTTCAACTGAAAACTAAGGCAAGTAGAAGGAAGATAAAAACTAAAACCTAGAAAAAATCCAAGTACGAATAGCCACAAAACTGCAGCAAATGATTGATAGAAACATTGATGTAATCCTGTCCATAGCAACAGTTTAATTATGAGCATCTTGGCAGCGAGCCTGCTCTATGTGTTGATTTTCCCCAGCAGAGAATGCCGTACAATCCATCTTTGTGTTATGCGCTACATGACTACATGGAGAGGCCAATCAAAGGGGAACAAGGAACAGAGAAGTTGTAGTAAATTACTGGGGTGATACAGGAGTAAGTACATAGCCCATGAATAATGTGACTCCTGAGGATAAGCAAGCCTGAGAAAAAGGAGGGGTAGGAGAAAAATACCAGGAGGGTGCTACCCACAACAAAATAGTACTATAGTCTTCAAGTACAGTGATTGCAGCATACAACATGAATACTCCTCTCCAACAAATGACGTGAATTCCTGGTACCCAGTTTAAACTGCTCCCTCTCAAATTCTTCTTCACAGGATCAAAACTGTGTTGAGGATCAGAGAAAAACACGGCAGCCCTAGGAAAGCAGATCCCCCAGCAGGGACACAGGGCTCATAAGCCATCCATGGCTACGTGAAACACTGTAAAACAAAGCATGCCAAAAGGAGCAGATCTGCTGGGCAGAGCAGCTGCTGCCAAGAACCCAATGGCCAAGTGATTTGTATTTTAAGAGTTTCACTTCATGCTAATTCCAGCATGTTCCTTTAGACAAGACCACGTGCTCAGCTGAGGATGGGAAGAGCGCTTCTGCATACTGTTTTCCAATTTCATGCCACCCAACACGTACCAGAGTGTGGTCTGATAGTGCTCTGTGAGACACACTGAAGTGTAGTAAGCCAGGAGATCTGCTGAAAGGCCACAGTCCTGACCCACACTAAAATACAACTGTAGTAGGCATGTCATGGAGGATGCATAACACCATCAGTGAGGTGTGGAGTTCACTCCAGTAAACTAGAGAGCCAGGAAGAAATAGTGGCAGCTTTGTAATAAGGCTGCAAAGGGTGGGGACCTTAAAAGGAGTGCAGGCTTAGGAGGTTACAAGATAAATGGTGAAATCCAATTGGTACTCTTTCTCAATATACTTGCAGGCAATTTCCAGAAAGAAGCAAAAAAATATTATAGAATCATATTTTATAATTAACCTTACTTCTAATTTCTGTGTTGGAAAGTGTGTGTTAAAAAAGCCATAACAAAAATGATTACAACAATATATCAGTCTATATGCAACTGCAATCTACAGTGCTCATTTATAAAAAAAAATTCCCTTAAATCCCATACCAATTTTTTTAAGCAACATTTAGGAAAACCTCTCTCAAGCAGCAGTTTAAGATTATACTATCTGCTCTTTACTTTCAGGAAATGCTCAGGAAATGCTCCGGTAATTTTTAAGTGTGTGAACAAAGGTTTTGTGAAATCCTGTTAGGCTATTACATGTGGTAAGAAAACCATCAATCATTTCTGCAGCCTGGTGTCCACATTCACAGCTTAACTCAATAAAGACTGGTTTTAGTTTCTATTAGGGTATGAATATTTTATACTTGTAACCACATAAATCGATAAGAATACTCATATATGTATATACACGAACCCTACCATGTATACGCTTCTTTGATGAAGTGCAAACCATTCAGAAATTTGAAACAGTGGCACTCTAAAATTGAGGTTCCTAAAGAAATTCCAAGAGACATACTCAAATCAAACACAACTGTTGTTCCACTCAAAGGGTTGTTTTTTGGTTTTGATTTTTTTTTTTCAGTTGTGTGACTATTTCCATCTCTGTGGATGCATCATACCATGAAACCCCACCTTTTTTTTTTTTTTTTAATACCAAATGTATGGGCATGTTCTACCTACTGTGGATTACCTGTCTGAGAAACTGCTTTTAAACACAGGTGTCAGAATCCAGGCGACTCTGTTGTACCTTCACCAGCTCTTCCTCATTAAAATTTACTTTAAATATGGAAGAAAGGGACTTTTGGTGTGGGTACAACTCAGTGTTCAGATCAATACATTATAAAATATCTATTAAATCACAGAACTAAAACTGAATTCGTTATTTAAGCCTTGAAAGACCATGTATTTTAACCCCGAATTCAGGTCTCATATTTCAGCTCAGAACACTCAGAACACTTGGTTTTCTAAACAACATGGTCCTAAGAGTTGTTCGTACCTGATAAAAACTCCATTTGTATATCAGCTCAAAAAAAATTATTGTTTGATCATCTCTTTACTGTAGAGTCTCTCATAATAAACAC
This sequence comes from Pipra filicauda, assembly GCF_003945595.2. Taxonomy (NCBI): domain Eukaryota; kingdom Metazoa; phylum Chordata; class Aves; order Passeriformes; family Pipridae; genus Pipra; species Pipra filicauda. The sequence continues at coordinate 2,690,362 of NW_024104842.1, forward strand.
AACATCTTCAAAAATACCTATGTGGCTGTACTGATCGAATGATTACCTGAATAGAACACCCAGCTGATTACATTGAATATTCAGTTAACTTATTTACCCTTCAACAGCTAGAGAATACAACAAAAGAGAAACCAACAGGAACTCCTGGTAAGGAAGTTTTGTCAAGACATTTATCAAAGAGAGTAATATGAACAGTTACATCACTCCTCAGTAAGTTCACCTTGGTATTTTCACAAAAAGGGCATTTGCAAAATCTTCGGAAAAAAAAAAGAAAATTGACATATGACTGTGTCATGCCAGGGTTTGTAGGAGTGAGGGAGAATTGTGCCTCTTAGGCACAGAAATTCGTAGTATGTACAGTACTTTTGATGCAGGTCCTTTAGTGGCATTTTTTATTTGTGAAAAGGACTTTAAAATACAAGAGTGACCCTGCTTTGTAGAAAATGTTGTATTTGAAAATGCTTAATGGCAGCTATGACACACAGGACATAAAAGTTTTGCAACTAACAAAATAATTCTGAAGTTCCAATGCAATTGCAAATTAAAAAAATATACTTTTGAATGAACCAAGAACTGAACTAACAATTACAGAACACCTGAAAGATCTTAATGACTACTAAATCTGACATTAAAGTTTGTGGCCATTTAATCTTTTATTACTTCTGGTGCATTACTTTAGATCAAAGCACACAAATCTGGCTGAAAGTACTTTTGCCCTATGATCTGTACCACAACTCTTTTTCCCTAATTGAAAACCTAAATTAAAAAAACCCCAGAGTGAGATGCTTACATATCAAATTTCAAAGCAAAAAGGATGATTTGCCACTTAGGAATTCTTAGCTTTCAGAAAAGGCAGCAAACATCAACTAGTTTAGAATAGTTCTTTTGGCCAGTCCTCCACTGGGCGGAGTTGGCAAGCTGAGAAAAAACACTTTGTGGAGGACACTCAGAAACATTAAGCCTGGAGAGATGCTACTGACAGTCTTTGCTAAAGGTGGACACCCAGCTGTCCAGATATCAACTACACATCTAGGTAGATGCAGTAGCTCAAAGTAAAAGGGCTGTTCAGTGAGACACAAGGTGCTGCTCCACACAGAGAACTGCAGTGAAATTTGGTGACATTTTATTCTAAAAAAACCCACCCCAAACAAACAAAAAACTTGCACAAAAAATAGAAAGTCCTATGCACTATTAACTCTCAGTGCTTATGTTTTATTCATTGCTGTATGAAAGCCCAATAGCCTCTTTCTCCAAAGTCTCACAGACCCAAGAGAGGTGTAGATGTTTCACTTCACTGAAGCAACAGAGAAAGCTTAAAGTTTGAGAGGGTTTCCTGAGTCACTATCACCCATCAAATGCTTCTGATTACTCAGCCTAAGCTGGTTTTGAAGGTTGAGAGATATCACAGATCAAGCAAGCAGGAGACAACTGTAGTAACTGACAGATGAACACTCATTCAAAACTAACCTGTAAGACACCTCTCAAACCATCTTAATTTTGACAGTGAATATGGAGCTTCTTATTAGAAACACGCAGTGAACACACCAAGCTATGGGCTTCACTTATTTCATCCAGGCATCACAGATAACACTTTCCCGTACAACTTCTGGTTTACAAGATTAACCTTTTAGAATATAAACACACACTGAGTTTATTTTGGCACAGAGCACACCTGAAATTCTCAATGAAAAAACAGTTATTTTGGACCACAACTGTGAAGAAAGCTTTTCACAGATATTTACATGTACTTGAATTAAATATTAAAATGGAGGTGAATGTTCTCAGTAGGCAACAGTTGTCTGAACTATCTTTGATAATTTCTGCATTACTGAAGGCTGCAGCACAAACAGAAAAAGAAGGCTGTTTGAGGGAGCCAATGTATTTCTACATTTCTACACAATGCCAAATGTGCAAACAGTAGTTTGCATCTTGGGATCAGTTTAACTACCTCACTGTAGTAATGAGCACAGGCTATTAAGCCTTGCTTCTGATTACCTTAGGCTCACATGGATACATTACTTCGTGTTTGGGCAGTAACTTGGGTACCTCTACACAAAATCTTTGTGGATTAAATGGATCTACTCAAGAGTAGCAGTATCTGGAGAAGCAGCACCAATGGGTATACATGTACCAAGATTTATAAATGAAATTAGTTAAATTAAATTAACAATCCTACAATAAAATAGACAAAATTAATTTAAAAATGCAAACCAGAATAGTGGAATTAGGTAGTGTAGTGCAATTATTGCAATGAATAAGCACGTAATTTCTTATAAGAACTAATAATATTAGAGACTCGGACCTTGTTTAGGCACTACCCCTAAAGGAGAGAGTATCAAAGCTCTGTGTGAACTGATACTGTGTTCCAGCTAACCAGTGAACATGAAAGGATCAGCTCATCTCCACTATAAAACAAGTACTTAGATTGAGGGTCTCATGCCAATTATGGAAGCCTGCTAAAAATATGTCTGATTAGATAATAAGCTTTTCTTTCTCCCCTTCACAATCAGATAAAGATAAAATAAGACATTCCTGCTCTCTCCACGACATTTCATCTTACTGCATTTAAATTAAAATATAAATTTGAAACACAAAGCTTTTGTTTGAAAAATACATGTCTGTGATGTGTTGGGCAGAAAAGACATTTATAGGCTACAAGCTATTATATTGTGAGTTGGCTCAGAAAAAAATCTGAGTCTGGCTCTGCACATTCCTATGCTACTTGACCATACTGTCAAACTGAGAAAATGCTGAAGGAGATACAGATATCCATTAAAAATACTAAAAGAAATCAAACTGAAACAGTATAGTACTTAAGCACTATGCTTGTTGCTATTTCTGAATTTTAATTATGCTTCTGGAAGTTGGTATATTTGATAAAATTAGTTATTGATTTTTTTGGGCTTCATTAATATCATCAATGGAGCACTGGATTTTTAAACCACATACTTATTTTTCAAATACTTTTTCACTCAAGAAAGCAAAGGAAGCACAAGTCTTTCAGCAAGCCTGGTTTACCAAAAGACCAGACAAGAAGACAAAAATGGATTACTTTCTTTTTCTTCATTGGACTATGTAGCCTGCCTGGTTCTGCTCCTTTGTCTCCCTTAGTCTGGCAAGCTAGAACACGACAGTTTACTTTCAAGGCCTTGTTAGTTTGGATTTACCATCTTAGGTAGAGTGTAGTCAGAAAATACTTCATGTTTTAGGCATTTACAGTCTATTCAATGAATGCCAACACTAGTTCTTCAAGGCTTTAACAAATTATTCTTTAAAAAAGTACAACTGGGAAAAAAAAAATCTTTCCAAACTATAAAAGTCAGGTATAAATCTAGGAAAAAGAATGGAAAGAAACAGCCTCAAAAACAGTACTGCCTCAATCATAAGCAAACAATTCTTCCTCTGTTCTGCAGACAGATTTGAGATCCATTTTATATATAAACACACCCCATATTCCAGTCAGCTGTTCAACTTCTAATAAAATTTCTTACCACAACAATCAGGATAAAAAATACTGGATAATCACAGAAAACTATATTGCTCTTGGAAATCATGAGTTTAATTTCTGTTTTCATATGTAAGCCTATCTGCCTCACCTTTGCTTACATGCTCAAAGATCTTGTTTGTGCTCACACAGATTATCTTCTTCTAACAATGTAATTGTAGCTTTGTTCACAAGACTGGGGAACAGTTCATCCTAACATAGAAAGAGCAAAAAGGAGTCCTGGGAGACTCCTGTGGGTGTAAAGCACAGAGAAAATGAAAAAAACTACAATGAACAAAAATGTAAAAGGAAAAAAAAGTCATTAATATTCTAAATCTTCTAACTATGGCTCAATCTCACATCTTCCTCCATGTGGCCACATCTCCATGCCTGTAGGGAACTCCATTTAATTCAGTGGGTTACATAAGGAAGTAGCCATTTGCAGATATGCTGGTTTTTTTTTTCCTTTCTCTTTGTCAATGCATTTTTAAAAAAAAATAAAATCTGCAACACATAAAAGAAAAATCCTCCTGTCCCTCCCTCCCCCAAGGCCATCACCCCTGCCTGTTTTAAAGCTCAGCACTATGAATTTTCCACTTACTTCCTCAAGCCATTTACCAAAGATCTGGATTTGCAAGGACTAGCAAACCAATTGCAGCACTAAGGAAAATTCCCAATCACTGCTCTTGTGAGTAGGTATAGTGAATTTTAAGGATTTTTGATTTTGAAAGCAGTGGTAATTATTCAGGATTTAAATAAGTTCCCTTGGTCTGTAACCCTTCATTCTGACAGGAGCGGCTTTGCTGTGAAGCTCACTGCTTGCTTTACTTTCTCTGACGAATAAGTACAGCCCAAAGACTGAAGAATAATTTTAATTCAGAAAAATTATATGAATGAGAAAAATACTGTTAAACAGAACTATTTAATTGTCATTAAAATTCCAGAAGCAAAAGCCACACAGACAGGGTCTCCCTTCAATTAGAGAAGTGAAGACACAGGTCCAGATAGACCTGCCTCCTTTTTGCCTTTTTAATACAATGTAGTTACCACACTGTCTCCTACCAACACAAATGTGAAAATCTGTATGGCAAAGTTATTAAAACTGAAAACAGGTGTTCAGATCAGCTTGATCATCTCTGCCTACAGCCTTAATGGGAAAAGACAGAGAAGTGTCTTTTTAAACTGAAGAACAAGCTCCTCTTTACACAGTTGACAAAAAAGCTGGGTATTAAAACAAAGCACGCAGCCTATTTTTCCAAGTGAGGAAAAAAAAGTTTCGGCCCTGACTCAGTCTGTCCCTGGCTCCTGCAGCTCAGATGCACAGCAATCCAGGCTGATGCTGCTACACTAAGACTGTTTCCCAAAGCCACAAGAAGCCAGCGGTCTGCAGCCGTACCATGAGCCTGTCAGACAATGCCAATATTGGATAAAATAAGGTGACTGTTACTGTAGGCTCAGTAGATCTCAACAAGCACTGATGGCCACCGCTAAAAGCTTGAATATGAAATTGCAGCAGTACCCTCTCTTCAGAGAGAGTAGCTTTGGCAGAAAGAAGTACCTTTTCCTCTTTTCCCCCTTTCTCTTCTTCCTTCAGTAAAATGGAATTTAAATAAAGAATCTGATGTGTTATATCCCAAAGTACGGAAAAAGCTTTTGTTTTTAAACACGTGTGTTTTGGTACACAGAAAGAAATCATACTATGTTATCCTCCTATTTGTAATTCTCCCCTAAAATATCAAAGTGATTCCCTGCATGGATGCAAACACATGCCAACACAAATTTTGTTTCAACCTTTAGTACTCAGTGTAGTGGGACCTCTCTAAGCACAGATTTAAGTATTACAGAGGGAGACGCTCTCACTGATAAATATACAAAATTATTGGATAAGAATCCTTCTTTCCATCTCAGCATTTGGTCATGGTTTCTGAAGCAAACATGCAAGTGTGCACCTCTCACATGACATCACCCTGCTAAAAGTAACCTGCAACAGCCAGGTAAGAAGGGATTGTTTTTTGCTTTGATACAGTCCAAGGCAAAGATGAGAGATGTGATGCTAAAACTATGTTGCATGTTTTAAGAACAGACATCTTACTTTAGCTCCATTTACTGTAATTTTATGTCACTGCATTAAGAACACTTAGAGTAAAAAAAAAAAAAAATGGGGGAGCAAAGTGAAGGGAGAAAACCCAATTATCAAGTTTCAGTTATGCAACAACATTAAACATGATTTTAAAAAAACCCCACATGAGTACAGATCCATTTCTGTGCCAATCAACCCAACATCACATATTCTGAAACAATATTTTGTAAGTCTGCATCTCTAGATAGCATGTATTTTGAAATGCCATTATAATAAAAAAATTGTAATGGTGTTTTAATACTGTTGTTTTGGTTTTTGGATCAAACTCCTCTTTCCAAAAGGGATTTAGAAGTCCTGAATGCTATACTTAAAGGCTCCTTATTTTTTAAGGAGACACTGATTAAACTTTCTGGAGGTGCTACAAAACTGAGCACTCCAAAGCACTCCTCTGTGATCAGTTTGAAATACCTCAGAAATACTCCTATTTGCCTATTTAAAATATATTGATTCCAAATGTAAACTAATCAGTATTAAAAATTATTGTATACAATTTAAATATAAACAAAGCATTTCAAAATTATCTTTGGGAAATGTTTCCAATGAACTACAGTGAAATTGTTGGGGGTTTTTTTGTATTACCAATCATGAAAATTTTGAGGACTTCTATTTTGTCATGATTTGGAATGGAAGTATTCCAGTGTTCCTTCTGAAACATTAAAACTGTTTTTTTCTTTCATTCTATTAAGAATATTTATGCAGATTATTTCTGTTGTCTTATAAGCATGCAACATACTTCAAATTGTAATGAAGAAGGGTAATATGGCATAGTCTGCTTAGAAATATACCTCTGTATACACAGCTACATCACAGTTAAGTCACCTGCCTATATACCTAGTAGGACTGGAACTCAGGCAAGAGCTATAAAAACTTGCATCCTTACAATGGGAATTTCTGCACCTCAGTACAAAAAAAAAACCCCTACCTTATGTGTGTGAGAACTCTCAGAGGTCCAAATTTTCACAAGCAAAACTGTAAGAGCTTCTTGAATTCTGCTACTGAGTATCTTAGCATTATCATTATCTTACCCTTACTGAATCTCCAGGCCATTCACTAACCGAAAATGAGACTGGCTAAAATCCCCTGAGGCTCTCAAGTCATAAGAAAGCTCTGACTGCCTAAGGCCACCGTCAGATGCATTGCCCTGGATGCATCTGAGTGGGGTGAAGAGGTTATTGCTTCCAGCTGCTCGATACCCAGGGAGTCAGCAGGCAGAGCCAGGGAACAACACCCCTCAGCGTCACAACTACACGCTCATTTCCTAACCCTCCCGTCAAAAAAAAAACAGGTTAAAAAGGCTTTGTTATGAGAAATGCATGAGGGACTGTTTGGACACTCCAGGTTAGGGAGTAGCTACCTGGGCATTAGCTGGCACACACAGGGGAAGGCTAGGACAAGCAGCTGGCAGCAGAAACCTCTTACATGGCTCTGCCGCTGCCAGCGGGGCTTGTCTGACTGCAACCCTCACTTGCCAACGACATGGAGCTCAGCACAATTCCCTGTTCCTTCAAATCATCACCAGGAGAGGGAACACAACCCTTTTTAATTATTTAAAGAAATCCTTTTCCTCCTAATAGAAGCTGTGGCACTTAGACAGTGCTAAATGCAAAATCTGCAGTACCTTAAAATGACAATAAGGCAGAGCATGTCCCTGCCACCAACTACGGAGAGCACTACCAGTGACAGGGGAGAAAATGAGGGTTGGGGCTGCTTGCCTAAGCCTTTGGGAGGATGGGAAGCTAAACAGGATACCTGAAGTCAGGAGCCACCTGCAAACGAACCAGCAAAGTACCCTAGATCTGAATCCCGCCCCACACCAAAATGAGAATTAATATATTTTTTATTATTTTTCCATTTTTGCAATAATGTAAAAATTAATATATGGTTAATCTTCATCAGAATTAGAAAATATTTAGAAATTGATAAGCACCAAAGTTGATGTTAACAAGTAAAAATGTACAAAACCATTTCACGTGCACAATTATTCCATGTTTTATTTCTTAAATATGAGATACAAAATCTTTGCAGACAGGCTACAATTATGACCAAGTATCTGTCAAGATCAGAGGCACATGACAATGTTACTATTTAATGTCTGCAGTAATTTTTAGTGCGGCACTTCCTTAAAAACACCATCTGACTTTTTGTTGCTCCTTTTATAGTATTATGTACAACATGGTGTAGAGACACTACAAAATACCATAAATTCTGTTTTTGTAATACCTGTATACACACAACAGAAAGCTGTAGAAAGTGAAGAAAAAAAAAGCAGAAAGAAAGGGGAAGGAAATAAGATATAGCTGCGAAAACAAGTATACATTCCAATAAAATAACAGCTCCCAAACGTCATCACAAATTGATAAGGGCGATGAAAAAAACATCTCAAAGACTGGTATATAACTTATCTAACAAATGTATAAGAGCAACAGATACTCATATTATACGAGGCATTCTCTAAACTTACTAGTAGTTGAAAATTAGGGTACATTCAGTCGCCATTTCCGATACAGTTAGATTTTTTTTCCCAGTAATTACCTGAAAATACAGCAGTGGGGATTTCAGCAACTGAAATCACACTTTTGTTCCCGAGAATTATCAGACCAGAAATTCAATGTATTGCTAGAAAACTCCCACACTCTCTTTGGGCTGTAATGCTGCAGTGGCTAAGGAGTTTTGACAAAACAAGTCCATCATTATTTAATTTCCAGAAAATGCAATTTAGAAGATGAAAAGAGGACAAAGAAAGGATAGGAAAAAGCCACAATGGTTTGGTAAATATCTTGAGATTACTTTATAGACATTTTCTACCTGAAAAGCAGATACAGCTTCAAATATTTTGTGAAGCTAATGTGGAAAGAGTTGCTAAAATATACTTTCAAACAAAAACAACTTTACAAAACAAACTGTCATTCCCTCTAGGCAGCAGCTTCTCTCAACACCTCCGATAATCCTACAGCTCTTGTTCAATAGCCCTTCTCACCTCTGAGCAGGAAGCAAATTGTGAAGTTGAGCGGCACTGTTCTGGGACACTACCTGCTGTGCTATCAGCAGACTTCAACAAATAATTAGAGCTGCCTGCAGCCATCCAGGACTGTAAAGGCTCCGACGCACCAAGTCATGTCGGTGACACTTCCCACTAGCGGCTGTATGGCTGAGAAAGGGGCAGCTATGAGAGGTTTCCAGACTACTGTCCTCTTACCTTGTTCAGAGCATGTTTCAGTTGCACTACTTAAAACAACAATGGTCCCTAAGGTCTTGCTGACTCTGGTAATGCCTCTCTTTTCTATGTCAGTGCCATTGAATGTGTAGTAGCAACAGGGGGAGCGAAAATGTCTTTACGTAGAAGGAGACGGGTTTTTCTTTCATTGCTCCATATAAACTGCAACAGCATCTAAAGCACCGCATTTATTTGCCTCATCTAAAGCACAGTCAAAAGCATAGAGAATCTATTGCCAAAGGTCAAGTTATGATTCCTACTTTTAATGAGCATGAAGTTACTCAGCCCTCTAGGGTAGGATTCCTTCAAAGGAGCCATTCAAGTCTGTTGTGCCCTGAACACAGAACCTAATTCACTACTAGCCCCAAGTTTAAGCACATTTTAAAGTCCTGTTAATTTAATTTCATCCACCTACCACAAGATTAGAGAATTTAATGACTCAAGCACTACAGTGGATCTAGACAACAACTCTGGAAATAGATTTTCAGCATTGGTAAAGGTTCTGGTAAAACTCCCGTAAAATTTCTGTATTATGGCCACTGTCAACATCTACAACCCACGAGAGGGAAGAAAAAAAGCAGAATCACACACAAGAATTTATGATAACAACAGCTGATGCTTGTTTTCTTTATTTTCTGGCCTCAACTTCTTATTTTCTTCAAAATAGCTGACAAATGAAACTGTCTTTCACAATTTCAGACATAAAACTTTCTTTAAGGTTTCTTTGACAAGGATATTCCTCTATTCAACTTATTTTGGCTTACTCAGAGAAATCATCTCATCTGCTTGCATTTTAGTGTGAATTTCTCAGACAAGCTACTCACTGAATTTACACAAAGCACAGTATCAGTCATCAGAATAAATTAAATGAATCCAAAGAGAAAATAACTTAAAAAAAGATGTCAAAGGATCAGTCATACACAAGAAAACATCTTCTTTTAAATAGAGAAATAGTCAAATTTTGACCAAACTTGAAAAAACAGAATGAAAAGTAAATTCTAGTAGCAATGTTATGGAGATTGTAAGTGCAGCAAATTACGTAATAGTTGCTATGCATCATGATAGTAGTTTGAAATACAGAGATGTTAGATAAAAATAGGATCAAAATTTTGTGCTTGTAGCGTAGTAGAGAGGTTCAATAGCCATACTGAACAGAACATCAGAAAGTGAAATACAGTATTTCAAACATACAGGATAAAAAGAATACTGGGAAAAACTTGTAGCAGGGAATGAATTCCAGACTGGAATTGTTATAGAAATACAAATGTTCCCGTCAACATACAGAAATGAGCAGTTAGCAATCCTCTTGACAAAATCAAAAATACAAAAGCACAAGAAAACTTCCTTAATTCTGAGTCTGCATCATAAGAAGCTGCTGTGTTTGTATACTAAGCCCTGCATACATGTCCTCTAAAACAAGACTAGGAGTCCATAAATACATATAAGAATAACTCAGGAAAAGCCAGAATTTCAATACACAGTAACACATAAAAACAGAGCAGAGTTTTCCACTGTCCTTCCAAAGCTAAATAATACAGAAAACATAATATGAATATTTCACCCTGTGGGGACAGGTGAAAAAAAAATCTTCAGTACATATAGATGTTACTGATAGACAAATTTAGCTCCTTTTTACAGCCAAGTTCCAACAACTGTACTTTCACTTCTCCTTTTGGGTCAGAAAGTACTCTTTGGGATATACTGAAGCTCAGTACTTTTAAAATACATAGTGACCCAGATGGCAGAAGAGCAATCCACTCATGGGCAACCCATCTAGGCTGCAATGACGCTCGACATCAAGAACAATGTGAAAAGTACAGGAACCTTCATGCAGTAGATGAACAAACCTGTACAAAACCAGGTATTCACTTCCCATGACCGAAATCCTTTATTCAGAAAAGAAATAAGACCGCAAAAAAGGGAAATGCCTTACTGTGGTTTAAACCATACTAATGATGCAGACTACAAGTCTAGTAACAAAAAAAACCAAAACCAAAACCAAAACAAACCCACTAAAAAAAAAAACCCAAATCCAAACAAACAGTTAAATTAAAAAAACCCAAACCAAACCATCAGAAACAAATCCCAAAGAATTCAGATACTGCAAAGAATAATGAACTACGAAAGCCAGGTCATACTTAGGCAAACAGAACTTAAAACAGCTCACACCATAATATTCTCCTGCAAGACTGAAAAATGCTTAAACTAAAAGCAGTTTTTCTATGTCTGACTTGCTAAAAAAAAGATTGAGCTTCCCATTGCTACTTCACAAAGAGGCATAAAGATATGTGGATGTGGTGATAAGGTACCATGTCCCCTCTGAGAAACATGACAGCTGCAGGAAAAAAAAGAGAGCATAGATAAATACTTAATGAGATGACCAAGACTTATATGCCATAAGAAGTTTAGTGATTTGTGCTGATCCTTCGTTGCTTTTCAGTGGTTGTAGCTCTCAAGACAAAATAGTCTTTATGTCTCTGATTAACTCTGAAAAGGGAAACAAAAGCTCCAATAAGATAACCCTGAGGGCACTAGTGACTGAGTGACTGTCAAGAGCAAAAAGTTCACTTGAATTGTTTTATAACTCCCCATTCAAGCTAATAAGAAATACAGGAACATAGAGTTCACCTACTGCCAGGAGTGTGGAAGGGGCTAGAGGAAGAGTCCACTATGGAAAAAGTGAAAGGGGCAGCAACACAAGATGAAAATAATTTTTGGTGGAATCAGCACATTGTGTCTCAACAGCTACAACAGTGTCGTGGGTTTCCAGTGAGCTTTGCCATACTCTTTAGAGTTTAGGAACTCTGATTCAGAGATAAGAAGAACATGCTGGAAACACATGAAGGACACCATAGAATTATATAACCCTGTAGTAACAGGAGTAATGAAGAGTCAGAGAGGTTGGACCATGCACATTCTTAAAAATGATTATAAAATGATGATGACCAGTCATGGAAACTGAAGCACAGAAGTGTGGAAGAAGAGTGACATCATGATGAGCTAGTGTTGCTATCACACTGCTTCGCTGGACAGAGTGGCCATGGCCCTCTTTTGCTCTGAGAAGACATCAATTTGAAAACATTGCAGTCCTATTTGTCATCACACAGATTTAAACCTTATTCCCAGAGATTTATTTAAAGGACTGTGGCAGTTAAAACAGAGACCACAGAACTGTAAGTTTTGCAATAATGTATGTATGTAAGTCAATGTAAAACATCATAAAAACACCACAGTCTCACGTTATCATACACCACCAGATTATAAAACATGTAATGCTTAGAAGCCCTAAATAAACAAAGCACTTAAACATTAACTAGTGTTTTCATGAAGAGACTTTATTCCTGAACAGAGAATATGAAATATTGACATATGTTTCATGTCACTACATAGTTGTTATTTATAGGGCAAGATGACTTTTAATATCAAGTAATAATTAGACAAACCTGAAACCATTCAAAAACAGAGACAACATTAGAAATGCTAATATGTGGAAAATACCTAGTATCTAGAACAAGACACAGTATTTAAAACAATACTTTTTCATAGTTAGGTTTCACAGAAAGCAGAAACACTTCAAGAAATTATGAACTTTTACAGCACTGATATGAGAGGTTAAGGTCAGTGGGAGAAAATGAACATGACACTAAACAGAGCATGCAGAAAAGCCAGAAGCATGGATAGACTGGATCCCTTTCTGACCAAAAGCAGGAGTGCCATACAAATCAGACATGCTTGCCAGCAGGCCAGGCAAACTGGTCAGGAACTTTTGATACTGTCATACAACCACACAAGGAAACAAGCCGTATTCTTGTTAATTTTATGGAGCAAATTGTACGACTGAACTCAGCAGTTCTTGTGTGACAGACATCCTTGATCATCAGAGTGCATTGAGGGGCTTTGGGCAGTAGGGACCGCAATAATCCTTACAAGTCATTACAAATAAAGCATCTGTCTTCCCAGAGTTGTTTCTGCTCAGACTATACTATAAAAACTGGCTGGCCTCAGGTAATCTTATCTAAACAAATTTTATTCCTGATCACTGCAACTGTAAGCAAACACAGCCCCGCTTCTGTCCATCTGCTCTGGAGCATCCTCCTGGATGGGACTCTCCAATGCCCCAGCTGACAAAAACAAGCCATTTTGGAGGACCATCCTGTTGCAACAGCCTCCTCCTTGTGCCTTTGCCCCACTGCCTCTCCTGAGCAGCACAGCCACGAATGGCACAGCAGAGGCTCCCCTTGGAGCAGTTTGCTCTGCACCCCAAGTCATACAAATTAACACTTTACCACCAAACAATGGCATTTTATTTCCAGCTGTTAAATGCAATGATTTGAATCAGCATCTGTTTTCAAACAATTACAATAAATCGGGATGCTGGATCTGGAATCAATTTGTATTGTTGTCAATTTGACTAAAGTCAGTAAAATTTAGCTATAAAAGGCATTTTTCTAGCACTGGGATATTCTTTAGATGGCAAACTATAAGGGGAAGCCTAGGAACATGACCTATAAATTTCATTCTCTTTATATTTTTGAATATTGCATCTGAAATTATTATTTTTTTTTAAATTTGGAAGAGAAGCGACAAGCTTTTATATATTACAGACATATGCCTAAGAATAAAGGAAGGGCAAGCAAATCCAAATGCATATCTATTTGCAGTTTCTCCTTCCAGATCAGCCAACCAACAGCTTGGCTGAAGAGAAAATAGGAATATTTGGCTTTTTACTCATAAATTAAAATCAAAATATATAAGATTAAGTATATGATTGAATTATCCTTCCCCATTTTTTCATATACCCTTTGTTATATATTACAAGCTCTTGAGGACAGGGCCATGCCTCTACATGGTTGAAAAGTGGTTAGTACAAAGAGGCTCTAAAGATGTGTAACTACTAAAATATTAATATTTAATACTCAATTTTAATATTTAATATTAACAATATCAAGACCAGCAACAAATACCTCTGTGGGGCTGTCATGGGTGTAATCTTGGAAAGGGAGGGAATGCTCAGAAAGACTGGATTACAAGACACTCACACCTGTGGATCCATCCAAGCTGCATGGAGACGGTCCTCTTGGTATCATACCTGCTGTACGTGATGGCTGCCACTGACTGTATTTCACAACACAAAATGCAGGCTTGACAAGGTCTGAATTGGCACTATTTAACTCCAAAAGAAAAATTAAAAAGGAAAATAACTCAACTGCACCGAACATTCCAGTGCAAAGGCTATCCTAAGTTTCATGCACGCACAGTCTTCTTTACCATTAGGTTAAATCCTCCCCTATATTAACTAAAATTTTTGTATTGAATTACTGTAAAGAATGTCCTAATTTGATCTACCCAAAGCAAGAGAGGGTCATCATATGCTCAGCTGCTCCTGATTCACAGTTCAGGACATGGTGAAGGACATACAGTACTTAAATCTATGGCACAAGTTTCATGTCCAACTGAATCTCACATAGAGGCTTCAGCTGTAAGTTTGAGATAGAAAAGACTTACTGAATTATCCCTTCCCTCTCCTCACTTTTATATGTGTTATTTCTCTGTGCTGTGTGCAGTCTACTCTTAAAAAAAATCCAGGACTTAGATAACTTTCTCCTATCTACACATATTTCCAACATATACTGTAATTTCCTCCCTTATTTCTATTATTACTGGATATATATCACTTTAGAAAATTTTTTTTCCTTTTCTGCTGATTGCACCTCTCTGTATTTGCCAGTTTCTCCACACTAGCTTGTCCGTTTCCAGCACATGGACTTCTTGTAAGAATTCCTGATAACAAAACAAATGACCTCATGCTTATGCTGAAACACAAGGCATCCAAACCAAGATCAACACTTATAATGCTGAGTTCATAAAGCTGTCCTTAATTTCAAACACATTTAAGAATAATCATATTCACCATAAACACAAAATGCACTAAAATTGTAAGCCTGAGCTAGAATAGATTGTATTGAATTATTGATTTATAGCAGAAGACACAATAACTGCATGAAGAAGAGTGTATCCTACACTTAATAAGGTAAAGCCAGTGCAATTTCCTTGTAAACAAACATAACCTACCAAAAAAGAACTAATTTTTCCCACAACCCATACTGAAGAGTAACCTTTATGAAAATTATTTCCTAACAGTCCATAAGGGTTCCCCAAATGTCACTTCATAAGCGTCATTAGAGAAACAGTACAAAATGTCTTAAGGTTGGACACTGAAATATATAAAAAGAATTAAAATTTCTTGTGGTGGGAAGAGGGTCAAGCAGGATAGAAGACAGGTCTAAACCAAGAAACTTCCGTTGCATCATCTCATTTATTGTACATTACATCTAAAATCATACAAGTATGTTGGCTTCTGTAAATTTAGATTGACCAACTGAAACCTTAATCTTCCATGGAAAGTGCAAGCTTCTCGGGATATAAAGGCACACTTACACAAGATTTGGAATATGTGAATAACCAAGAGGACAGGAGTGAAAAGCTGCACAAAAGATGGAAAAATGTTAATTGAATAAACAAAAAGAGACGAAATGGCTGAATTCCAAGCTCATTTTTTTATCCTTGTCTTTTTCTTTGTTTGTGGTCAGCTAACATAGTTAATTTTAACTTTATTCTGCAATTCCTTGACTGAAAAACATCACTCACTAATTTCCTTTATGACTTGGCAATAGAACATGGAGTTTTCAATGCATCAATATTCTGTAATCAATACACTGGCCTTTCCATCACAAAGCAACAATGGCACATTTAGAAAGCAGCATATTCAATTATGGTTTTGGTGTTACATAGAAAACGCCCTGAAAATGAAAATAATAATAAAAAGCCAAAGCTATAAGTAGACATGGCAAATAAGCATATTTCTTTTAGGCACAGCCTCCTAGATTTATTTATAAAGAATGTAACTATGCCAAAATAACATTTTTATCATTACAAATGAGGAATATTACTTCCATTTCAAAAGAAATTCTTCCCCCAATGCTTTCTCCAAACATTCAAATCCCAGCTTAATAAAAACAAATAGCATCCCTCATTTCTTCAAAATTGCCTATTTGATATCCAAAGTTTGCTGTTCTAACAAGATACAAGCACTTTGAAATTCCTCAATTATGTATTCATGTGCTAGAAGTCAGATACATCTTTTTTTTAGTGGATGTGGTGAATATAATGAATGTATTTATAATTCTAAAATTTCAAGGCCTTGCTTTTGAACCATGAAAATAGCATAATGGCAGATATTAAAGGCCACTGGAAACATCACAAAACCATCGTAAAGGGGAAATCTTATTCCCTTGGTATGTAATCTCCACAGTCATTTGCAACCACTTTCAGTAGCAACAAGATACTAACTCGTTTTTCCGTTATGTTTGCAATCTTATTTACACAGTGAAGCTACAGGTGATTTCTTATAAAGAAAAGAATTTAAAGAATAGCTCCAACAGCATATAATTGATGTCTCAATCCCAATTACAAATGTAGCACACTTCAAATAAACACATGAAATTCAATATGTATGAGAGAAAAACTTCACACATAGTGCTTCCAAGAAGCAGTAAACTGAACACCACAATTTACACTGCACACACACAGCCAGTCAATTCAAAGGCCCTAAGAACCTGTCTTAAAATTACTTTTAATTTTCAAAATGACTCAGAGAAAAGAAAATTAAGAGCTATTTAACAACAACTGAAATTGTATTGAATTTATCAGACTACAAGGACCAACATTTTTTTTGAACATATTATAAAGTTTAACTAAGAATGTCCTTGAGACATTTTTTGTTTTCTTCATTTGACTGCCAGGTGGTAGTGTCACATGCACCCAGATCTTTCAGAGAAACATTCACAAGAAAAATACATTAGCTTTCAGTTCAACAGTGAAGATATATCTGGAATTTCTTACTTAGCAGCATTTAGTGTCCTAATTATTCAGAAGCAAGATCTTCCCTATCACAATTCATTTAAAATAATACAACAGCATGAGGACTCCTGAAAAAAAAAAAAAAAGGACTCAATTTGTTTTGTATACCACTTAGGAAAATAGTTAAGTATGTATTTGATAGCAGCTATTTAGCATAAGAAGACTTCTAATATGCATATGTAAGTGTCTGGCATAACATTTACATCAGACATTCTCAACAGCCTGTATATATTTAGCAATATGACATGAGATGATCACCATCAGCAGTTTGAAGCTGACATTTAAGAAGACATTAATAGCAACACTAGAAACATGACGAACCTTGGACAACACTAACAAAAAAGTAAAATGATGCCATTTATTTTGGTTTCTCAAAAGAAGTCCATATTTCAGTCATACCCTTCTGCCACAGCACCTATAAGCCCTTCATAAAAGAGTGCAAATTTTTTTTACTATTAAACATGCTACAATTAGGGCAGTTAAAAGCAACAAGTCCAGAGTTCCCAAATTGCTCAGTTTACTTTGCATGGGTACTAAAATATTCTAGTCCTGCAAAAAGGCCTTCACCAAACACTGCAGGATGACACCAGCTGACACTTTCCCCCCTGTGGATTTATGTCATAACAGAGCATTTTAAGAAAATTAAATTCATAAAGTACTGAACTCAAGCAGAATATTACCACAGTTAAAACACAAAATAATTTTAGACTATGTGAAATAATGAAAGTTACTCGTCAAAACCCTTCACCATCATTTAGGGATGCAAGAGCAGCACCTGGCATACGACAAAAACAAAGGGGCTCATCAAGGTACTAGCACTGTACACTGTACGCACAAAAATTTCAGAATGACAATAGGGAATATTCAGAGTCTTTTGAGGCTACTCACACTGCAGGTGGCTACGGACACTGCCTGTGGGGTACCAAGCACTAGCAGGAAAATATAGAGATTCTTCTGACAGGGAAGTGACTTGAAATGTTTATCTGGTGAGGTATTTGACTTTCTGTACGATATGGCCTATGCCACTCTGAACCTATGAAAGCTTCTGATCCTGTCTTTTTTTTAAATGTGGTCTGACAACACATCCAGTGATCCATTCCAGAGTGCCATTTTAAGGAGACAGTGTATCCCTCTCTAAATGGAGGGCGATGTCTGCTTCTCTGAATATACTAAGAACCAACAGTGAAACCACCTACAGTACAATAAAACAATATGACTGTAAGTTTCTTTTTCAGATAATGTTAGGTTTGGTTACAAAAAAAGCACAAAGAAATTACAATGTAGAAATTTAGAGAGGCATTGGCACTTACTAAATGCTTCCAGTAGTGGATTTGGGAGCATTTCTTGATAAAAACTCCCTGTATGCCAGAGTCTGGTAAGAATTTGTGGTTCTGGCAACCCATGAAATGGCAACCAGCATTTTTCTTACTCAGTGTTAGCCTGGAATGAAGCCTCATAAATGCAATCACGCTTGTTTGATTTAACCTGGTTTCCTAATCTACTCTCAGAAAAGATCAAGTATAAGGCTACTGTGAACCCGCAATTTATCTGGATTATCTACTCTCTTTACACATATCTCCTGCTTTACTAACAATTAACTTTTACCCATGAAGTTGCCTTGTTCATCGCATACTTAATTAAAAGCAAGAGTTAATATCTGTCTGTGTTCTACTAAGAACAGAGTGGACGATTCACTACAAACCAACAGTCAAGTACAAGCAATCTGAACAAAAAATAATATGTTTTTAAAAAAATCACTTTTCTCTTGTTTCTTAATGTTTTCTCCCCTCAGTTGAATCAAGTTACATTAAAAGTTCACTTTTTGAAAGCATTTTATATTTAAATTCATAAATGAAGGGTATTGTGGAAAATATAAAATTTCATCCGCTGATACTAATCTCAGCTTTATCATCAAACAAGGACCTCTCTGTGCACTAAAACAAGTGTTTATCTCCTATCAAATTCTGCAAAACAGTTCAGCATGTTCTTTACACTTGATCGAACTTCAGTAAACCTGATGAAATGCAACTATTGAACCAAAGATACTCTGTATCTTTCTGTTTGCAGAAGAGGGCTCCACATCAGGCATTTCAACGCTCTGCTCAGTATTATTAATACTACATGCTATGAACAAAAATTAGTTTGTTTGCTGACATATCACAGTCACTCTCCTTTACTGTCAGTAAAATTAATTAAAATAGTTGAAGTCAAATGATATCTGAAGAAGTAAGCTTCTCTGGGCATTGTCTCTTTTGAAACAAACTGGACTTGGAGACATTTATGCACTCGTTCAAAACTCAAGCAAGCTTCAGACCTAGCACCAGTATGGGTTCAGTGCCTACAGGCCATGTGCTGTCCCTGCCCACAGGGTGAGAGGCTTTTTGCAGGGATTTGCTGTCCAAAAAGGCTGTACAGCCTCATATCACGTCTAACAGCTCTTACCCTTAACAAAACCACAGAACAAACCTGACCTCTCAAGACAAGTGTCCAGTCTATTAGCAAGAGTCTGCAGTAAAACAACTAAAATGTAGAATTGACCTTACAGAAATACTGCTTATCAGATAAGCCTTATTACAAACAGTAATTGAATTTATCAGATTGATGTTCTCCACTTTTAAATATCTACTTGGCTGGCAAATGGCAAAGCTGCATTACCATAAATGAATGCAACAAGAGCACATGCAATCCTTCTGTCCAGCCTTTCCTCTCTGGTAGGCTACAGGATTAGATGAGATCTCCTCCTGGAACGTTGGCCTCTCTGCATCTTCTTTGCAAACTCACACAAAATGAAGCATTAGGAGAGAGCTGGGATGACTCAATATAAACTTTTTTGCTTATTAAAAAAAAAAATAAAATTGAGTAATGAATTCTTTGTTGCTTCACTGTCTTGTTTTGCCCACCAGTCCCTGGTTTTGTCCAAGAGATTATAAAATCACCTAGTACTAAGGTTGAGGGGCTAACAGCAAAGAGATTCGTACGCTGAGAACAAAGCATTTTGGGTTTTTTTCTAGAATAAAGGAATAGGCCTTTAATTCTTATTCTTTCAAAATACTTCATCTTCTCTAACTTGTGAGTAACCAGCTGTGGATACTGTATGACACTTACATGGCATCTAGCTATGCCAAAGTGATTGCAGACTGTCATTTTTCCTTAGGGGTAAATGCTACAGAGGAACTGGGCAAACATTCAGCTCTGTAAATCAAAAAGCTCATCTCATCTCACTCTGCTCTAAAGACTAGCTATTAAAGGAGTCGTATTATTTAAAAGTGCTTGCCTGCATGCACCTTGTGCAGCTGTTTGAGAGATGTTTTGAAGCAGTACATAAGTCTCATAAAGCAGGAGGGCAATGAGATTGAGTGGCAGGGTTTTGGAGAGAGGACCAGCCGCAGTCCAGATTGTACAGCAGCATGTTTTTCAGGCAGGACCATGCTCCTGTGCTGCCAGGGCACAGTAGCAATAAGACACAAACAGCAAACTCACAGGGTGTCTGGGATAGACATTTTTCTGTGGAGAAAGCCACTACAGCTGCTCAGCTTCACAGGTCTATTGTAGTGATTTTTTCTTCACAGCAATTGCACAAATGTGCACAGTAAGCATACAGAGGTTCAAATAAGAGCAGGACAAGTTCACTCTCATATCCCACTGGGTATCCCAAAAAGTAAATAAATCACAAATACACTGCAAGTCAGCATTGAAACCTTCAATGTCACCGATACTGCAACCATCAACGTACACGTTTAACTAATATGTCTGTGCCCTACATATATAGCAAGTGCAAGGAAATAACCTTAAAGAACAAGAGATTGATGTGGAGCACAAAATCAGATATCTCTCTGCAGAAGTTCAAGCCATTCTGCCACCACCAGTGCCTTCAGCTGAATGCTAAAGAAGATGCAAAAAAGGATACAGGTTTTTAAAAGATCACAAGTATTTGACATCAGTGCTAAAAACAAAGGCTGAAGTTATAGTTTAAGGCTGAGCCATCATTGTCCATCACCAAAATGAGGTGACCCCCACCCTACCTTCCACCTGCTCTAGCAAGCCATTCCTGCCTCCCCCTCTCTGCCCTTTACTAGCCATCTATCTCCATGGGAACTGATTTGACTTGCTAACCCAATAGAAAACTATGCCCTTTTCCCCCCACCTGTTTTCTTCTGTATTATTTTTTTCAGCAGTAGTGAACTGTTGGCTCAAGATTGGCTCAATCCTTAGAGAACAACTCCATCCTAAGATTTAGGGTCATAATGGCAGAAACAACTTCCCTTTTTTATCTTCTCCTGTCCCTGAGAACAGTCATAGAAAATCCTGCCTATTACAGTCGTATGGGCAGATTCTATATAAGAAAAATTATTTGAATCCTTCACAAAATCTTGTTCCATGTGCAAAAATTGGGTCCCTGTAAATTTGGGTTGGGGAAGAACTTGTCTGTTCTAGTACCAGACCCCACGGTTTGCCTTCCTTACACTGACAGTAAGTGGGGCCTCTGCTAAAATTTGAGATAAGCAGGAACCTTAATTCCTGTCCAATGTGATCAACCAGCAGGACAGAGTAATAGGGCAATGCTTTATAAACGTAAAGCTTTGGGTAGCCTGCATGTCTGCAGAGCAGCTAGAAGCAGCAGGGTGACAAGCTTGAGAAGCAGTTACAGACGAGTAGAACAGCAAGTTAGAAACTAAAAGCCACCTTAAAAAGGTATACTCGAAGATACTGTTAGTATGAGGGTTTTGTTCAGATTTGTGCAGCTCTGCAGTTATTTGGGAAGTTGCAAAGTTCAGTAGGTTCTCTTCCTTTTATAGCACATCACCCACCTTTATTTGGAAACAAACACCAGTATTTTATTTTATGCCAGTCAGTCTATGCTCTAAGTCAGGTTTTGAAGCAAAAAAGGCAGAAGTAACAGAGTAGTTCTAGAATTGGGATACCAAAATTGTAGCTGCTCAGATATATGCCAATCATAGACAGTGTCCACTAACACACCGGTAAGGAAAGAATATGAAAGAAAACCGTACTCCAGGCACCAAAGGTGGAGAAAGAGGGGGAAGGTGTTTGCTCTTCTTGCTGCATGCTATCTGGCAACTACTTCGTTCAATATGAAGAAAAAACAGAAGTTATTTTGATCTTTGTTATATAGATGGTGTTTTTGTATTAAATTAATGAATGCATAGCATGTTAAGACAGACATTCAATGTAAACTGCAAGCAATGAAGAGGTTTTAACTTCAAGATATATTGCTATTTTCTTCTCATTTTACACATATTTTAAGTGTATTTCAAACAAATACAGGCCCTCTCACTGTGCTACACATAATTATATAATCTCTAAATCAGCACCTTGTCCCAGCTATTTGGATTTGTCCTGGCTTTGGTCTGGGTTTTATTTTTATCTTTTTAAACAATAATTTAAAGAAATCAAACGCAGACAAATCCTGCCAGAAAATGTTTTCATAATAGAGACAAGTAATGCCTACACCAAATCCATCTGAAACAGGAGTCTGTCATCAATGCCTCTGTCAGATATGTTAGCCACCCTGAGAAACAGCATGTACTACACAGTGTCCGTGGATCACCATTCAATAAACTTGTAAAGCCAGACACTGCACCGTTATTACAGCACAGCAACATAAACTTCAACTTTCTCCTCATCCTTCACATGCTACAACTCTCCACCTTACCCTAAGCAGCCAGCTGAATCACAGTTAAAACAGGATTTAGCTCAGAGGAGATTTTTTTTGGACTGAAAAGCTTTAGGGACAAAACTTAGTTCCAACTGCCGATATAGTGGAGATAAGACTTTCAGGGCTGGATATAACTGTGATAGTGCATGCAGGAGAAAACGTAACATGCAAAAGCTCAGTTGCTCTCTGCAAGCACCTGTTTTAAGTCACTGGAGCGTCCCTATAGCAAACTCACTACATATAAGGAGGGTAGAATAATACTTCGTTTTACTTCACAAAATGTGTACGTGAGCACTGTCAGTAATTTCTCAATGTAGCCAATTAGGTTTATTCTTGGTGAAAAATACCACCGTGACATTCTCAGAGAAAACAATACTAATGTGAAATAGCTGACAACATATTTACAACTAAGGGATTACAATTTGTTATAAAAACTGCAAGAAATAGAGAATATGTGTATGATAGTAGACCAAGTCTCCTAATAGAAACGGGGCAAAAATAATCATACCTCTAAACAAACACATATACGCCAGTAAACGTTCTACTTCAGATGTAACTGTATCAGCAGCAGAATTCAGTTAAAACAATGGAAACCAAAATTCTTTCACTGAAATAATAGATGCTATGGACAGGATACAAGGCTTGCCAATATACCTCTCCTACAAACATTTTGCAAAAAGTAAGCCCGTTACTTATGTTCCTGTAATAGCCTTGGTCTACCATCAGTGAGAGCAAACAGCCTATGGTCTTTTTCATTATATTCTTATCATGTTTTATGTAATAGTTCTAGCCTTATAGCTTCTTACAAGAAATGATCCACTGTTTCATTATGAAAATCTATCTGCAGTAACCAGTTAGGAGGTTTTACTGGTAAAAAAAGTGCCGTGGTTTTAACATGTTCTTGGTATTTACCACCATCAAATTTGTAATCAAAACACCATTATTCCACATACTAACAGATGCATCATTTAAAAGTATTAATGTAAATTTACACAGGCTAGTAAACCACAGATTCTTCAACAATTTTAAGATTGTTTTATGATATATTCAAGAATCCAGTGTCTACAATTCCTCTCACAGCTCTACTGCATGAAGAAAAATATAGTCTGCTCAAAATATTTCAGCTGACTAGTCCGACTTTCTGATAAGTCCATTTTTTATACCTATTCATGCAGGAATTTTGGCATTACACAAAGCCTTTTAGAAATGATGAAAGAAAAACATTTTCTGGGTCCACGGAGACCTACACATTTAAATTCTGTTCATAACTAACATAAATTTATTACCCATTTTCCATTCATATTATCACAGATTATTTATTTTATTGGCTATAGATGTGAATTTTAATATCTTAACATGTAAGATGTAAGTTTTAACATCAGTCACAGGCAAGTAGGAAAGCTACTACTCAAATTATGTTTAAATTTCAGTAGAAAGTACAAGAGGAAAGTATTCTACCAGGCATATCCCATTATATTGGTATTTCTAAGTCTCTTGGGATTAAACTGTTCAATATTCTCTAAGGGATAGCAAGGACTACTGCTTTTACTGTATTTATTGTCATAAATATTGTACCTATTTGATTTCAAACACAGTCACACTTGTAATCTATTGCTATCCAATAAAACCTTGTAGTCAGTTGCCTAATAGCGTTGATAGTGTTTTATTATTCACACATTACAATGCAAGTAACAACTTGAAACATTCTTTTCTTTTATGTCAATGAAGGAGTTTAAAATACGCCCATTACCTTGCTTCCTGCAAACCTGTTTTCCAAATCCTTCATTCAAGAGTGTTTTGTGACAGTAAAAAAAACCCCACCCATACATTCGAGTGCTTGTGATCATTTACAGAGTATGGAAAACAGATTAGGATGCTTCTGAACAACAGTAACAACTCTCTCAGTAAATGGCTTTTTCCTCTTTCTCAAGGATTTCATAGAATGAAAAGGATAACCATTGTCAAATGCTGACCATCTGAATGATACCTGCAATTAACATCACCATAACCCGTAAAATAAATAAATAAACATTTTGTTACCCTATGACTTTAAGAGTTCCTGACCTGAGAAGGGCCAAGCAAGACACATTCAACACACATAAGACATCTGTTTCAGGGAACTTTACTCCAGTAGGCAGCACTTCAAACTTTACAGACGCTTGTAATAAAGATATATAAAAAAGAAAAAAGGTGATTGCTAGCTTGGAATACACTGCCTCTTTACACTGATTTACTCGTATAGGCATGTAAAGACCTGCTAGTGCTACAGCTGCAACATAGCAGGGAATTTGTCTATAAAAGCAATGTATCTAGTCATAATCTCCTTCTAAAACATGAGGGTGCTTATTTCTGATTTTATTGCACTTATAATATTAAGTTATTATAGCAGGTCCTGGCATTCCTGTCCTGGAACTGTCATTTCTACTATGCACTCTGTTTCTCAAGCATTCATAACTTAGCAGTTTTAATTCATATCTGGCTGAAATTTGGTACATTATTCAGCTTGCATACAAATTTCCTCTGAAGAAGTGGGGGAAAATAAAAAGCTTTAGATTTCTTCCTTGGGAGTCCAAGATATTTTTATAAATGTAGATATTTAAATTTATAATAATATTTTATTTTAATAATCAATGCCTTGGTCTAACAGTCTAGATTAGTGGTTTCCAACCCAAACTGTACCAGAACTGCACTGGCCCTGGGCCTTCTTAGGTAGCTCTGCGCCGTACTGTGAAACTATGAACACTGGAGGGGTATCTTTGCAGACACATCCAAATGCAATAGGGATGGGTGCTCTCAAGGAGCTAGCTGGCACTACCTTGAAATAATTCTGGGAGGCAATGATTCCTAATTTGCATTAGGATATAGAAAATTCCAAAGATTCAGACTTTGGATCCCACATGCAACCTCCAAGAGATTTCTTAGTTTAATTCAGGTTGCACAGAGAACTTGAGCTACCACTTAATACACCAAGACTATGACAAGTCTTATTACATATTCCTGAAATAACCTGCAACATACCCCTAAAGTTTGAAGGCATATATATTTCTAATAATGTCTATCACTTTTTGTATTCAAAAGCGAGTTCATTAAGCTCACCGGAACTCTAGATGTAGCCTGAACAACCTAAAAACTCCTATTTTGTGAGGCTGTATCTAGATTACTTTCAAGTTTTCTGTTAGCAGACACGCAATAGCAGATATTTTAAGTATGGATATATGAATTTACTGTAACTAATAGCAGCATCTTTCATTGTCTTCTTTTTGGCATAACTCAGGAAAGTACAATAAGAAAATACGAGAAAAAAACTATATGCAGTGAAGTCTTACATAATATATAGATGCATTGATTTGATCCTGGTTTGCTTATGTCATAGATGTGTAACTACACTCATTCCATGCACACTGTATACAGCCTCAATACTAAATTCTAAAATTTTCTATACGTTTTATTACAGAGTAAGCTTTTGGCCTTCTTCGACAGGGTTATCTAATTTCCCTGCATTGGCACATCAACTTGCACTACATATAAAGGAAAGAAGCAAGTTCACTAGGTGGAGGAGCAAAGAAACTTGATAAAATCTGCTTTACTAACTACAATACAGATACTTGCAAAAGTCAGGTATTTCAGAGAAAAGTGTGCACTATTATTGTTATTTTATATAATACACTTATATATATATATATATATATAAAATGTGATCAGACCAATAAGATAACCCTCCTTCCACTAAGTCTCTGAAACTCTGACTATGGGAGTTTCTTTTGAAAACACTGGCCTGGTTGGACAGAAGGCACATTAACAGTGCCAGTACGCACACATCTGCCTCACTGAAAAGACCCTGTGTCACCTCAAAGCATGCCACTGTCACAGTGACAGTGAATTGCCTATTACCTGTTTGGCTACAAAAAGTAAACAAGAATTTTCTTTCTGCTTCATTTTAATCCTACTGAGGCAGAGAAGAGCTATCCAGAATTATGAGAGGCAAAGGTAGAAGGTCTGTCTGCAGAATTACAAACAGCATTTAAGTGAAAGAGAGAGCTGTAGATAACTGAATAATAGATCAGCTAGCTATTTCACAAAATATCAGTCCACTATTTTACAAAAATTTGGCTTCCATGCTTCAGTGCTAAACATTTTCTTTAAACAGAACAATGGTGGCTTTATAAA
Organism: Pipra filicauda; assembly: GCF_003945595.2. Lineage (NCBI taxonomy): Eukaryota > Metazoa > Chordata > Aves > Passeriformes > Pipridae > Pipra > Pipra filicauda. The sequence continues at coordinate 2,716,961 of NW_024104842.1, forward strand.
AGGAGATGTACTTCCATCCAAAACATAAGCTAGCTAGGTCATTCCTCTGGCACAGAAAGATTCTTAGTGTGAGTTATAATTGACTTACAAGAGAGTTGAGTGCATTTCTTCAGGCTCTTCATATGGGTAGCCAAAAGGGACTATTTATAGACTTTTCAACCAATTTAAAAGTAGCAGTAATGGGAACATCATGGTACAAAGGTTTATGACTTTTAGGATGTTGTGTGTGTAAGTGAAGAACTTCCTTCTATGAACTAAAAAATGTATTGCATATATCTACATATAGCAGAAAATACATCAAAATATGTCTTGTTGCTTAGTCATCTCACTTAAGAAATGAAATGTGACTGCCAGTATGAGTTACAGTATTTTTACTTGTCCCAAAAAATGTGGAAATGTATATGAAAATAAGGCAAAGCTGAACTTTTTTCAAGCTGATTTCATTGATAAAGGAGCACAAATCTGGCGAGAACAGGTACATGCAAGGTAGTTATGCATGCAACCTCTCAACTAGGCTGAGTGCTGAATGGGAACTGAGATTTCATATTCTTGTGTGGTTTTGTCTTTTTTTTTTTTAAGCAATAAAAAAAATAACCTCTTTATCCTAAATTAAGAGCTATGTGACAAAGAAATCTGGAAGCAAAAGCATAGTTTGAATGTTCCTAGAACAGGAAGTGAATCCGTGAAATCAATAATTAATAAAGTGGAGATAATTACTATCTTTTAAGAGGGTCTCCAGGTCTGTCAGGAACACGTTAAAAAGGTTTCCCACCTCCCCTGGCCTGATAGCCCCATACAGAAGTCACTAGGGAGAGAAAAAGAACAAGGAATGGAATGGCAGTGTGAAAAATATTTTGAGACAGACATACTGGGTGAATTTGCTGTTAAGTTTGCACTGTTTATGCTGGAAAGTGTTAATGGCTTCTGTCAAATACAAATTTGTTTAGAGTCACAGGTATGTCCCTGCAAAGGCCTTTGTTTTACCATTTCCCCTCTTATCCCTACCATGAGCCTCAGGCTCAATGCTTATATCTGTGGTAACTTAACTTGCAGCTTAGTGCAAGCTTGAGGGCAAAAACTGGCACAAAATCACCAATAACTTGTAATTGATAGCATTCTTCCTGCCTTAATTTCTAGCTCTAACAACCAGATAACACCCAACAAGCTGAAGGAATGGTATGGGCCCCAGACTGCTCCCAGTAGGTTGAATGAATGAGGTCCCCAAGTTGTTGGTGAAGCACATGTGCACATCAGCAGAGCTTGTTCTGTAACAGAAAACGGACCTTGGCTCGTTTCCTTTATAGTGCACACAAACACAATGCATCTCTCTCCTCCTCTATAATGTAGTTTTACTCTCTGTAGTGAAAATAAAAGGCATCTGGCTGGTCTCTTTTTGCCTTTCGTTGACCTCTTCCACCACATCGCAGGATTTGGAAAACCCAAGCAAGGATGGAATGCCTCATGGCTATAGCTGCTACCCTCCAGCACACCACCTACAGCTGCAAGCTGTTCTCATCAGGCAAGCAGAATTGATGCTTTCCAATACTTCTCAAGTATTACTGCTTTTCCAAGCTTCTGGATTTATCAACATCCATGGCCTCTTATCTAATGAATTCTAGGACACTTTCAATGCTCAGGTATAATGTTAAAGAGTCGCTGTTTTATAGTCATGAACACAAGAGGAATACAAGCCAGCTGGGTGTAGGGGACTCCTTTCCTTGGCTGAAATGCAAACTACACACATACATGCATATGCTGTTTCAGACCAACAAATCAGTCTACAAATTACGTTAATAAAGTTTCTATACAGACTGTACCAAATAAGCCTACTTCCATGGACCTATGGTAATTCACAGTCTTCTAAAATAGGACACAGTATATATTGGTATTTCTTGGTAAAGACCACTCTGTAGTCTACTGCATACGAGTTTAATACTGACCACATTTGGCACAAGAACACACGTGGGAACTCCACACACATATAAAACTACACCCAAAAAGACAGAGGAAAAAATAATCACAGAACAGATTTCAGTGCAAGCTCTGCTGTATGCTGCAAATACTCAGAAAGACCTATTTGTTACCTGTTATTTTATAGGGTACAGTTACACTACAGGAAACAAAAGCAGACAATATACAAGTGGAATGAAGAATGCTCAGCTCTGCCCGGTTTCACCGAGATCACTGCAAGCTCAACCAATTGCCTCAAAGGCAAAAACATAACTTTGTCTGATGTAGGCTTTTATTTTTATTCCTTTTTTTCCCTCTTACGTAACTGGTTCTGCTGCCATGGCTCTGATCAGCAGTAAATTAGGATTAGGTAGAAAGGACTAGGATGAGGGGGTAATGTAAAAGCTGGAGGGCAGGAATGAGAAAAGAGAACTGATAAATAATACACAGGTCTCTTCTGTGAAAAGCTGGCAGAGCTGCTGAGGAATAACTCGAAATACTATCCAAATGCCACTGAGAGAAAAAAATCATCGGGGAGAAGGGTTTACATCCAGAGAGTAACCCGCTGACTGACAAATCTGTTTGAGATTCCTTGACTTCATGGGAAAAAGACAGTGGTAAACACAGGGATCTTGCACAAATGAGGAGTAGCAGGGTTTGCAGAATAAGACTATTTGAAATGCTCTGAAGATACCTATTAAATGTCATGAACCTTACTATATCTTTTAGAGAAAGGACAACTGTTAAGAAGAAACTCTCCTGGCAATGAAACACGTGTCCGGCTCCATAAACCAAAATGGTCAATGGAGGGACAAAGGAAAAGGAAGATGGGGGAGGAAAAGGGAAATTTTTTGAGGTACTTCTAGGCTACAAAAAAGACTTCAATATTGTCAGTGCTTTCGGCACAGTTTTCAAGGGATAGTGAGATGCTCTTCGGCAAAAAGATCCGTTAGCTCACTGCTTGTCTCTTGGCTGATAGGAGAGATCTTAAGATTCAGTATAGTTACAAGACAATGGACAGGCCTATCTGTGTGGCAACCTTCCTGAAGTTATCTGATGAAAAAGCAACTTTGATAGAATTACATTTTCAAACTCTGACTTTGCATGTCCGCCTTCAAAAGGCTTGTCTTCTGGTTGGGCATATGGAAACACACACATACAGATAATCCTCCTGCTTTATGGTAGAACATGATCGATAAGTACCAGGAGTGTGCTCAGGAGGAAGCAAGAATAATTAAACAGAAAGAAAAATGTAACAAAATTCTTTATACTATAAAGGTGAAGGGCATGGATGATGATGCTTCATGCTGAGTACACACCCAGACTCTACAACCCAGCACTAAAGACCATGCCAAAACATTGCTGGCGACTGGAAACTTTAAAATCCTAACTCCTCAAAGTAACAAGTCTCAGAAAAATACTGCAAACCCAAGGTTAACAAGCTTTCTTACTGCTGTAAAACTGGTGAGAAGACAACAATTAGATGCTTTCCAGCTCCAAGGACAGAGGTGATAATGGAAAGAAGAACCCTGCTCTCTTAGGAGATCACCTACATGCTGAATGAGAGATCACTGGTCACAAAGCAGAAGTTAAATACATTTACCTTCCAAATGACAACATATAATCAGAACTTAGGAACAAAAGGTATAACAGCCCACTCAACACACTACTACAAAACAAGTAATACTTGTTCTTCAAAAAATACGACTTTTATCAATTGTGCTGAGATATTTTCCATAACCTCCAGGATGTTATCATTACAAAATGTGTCTTGATACGCAGCTTAATACTTTGGTTCTTAATTTCATGTTATTCCATCTAGATATACCACCTGAGTCCACATGGTCTTTTTAAAAATTTTGCACAAAGTTCTTCCACTGGTACAGATCTGCCATGTGACAATGCTATATTATTGTTTCTTTCTTTTCATCTTTTCTTAAAAATCATTCCCTCTAGTCTCTAATAATTTTTAATGCTCTGCCGTGAGTTTCATCCAACTAATCTATATCTTCAGGTGCTCAAATTTGGATTCAGTTTTCCTGATACTGTTTTTCCTTGTATTTTGTGCATTTGTTTGAAAATTCTCTTAATAATTATGTCAATACCTGTAAAGAAAGCACTGTAAAAAACCCCTAGCACTAAGGTCTTTTAAAAGCCCAAAATTGTAAATTACTCTGTTTATTCAAAATCAATGCAGTTTTACACAAATGAAAGAAACTATTTTTCAATGAGAAAAGAGAGTTAAAAAGGAGAGAGAGGAAGATGGACAGTTGAGTATATTTTGATTAAATACTTACAATAACATGCAATAGCTAGAATTTTACTTTTGTAAGTTTTTAAAACATCAATACTGACTACCATTACAAAACACAAGTGCAACAGAAATTTAAGCATTAGTTTTATATTTTATAAACTATTTGTTTCCAGCTTAACCACAGGCCTCCCATAGTTTGAGTATCTTCATAAAAACATAAATAACACACATTAAAACAAACAATATCCCTGCTGCCAAGGCTAGAAGTTGGCTTGTCTGTCCTCACAGTAGATAAAAAACAGTTTAAAAAGTAGTAGAGTAATGAATAAAAAACAACGATTATCAATATGAGACCCTTACAGGCAGATATACAATAATCAACATAAAGGTCACCTTGATAGTCAATCTAGAGATATTTCTATATCTCCCAAGCCAAAGGATAAACTCTTCAGTACTAAAATTTGCCATTATTAGAAAAGTTCATTTCAACGTTCAGCCTCTAACTTGTAATCTGTAATTAAGAAAAATCAGATTTCAAAGCAACAAGAGAAGACTGTGATAAAGCTATTTGAAGTACTCTCTGGCAGGGATAAAGCCAGCAGAGAGGTGGCTGTCATAAAATAGCCAAATGGCTTTTTCCACCTCCATCAAGGTCACTTTACTGATGATGTGCTCAATAAGATGATAATGCATTTAACCACTTTCCTTGCATCTGACTTCGACCTTACTGCAAATCCAAATGGCCTTGTTTAACTACCCTGGCCTTTCAACATTTCCCTGAACAAAGATAATTAAGGAGATATACTGCCCCCTACTATCACAGGAATTGAAAGACAAATAAACTTTTAAGAGCACAGCCAGGTGTCTATTGCATTAATGTACAATGTTTAAGCAGGGGGTAAAATGAAATAATGGTTAAATAATTATAAAAGGTTGACAAAGTTAACTTTGTTACATAAGGCAATTCTATTCTATTTAAAAGAAAGAACATAAAAGACTTTCCAGGCTACTTTTTACAACTCCCTGGACAACAGTCTTTTCTTTAACACAGTTTATGACTTAAGAGGAAAAATGTTCTGCAAAAATTAACAACTCTGAAATTTCTGCAGATTTGGAAATGGTTATAATTCATACATACGTACTGTAACATTTTATGAAAAAGCAGGTCTATATGATTAAACCAAAAGCTGCTCTAAAAAAAGCATTTCGGTTCCTTTTTTTCCTTTGTGTGTGGTCAGCAACTATATTAGAGGTGAAAATTAAAGTAGTTTAAAAATTAATTTGGCAGTTATGACAATCTGGAAGCCTAAGGTAGTGCTTTCTCATGATTTATACAATGATGAAAACCAACCAAATAATATAATTCTGTAACAGCAGTTGCTTTCTTCTTTAATTTTGATTAATATATACTCTTACACTCCAAAGAGTTCTCCAGGATACTAATTTTTCTTGATACCAAGAAACAAAAGCTCCATATCAATAGTTCTTGGACTAATAACAACTGAAACACAATAAAAACAATAAAAAAGTGGGTAAAGCAGTTGGATGTTATTTTTGCAGTTGCATGCAACAGATCTCATTTTAATTTTTTTCCTTCTAAATCTGTTTTTCTTCTAAACATCTTAGAAATACTTTTGTATAGGTCTGAATCCTCTTCAAAAGCAAGAAAGAGGCAAAACAGCAAGATCTATCAGAAAGACAAAAACTCATAACTCACTGTTGATGTGATACTAGATATGTTAGCTCACTGCTACTGCAAAAATTGCTGTTCCTTTGCCACAGAAAATAAAGTATGCAGAAACGCTGTTACATGTATTTAATCAAAGTTTTATCATAATGCAGGTCTTCAGAAAGTACACCAATGTCTACCTCTGCCATTTTGTCAGGTCACCATTACTTTGAGTTGTAGATGTAGTTTGTGCAAATTTCAACATATTCAGGTATTTGGCTTAATCTTTTGCTGTAACACTCCTTAATGCAGACCCAATTCCTGAATTCTAAATACACCAGAATTTAAACCTCCTATAAAGATACCTTCTAGTACTCAATACAAAAATCAGTGATTACCATATCAAAAACATGAAGTTTGCAATGATTCATATACCGTTGCTGTGAAAAATCCTTTCTGCTGTATATAACAAGTCATAAATAAGCTTTTCACTCTGAGCTAGGCCTAAAAATTATAACCCTGTGTTTTGTTTACCATGTAGATCCCACCAGAATGATATACTGTCTCCAGATATGAGATTTCTACCTCCTTCTTACATTTAAAGGACTTGCTTCATAAACAATCTACATTATAGCAGTTCACACAAAACAATTATTTCAAGTTTGGATAAATGGCTGCCCTAGCCAACCTCAAAAGAAGACTATGTACCTTTGTTGTTACCTTCAGTGAGTTCTGAAGTTTTCCTGTATAACTGCACTTTGAATTCCTTCAATCTTAGACAATGAAGGTGAATGACTATTTTCCATTCAAACACCTATCTATCCTGTTGAGAGTTTTAACATGGGTGAAGTTTTCCATAGGAACACAAGTGTCATTTTTTCCACTTGTCCCTAACATGTAAAAAGCTTAACTTAAATTGGAAAACTACTGAAACATTTTATTAGTACAGTTACTTTATTCATCCTAATTCCTTATTTTGTATAAAACCCTTCAAATCTAAAAAGAGGTATACATCTTCAAACCATTAGGGAAGTCACCAGCTCACAGCATCATCTTTCGTATATCACTGAACATACAAAAGCCCTCTTACTATTCTGAAATGCATAAACCTGTAACTACCTCTGGAGAAAGTCTTTCAAAACCCCAGAGAGAGTGTCTATAGCCATATTTAGAATGTAATGACCAGCAATAAGGCCTTTGTATACATGCAAAAAGGATAGAAAATATGATGTCCCTTCTCATTTTGGAAAACAATACAGTTAAGTCCTATTTTCTGATATCAACACTCAAATGCCTACGTTGTTCAAAGCGTACATATTATGACCTTTTATTTTCCCTTGTTTAGTTCAACAAATGAATTGGGAAGCACTAAAAGTTACAGTAATAAAAGTTATAAAGTCTGATCTCCTAATTGCTTATCAGACCATTTCAGTAATTTGAAAAGTTGTGTTAAATCTTCACAGATGCACATTAGAAATGCAAGAGTACAGCTCAAGACAAATTCCTTAAGTTGAGTCTGTTTGCATCATACACTGATATTTAGAGATATTTCTATATCTACCAAGCCAAGGGACAAACTCTACAGTACTAAAATTTGACACTATTAGAAAAGTTTACTTCAACGTTCAACCTCTTACTCATTATCTGTAATTAAGAAAAATCAGCTTTCAAAGCTGATGGGTGCTTGGCAGCATTCTATTGTGGACCTTTAGAATGAACACACATCTGACATAACATTTCACATTGTTTTAAAACATCAATTATCAATTTTTCTAGACAGGTACAATATCAGCTACTTTTCTTCAAAAGGAAAACAATAAAATAAGATATATCCCATACTGCATGAAACATATAACTTCCTGTATTCTCAACTTTACTACAAAAAGTTCAGAAAGTAAAAATGACAAGCCAAGGCCATCTAATCATTAAATGTTTTTTTAGAGGTCCTGTTGCTGTAGGTTTCTTGCTAAATTGTAGCATACTATTTTTATAACTCCTTGAAAGAAAAAAACCCTATACTATGACATATATGAGGCCATTCTCCACACAGAATTACAGAGTGAATAATCGAAAAATTTTGTAACATCTCATTTGTAGTTACTGAACTGCTTGACAGTTTTGAGCCCCAATGTGATGGATGAAAAAAACGGTAAGCTAGATTTTTCTGTTCTTGTTTGAGCACTTCCCGCTTCCCAGGTTTTACTCAAATACTTCCACCTAAGCTTACTGAGGATAAAGATTTACCTTTCGAAAGAAAAGAAGGAAGAGTGAACTACACCAGCTAAGTGCACACCACCTAGAAGTTCAGGGAAATAAACCCGGTCCCTTTAGTACTATTATGCAAATTACAAATTCTTATCTTAATGATAGCCATTACTTAACATCAGGCAATTAGATCCTTGAGTCTGTTCAGCAATTAATACACTTTCTAAAGGATAGGGGACTCTTGCCATCTTCAGTAACTTGTCCACGCATTTTTAGCGAATTTACTCTGTGGATTAGAGTGCTTAGGAGAGAAGGTACTTCCCTTCCTTTCCCTCCATTGTTCTTTACCTTCAAAGCTGCTAACAAACAGCTTGAGAGTAGCTCATTCTTTGTCTGAGAGTCTGGTAGTTAACATCCTAAGTTTCTTTCCCCATTGCTGAAATATCAGAAGGCAAGGTTTCTGAAAGCTTTCCACAGGAACAGCCAGAAAGCAGGCACAAAGTTAACAAAGGGGAGCTAATACTGCAAAGTGTCACGTTTGTTTACTGGAGCAGATTGGTATTTCCCCAAATCTTCAAAGTTCAGATTTTTAAGTAAGGTGAACATAAGCGAAGATAGTTTAAAACAAAACCCTCTGCAGACGGATGGGTAGTTCAAATTCAGATGAACAGGAAAACTAAACAGTAATGTGCACAAAAGATGCAATGGTATGTTCATGCACTGGAATACAGACATTATAATTTCATGTAAATTTAATTGCTGACATAAATTTCTCAAGGATTTTTTCCACCCAATCCTTCCTTAAAGTCTACTCTAGCAATTAACACAGGTCTCCGGGTGGCTTACTGAAAGATTTAAAGCTGAAGAACAAAAGGTTTATTTTAAAAATGAAAACCTTGGCTTGTACAACTCCAGACGTGAATCTGCTTTCAATTACTGAAAGTATTTCCACTTCAGTGAAAAAGGATCAAATCTTCAACTACAGCATCTTTAGGCAATGAATTTGATTATATTAAGCTTTAAGAATATAGAATGACTTTGTGACACAGCTGTATATTCTATGCATATTGTTTATTGGGTATACAAAAAAGAAGGAGCTGGCACTTTAAATGAGAAGCAGACACAAATGTGTCTGCTCACAGCAGCGTTGTACTTCCACACCAGAGCTCTGCTTTAGGGTTGTTTTTTTTTTTTTTTGGATGCCCACGTAAATGTCAAAGATTACACTAAGCTTTAAATGAAGGATTTTACAATCCTTTCGAAATTATTCTGGCCTGATTTCTTCCGTACTTTTATTAGCATAATTTGCACTGTATTTGTAAAGTTACATTTTTCTTTCTAGACTTTTGAACGAGCACAATCTCTTCCACATCCCCCCCAGTGCTGCAGCTACCGCAGCCTCTAGGAAGCACAAAAATCAGAAGCACTTTATACTTTTCCCATCACACGAGCGTAACAGAGTCGGGCGAGGGAGCTCCAAGGCTTCACTGCGCAGCGAGATGCGATACCTCAAACGCAAATTATGCAAAAACTTCTCATTTCTTACATCTCCGATCCCGCAAATCTCTCCTACCGCATCCCAGCCAGACACCGGGTCGGGCTCTTTCAGCAGCACGGCACGAAGCAGGACAAAAGCGGTTACCTCTCGGCTTAGCCCCACCACCCGCGCCCGGCGGCCGGTCCCGCTGCCCGCCGGCTCCTCCAGCGCTACCCGAGCCGCGCAATGAGCCGGCACCGCCCCCGGCCCCGGCCCGGCACCGCCCCCGCCCCGCCCCGCGCCCCACCCCGGGCCGCCCGAACGCGCCCGGCCCCGGCTGCGGCCGAGCGCTGCTCGCCGCCGGCTCGGCCCCGCCATAGGCTGCGGCAGCCGCCGTGTGCCCCCCGGCGGGGAACGGGGCCGGCCTGGCACCGCGTAACCCTTTCGGGGCCGCGGCGGGCGGTGCAGCCGGAGGCCGGGAGCTCCGGGGAGAGGCAGCGGGATCCTTCGCGGAGAGCGCGGAGCCGCCGCTGCAGCGCTGTCTGCACGGGCAGCGCGGGGCCGCGGCAGCGGCGGGGATTCACCGCAAAATGCGGGGATTTTCCGTGACACAAAATAAACTCGCTGCCGCGCGAGGTAGTTGTTATATTAGTGTAAACTACCTGCCTGCTCCAAGCCGTCCCCGCAGCCCGCAAGGCGTTCACGGGCAGGAGCTCAGGGCGGTGTTAGCAGACGGGTTCGGTCGGGCACGGCCGGAGCTCGAGGAGGAGCGCAGGGACCGGGCCGGGACCAGAGCGCAGCTGTGAGCGCGCAGATGTGACACCGGCGCCTCATCACGCACCACCTGTGCTTTAATTGAAACACAAACACCTCCCCCTCCATTTACCACCTTAGGAGCCAGTTTTTCTTCATGTCTATAGAGGCATGAATATCATAGACCCTGCTTACTTCAAAACACTACTTGACAATTTATAATCAAGTCTGCTGCTAATGAAGCCTTTGGAGCTGCAGCTCGATCTGACTGGACACAGTATGCATCATGGCTGTCAGATAAAGCTATCAAATATTAGGTACAAAATGAAGCATTCGCATTACCATTAATTTCTGAAATACTGTAGAGAGAGCAGGAACAACAAGATGCCTACAAAATATGCAGATATAAATATTAAAACCAGAAAATTTTTGTTTTCAGCTGGTAATCAAACTGAAGTTACTGCCTCTGTCTTTATTTTAAAAAACAGATTTTTAATCCTTTAAAATGTCTGCGTGAATCATTATTTCCAATGATTATCTCGTTCTTAACACTACTACACAAAGAACCTTCTGAGTTGGCTTAGAAAATACAGTGATATGTAGGAATTCCTACAAAACTTCTATTATGGTTTTCTTTTTACCTTGGACCTTTGCTAAAAACAACTAACTTAACTCTCCTCACCCAATTAAAAGATCTGTTGCTGACACAGGCCAAGTTATCACAGCAGCTGCCCAGAAGACATAATTTGCCAAAAATCAGATCAAGATATTGTTAATGTTTCTACAATACTTCCAGGGAAGATGGTATCTTTCCAGAATATGTTTTCAATGCTGTTATGTAGAAAGCTGCAATAAAAGCACATATTTCAGATGTATTATTCATAAGAAATTTAATAACATTCAAAAAGCTCACACAATTAGTGCTCATTTGCAACTTCCTAGAGAAACAAAGACTATACAGATTGAAACAGTGGAATTCTGTGAAACGAGGGGGAGAATAACGGTCTAAGTAGCCATGTCTTGATGAGGGCAGTCCTGGCTGGCGTGGGGGGAAAATACTGAAAAAATCCAAAAGTAATAGCACTAATAGTACATCTTGACCTGAAGGTCTTCAAATCAGATATGCAACAGACTACATGTGCTTTGGCTTAGCACAAGGGAGAAACTGCAATATAGTTATTATTGACTTAAACTTTACTCAGGCTTTTGGGGCAGTTTGATAAAAATGGGGAGCTTTTTGCAGTTCAAATTCTGGACAGACTTCTATCTGTGATAACTGCAAGACCAGCCAAGAAAGAGCTATGAGATGAAATCATGAACTAATGTAGTCGTTTTAAGGAAGTTTCTAGCAATTCCACAGCAACATTCATATTCTCAGCATCTCTTCCAAGAGCTCTAGTTGTAATAAATGGGGTATTAGATCACACAAATACTATTTTCCAAACTGCTGGAGTACCTATGGATAAGCGCTTTCTGCCGTTGAAAAATTTACTAAGTAATTAATTCAGTCATATATCCTTACAGATCTTGAAAGAAGGAGGAATGAGAACTGGATGCTTGGAGTCAGCTCATGCAGAGCTCCAGAGCTCATTTGAATTACTGCCCTCTGAGAGCACCTGTAATCGCACCCCCTCTACAGAATACTGCTGTGGACCTGTGCAGAGAGCAGGATATTGGGTCCTCCAAGAGCCACACGCTACAGAAGGAAAGACACTGAGGACTGCAGCCTATCAAAAAAATAAGACATGGATGTCACTGCAGTGGATCCACTTCTCTCCATTTTCAGCCAGCTGCAATGGAATTTTCCTTTGCTATGAGATTTCCTGTGCTGAGATTCCACTGTCCCACTAATGCCAGCACAAATGATTTATGAAATCTATTAGGTGCAACACTCAAGAAATCTGGAACATAAATGTTTGCTTAGGAAAATATTTATATGGAGTAGACAAATGGGGGTGAAGCAAACTCTACCATAGATATGCCAACACTTTATGCCAACATAGCTCACGCCCAAAGAGTAAGAAAGACCAAACAAAACCTTGGGGGTAGGTGTGTGTGTGGGGGAAGAATAGCATGTGTTTCATTCATAGGAAAAGAGACAAGCACTTTTAAAAAAATTATTTGGTCAGAAGGATTATTATAGTAAATTATGCAGAGTATTAACCATTGAATTTGAACCCATTTTTAGTCTTTATTAATAACTCATTATAGTCCTTTTTCTTAATGTGGAATAAATTAGAGCTGTGTTAATCCATGCGGCTATCTGCAGGTACATTTATCACTACTGTAGCCACTTTTACTCTCTTTAGTGGGAACTGCATTTCATGGGCAACAGACACTCATCCCCTGCTGAACTCAAGCCATGGTGGCCTTTTCAGGTCACCAGAAGGGTCACCTGAAAACTTACCTTTTTTTTAAATAACTGAAAGGTACCACACAGCTGGCCTTGACATATGTGAAAGAACTTCTCTCTCACACTGTCTCTGTCATATTGCCACAATATAGAGAAGTGAAAACAAGTGAGCTAGGGGCCTTGCTGGTATAAGAGGGTGAGAAACTGCTAACAGGATGTTCTTTGTGAGAACTCAAAGCTTTTGGAACTGATTTTTCTTCCCTGATCCAGAAGAGCTCAAATTTTATGGCCTTCATAGCATGTTGCATAGTTCATATTTTTCCAGAGTGTATGAAAACAGGGAGAACTGTGAATGTGGTTAGTTTCTGGAGGGAGGGTTTTGTTTCAGCTTTTCAACTGGCTGGTTTGCATTTGGCTGAGGAAGGAGGCCTATTACAGCTTAGTCACAATGATTAATTTTTATATTCGCATTTGAATTTGTGTCAGGTATCCACGATTTTAAAGGTGGTAACAAGCAGCCATACTGACTCTCTGATAAAGATAAGTATTATCACAGAAAACTGACACATTAGTAATTCCATCACTTAAAGCTGACACCTGGAAAGGACTTAAGAGGTTACACTGGAGGTGACTCTGGGTAGTCATTAGACTAGAGTGGCCCAGGCACTGAAGCTGCACTCCTTGCAGCACATAACAATTCAGTCCTTACTGTAACGTTCCATAAGTGCCATCATACCAAAGAAAACTTTATTGTACCCTTTTTTCACTGCCAAATGGAGGCACAAAGCTGACTTGTCAGTACCACAAAAGTAGTACCATGGGAGAGGGAAAACATGATGCCTCGGATAATCCAAGGCCTATCCTAACCGCTGAGCCTTTCTTCTCCTCATCAAGATTATAATTTCAGCTATTTATCAATATTCATGATGACGAGTGACTTTTATTAAAAGGGAACAAACACCTTTTTAGCCAAATACTAATTCACCTATTTGAATAGTAGTAGCCTAAGTGCCCTGTTAAGACATCCTATCATAAATAATTAGTGTTACAGCTACTTCCACTGAGATGCTAGGTATACTTTAAAGAGATACTGTTGTGTGTATTACAAAGAAATAAAAACGGAGTATCTACCTAGAAACTGAAATTGCACAGCATCAGTATATCACTTTGGAACATGTTTTTCTTACAACTCTATAAAAATCAGGGTTTACGAAATGTAAACATTTTTATTAGATAAGATATCAATTATAACAGCAACATATACTCTTATGTCTGTTTTACAAAATAGACTTGATCAAACAAAATAGTGATAATACAGCTTTCCAGTTCCTGCTCGAAATGTGTTTAAAAAAAAGGTAAATTCATGTCTAGAAATGAAGGTCTCAAGAATCCTATCTGATATCAACAGGATTAGCAGGATAATGTGTTCCCATGAGGAAGCACGTGCCCAAATATATTTAATATATAACATCTTGTAGTTCTTAAGCATTTAAATAGTATGCTACATTGACTATTTTTTTCTTACAAGTGAAGATTAAGATGAACCATTTTTCATGCAGTAATGATGCTGATTTAAACAAGGACTAAGACCTTGATGAGCTCACAGATTTAGTGTTCAAATCTGAAAACAATAAACTTTTTTCTTTTCATTTACATTGATAAAGCCTAACTCTATTTTTTATAACCCCTTCCAAGACTGTATCAAGAATTTTGCAGTTTCAGATCAGCATTTTTCTAAAAATACAAGTGGAAATTGTAAGCAAGTAAATGTAACTGGGGTAGGAAAAGAGTTATAGTAAAAACATAGTCCTTTCAATAAAGGATTAAATTATGACATGTTTCTGGAATGTAAGTGGGTAATATGTGTTGTTTTTTTTTTCCTAAGAAGCCATACAAAACTATTCAGTGTACATTTGCTCTGTGATTTTTGAGTGCTACAGATTCATATAATGAATAATTTCCCAGCAATGCAGTATAAGGCAAAGTAAAAAATGCAAAATATTTTTGTATTTCAATACCTAGATTTTTGCTGTTTAACAGTAGAATGCCTTGATTAGAATCATCCTACTTATATAATTGGTCACATATAAGGGTATGGGAAAATATAAACTTACAGTTAATATACAAATTGAATATCTTGAGCTCCAAATTCTGAATTACTGAAGACATAAATATTAATCATGATGCTTTTCATAGCATTTATATAGTTTTTAGTTACTTATTCACTGATACATTCCTGTGTTTAAATATCTACAGTACCAGTCAGCCAGCAGAGAAAAAGGGCACAGATGCTTTGAATGATTAACACAGTTCTTGGAAACACAAAGAATACATGCTTTCCTTATCTTATAGTACAGCTAAGTGAGGAGGAGGAGGACATTTTCATGAAGGGTCTAGGGGATTAGATGATGTATCAATAAGCCCTTTGAGAGAAATATCCCGCCTCCAAAATAAATAAACAAAAGGATTAATGCTATTTGTTTCAGAAGAACTGCTATATGAATAACAGTAGTGAAATGGAGCAAAAAAATAATGCTCTGATGTTTTCAGGTCATTTTACCTAATTTTTGAGGAAAAGCAATAGTATTTTAGGAAAAACTTTAAACCCTCCACCAAAGAAAGAAAAGTCCAACTATAATCTGAACCTTACATCTTTCTTTAAACTGAACTCTCTATGAATTTGAAACTTGTTTGTATTTGTGGTACTCATTTCAATGCCTCATCAGGACACTAAAAGGAAAACTGTTAAAGATCCTAAAACATGCACAATTGTGGCACCTTCCTCCCTTCATTTTTATATCGTTTTCCTATTGTTTTGCAGTAGCCTCTATCAGCAGCTGCTACTCACTGCCTTTCATCAGCAAAAGAAGGCAAAGAAGCAGTTGCTTGCACAGCTAATGCTCCGAACTGGAGACTGAGTGTCTAATCTTCATAATAAGCAGCTTCCAACTGACTAAGTTTTGATTTACATTTAATACTTGGGTCCACAGCTCTAAATCCCTCTGGATTACTGGATTATTTTTTTAATTAAAGATTTACACTTTTGTCAGGAAGCAAAAGAGAAAGATATTTACTGCAAATGAAAATGACATAAAAAAAGTAACTGGAAGGAAAAAGAGTCAATTTGGTATGTAAACTCATGAGACACAGGACATCTCTTAACAAACAAGGTATGTGTAGGCTGTTTGAAACAATCCATTTAGAGTAAAATAGTTTTGTATAGAGGTCTGACAAAAAGAATTGGCTTTTGTGAACAAACCAGCCTATTGTGAATCTCTTAGAATTGGTAAAGACCACCAGCAGGGAAATCCTATCAGTATAAGAGATTAAGCTCTAAAAAAACATTCTATTCCTAATGATGAAGCTAGAATTTCATACCTCTAGAAAAGTTTAACTTGTATTTTATTATCTGGAAAAAAAAAGAAAAAAGGTTCAAGGTACTTCTCTGAAATTACATCTTTAAAAAGGTGTTTTAAAATCAGCGGCACGCACACAAACACAAAAATCAATAACCATGTAATTCCCACAAAAAATATTTCACATATTTCTTGGAATAAGTATTATACAGATCATGACACAATCTATGTGGCTGGGACTGTGGGTTCAGCTGCTGCCATCCATCTTCTATTTTGCTTTTTGTTGTAAGAAAGATGACTGAAAACTTGCTGTGTCATTTAGGTCAGAAATTTCTTCTTTTGCTCAGTAGAAAGAAATCATTTCTTTTCTCCTAATTACAGCTTCTCCTCCCTCCCTTTACATCATAGCTCCTTGGGGAAAAATACCAACCACCAGAGCAAATTTTCTTTTTACACAGTTGCTGCTTTGGCAAGATCAGAAAAAAGTGTCATCCTTTGGGTAAGTCTGTCAAATAGATTTTTTATATACAGTTCGAGAATGTTCATCTGAAAGTACTATATCTGCACTTCTGTATGCTTATATGACAATTATTGCCTTGGAAAGGTGGCATAAAAATTATTTCACACTCCTCTGACACCTGGTGTGAGCCTTATCCCTGCAAGTGGTCTATCTACAAAATGGTTATACAAATCATACATGTAAAATAAAATAAATACTTTCCAAAATATTAATTTGGGTTTATTTTTTTTAAAAAATGTATCTTCTAAAAAAGAAACATTTCAGGCTGCTGTTAAGTAGACATCTTATTACCTTTTCTTAGAGAAAAAAAATAGAGGTTTTCATAAATAATTAGAATAGGATTTATGTATACTTTATGTACATTTAGAACTGCCTACATGAACAAACCTTCCCATGGTACACATTCAGGCAGATGATGAATGCCTGGTGATAGGTGGGTTGTTAGGCTCAAGACTAAGTGCTGTAGTGCATCTAGAATTGCATTTATGGCACACCTTGAAGTGATCTGTTGGATATTCATTCTCCTACAGAGCAGGTGATCATTTTCCACATTCAACCCAACACATTTAGTATTTGCCAACATGACAAACTGCTAGTGAAATAATTTTATTCTATACCAGCAGACGTTGCATATTCAGAAACAGGGTGTAGACACTATCAAGAATTTTAAGCTACCATTTACTTAAGAGGGGAGAACGGATAAGAAAATATTTCTTCCTTTATATTTTGTGCTCACACACAGAGCATGAGGCTGTACCACAGGTACACTTGGGCTCGACTTACTTCAAGCAAGACTAACCACTGCACAGATTTCCAAAACACAGTATATTACACAGAAATTATCACATGCAATAGTCTCAAAAGTTTTTCTTCCCACTAGCACTTCCTCGTACTCTATTTATTTGCTTGGCATGCCACTGCATAGATGTCAGACTGCCATGGATCCATGCGTGTTAAACAGCTTCAGAAATCCTACTTTGGCTCTGTCATTCAGCTGCTATTTTCACAGCAGCCAACTTTATCACTATCATTTCCTAATTCCATCATCTAAATGATTTCACTTAACTGCATTTCACTAAAGACCTTCCCACAAGCACTGCCAGATTTGCAAGCTTTGGTGTTATCTGCCAAGAGAGGGAACTCAAAGTCCAGCTGAATTCTCTCATACTAGAGTCCTTAAAATGTGAACAAGTGGTAGAATATTCAGCCTGAAAGATATTTCTCAAGAAAAATAAATCAATTAAATGTAATATATATATACAGAGGGCATACAAAAGCTAATGGCATGACACAGGTTTTTAGACTACAGATGAACCAGCACACATCACACACAGCCCCACATTTTTCCCACCCACCATATGCTGACACTTAAAGAGCAAAACACTCAAAGTGTAAGCCTAAATGAAAACCTACATGGAAGAGGGGAGCCACATTTAGGATTAAAAATGCCAATGTGACTGAATCAGCTCTGAGGCCAAAAATCTGAGATGGTCGGAACCAAGCCTGCTGGAGAAGGATTCAAAGATAAGAAGAGCATTCAGTAAATAGGCAGCTTTTATTGCAAATATCCTGAAGATAATCAAATTTACAGAAGCTGTCCTTAATACTGGTAAATTGGCAGCTATAGCATAACCAGTGTCTCAGAGTTCTCTTTTCTTTCTACAGAAGTGTTTCCTAAAGTATTTCCCCACATACACACAACCTGCCTTTGCTTCTCCCTGCTATCTATTATACTGCAAGAAGCATCGTCAACCCTTTCTCAAGAATCTGGATGTTCCCTTACTTTGGGATTCCTGTTCCCTCTTTCCAATTTGCTGGGGATGCTAGTGCTTCATGAGAGTTGAAATAGTGATCTTACTACTTTTGCTCAGTTATTTGGCTGAAGTGGTGTCAAAAGAGTAGAAAAGTATGGAAAACAGTTTGTTCTTAAAGTTGCATGGTAAATGTATGTAAAACCCCCCTAATTTTATTACAAGATCTCTATTCCACATTTAATGTTTCAGTTTGCTTTTAGTAGTCGTGTTGTTCTCACATCTCTGTGTCTACCACCCAGAGACCCAAATGCTTTTTTCTACACTGGAGGTGATATATACATACATAACTCAGTCATTTATCTAGGTAAAGGCAGTGACTGTTGAATAATGAACTTCAAGAATTGCTGCCATCAGTTCATCCCTTCCTCTCCCCTTTTCTCCTCCCTACCTTGAATTGTCCTTTCTCATTTTGTCCACCTACCTTTGTGATAACTTTATGGGGGTGACATAAGAAGTCTCCCGTAGAGCTCTGTGCTGAAGAGCAGAGACTCATCCTGGAAGTCGTTTTGAGACAAGCCCTCAAATGTGGTGTACCAGAATCCTGGTGTTTGAAATCTTTTTTTCTATTCATATGGTCTCCCATTAATTCTTCTGAAATTTCCCAGGAGCCAGTGCTTCCTGCAGCTGGACCACAGACACTGGAAAAAGTACTCCAAGGGCTATGCAAGGGCACAGTGGCACTTGCTGTGATTGTAGGGCAAACATGCAGTGGACTTATTCCACAGTGAATTCAACTAGTTGTGGGTTTCAGTTCTCTGTATAACGAAAAGGGGTTTGTCGCTATCCACACAGGATAGCTAGATGGAGAGTGCTTAGGCATGTAACAACATGATTTCAATACCTCATCTGAAACTATTATGCTCTAAAGCCTGGCACAAGAATTTATCAACTGAAGTCCATCAGTATTCTTTGCCTTTTTTGATAGCACTCATACTAACATCCAGCACAAGGGTCACATTGCTGTTTAAAACTCTCTTGCCCTAAAGTAAACAAACCAGACACTGATAGATTTGCTGAACTACCCTGAGGCAGAAGCAGTTTCATGGATGGAAAAAAGAAAAGATGGGCAAAGGAAAAGCTGTTTGACAGAATTTTCTCCAGGTTTTCTAAATCTTAACATCTATATTTCATTCTGGAAAATCCTCCAATTAATAAAGATATTTCTACTATTATAATTTTTCCCCCTGAAGTCTTGAGAAATTGATAAAGGTGGACCTTCTCTTTTCCTGCAAATTTTTGCATGCTTGTTAAACAAGTTAAAAACATGTCCCACAACAAGCTGGTGGTACAAAAAGGTTGTAGTAGCAGAGTATTTTAACAGCTAACAAAAACATCGAAGAGAAAATCTATCATACCAAACAGTGTCTGAAAATCCAAAGCTCTGAGTGATGAATGTGTATCTCCCCCTAATGGAGGCATATTTGAATTTATCTTGAAAGAAAATGTTGATAACTTAAAATCCTAACACTCAAAATAACACTGTTACATCATGTTCACCTTTCTGGCTTTCTAAGGAATCTGTTAAGGTATGTATCTATGACTTAAAATAAACATTAACTATTATTAGCATAATTTTGTTTTCTTAGTGAGTTTTATTACATAAAGTGAAGTCTTAAATATATGTGCCTTTCAGCATAGTTCTACAGTACACAGTCAGTAGCCATTAAAATTCCCTTAAATTATCTTCTGTCAGTCATTTCAACTTCTGTTTTAGCTAAATGTTTTCCTGTTTCTTAAAAAGTCAGCAAATTGCTATAAAAATGACAGTGACAGGCCACAGTGGTTTGGGTTGTGTGGTATAAAGAAACACTTCATATATGCACAGCTGCTGGTAATGAATGCAGCATGTTTGAGGCCTAATCTTGGACAATTTCCTACATTTCTGACTGCAGTTTCTTTGGCAAGATTTCGAGGACAATATTATCTATATGTCCCAGTGTTTCAGCCAAAACTTTTCAATACAAGAGTTTGGCACTGCACTGGCTTTCAAAAATCTGTCCTCTCACAGTTAACAACTTTTTAGGAGTCTTAGCCCTTTTTATTTTTCTTTTTTAAAGAAGCATCATGTTCTACATAATGACCCTGTAGGATATAGCAGACAGATTACATTTCTATATAATAAAATCCCTACTTGTGAAAGATGCCAGATTGACAGCATCAGACACTAAAATTACATTTGTCCACAGCCCAGCTGCAGTGCAGCAATGCGGTTGTTTTCAGAGCTCTCAAATTTAAGCTACTGCAATGTCGAGGGTAAGTGAATAGCTCTGGACTTTGCGCTGCCAAGACTTCTGATAAGCCTGGATGTGGGTATAATTGGTCTGGTGATACTGTAACTAAGTGGTATAAGTAGGACCTCGATTAAACTCTGGAATCTATACAGGTCATACTCCCTGAAGGAGGCATTTAACCTATCTCATCATAGTAGTGAAAGACTACATCTTACTTCACTACCAAAACTAGACTTTAACCTAAACACATGGGTACACAGGTTTTCTCCTAATAGAGAGAAAATGCGAAAAAAAAAGCAGCAATCTGGGTTGAAGGTATGGGTGTAATCCCAAATGACTTTTCCTAGGTTTTGAATGTGTATTGGAAAGGAAGTTTAGGAAATTTGATGCTGAAGAGTTGTTCTTTTTAAGTTTTTCAGTTTAAATAGGACTGTTTTTCTTTGCAGGAATATGCTCTTAGCACAGTATGCTCTTAAACAGAACTTCTCCAGCTGTCAAATTCTAGTCTGTAACGTCAACAGAATGAGATTCAAAACTATGGATAAACATTTGTTAAAATAATCACATTTTAAGGCAAAGACATACACGTTCTTGTATACCAAAAAGGACAAAAATAAGCTCATAAGCAAGAAGAAGATCGAAAGAATATGTCAACCTACACCATTAGTCATGATACAGAAATATTTCCAATTTCATATAAGAACACGGAAGTTAAAAATTAAGAACTCAGAAACAAAGATCTGTATTACAAAACAAGAAATATGGACAAGATATAGGAGGGATCTAGCATTATAACTGAAGTAGGATATAGTACAAATCACAAAGTAAAGCCTAGCACAATAACAAGAAAGAAATAAGAGCCACAATTAAGAAAGCACTTGAGAGAGTAAAAACTTTCCCAAACATTCTTCTGCCCAGGATTTCTGCTGATTTTATTTTTAAAGGGAAGCTAAAACTAAACACTTAATATTAATATTACTCTGGTTAACTAATTAATTAATTGATGTTTAATCTTAACCATCTTATTTAAAAAGTATCTATTAATAATCTTGTGACATCAACAAAACCCCAACAAAACCAACCCCACAACAAAACTATAACAGACTCTATAAGCTAATGCATTTAATCAAGGATCAGTCTAACTATGGTTATGAGTGTTGAAACACGGATTTTCACATCTGTCTCATCTGGACAATCAAACTGCAAGGGCCAGCCATGATAGAGATTTCCTTTCCTCCCCTAATGCAAAGTATTACTGAGAACTGGTTTATATGCTTGACAGAGAGTAAATTACATAGATATAGGAGATCCTCTGAAGATTTGTGATTCTTGTGAAAGAGGTTAACATGAATCAGGGAACATCAGAGTTTAGGATATATAAGGTAATCCAAATGCTGTCAGTCATTGTCTTAAGACAATAACACAATTTTGGTGGTTGGATTTTCTTGAAAAACATTTTTTCTATTACTTTTGGGATTTCAGTTCAACTCCAGTACACAAACCTATTGATGCTGTGTTTGTGCTTCAAAATATGTTCACTTATGCAGTTGATTATTTAAAACCAACACTCACTATTCAGCAGTACTTGGTACAATAGCAGTTTTGCACAGTGGGAAATATAAAAGTGCAAATGAATAGTTTTTCCCTTTATTTTGTTTTAAAAAAGAAGGAGCATTTATGCCTCCCATCCCTCTAAAGCCTTCAACCCACACCATATAAAGAACAAAAGGAAAAGTATGGAGATATATAACTGAAATGCTTTAACGCTGCTAAACATTGCAACAAAACATAGGTGTCTTTAGATGAAAAAAACCACAATGTCTTACCCTGTCTAGGACATATACAAAGACTACATAAACACAGGTTTAAACCATGTATAGGACAACACACAGAGTGTAGTACTAAACTGACAGCTCCCACAAATTTATACGCATTGCCCTCTTCAAATATTTTTAAGGTGAGATTGCAAATATCAACAATTTGGTCCCTCCAGTTCAACCTAGAGAAAATCTGGTGAAGAGCCACCGGGATGATTTAGACATTGGAGAACTTGCAACATAAAGAGAAGTTCCAAGAAGGGATTCGGGCAATCTCGGGAAGAGAAGGCTCATAGGAATTAATGACAGTCTTCTAGTCTCCCAGTACCTAAAAAGAGGTTAGAAGGAGGATGGAGGTACTCTCCTTCACAGAGGTGCACAGCGACAGAACATGAGTCAGTGGGTCCAAGCTGCTTCAGGGGATATTCTGTCTGGATTTAAACAAACAAACAAACCAACCCTCCACTATAAGAGCAATTAAAAAGTTGCACAAGTATGAGGTGGAATCTCCCACCTCATAGAGATTATTTCAAATAGTCTCTGCTTGAGACATAGTCCTTCATCATCTAAATCTAAGGCCTGGCTTTCATCAGAGGGTTGGACTGGATCAGTTCCACAGATCCCTTTCAACCCTGGCTTTATGCAATCCCACATTCTCAGTTTAATGTGTTTTGTAACTACAGAAAGAAGGGCCTCCTAGCTGAATCATTGTTTCTCATCCTCAAATTAACATTTGTTCTTAAAGTATCTTGCCAAACAAAATACCATCCCACACATGCAAGAGAAAAAAAAAAGATAAGAGTTCAGTCACACTGCTATCAACATGCTTTATTTGTTTACCTACATACTTTCCTACATACTTTTCTTTTCATGTGGTGCTAAAGTGATACTAGAAATGAACATTGACTTGGAAGGTTTGTTTTTTTCAGAAGATTTGGTGCACTAGCAATTTTACTGTATTGGTGGCTAGAGCTGCAAAATAAAGCAAAATAAATCTAGTTGTGAACCAGTAGCCTACATGCAGATAAACTTACAGGACATTCTGGATTCACCTACACCTCTTTCCTTGAGCTTTGTGAAACTGTCAGTGAAACATAATTTCAGTGAAGCATATGGACTGTAATAATATGCTATTTCTCTCTATATGTAAGAGTAATACTGCACTTCTTTTATGGGTTAAACCTACATTTCCTGTGAATAATATGGGAAGCAGGGGGGAAAAAGAGCATATAGAGTGATATATGTAGAGAACTAATGACAAAGCATGATTAACTGATAAAAACAGCTAAGTAACAGGTAGCATAAATTATCTCAGCTCTACTAGTTTACAGCACCTACAGGTGCACACCATTTGAAAAGAATTCTTACCTCATGGTACTGAGAAAGCTCATAGCCAAGTGTGTTTAACTGCAAACACTTTAAGTCTTCAAGTTTCATTTAGCTACAAATAGACACTTAAATACACATATATATACACAGAAAAGTATGTATTTATTTCCAGAGCACAGAAGTACCCATACATAACCAAGTATAACGGGAACTCTGCTTCCTTCAAGAGACTGTTGCAATTCCTTACCTCACTGAATTACATCATCCTTTTCTCTTCTGCTATGGGAAATCTCTTGAAGCAATTCAGTACTAGCAGAAAAGTCCTTTTGCATGAAAAGAAGAGCATGATAGGGCCATATAAGCCCATAGCAAGTGCAAAACCACTTCTGTAAGTATAATGGCTCAGGATCCAGAGAAAATAGCAAGGCGATACAGTTACGTTGGATATGCTAAAGGAGTTGACTGCCCAACTCAGACAGTGAGCTCATATTTCTCTATTCCCTCCTAAACGCTCTATGAGAATATAAGAAGGATCCAAGTTCACCCCAAGCCTTAGTACGGTGTCTGAACCAACTGGCAGGGTCTTACCAGTGTGAAGTCCATACACCAATGATATTAACAGTTGTATAAATAATGACTATACAACACTTTAACACTTTTGCAGAAAATTAAATGTGTAAAGCAATAATATTTAATTTTGAAAACATATGAGGAGATGTTACATTTTCAGCAGTATCTTTATTCATGAATTTATTACTTTGTTATAGACTGGAGACAAAAATTCATCACTAGCTGAATCATATTTTGCATTACTAATTTTCAAGTTATGATCTTGTTTCTATTAATTTTGAATTAAGATAAATGAAAGCATTTAATTCTCAAAACCACAGAGCTAGAAGATTCAGTTTTCTAACTACAAAACCTGTCATGGTGTCAAAACGTAGGGAAAAGGCAAGAATGCTGTCAGGTGAAACATAGGTAATTACTGTGGCTTGACAAAACTAGCAGAGAAGAAATAACTTTAACATTATTCCTTTAGTAGGACTCTAGAGAGTAAATGGCTATTATCTTTGAAGTACAGGACTCTGGGCACATCCCAGCAAGCTTCACAAACCCACCAGTACAGTTGTTTGAACAGAGCTTACAGAAGGACGAGTTTATTTTTAATTTTACACACTGTTTGTTCTCAGTTATAAAGTAACTTTCTTATTTTAACATAATATTGACCATTAATTTCTAAGCCTGGGTCTGCAATTCCAGATACCTGAAAGTACAATTACCACCATGTACTCCCTCCTTACTCAAACGTGTGATGAACAATGAAGGAAACAAAGAAACTTTTATTAATCTCACAAATCCCATGGCTAGTTTTAGATGACGCAGCATTGAGTCATAATTCATGTATATAGGATATATACATGTATATAGGATAACTAACATCCAGCTACCTCATGTTTACTATGGTTGTTCTAGTATCTGCCTAAGGACAG
Organism: Pipra filicauda; assembly: GCF_003945595.2. Classification (NCBI taxonomy): domain Eukaryota; kingdom Metazoa; phylum Chordata; class Aves; order Passeriformes; family Pipridae; genus Pipra; species Pipra filicauda. The sequence continues at coordinate 2,742,179 of NW_024104842.1, forward strand.
GGAAGCGGTAATCTGGAAAGTTACAAATTTACATATTAAAGGCTTCCTTAATAGGATGTTAAAACCAGACCCTCCAAAGAGTTTATTTTCTTCATCCTACCTAATAAAAGATTCCATTCTGTATAACCTGGTCAGAAAGAGACAAGTGACACTGGAGCAGGAATAACTTGCATCAGACATAACAGTCCTGCTCCCTCCTGTTTAATGATCCTTTCCTGCTTGATCCAAGCACTAGATGAAAATGGTAAGATCTACCTCTTCCCTCTAACTTGAGACCCAGTTTCTAAAGCCCACGAAAATAAAGGCAGAACAAGTAAGTGAACAGATAGTGAATTCCTGTTATTCCTTGCGCCTTCCTGGGAATGAGAGGTCAAATAGGAAGGTACCAATGTACAAGGAGTTCAGCGTACTACAAGAGTGAGTACCATCAGGTTCCAAAATAAATTTACATTTAGTTTTGAAATAGATATTTTGACTGGTTAGTTACTTATGGAAAGTCCAATTTGCACTTTCAAATTTTTGTTTTGAATTGATTTCCTCCTTTTGCTGCCTCACAAGTAATTTTGTCATGTAAATGAGTTGCAATGAGCAATGAGAAAGTACATGCAAGCACAAATTAGATGATGTAAAACTCAATCACACACTTCCAGGTCTTCAGTAAACCCTAAGCATTTTTGTATTACAGTTATGCCAGTCTAAAGCTGCCAAAAGGGGAGGTCCCAGGCCTGCCTGCCTCCCTCCTACCCCTTTTATTAGATCAGCCTATGCAGCCGCAGGGTGAGTCAGTTCAGCTGGCTGGCGATGTAAGGTGATTTTTCTTCAGGGCTAGGTTCCATTAAAGTTGACATTAAAATATTTAGTACTGCTGCAATTATGTCCATCTTCTCCAAATCCTGCCTCCTGTGTTTTGTCAACTGTGCTGTTTGTCTGACTCTGCCGGGAGCAAGTTCAAGCTACTAAATCTTCGGGGAAACTATGCAAAGAATTTAGGAGTAGAGGGGGTGGGGAGAAGATCAGGGAATAATACTCTGCTGGCTCAATGGCCTCAACTAGATCATTAAGAATTTGGATGAAAGCCTGCCCCAATACAAAGAAGTGAAAGCCACTGCATAGCAAGACTCAGGATGAAGGCAGTACCAACACAGTGTACGCTAGCATGGACCATCACTCCTGGATCATCCAGTGAGTGAACTGACACGCTCTGTGTCTGTGTAATTACGTGCTAAGTCTGCAAAAGAAATGGCCACAGCATCTGTCTGGAGTCAAGTGGGATGGGATCATCCCCTTTAAATACATATGGATGTTGTATTGGATACTGTGGGGGGAAAATTGTTACTTCAACAGATCAAGAAAATATCAATATGCTTCAATTCAGCTTTTTTTTGAATCAGTGATTTGGTATGTTTACATTTTATTGGGAGAAAGTGCCTAGAAAAGTAACATCAAACAGCTGTTTGTTGTAAAAAAACAATGGTCTTCAGAGTTTTTTATAATGAGGTCATATTCATTTATTCAACTGGAATAATTCTGTAATGATTCAAATTATGATTTATTAACCCGTGTCTGGCATAGGAGATAAATCCCATAAATAACTCAAACAAACCCCTCTGAATGGTGAATCAAAAAATATATTAAACTGAACTAAAACAATCCTGACACAGCTGGATCATGAAAAATTGTTCAACTCAGAGAACATTTAAAGGTTAGAGCTCTATTACAGGTAAAAGAAAAAAGATCACAGACAGAGAAAAAAGGATTAATACAGTGAGTGCCTGGTGCTTCTTTTATTCATTTCATTTTTATTGTAAGGCCACCATTTTGCAGATGGTCTGAAGTATCACATTCCTTACCATCTCAAAAGGTTCTATATCAATTATTCTAACTATGGGTCTATAAGAGCAGCCTTCAGACAGCTGCTGGAAATAAAATAGACATTATAGAAGCAGTTTCCTAGTATCTTTCTCCATGAAGATTTTTTAAGTAAAGAATGCAATTGTAACATGGCATAAAACTGCCAAGGTTTATGGTCTTGCATATCTTGCACGCTACAAATGGAAGTCAGACTCGAAGATCTCACTACAAGCACACAGAACACTGGCCACAGAAGTACCATTAGTGACAATGATTAAAATTTCTGTCAATTGAAAATCTTTCATAAAACCGTATAGGTGGATTCAGTGGTTAATCAGTCTTGATGCTAAAATGCCACTGAATGTAAAATGTTAAAATTTACATGAATGATTTCTGCATCATTCAGTCAGTTATTTTGCCAGAAAAACAGTCAGCCTTGTAAAATTATAAACAGTCAATATTTATAAAGCATAGGGAACAGCACTGTCTTACTTTCATTTCTTTAAAAGTTTTCCAATGTTAGACAACTTTATAGAAGTCAATATTAACAACTGCAAAAGCCTTTCAGCCCGATCTTTTAATATTCCTAATGGAACTTTGCTATAAATTGGCACCTATGTTTGCAGTCTTAACTCATTTTCTTTATGCCTATCTGTTGTATCACTACATATTTTGCACTCCTGAATTAAAGTATCTGTCTAGAGTGCTTGAAAACATCCAGTACTGATAGCTGCAATTTAATATTTCCATGGAAAACCTAAATATTTTATCATATGATCTAACTGCTTCTTTGCCTCCTTTTCTTCCACCCAAATACAGAAGATAAATATTTATTGAATAATTTAGCATTTTCTGCCTTACTCTGGGGAATTCTTTTATTTTTGTCTAGATTTGGTTAACATTGTTGGAATTCATTCAATTTCATTTTAACAGCCACAACAAGAAACCCAATATCTGCCCCATTAAAGGAAATAAAAGAAAAAAAAGAAAAGAACTCACCAAACTTACTGGTCATGGATTTCTCCCTACTTTTCCCTTCTGCCGTTTCAGTTTTATGAATTTCTTAGCTGATACATCCTCCTTATCATCAAACTATGCTCTCCTCCAGTTGTTTTTCAATACACATCCTCTCAAACTGATTTATTTAACAGGGCTTTTTGTTTTCTATCTAAGGCAGTTTTCAACACAAACTTGAAAGAATCATTTCAGGTTTTGGATTTGAATTTTTTTTTTGAGTTTGTAAAGTACATTTTTAATTTGCCAAGATAGATTTTCCATTATAGTCTTTCACACAGAGAATCTTTTCTGGTTTTCATTTTCCTCTATTTAACAGTCGTAAATTAATCTGTTCACTCATCTAAGCCAACATTAACTGTGATTTTTTTCTTCTTTTTTAGTCATCAATATATGTTTAATAAAGAATTTATTGTACCAATATTTTAGTCATCTATTATTTTTTTGAATGTTCTGAATCATTTTAGTACTGCTTTCATAAGGCATACAGAACATTATCTCTCTGTTGAAGTCCCCACAATAACACATACAATTTTTTTCCCCTTAGATATTATAGGTAGGTTCTTAATGAGTCACATTGTCCCCCAATGTGATTGTCTGTCATAGTTTCTTGATCAAGTTTAACTTTAAGCATGCTTTCAGACTCAATTACTTCAATGCTAACATGTTCTGTTAGGTAGTGACAAAAGGCAGAAAACCCCATGTTGGCCATACAATACAGTCTTTCTGTGGAAACATATTATTTGTTATTGAGATTGTGTAAACTGAAATAAAAATGACAAGAAAAAATGAAGCTGGTTCAGTGTAGCAGTAATTTTAACCAATGTCATAAATAAATTGTCTTGCACCTTACTACAAATACTGGCATTCTGCACTGTCTGTTACTCAACATATTTTATAATCAGATTTTAGTTCTCTGTGATACACACAAACTCAGAAGTATAGATGTTGCTGTAATAACGTTGTTACTAAAATGCTATTTGTACTCTTAGCATATTAATTTTTCTTCTTAATGCTTTACTGTCTTTTTTCTTCTACCTTTATTTGGTGTTACTAAAGTGTTTTTATTTATAGGCATTCCCATTTGTAATTTTGGAAATATTTGTCATTTGTCTTTTATGTATAAGGTAGGTGAATTACATTTGTGATTTCCTTTGGAAGTACATTAGCTTCTATACCCTATACTGAAAAATTAACACGCTTAAAATAAATTTTTCCTTCATCTTCAGACATACCTGAATATCATTAAGACTACCGGTATATATGAGCTTAGGTTTTGCTTTCCAGGTCCAATTAATTGCCTTAAACTGTTAACAGTCTGTGTTCAAGTAAGGTATGGCTTTCTTATGTAGTCCTTCTGCAACTATTGTGTCAAAATATATTTATTTGTATTTACCTGTTAGTGAAATAAAGAGAATTATAACACAAAAGAAAATGTAAAATTCAAGACTGTATTGCCTTTCGAGGAGTTGGCAAATGAATTGATAGATGAACAATTCTCCCCACAAATTGTCAGCAAAGTCATTTCACATCAATGATTTACTACTGTTGAGAAAAAAAAAAACAACCAAAAAAAAGAAGAATGTTTTAGCATTTTCTCTTTCACCTCTCACTTTCTACTTTTTAAAAAAATATAAAATGTACACGTTAACATGTTTCAGACAGTTAGAGTCTAAGTGTTCCTCATTGGCATCAAACAGATCACTGCCAAAATGATGAGACAACCATGCAGTCAGATGTGCCATCAGGCTTGAAAATCTCTGTGGTCAGCAAACTTTGTTGTACAAAAAGGCTGACCTTTACTACCTTATTTTATTTTAGTTTTAAAGAAAGGTTAATTTGGAGATCTGTTAACTCACACAAAAATAGATTTAATGAGGTCTTTCATGCTTCTGGATGAGACGTTGATTTATGGGTTGCCACCAGCAGGTGCCGAACAGAAAAGAGTAACTTGTTAACTTGGACAATGTCAAACAGGTTTAAATTGAATGAAATGGCTTGAAAGAAATTAGTTGAAAGGCTACAGATTGTTTTACAATGCTTTTTCACAATGCATTATTCACTAGTAATGATTTTAACGACTGGAAAAATATTATATACACTAGTTATATGGGTGCATGTTAAATCACATGTTAAAAAGGGTAAGGGTGCTTTTTCATTCTATCTTAGTGTTAATATGCTGAGGTTTTACTAAATTTCTATATGGAAAACGAATCTCATTTCTTGGTAAAATCAGTGGGACATTAGCAATAATTACCATGTAACCAATATACAAGTATCTATGGTAATGAAAAGATAGTAAGAATCTGCCACTTGCATCTTGATTCTGGAATTTCTTGATTACTCTCTGTTTTCAGAGCCAGAGCAGGTTTAAAAACAAATATACCTAACAAAAAACTTAGTTACTTTCAAGAATTTGCTGCTGTTTTGTAAAATAGGGAATGCCTTCCTTCCATTTATTATATAAACATTTTTCCAGTTACACATCTAAGGATGGGTGTCTACATACAGATGCTAAAATACCTGACCTGGCAAGTATGCAAGTACCTCTGAGCTGCAAAACATCAAAGCATGTTAGCACTATGCCGTACCTCTTGACAAGGTCTATTAGTCTGAGTGAAGCTCCTGGGTAATGCAGGCAGACTTCAGCACCCAAAGTGGTATGACTGCAGTGGTGCTTTTTAACACACAGATCCATCAGCCGTGGTCAAGTACAAACTGGGACTTTTCTGCACTTCATTGCTCAGTGTAAAATAAGCCCCATCTTTTCACTGGTTTCTCTGAAACACTGCTACCTTTACTTTATTTTTACAGATCATGTAGTGAAGACACAAATCAGACTTAAGGAAATGTTTAATCTTAGACAAAAACCTAGCAAAATTACCCCTGCTGGAATAAATATGTTTCAGATATGCTGAAATAGGGCAAACTGGACCAAAATAAGCTGGGAACATGCAGGCTATTTTCATCCACACTTCACAGATCATAGAAAAAGCTATTGCTGTTCTCTTCTTTGTCTCTTCCCTGCTTTCCTTTGTCTTTTTGCATTAAGTCTGGCTTATGTAGTTCCATTTCAGCAAGTCACCTTTAACCTTCTGATTAGTAACCCGCTTGCTCTGTCTATGACATATTAACAGAGCAAATCCATGGCCAAAGACAGATATAACGGGCTTAGTGGGGAGGAAGTCACATAAATGCTTCCATATTGACATGCTGCCAGAAAAATATGATGAGCTCTTGTAAAGAAAAACAGAGTTTGCAATTAAACTCTGTTTTTCTGTAATTTGCTAAGTCTAGGCCTGGAATTACAGCCTTATAATATTTGGAAAGGAATAATGTTACCAAGTTGCGAAACAGCAGTTCTTCACAGTTTCAAAACTAAGTCTGGCTGATTAAATCACTAAATTTGAAATCAAAACATTAAAATGCATTTTCCTGACTTCTTGCTTCATCCTTTAAAAACACAAACAAAACAATCAAACAACTCACTAATGATTTTTCTGCTGTCCCTAGCAGTCAGAAAGTTGAATTAGAAAAGGAAAAAGGAATACCATGCTAGCTCAAGTCTAATACCCTCATTTTTCAAAAGCACAAAAGATTTTAAAGGTGAATAAAGCCCCACTTTTGCCATTCCATTGTACATACTGTTCCTACATCATGTATCCCTTGTAACCTTCCCCTATGATGCAGTACAGTGACCTCTGGCTTCTCAAGCTGATGCCTAAAAGAAAATTCAGGGAGAAAAAAAACTCCAACGCAAATTAGTTTTGAAGGTGAGATAAGGAAAGGGTTTTAATTTGTGCTCAGGCATACGATTACAAGACGCGCGCACCTCTGTGTCTGAGATGTTACAATTTATAATACTGCCTGTCCAATCCCTGGTTTCGTCCACCCTGTGGCTTTTGCCCTGATCCATCCCCATCTCGCCTCTGGGGAATTGGGGCTGGGGGCTTTTCGAGACCCTTTTTTCATCAATCTTCATCTTCTTCGGGGTACAGGGGGCATATATGCACCCAGTTCTTGACTGTACTTTTGCAGTTTAGGCCAAGGTACAAGAACTCTCCAAACAGAATAGGCCTATCTTAAAGAGAGACTAAACATTTCTACTGGATTTCAGGGGGTAGAATTGATATGGGGAGCATGGAATGGGGTAATAGGGTTGAAAATCTATGTTGCTTCTGTGCTAAGGGTAAGGAAATAAGGGCTGCTGCTTCTAAATCTACTTCTGCTATATAACTACTTATAAAGCTTATAAAAATTAGAAAAATCAAAAAATTAGATGGACCTTAAGGCCACTCCCGAAGGTTCCTCCAAGTCCCCGCACCGGCATCCACCCACATCCAAACACACTGCAGCCATCCCACAGCACGTCACTTGCACTGACACAAAATGCCCTTCATGCACACAACTTCTCTTAGAGCACCAAGGAAAACCAATCCATCACAAACGTCGTTTCTTGGCCCAATCCTGTATACATCCTCACTCTCTCTTTGAATCAGGATCGCTGTGCTGCCAGCAGGAAGAAGCTTGTCTGAGCAAGAATCACCAGATATTATCCATCTAAAACAACCTTTGTTGTGCTGGTGCTAATGAGGGAATCACACCCGCTCAATACCCAAAGATGCTTAGACTTGTACCTGCCTTTGGTCCCTAACTTTTCTGACAGACTGAGCTCGCTGTGGAGTAGATGATAGAGGGTTTCTAATCTAGCGGTACACAGTGTCCAAGTCTCCTGAGGTTCATTAATGGGTAACTTAGCAAATCTGCAGTTATATAACAGCTAACAAACATACAAAACCTGGAGTTTGGACACTCCAGAAGACTGACAAAAGAAGAGCAACAAAAAGTCTTCACCTAATGTCCCAGTTCACACATCTTCTGCCCCGACAGACTAGAGTACTACACCATATAAATAAAATTGCCAGAATTATCAACCATTATGAGATCTGACCAATATAGGTCTCCAGTGGAAATCTGTGCCTTTAAAGGAATTGCAAGTACCTCAGATAGACAATTTGATAGCATTCATAAGAGAAGAAGATTAACTAGGTGCAGATAGGTCTATAAAATTACATGATAAAAGCTTATAGCAGGGTCTGACCCTCTACTAATTGATTAAGCAGTTTAAATATTAAACTTCAAGTACAATAATATGAATGTATGAAAAGCCAATTAGTTAGAACACTAACTGGAGGGGGAATAAAGATGCTATTTTATATAAGTATGAGCATCTATTGTTCCTGACAGTGAACACACAATCTTAAAAGATGACCTATGAGTTCCCTTATATCAAATTATATTTCACTTAATAAGGATTTTATTAACACACCTTGGGAAAAACATTTCTAATCTGATTCTATACAAATATAGTATATAAATATAAATATACTGAAACTGCTGTGAAGGGGTCTGGCATTTGGATCATGCTTCAGGCTTTCTCAAATGTCTCTCTTGGTACTTTACATAGTGTTGCAACGATGACTTCTGTTCAGATATTTCAGGAGTTATAAGCAGGTGTGTATGAGGGTATCTAAGTTCAATTTGTAATTCCCTCAGTTAAATTCAGCCAGAAGTATAAATAGTATCATCAGCAGTATAGTGGACCAGAATCTTTAGTGATTAACGCTGGTGGAACCCAGTGAATAAGCAGGTACAAACGCTGGGTGTTCCCGACTGAGGCTTTCCAAGAAACGCAGATCAGGCCCAAGGGACTAAGGAAGGGAAGATGACATAATAATTCAGGCCCCACAAGCCTGAATTTTCAACCAGCTGTTGAAAAAGTCAACTGCAGAGCTTTCTATAGGTAAGCAAATTGCATTCTGGCTGCAGATTTCTGGGAATATAATTTTCTAAACTGTTAGGGCAAAATACTACAACTCTGCTAATAAACTGCAAGCTGTACTTTCTGAGCCTTGCTGTCAAAAACATATTCATGTATTTTATAACAGTAACTCAGATGGGGAATGGCTGCAAAAGACAAACTATGGAAACAACTAATGGAAAGTAATGTCAAGTAACTCCTCCCCTGATACAGGTCAGTACCATCTCAGCAGATTGGATGTGTATTTCCATTGCCATCCAGAGGTGAATTTTAACTGCAGCCACTTTAACATCACAAACATTAAATTAATGCAAATTGTATGTCACTATTCATATTTTGCTCAGTTGGTAACACGTGTGATCTCTTCCTCATGCTAAAAGAGAAACCAGCAGTTCCTTACAGCCCAAATCTTATTTCTGGCCCTTTGCTATATAAGAAATACAGATTAGTAAAAATTAAAAAAAACCCAACAAAATAACATACAATACTACTACAATGAGGATTGTGGTACAATATGCCTACAAATATGAGTAACTCTACTGCTATCTACGTGTATACTTGGGCCCTTACAGAGGTCAAAAAATCATTCTGATTAACACTTCTATATAAAACACCTTTGCATGTTTTTCTTAGTGAATATGAAATACTCTCACTATCCAAATGCCACAACTTTCACTTAGGGTTTTCTCTATCTGTAGATTCCATCCATGTCACTAGTTTAGAAGCATCCAAAGGATACACTCCATAAATGTGATACTACATACCCAATAGCTGCACAAATGTTTTGAGATAAAACAGCAGTTCTTATATTCATCATTTTAAGAATGAGAAACACATAACTGGAAAAGGGTAAGGGAGATAACACATTTCAGATACACTTCTCATCTTCAGACATCAGATGCACAAGTGTGCTACTCAGTTTTAGAACAAGCTAATGTCTAGTGAATATGAACATAGCTGACATAAATTCATATAGAATGAAGAAACCTATGTAACTATGTGATACATATAACTCTAATAACCTATCAAAGAATCTTTTCTCCCACCTGCCAAAGGCTGGTATATTCTGATGGCTAGAGGCCAGATGATTTTTTGAACTATCATGATATAAAAGTCACTTTCAGAGGAGTTATGTGTAGTTTTCAGCCTTTTTTATTAATTTTTTTTTCTACACAAAGCCTTAAGAATTTTCCCATGAAGATCTCTATAAAGCAAATCTGATCTTGCCAAGCTCAATTTTCTGAGTTACCTTTGCCAGGTCCCTTAAAAGTCATCTGTGGCCAGTAATTGAAAACCACAGACTGTCAAATGGACTCAGACGTCCTGAGGGGTACACTGTAGAAGTAGCTGAACCTCATGAGAAAGCCCTGTCTGGTTTTATTACAACTTGTCTTTCAGAAAAGAGAACTGTAAAAACAGAGCTAAAAAAGACCTTACCTAGTGCAAGGCAGTGCTAAGGAGGAACCCTGCCTAATGTCTTATTACAACACACAGATGAACACACAGAAGGTGGTGAACCAGCTTTGGACAGAGTTTACATGGTCACTGTGTGCCTGAACTTCCATGAACATCCAGTCTGGTTCATAAGTAAAGTTACACCATGGCAAACTTCACTTCCCCAGACAACAGATTTAAATTTCACTAATAGGAAGGAAGGGGAAGGGAGAGTAAAGGAGGGGAAGAAATCTGACGGTAACTGATGTGCAAACTCAACTGTGCCACACAATGTAATTTCTCTTACGCTGCCATATTCAACTCTATGTAACACACATGAACAAATACTACAGAGAGCAACAAACCTATGCATTTGTGATAAAATAACCCAATGTATGCCTGCCCATATTGACAACTGAGTGTTTTACCAAGACAGCAGACAGGAACTTCAACCTAGAGGAATCACAGATTTCTTCAAAAAAGACACACAATACACACATGTATACATGTATTTTATTCTGCATCTCCTCATGAATGCCAGCTGTCCTTATTTAGAAAGTACACTATGTTATTTTCAGGGGAACGTGGACAATTATTCTCTGGACCGACCAAAAAGGCTGTTACATATTCTGTCTACTCAAGATACTTACTAGGAAAAACAGTATGGGCATGTCTCTGTGTGCAAGGTGGAGTTCAGGTAATTGAAGTGAAAACATAAACTAGCCTATTGCTAGATGAAAAAAACTATGGAAAATGCATAGGAGGAAGGAAAAAAGTTTGTTTTGTCTCTATCAAATACTGTCATTTTTGACACTTTCTTGAATGAGACTACTTTCTTTGCCAACTGACAGTTGCCTTTATCTTGTTGTACTCTCATTGCTAATACTCCCCACAATCAGTGGCTCAAAATCATTTGGCTTCAGGATGTCTTATCAAAATAATCTTTCATGAGTACTTGCAAGAACCTCATCTACCCCTTGGTATTTACAAAATTTCAACACAAAAATTGGAGACACCTCTCAGAGAAAAGAGTTACTAGATTTCCTACACAATAAGCTGATGTTTCTGAAGCTGTTAAATACACTATGGGCCCATAATGCTCTCTCTTCAAGGGAATAAACTGATTTGTCTTAGAACACTAACAAATGAACAAGGAACCACTGTACTACCTTGTGAAGTAACAGACCTCACTGTGAAAAGAGCAGACTCACTTCTCTTTGGCCAATGGATTGTGTTAAACAGTTTCTAAAAATATGGTCTTGTGCAGCCTAAGCCCACTAGTACAGTGCAATTCATAAACAGTCAAAACTTCTGGTAAAGTATGTTAAGAGTCCTACCTAACCCACCACTTAAATACTAATACGATAGAGATACCCAACATCTGCATCCAACACTACACACTGAGCTGAATCTACAAATCTAAAGCCTCATGGGCCCCTGAATGCATTACGGAGAACGTGTACTCAACATAGCTGTGCACTACTGACAAAAATATCTATTAGTTTAGAAACCATCTTTCCTAAGCCTCTTAAGAGGAATTATCGTGAGTTTGAACTGCAAGGTATTCCCACATTGATGTGTGTGAGCAAGACACTTCCCATTCTCCTTCCTACTCCGAGTTTAATATTCCCTTGAGATAGGAATACAGTCCTGTACCTTGCACTTCGAAAGCAATCTAACCATTCTCTTTAATGTAAGAAATGCAAAATATCAAACTAGTCATGGATACATCTGCATGCTGGAGAACGTGTTCCACACAAATTGTGCAAGTTTCGAGCTGGCTTCCCGCCAAGTCCCCCGAAACTCGACAACGAGGACCCGCCTCCCAGAGAGGGAAAAGAGAAAACAGAAACAAGCAGCCAAAGCTATAGCAAAAATATGTATATATATATATATATATATGTTTTATATATGAGACAGATACACAAAAGGAGAATACCACACACCGGGGGGGGGGGGAAAGGGGGGAAGGGAAGGGAGAAGGACAAAAAGGGGCAAGGACCGCACAAGTCAAACAACCAGCCGAAGGCAAATTAGCAAAAATCTCACCACTTCCCTTCGAACAGGCAGGATGGCTAGACACGGCCCTTGGCTCTCCCCTCACGGGTGGCAGATAACAGCAGTCACTGTAGGCCTCGGCTCCAGATAAGCCCGACCGAAACAGGGACCCACCGTTCTCGAACCTCGCCGGAAAGGAAGAGAGCGAACTATCTTATCCATGCCTTATTTATACCCTAGGTTACGTAAAGGAATAGCATGGAATACTTCCTTGGTCACCTTCCTAGTTCCTTCCTGGTTACAAGCTGGTTTCCAGGAAGGCCTAGACTGAAACCACCACATTCTCCACCCCTTATTCCATACTATTTCTTTACGTAACACCTGTATATTGTGTTCGTCTCTATCCCGCACATATACACATATACATATATAGTCCATGTTTATTTTTTCTCGAAGGCTGTCGTCTGTCATTGAAGATCAGCACCACCAGCAACTCGATTTGTGTTCTTGGCCTTTCGTCATAATCACAGTTCCGGTTTAGGGCTGGCTCATTGGTTTGGGCTGTGTCATCATCGGCCATCCTTGGATTCTCGTATCAGCTTTGTTCGGGTCTTTTTTTTTTTTCGTCTGGTGTCTGGTCTCCTGTAAAATACAACTCAAGGCACAGAATTAGTTTTTCCCCAGGCTTAGGTTTCCTTGAGGCACACATTGGATCTCTCCATCCTTCCTCATGACCCACCAGGTATATCCAGGTCCTTGAGCAAAGACAATCCCACGAATGGGTTTGTCTTGGCGTGAGGGAGGAGTGATCCAAACGGCCTTACCTAACACACCTTTTAGATGGATCGCTGGAACTTTGTCTCCATCTACAGTGTGGAGGGACTCTGCTTGGGCAGGACCAGCTCGGTTGACAGAGCCTCGGGTGTTGACTAGCCAGGTGGCCTTGGCTAAATTCTTGTCCCAATTTTTGTATGTTCCCCCACCCAGTGCCTTTAGAGTCGTCTTCAACAGTCCATTACACCTTTCTACTTTTCCTGCAGCAGGTGCATGATATGGAATGTGATATACCCATTCAATACCATGCTCCTGTGCCCAAGTGGCCACTAGACTGTTTTTGAAATGAGTCCCGTTGTCTGACTCAATTCGCTCTGGAGTGCCATGTCTCCACAGGACCTGCTTCTCAAGGCCTAGGATGGTGTTTCGGGCTGTTGCATGTGGTACCGAATATGTTTCCAACCATCCGGTGGTTGCTTCCACCATGGTAAGCACATAGCGTTTACCTTGGCGGGTCTGTGGCAATGTGATGTAATCAACCTGCCAGGCCTCTCCATACTTATACTTCTCCCAACGTCCACCATACCACAGGGGCTTAAACCTTTTTGCCTGTTTGATAGCAGCACAGGTTTCACAGTCACGGATAACCTGAGAGATAATATCTTTCGCTAAATCCACCCCTCGGTCTCGTGCCCATCTATGAGTGCCGTCTCGGCCCTGATGACCTGAAGCATCATGAGCCCATCGAGCTAGGAACAACTCTCCCTTCTGCTGCCAGTCTAGGTCTGCTTGCGAGACCTTGACCTGTGCAGCTCGGTCTGCTTGTTCGTTATTAGCATGTTCCTCATTAGCTCGCTTCTTGGACACATGGGCATCCACATGGCGGACTCTTACATTTAGTTTCTTCACTCTGGCAGCGATGTCTTGCCACAGATCAGCAGCCCAGATGGGTTTCCCTCTACGCCTCCAATTCATCTTTTTCCACCGATCTAGCCATCCCCATAGGGCATTGGCTATCATCCACGAATCGGTGTACAGGTAGAGCCTTGGCCATCCTTCTCTCTCTGCAATATCTAGGGCCAATTGGACCGCTTTGAGTTCCGCAAACTGACTCGATTCGCCTTTACCTTCAGTGGCTTCCGACACTTGTCGGGTGGGACTCCAAACAGCTGCTTTCCACTTCCGGCTCCTCCCTACAATACGGCAGGAACCATCGGTGAAAAGGGCATAGCGTCTTTCTTCATCTGGCAGCTTATCATATGGCAGAGCCTCTTCAGCTCGACTCACTGGCTCTTCTTCTTCTTCTACCAGACTGAAGTTCCCACCTTCAGGCCAATTGGTTATGATTTCCAAAATGCCAGGGCGATTCGAGTTCCCGATTCGGACACGTTGCGTAATCAAAGCAATCCACTTGCTCCACGTGGCGTCGGTGGCATGATGCGTAGAGGGCACCTTCCCTTTGAACATCCAGCTCAACACTGGTAATCGGGGTGCCAGGAAGAGCTGTGCTTCGGTACCAATTACCTCTGAAGCTGCTCGTATGCCTTCATAGGCTGCTAAGATTTCCTTCTCCACAGGGGTGTAATTGGCCTCAGAACCTCTGTAGCTCCGGCTCCAGAAACCCAATGGTCGCCCTCTTGTCTCGCCAGGCACCTTTTGCCAGAGGCTCCAGGAGGGACCTTTGTCTCCAGCTGCGGTGTAGAGCACATTCTTTACATCTGGTCCCGTTCTGACTGGTCCAAGAGCCACGGCATGTGCAATTTCTTGCTTGATTTGCCTGAAAGCTTGTTGTTGTTCAGGACCCCATTGGAAATTGTTCTTTTTACGGGTCACAAAGTAAAGAGGGCTCACAATCTGACTGTACTCTGGGATGTGCATCCTCCAAAAGCCTATTGCTCCCAGAAAAGCTTGGGTCTCTTTCTTGTTTGTGGGCGGAGCCATTGCTACAATCTTGTTGATTACGTCTGTTGGGATCTGACGTCGTCCATCTTGCCATTTCACCCCTAGGAATTGGATCTCTCGGGCAGGTCCCTTGACCTTGCTCTTCTTGATGGCGAAACCAGCATCGAGGAGAATCTGGATGATCGTCTGTCCTTTTTTGAAAACTTCTTCTGCTGTGTCCCCCCATACAATGATGTCATCGATGTACTGGATGTGTTCGGGAGCCTTACCCTTCTCTAGTGTGACCTGGATCAGTCCATGACAGATGGTTGGACTGTGTTTCCACCCCTGGGGCAGTCGATTCCAGGTGTATTGAACGCCCCTCCAGGTGAAAGCAAACTGTGGCCTGCACTCTGCCGCTAAAGGAATGGAGAAAAACGCGTTGGCTATGTCGATGGTGGCGTACCACTTTGCTGTCTTGGACTCCAACTCGTATTGGAGCTCCAACATATCTGGCACGGCAGCACTCAACGGTGGCGTAACTTCATTTAAGCCACGATAGTCCACAGTCAGTCTCCACTCTCCATCAGATTTACGCACAGGCCAGATGGGGCTGTTGAAGGGTGAATGGGTTCTGCTGACCACCCCTTGGCTCTCCAACTTTCGGATCATTTTGTGGATAGGGATCACAGCATCTCGGTTTGTCCGATACTGTCGTCTGTGTACAGTTGTTGTGGCTATTGGCACTTCTTGATCTTTAACTCGCAGTAATCCTACAATGGAAGGGTCTTCTGAGAGGCCAGGAAGGGCAGACAATTGCTTGGACTCCTCTTCAATCACCGAGGCTATACCAAAAGCCCACCGGTACCCTTTCGGGTCCTTGAAGTATCCTCTTCTTAGGTAGTCCATACCAAGGATGCAAGGGGCTTCTGGCCCCGTCACAATGGGGCGCTTTTCCCATTGATCTCCCGTCAAGCTCATGTCCGCCTCTACTACTGACAATTCTTGAGACCCGCCGGTCACTCCAGAAATAGTAACAGTCTCGGTACTCTTATACTCCGAAGGCATTACAGTACACTGGGCTCCAGTATCTATCAAGGCCTGGTATCTCTGTGGATCCGATGTGCCAGGCCATCGAACCCACACAGCCCAGTAAACTCAATTATCTTCTTGGTCCCTCTCCTTCTCCTGGCAGAAGGCAGGGCCCCTCTACTGGTCTTGATCAGAACATTCGTCGTCAGAGTTTGACTTTGACTTCTTAGACTTTTTGCTGTTGTCGAAGTGGACCTCCATCTTCTCGTGTTTTGGCAATCGCAGTTTCTCTTCTAAGAAGTCTCCGTCTACTACATAGACAACTTTCTTGTCAGTCTTCTTTCGCTTCAGCTCCCTCACTCTAGCTTCAAGCTTAGAAGTGGGTTCACCATCCCACTTCTTCATGTTTTCTCCTTTACTACGAAGGTATGCCCATAGTTGGTTACGTGACCAACGCTTAGAGTTCTCTTTCCTTCGACGCGTGAATGACAGGGACCGTGAGCGAGATCGAGACCAGGATCGAGGTCTAGGCCGAGGTCGTCTTTGCCGGTCCCACCGTGATCTTCCCATTGGCCTTTCTTGGTAATCTCTATACCTTCTGTCCTCTCTGTCTCTAAGGTCGTCCTCATATCTGGAATATTCATAATCTCTCTCCATTCTTTCCCTATCGTAGGTGCGTTGGTACAGGGGATTGAAGGAGTCTTCCATATTTTCCTCTATGGTTCTTATCCAAGCACACATAGTGTCCACGCTTGGTTCCTCCATCTTTGGATTATATACGGGTATCAAGCAAGAAATATATGGTTTAGGGGCACCTTGAATTACCTTTTTCCACATTGGTTGCGTGCAGGGAACATTCTCAGGAACTTGGACGTCATAATAATCTGGATCAGAATAGATGATCTCCAGCATGGCCAATTCCCGTAGGTATTGGATGCCTTCTTCTGCGGTCCTCCACCTTCTTGAAGAACTCTTCAGGGACTCCTTAAATGGGTATTTCACTCTCACCGCGTGGAGGATTCGGAGCCAAAGGCTGGATGCCATTTTCTCCCTCCCCATTTCTTGTTCTATCACAGGGTCTCGAGCAATGGATCCCAATTGTCGTGCTTCATCACCTTCAATTACATGACTATCAGCTCCCTTGTCCCAGCATCGCACCAGCCAGGTGAGGACTTCTTCACCAGGCAAGCGCATATAATCTCTCCGTAAATCTCGAAGCTCTCTTGTGGTCAGTGATTGTGTAATTTCGCTTTCTCGCATTATTTCTTGTCCATCTCTCCCACGTAGAATCTTTTCCACCTCTCTCTTTACTCTTCCACTCCTACGTGGGACTGCTCCCGCTTCCTCCCTATATCTCTCATGTGGAGGTAGAGACTGGGCATGCCGTGGGGATAAGCTTCTATATTGTTCACGCTGTGGAGATGGATTTCTACGCCGTTCATACCGTGGGGATGGACTCCTACGCCGTTCACGCCGCGGAGATGGACTTCTGCGCCGTTCACGCCGCGGAGATGGACTTCTATGCCATTCATGCCATGGGGATGGACTCCTGCGTCGTTCGCGATACCCCGCGGGTGGAGGTAGTGAGTAATCTTTCGCGTGCTGAGATAAGGGCCTCCTCCTCCAGTCATTCACACCTCCAAGCGAAGGTTGGGTCTGGAGGGGTAGGGATAATTCCCGCTCCAATTGAGGGGGATGCTTTGGCTCCTTCTTTGCGTCTTTTGTAACACTGAATGTGTAGTCAGGATATAAATCATCAAGCGACAATATACCACCGGCCATTTGTACTGTTGCTTTCTTTTCTCTTGATGCTATTCTGTATTCCTTTGGGCGTGCCCCTAATTCCTTTGGACGTGCTCCTTCCCATGTAGCCGTTTCTTTCTCTCTGGTAGCTACTTCTTCTCTTCCAATCGCTCCTTCCTCAGTCACAACCACTTCTTCCTCTCTCGCAGTCGCGCCTTCATCACTTGCTGTTGCTCCTTCTCCCATTGCTGCCGCTCCTTCATCTACTACGTACTCTGTTCCTTCTTCTTCTTCTTCTTCTTCCCTTTCTTCTGTACGTTCTGGTTGCGGAGATGGATCCGTAAGTTCCTTGATCTCCCTTACCCACGTCTTCTTCTTCTCCATAGGGGCAATGATGACCTTCCGGTTCTTAGCTTGAGTCCCGGTTCTAGTGGACTTAGTAGAAATGGCATTGACTTCAAGTTGTGTTTGGACCCCAACATCTGTAGACCTAATAGGGACATCACTGGTTTCAAGTGGCGTGGTTTGGGTCTCTGTGTCGACCTTAACCCTTTGAAGGTGGTCTATGGCAGCTCGATAAGCATTAGCCAGGCCCCAGCACAAAGCGGAGAATTGCATATTTGGATCTTTGTAGGAAAAACACCCTTCTGCCAAACAGTGGGCCATCTCACCAGAATCAAACATTTGTTCTGGTGTGAACTCCCAGTTAATGGGGGGTGACACATGTCCTACTAATCTACCAAAATCTCCCCAAGCTCCATGCCACCCGGGGACTGGCCTGTCTGCAGCCCTTTCCAAAGTTCCAGCGAGTCCCTTTGAGGTGTGATCTTTCCTACAAGAGGGAAAGCAACGGAACCCCATTCTTCCGAGTTTAAGGAGCACTTCCAGTACCTTTATCAATGACAGTACTGTTGCAATAAGATTTATATAGTAATTAGAGCCGATTTTAACCATGGGGATCTCCTTTACCAAACCTTCGATGTCAAAATTAAAGGATGGAAGCAATTCGTTCCATCCATCCTCAAGGTCTGGACGTCTCCCTATAGAGTAGCCTAACACAGGTGTAAAGATGGCTAGAATTATAAAACAAATTAATGAAATGGCCATTGTTTTTGTTATTATTTCTTCTTGTTCTTAAAACAACCCTTTGTTTATATAAACAAAGCTTCCTTGGCTGCTTTCCCAGACCTGTTCCCAAAACAATAGATTGGTTGCAAAACAACACCGAACTTGGCTGTCTTCCCGGAAAATGTTTATCAAAACAAGCCAAACTTAACCAAAATATCCCACTTCTGACACCAAGAATGTTGTGCAAGTTTCGAGCTGGCTTCCCGCCAAGTCCCCCGAAACTCGACAACGAGGACCCGCCTCCCAGAGAGGGAAAAGAGAAAAAAGAAACAAGCAGCCAAAGCTATAGCAAAAATATGTATATATATATATATATATATGTTTTACATATGAGACAGATACACAAAAGGAGAATACCACACACCCGAGGGGGGAAGGGAAGGGAGAAGGACAAAAAGGGGCAAGGACCGCACAAGTCAAACAGCCAGCCGAAGGCAAACCAGCAAAAATCTCACCACTTCCCTTCGAACAGGCAGGATGGCTAGACACGGCCCTTGGCTCTCCCCTCACGGGTGGCAGATAACAGCAGTCACTGTAGGCCTCGGCTCCAGATAAGCCCGACCGAAACAGGGACCCACCGTTCTCGAACCTCGCCGGAAAGGAAGAGAGCGAACTATCTTATCCATGCCTTATTTATACCCTAGGTTACGTAAAGGAATAGCATGGAATACTTCCTTGGTCACCTTCCTAGTTCCTTCCTGGTTACAAGCTGGTTTCCAGGAAGGCCTAGACTGAAACCACCACACAAATCTTTTAGAAGCTTTCTTGGGAATAGTTGGGGTCCTCATCAATTGTCTGCTTTGGAATATGGAAAGATTATTTCCTCTCCCATATGCAAAATATCCCATGATGAGGAACTCTTCTACTCGTGTGCTTTTCCCAAGACTTTGGGAAACTGCTTCTATACTTCAGTGATTCTCCTTCAAATACTCATAGACAGCTTTGCAGTTGGAAACAGTGTTTCTTCTCCCAGTGCAAGACTGAGCACAGGGGTTCTGGAAGTAGTGATAATGCAAATACAGGGATGGAGTTTGCTACCAACCCTTACTAAAAAAATCCAATTTGCCTTTAGAGCTTTAAGCCAGGGAAGAAATGCTTACAGAATTTCAGTGCCTGACATTTAATCTCTCTATCAGATCACAGAGATGTTTTTATGGCTTTAACTCTCAAATTTACTAATTGCCATTTTATGTTGCAATAATGAATTCAGCTTGTGGCAAGACATGTTCAAGTCCTGGACTTTTCCTGGGTAAAGATATTTCTAGTTAATATTAATGCTTTTAAAATAGATGATGACAAACTAGATGTTATAGTGACTGAAGAAGTGTTGTGCCCAAAGGAGTAAGATCAGGAAATAAGACCAGCAAATACAAATATGAAGTATAATGGAGTGACCAAACCAAGCATCAATATGATCCCACGGTTCAAACAGAGATCTACGAATAGTAGACTTCAAGGCCACTCCAACAAAGAAGTATCAGACATGCCAGAGAAAACTGTTTAGAAGCTTTTAGCATTACAGAAAACCACATGCTAGGCAAAGATCAACCCTGCGTCAATAGCTTAGAATTGAAAGCTTCTGGCCTTGGTAAAGTCTGTGTTCTGGTTTGAAGATTGTAACGTATGAATAAATAGACCTCTATGGGCTGAAATCAAAAGTATTTTTACTTCAGTTATGGAACCCAAGTAATATGTACAACATTAAATCTGTGTGGTTGTAAAATCCGATTGGAGTCTCTTACAGAAAACACAGCAATCTTGTCCTGTGGGAAAAATAATAAAATACAATGATGTTGAACATTTATAAATGACCTTTTCATTCATAAAAATCTAAGAGTCTCAAAGGAATCTTGCAATAAACTTGCATATGAGTTTATCTATAATCCATCATGGGGAAAAAAAAAACCAAACTAAAATCCCTGAAGCTGGGGAAGTATTTTACTAATCTATTCCAAGTCCAGTGGAGCAGAAGCCTGCATGCTCTAGCTGTAATATTTTGCTCCATCAGAATTGCAAGCTGCCCGTCATGGGTCACATATATTGCTTATCAACAGAGAAGTGTGGGTTCACATTTTTATATATATCAGAAGTCAAATCTCCAGGCCAGTGATGCTTTTCACCTCCAAAAGTGCACCTTGAGTTGTATGTCCATCTAACAGGCAAAAATGAAACAATAAAATATAAGGCTAGTGAGTATGTGATAATGAGGTTAATTTTACAGTACTAAAAAAGAATCTAGAAAAAGGAAATGAGCATATTAAATCTCTTTGTAAGTAGAAAAATCAACCTCTAAGTCAAAGTAGGTTTTTTAAAACAAGGAAAACCATTCTATCATCCTGTAGATTTAAGAATGTAACATGCTGTTTTTCTCATCTTTGCTATTTCATCTTCAAGCCCAGGAGAAACATTTTCACCAATTAAAAAAAAAAGAGAATTTCATTATAATTTGTGGTGTCTACACCATGACATCTATGCAGCAATTTATCTGCAATCTATGTTACAGGAAGTAAGTACTTAGGGAGCACATGTAGCTATCTAAGAATGTACTCATATGGGATCTAATTGTATCAGAAGACATTAAAAAAAAAGTTTTCAAACACCAAGGAGAAGTTTGTCTTCTGAATCCGAATTACTTCATATTCTGTAGATAATTTGTATGTGTAATTCTCCACGAGAACAAAAGGAATCTGCCATGATGATAGGTGGATAGTATAAAAAAGAATCTACAGCACAAATACTGGAACAGACTGTTGATCCACAAAAAGGAGCTTTTGCTCATATTTCATTTTAACATGATGTTATTATGATGTGAACAGCAGCCAAATTAATTAAAATATCCCTTTGGTACAAGCAAGGATTTTGGCTAAAGAAAAAAGCCCTAATAATATATGTTTTAATTTTATGTTCAAGACTATTTGTGATTCTAGTAGCAAATCTTTGAATATAATCACTTACTTTTCACCAAATTCAAAGGAAACAGGATGCCAACTTTTCATAACCAAGACAACTATTCTCATAGAAGTTACTTCTTTGAAACATACATACGGCCAGCCTTAGACGATTTCATATACACCATTTTCCAGTAAAAACCATTGCCAAGTAAGTTGTCATTATACTTACTGGCACTAGAAATAAACAAACACATTACCAGTTTAAAACAAACTGTAAAAGGTGGTGTATACAACAAAAACATTTCACTGGTAGAAGGAAAAAATGTTGAATATGCATAAGCTTCAACTCTCAATTCAACTCAATCAGTTCAATGGATATTTAAACTCCAAACGTATTAAAATGGTCCATTTAAAGAATCGCTTACATGAAGAAACTGCAAAGAAAGCAACAGTGTTGTTAGCTA
The DNA here is from genome assembly GCF_003945595.2 of Pipra filicauda. NCBI lineage: Eukaryota > Metazoa > Chordata > Aves > Passeriformes > Pipridae > Pipra > Pipra filicauda. The sequence continues at coordinate 2,764,210 of NW_024104842.1, forward strand.
GCCTGAATATTTACAGACATTAGCACACAAACAGTGGCTATATATACTTAGTAACCATACCCAGATGAAGTTTTGGCAGTCAGACAACCAGAACTCATGCATCTTAATATTTATATAAGTTCAACAGGATAAAACCCACTAATTTAAGAACCTGACCTGGCCTAGCATATGTTTTTTCACACTTAAGACCATAACCTAAATTAATGGTTGAGAATAAACCTTAGAAAATTTGTCCTAATATCTCTAGTCAGCTAATATCACTAAGCTCATTTATTTTACAAGAGAGAACTTCTGTTTTGAAAAGTGCACCAGGGGTATGCTTCACTTACAGACACACACAGATTGAATCATGACCAAATAAATGAGAGGAATCATGACCAAGCAAATGACCAAATATGGCACAGGAATGATTCTTTGTAAGGATTTGATTCTGAAAGTGCTTTAAAATAGATCTCTGACCTTCAAGAAATGTGTTCTGACAGACTACCACACTGAACATCTTTGGGCAGGTGTCTGTCAGCCTTCTCTATTAAAACTGTTCTTCCTTGCCTAGAAAACTTTTAGTCACATGTGGTACTGGTAGCAGACTCCTCCATATTCCGAATGACTGTCAGAAGTACTGACACTCCAGCAGTCTCAAATGTTTCTCATGAGATGAGGGTTCAAATAATTCTGTAAAGAGAGGGGTTTAATACATACACGTACTAGATATATGTACGTATGTGTAAATAACCTAATTATCTGTAGTAATTTTTGAGGGATGCCAAAAGACAAAATTACAGAGGGCATTTCCTAATTTTGCAAGAAAGTGTAGACACGCTTGAAGCACTCAGATCCAAAGGAAAAAATTCCTTTATTATGAATGTAAATGTTCAGGTGTCACCTTACAGCCCCGGGCACAAGTTCCTTCATGGGTATTACTTCTTCAGCACCTTCTTCTTTTGCACTTGCTTGGGTACATGAGTGATGCTGCAAAATGGCTCAATCTTTTGTGAATATCAGTGTAAGACATCTGCACAGGCAATGTAATTAATACACCATTAGGAAGTGTATCCATAAGTCAGATGCAGGACTGAAACTGGATCTCACTTTTGTCTGAACTCGTACGTAACACATATTTAGTCATTAAATACAACTTGAAAAAGCAAAACTATCTCTCGAGATACTTCTCACATGCTGAAATTAATAATGTGCTTTTCAAATCCAGAGGCTCTTTCCTAACTTGCAGACAGATTTAACAAAAAAATCCCATGCCATACAAAATACATCAATTTTGAAGCTTCATAGAAAACAGCTTTAAAAGTAGAATCAATAGAACTCCCTCTAGCCGATTTGTACTACAATCATAAGGCTAGTTAGAAAACCTGCAAATACATCTACCTTCAACAGCTGTGCTGCTTTTCACATTCTGCAATATTCTTTGAAAACACAGAAGGTGTTTACGCAGTTTGTGCCGGTGACAATCACTGAGGTAAAATTCTCTTGCTCCTTTCACTGGTGCAGAAAACTGAAAGCCTTGCAAAGCCTGCCCTTGCTCGCTAACTGTAAGAGGAGAGCTGTTTGGCAAAGGTCTGCAAGGCATCTTGCTCCTTCCTGTGGGATTTGGAGCAGACTCCTGCAGGGGTGCAAAGAGGAGCCCTTCTGAGGGAAGCCGGACACACTGAAACATGAAACATTTCTTTAGTTGAAAAGTATAATGTCACAATGATTTCTGTAAACAAGGTGTGTGGTGAATCTGCAGACTATGATCTGGTCTCTGGGGAAGAATCCTCTCTCTTACCCCATTCTTGTTTCTTACAGACCAGCTTTGCATGAGGGGCCATGAATTTCAGTCTATTTCCTGACTAAGCCTTTAATGGGTTAATTTTAGATATGGATCTCTTCTGTAGAGGGTTCAATTCCACATTCTCCCCTCTAGGATGCTGAGTATATGCCAAGCATTTATCCATTCATTTCAGAAGTGTCATATCAGGAATAAATCGATGTGTTAAGAATTGCCCGATAATGTTGTTGTGGGATTAATCTTACAGAATAGATCGTCGGCACGACTACCTTTGGCACTCTGTGTGCACATTGTTCCATTTTAAGCATGGAAAGGCTTCTAATGCCAAAGTAGAAGAGCCATATATTGAATGATCTGCCACCATTCAATATTTAATCCTGCAATTGAAGCCACTAAAGGGATACAGAAAAGTAACAAGATGAATGAATTGTGACCTTAAACTTACAAAAAGACAACCCAAACAATTTATCTTTCTGGCCCATAGTGCATCCTGTGGCCGATACTCCTATCACTTCTCTGCAGTTCGGGATCTGCAGATTGATCAATGCCACATTAACAAAGCACCTGAGAAGACAGCTTAGGAATTCAGACAATCCACTGCATATGTTGTAAGAATATTCTGTGTCAATTTGGCTTATCTGTAGCTGAAAGTAAAGGCTCCTTAATAAAAAAATCAATTCCATTTTCAAAAATGCATTTCTAAACAACAGTGGCAAGGTGACTAGAATTAAAGCTTTTGCTAATCAACAAAATGCAAATAAAATACTCTGAAAATCAGGTTAGCCCAAATAAACCAGACTGATGCAATTCTAACATTTGCTAAGAGATTATTTTGCAATTTAATTTTCAAAATAAATTTTTTCTATTTCCTTGCAAAAGAAAAGAATATCAATATAATAAGCACATACTGATACTAAGACTGATGGGATGAAGGCCAGTAAGACCTCAGAGGCCACCAACTAAGTAGACACAAATCTTTTGCTCATGCCCTCTGTCATAACCAAAGAATTTTTCAAGGTACGTGCTAAGGTTGACATGGTAGTCCGACCTAAACTCATATACTAGGAAGTATTCCATGACAGTGTGGTGGGAGACACACATAAAACAATCAGCAATGTATATCACCTATTTACCTGCTAAGAGTAAACCTCCCAAATCATGAGAGAAAACATATAGCCATGCTTGACTTCAAGTACATTTTCTGTCCATTTATTTCATGGTACTTAATTGGACTTTGGAAATTAGCATCCCTTCTTAGGGACAATGCTTTTCTTGACTGAAACTATTGCTCTTTATTTATAAGGTGTTGGTATTTATTAGTATGTATAAGACACAAATTCCAACCAGTCACACTAAGGAAACATTCTAAAATCTCTTAACATTAAACTAGTCACAAAAGGCCTGTGGTGTTTGGACTTTACCACAGGTACTCCATTCAGTCTGTCTGATTAACTAAAATAATTTTTAAAAACCCACAACAAATAGATCTTAATCAGGGCTTCTAAACTTGTGATTTTAAAACTCTGTTTTTCCTCTCATAATACTTCCTGTGCATTGAACTAATTAAATTTATCTGACTAAAACTAATGTGGGATTAGAGTAGGTAAGCCAGGAGGTCCAAACGTGGCTGCACTTGACTGATTAAGATGAAAACTTTTTTTCCTTTTTATAAGCGTATTTCATTTCTGCCTAGTTACAGATCAATGGATCAGAAATGAACAGATTAAACATGCCTAAATCAAAACAGAATGTTATTAAAAATGACAAAACAAGAACGACTTCTTTGGTTTATAGTATTGTACTACTGCAACATAAATAAGAAGGAACCAAATTATGCCATTCAGTGTATATTGATCACTCCCACAAGACCAGTGTATGTAGACATATCCAGGCATAACATATTAGTTAGCTAATGCTAATTTTTAATGAGTGCATAAGAGTGTCATTATTGATACTAGTAGTCTGTAGGTGATACAACAAACTGGAGAAAAAATTATTTTCTTAAAGAAATGTATCATCTATTTTGATAAAATTTTCTCCGTAATATCATCTGTCAAAGGAGCTCAGCTAAGCAATATCACGGTAGGAACATGATCTGAAGTCTACAAAATTAATGAAAGTCTACTACTGAATAAGGTGAGATTGATTTACAACCCTTACAAAATACATATCAAACATACTTTTTGTTTAATAAAGTAGCAAAGCTACTGAAGCAAACAATAACTTCAGTGAAAGTAAAGTACTGTCCTTTTTCACATGTGTTGTCTTTTTGTTGTTTTTTTTTTCTTAAATGCATCTACATTTGAGAGTAATCATTTACTATTTCCATCCTTTTTTTCTTTTTTTTTTGTCTGTCCAAGAATTACGCAAGGAAGCTAACCAGTGATCAGCCAGCAGTTTCTCCTACAGTTCAGTCTCTACTGAACATCCATAGTTTTCCACTTGAATATGGCCCGTTTAAATAAGAAAAAATTAGTAACTGTTGCTTTCTTTATAAAGCTCAAAACACAAACTTGCCTCAAGTGAAAAATTATTTGAAGTTCACAAAGGAATGAGCTCTTTAACTGTGTTACCAAGTTGATATTTGGCTTTGTGGATATGTAGTATGAGACACATGCTTGTAGGTGGAATCTCCTCTGAAGTAATGTTTCCTCTAACAGTGTTAGAAATCTATTTTAAAAATGCTGGCTTGTAAACTTCATTCACAAAGAAAAAGGAGGTTGTTAAGTTTTGAACACAAAGAACAAATACATTAATGAGTAATGATCTCTTACAGTTTTGTATTTTTGTTTGGGTGTTTGTAAAGCCACTTGTAAGTTTGGAAACTGTGGAAACCCACAGAGATATAATCTGAGTTTAAAAAAAAAAAAAAGAGATGAAATTATTTTGTTTTGAAGATGCATGTCTAAACTCTTTATTAATTGTTGTTCAATAACTTCAATGCTGGATTTGTTGCCTTTACAAATAAAATCTCTTTATAGTTGCCAATGCTAACAATTCCTCCTGGGTCTAAATCAGATCTGTTCTTTCTGGGGAATTCCGTCTCAGTTGCATCAGTAAAACACCACTGTAAACACCTTGGGAAAAGCAGTGAAGAGAGAAGTTTGAACGTTTACTTAAAGCTACCTAATTTTGTTAATTTACAAGCAAGACCGGGACAGACAATATACAATTCACTAATCCAAAGCTCTGTTAACTTTGCAAGACCAAAGGATTTATAAATTGGCATTTTCATTACTAAACTGAACTGTGAGCGCATATAAAGCTCCCAGCAGAGGAGTCAGAAATGGTCATTTCCTCAGAGCCTCTTTTCACATTAGAGCTACACATCAAACCTCCACCAGAAAACCTAAGCCTATTCAGGGAAATCTTGAATGCCTCTCAATGGCAAGACTTGTTTGCTTATTTTAACTAAAGAAAAAAATGTATCATTTCTTCCATTAAGAACCAGTTCTGTTGAATGTTGATAACTATCAGGTTTGGTCTACTACTTTTCTGATATGAAAATGCTCTCAGCCTCCACGGAGACTGAATGCTGCTGAACAGATGAAAAATAAATCACGTTATCATATCCTGATGCTCAAACCAGCATACAGTCTGCAAGTGCCCTATAATCATTATCTCAGCTTTTTTTAGCTATGAAGCATTGGTGATTTCACAGAAATAAAAGCAGTAGCATAGCATGTGAAAATCTGTATGGAATTGTCCCCCAACTTAGGGATGCACAGAGAGAGTGACTGCCCCAGCTGGAGTAGGAAAACTCAGTTGTATCAGGATTAACTTCTATCATTTTATTCTACCACACTATTTACCACATATTTTCAGGTATAAAGATATTCTTTGACTGATTTCCACAAACTTACAAAGCCCATTTTTTTGTTTCTTCTGTAGGAGAACTATCACTTTGCTTCCCAGTACCTATTGGTCCTTCCATGAAGTTAAAGTGGAGTCCTGATAGAAGAAAAGGGAGGAGGCACTGAACGTTATTCAAGTTTCTAGAGAATCCATCACTTCCCTGGGCAGCCCATTCCAATGTCTGATTACCCTCTCTGTAAAGAATTTCTTCCTAATATCCAACCTAAACCTCCCCTGGCACAGTTTAAGACTGTGCCCTCGTCCTACTGATAGCTGCCTGGGAGAAGAGACTAACCCTCATCTGGCTACAACCTCCTTTCAGGGAGTTGTAGAGAGTGACGAGGTCTCCCCTGAGCCTCCTCTTCTCCAGACTAAACAACCCCAGCTCCCTCAGCCTCTCCTCATAGGACTTGTGCTCAAGTCCCTTCACCAGCCTTGTTGCTCTTCTCTGGACCTGCTCCAGCACCTCAATATCCTTCCTGAACTGAGGGGCCCAGAACTGGACACAGTACTCCAGGTAGCACTCCAGTCATGACAGTCATCCTACCATGTTTCCATGATGGTGACTACATCACAGCTTTCCTGCTGCACGGGTAATACTATTGAAAAGAGTAATATCAAAGTTCTGTAATTCTGTGTCATAGCTCTTATTTGTAAATATGGAACAGAAAATATGGACTGATATTTAAATGGATATAAATCTGTACGCATGAAGACGAATTTTTGATTTTCTAGAAGTGGACAGTAGGGATTAAAGAAGCAAGTGTCAAAATGTGACATTTTTAGGCAGTTTTCACTGTATTTATTCAGGGAACCAGAAGACAGAATTTTATTCTTCTTAGCTGGGAAATGTTGAAGAAGTACTACTGTCTCTTCATCATCCTTTTCTAGATTTGTGGAGCAGGTGGAATTTTGGGATATTTAAAAGCTTGGCAGAAGCCTATAAAAAGGCTCAGGTGATGGACAAGAATATGTTTCCTGAGCTTGAAGGGAAAGAACTGACACATGTACACACTACACACTGAGACAGAAATTAAAAAAGGCTGATATTGGTAGTAGGTTGAAAAAATATCAATAGGTAAAAATGCATATAAACAGGAAAATACAGTATCATTATACTATTAATTATCATTATTTTGAGAAGGGCATGAAGTTTACAAGCAAAAAACATGTTTCAGCCCAACTCTAAAAAGCAGAACTTTTTACCTGCTTACAAAAGAAAAAAACAACAATAAATTCTCAGAGGAGTCTTTGGGGAAAAAAAAGGAAAAAAAAAGTTTAAAAACTTTGGCTTTCTTAAAGACTGTGCTTCTGTTAACTTCTACTTATTTATACATCTCAGTGACTCAACAGCATCACACAGATAAAGCCCAAAGAAAATGTAGCAGTTAATAAACTATTAAGCCATTCTCCTTTATAACATCAGCACTGGGCAGTACCAAGGCTTGGCATGCCATGTCAGATGCAAAAGGATCTGCAAATCTGAAAGAGTTATCGGAGCTGGGGAACAGCTGGCTCTGCAGCTCCCAAGGCCCACCTGGGATCCACTTACTATAACCTGTCATTCTCACCAAGTTTAATGCTTATACAGTCAATGAAACATTAGATGAAGCTAAAGGATACATCCCCAAAGAATCTGATTTATGCTTTGGGAAATGACCTTTAAACAGTCACCTTCTTATAGAAAATTAAGCACAGCTCCCTGCATCTGCAAAAACACCTTGATATTTGTGATCTGTTCCCAATGACATACATGCACTACATTGGTTCTCTTTCTATTGAACTACCATATGTATATATGTATTTGTTTGTGTTTTCTTTGCATTTCACATTTTCACACTTCAGCACACCGGATATTAGTTGCTAAAGGGACTAATTTAAAATTATAGCAGCCAGTGGTTTATCAGTGACAAGTGAAAGCCCAGAAACTCACTTGGCTTGTTGGCTTGTTTTAAAAATCAAACTTGCACTGCCTGTGGAAGCATTTTCATAACTGTTTTATCAGTAGAACAACCAAACACATTATCCCATTTTATCAGAAGAGCAATAGCTTGGGTTTGATGGGTACTATCACGAGGAACATGATAAACAACCATGACACTTTTTATGATCTTGATAAAGAAAATTGTATTATTAGGAACAGACCAGAGTAAAAACTGTGGATGATATGGAAAGAAGAATATGTTTGTGAAATGACATAGGAAAAAATGGCAAAAAAAGGCAAACAAGCTAGGAACATACTGTAAAGCAGAACAAGTGAAAATCAAATCTTAACATTGTATTTGAAAGAGACCTGACCTCTTGCCTATTGCATACCTAATGTTATTTGCTGGGGAAAAAAATTGTTTGTAATACTGGTAATTCAGAGACAACTCTCTCTCAGAGCTGAAGACCAGAAAAGTCATTGGCCATACCACAGCCACAAAACCCCTCAAAACCAAGTTTAGCATTCCCCCTGACCTGTTCTTTCTCAGGTTGGACATGATGCATGCGCTTCCAAATTTTGATTGCTTAGTAATTACCACTGGAGGAAAAAGAAGTGTGTCACCTCCTGAAGGTGCCAGTAGCACCAACAGCACATGTACAGGAAAAGTAAAAGATTAATTTTTGCAACTGGGTTTGGAAAAAACTTGTGAATACAAAGTAGCTTAATTGATAATAATTAATATTTCCAGGTAAATGCTACAAATTTCATAAAGAATAAAAAAATACTATAAGTACACTAAATATGATAGCAAAGTCACATAAATATGTTTTACCTCTACATCCCTGAAGGCTGAAGAAATGACCAAACTAATTTCTAAGCTTTAAAATGGCATATGGTACCATGATCTACACTATTCTTGGAGGCATGAAAACACACACACATTTGACTACAGCACAGAGGGTCTCTGTTTTTCCCATGTTCTGTGCAGTGCACAGTATCTGTTGCCCCTATAATACGTACTCTGAACTAGGAACAAAAGGCAAATACATACACTCCTTTCCAAAAAACAAGGAGTGTTTAGGAAATAGCCAGTTATAAGAAGAGTTATATTGGATTCTATGATTTTTATTCATTTTTTGCTATTTTCAGTCTTTGGAATGATTACACTTTAATGACATTTTTGCTGCAAAATACACGTTCCCTTCAATATCAGTACCACCTGAACCTTTTCTTTGCTCCACAGCTTTCTCAGTTTTGTTGTCAGTGGTGGCTGCTGTGGGAAGGAGGACTGGGGTTGGTTTGTTTGGGTTTCCTGCACTATGTTAACAACAGAATTATTCAACTCCTCTAATTTCTGAAAATCACATTTTCCCAAGTAAACTGTGGATGAACTTTTTGTCCATATAAATAAAGAAGACATTTTACACCAGGGAAAAAAAAAAAGATTATTTCTTTTAAACTGACTTAAAATCTCAATAGTCCAAATATGCAACTAAACTCAGGTATAATGCTTTTTAATGCTTCCTCTACAATCAAAGAAACACACATTTAAAAGCATATAATCTAAAATCAACCTGGGCATCCACTTATGCCACAAAGCACTTGAACCACATCCTAAAGTTTCTCTACATTGATTGTAAAGGCATAGCCTCCCTTTAGACAAATCCTTCCTGTGCTAACTTCGCCAAATAAGATTGTCATTTGCACGTAGAGAACTTATGCTTGTAAAAGAAGTCAAAGAAATCACTGATTTTTTCGAATTTAAACAAAACAATATAGCAATAACTATAAGGAAAAAAAAAGCACAGTTGACATAAATCTAATGACTAAAAAACTATTCATTCCAGTTCATTACATACATTTAATACATTCATTACATACATAAAAGACAAAAAAAAAAAGGGAAGGTTGTAATCTGCTGAAGAATATAGAATTGACAGAAACCTGCAGGGAGATGAATCCCCCCTATATCAATGCTTTAAGTCGAACAGAATACATCCATGTGCTTCAATGCATTTGGAAAGCATTAGTTAAGTATATTAAATAAAAACACCTATCAGAGGTACTGTGCTAATACAGACAAGACCTCAGGGAGCTAGAAAAGCAGCGTAACTCAGAGAGGCTGTGAGAAGATGAGACATGATATTTTAAAAGAGTGTGAAAAAGAAATGTCAAAAATTGCACGTGGTATCAAACACACATCACCTTAAACCTTAAATCCAAAGAAAACACAGACTACAGTTATCTTATTCCTCAAAAGAAAGAATAGAGAAGAGGGAAAAAACAGTGCTGCTTTTATTTTCAAGGCAGTTTCACTAGCACCTTATTAACACTATTTCTTAAGGCAGTCAAGAAATGCACAAGATCTATTTGTATGTTTAATAATATAAGAAAACATACGGCTGTAATTTCTCAATATAATGTATTCTCTCAATATACCTTTTCCAGCCTCAAAATGACAAGTAAAGAGAAGTTTATCCTTTCAATAGGAAAAATTATTTGTTACAGAACTGTTTTTTACACATTTTAATGACAATTTTTGAGATACACTTTCTGTTTCAGAAGCTGAATACCAAGTGCACATTGTGTGCTGAATTTGTAGCAGCTTTAAGTGACATTGAAAAAAGAACGAATTCACATAACTGTCAAACTTTATATTTTGAGGTCTTAACTGGGATTTTGTCACGTCCCTTATGGACACTTGACATAAATTATATAGCATTGGTCCTGAGGAGCTCAGCTATTCAACCTCCCTGCACCTCACTCCTAGTTCGATTTTGTCTGCTCTGCACCTTAGTATTCTCACCCTATGGGTCAAAAGAGACTCCTTATCCACCTGAAAAGCAAAAAAACACAGCACACATCTAAATCTCGAACTGATATTTGCATGTCCTTGTTATTTCAACAGGAGCTATGCAAATTCATTTCAAGGATATAGTTAAGAGTCTGAGAATTTCCAGAAACTCCCAGAAGATCTGACATTACATTTCCACCATTCATGGAAGGGGACCAGGTTGGCAAAGAGAGCCACTTTAAGCCTCTGACCACATGCAAATTTTTCTTCTAATTTACATCTGCTGCAAAACCCATAGTGTACACTTCCAACCAAAGCAGTAATTTTCACCCTATGTGTTGTCATCGTAAATGACCTTGCTGTCTAATTTTCAGTCCAATTACTGTCTACCTGTTAGCTACCAAAACCATCCCGCTGCTGAGGAGCTGTAGGAACGTACCTCAAAATCTTGCAGTGATTTTTACTGATGTTGATTGTGGTTTGTTTTTTTTTCAATTGGTTTTAAGTGGATAGATCTCACCTGAAACAGATCATTTCCCATTCTTCATACAGCCAGCACATTTCATCTAAGAACCAGATACTAAAATCTTCACATTTATCTTCACATGTGCCTTCCACCTGCCTGAGTACTATTTGACAAGCAGTTCTTAACTCCTTAGCTGAAAAATACAATACTTTTAACTTCGTATATACTTGCTTTCCCTATAACAAATGCCTGGCCCAATCAGTAAACCAGTCTTTACATTTCTGCTGTGCATCTGAAGAGGAGCCACACCACCATACACTTTGTAGAAATGTTGAGGAATTGTGACACCTTAAAAAAAATAAAGATGTATGAAGCACTTCAAAACTGACAGCTAAAAGGTATAAAACAGAAAAGCTATGTTTGTCAATATGAAAATTTGGGAAGAGAATTTATAAGGTTAAACAATCTAAAAGATGAAACTCATGAAACATGCCAGGACTTACAAGTAACACAACAAGAGGTGAGGAATGGCAGTGCAAGGCCAAAGTAGAGGATCACACTATTTCAAGGGCTCTTCACTTGCTATAAGACCCTGCTATAGGGTCCTACCCATCAAATGCATCAGCCAAAGCATTACAGTACCACAAGGTGTTCCAGCACTGTTTTCCTGTAAAGGGGATAAAAAAGCAATGGCAGAGAAACCTTTCTGGGGAAATCAGTCTCCCACTAAAATCATGAGACCTGACAGGTCTGATAAAAGCAGAGTCCTAGTGCTCATACCAAAAGAGACCAGGGGGAAATAAAGGCATTTCCTCACTTTGAACTTCTTGTAAGCTTTCCAGGAGGCATGAGAACGCTATAGAGTTATTATAATGTCTTTTCAGGGCAAATATTCTTTGCATAGTAACATGAAAGAATCAAAAGCATGCAGATTCTTTATGCTAGAAGAAGAGCTCAGGTACAATAGGAACGTAGTATATGGAATTTCAGGTGCATGTTTTACAGCAAATTATATTGACTATATTGAACAGCAAAGTGCAAGTAATTCTTAATGGATGACAAGGAGATAGACTATGGCATCTGTACCTTAATTCTGACCTTCAAAATTACCTTGGACACATTTTTAAGGATATTACAACTATGATCCAGCTACTGAGTCTGAGTTCATGTCTTATGTAAGTTAATTTTTTATACATAACTAACAAGTATAGCATCACACAAAATTGTTGATTAATTGAATGTGAAGTTATTATTCCAAATCTTCCTTAGAAAGAGAATTGTCAGCTTTCTTATCTTATAAACATGCCTAAGTTTCTTCCTTTGATCAAGGATTGTCCACACTGAAAACCTCTCCTGCCTCAGTTTTGAATCCATCCACATCTTCAAGCACAAGTATCAGCCCCCATTTTGTCAATGCTCCAAACCACCCAGCAGCATTTCCAATTAATTCTCTCCTCCTGCTTTGTTTGTGCCCTGGTTTCTCAGCACTCACTTCACTGTCCCTGCCCGAGTATAGTATTTCTGAGTTGCAGGTGGGTTGAAAAAGCACTGGAAAGAGAGTGTGCTGGGGTGAGGAGAGCATGATTGTAGTATAGGTAGCAATTCTTACTCTAGCACATTCTCTGTCTTCACATTTCTTTGTGTTTCCCCCTGCAAGGAAGGAAGTTACTGATTTACATAACTATAGACTGATGTTCATTTGTTAGTTTGAAAATACACTTAACAGTATTTGCATATTTGCCAGTAGAATCCTGTAAAACATTTGATGGTCTGGGATTATTTTTTCTGGTGCTAATGAAGAAGTTTGGGCTGGAATCTGAAATACAGCACTTGAATTCCAAAAAACCTGGCAAATTCTCAAACCAGCAGGTGTTTGAGAAAATAAATAAATTATCAAAACAATTCTCAACTGTCCAGTTTGCAAAAGTGTTAAAAACAACAGATACGCATAGTTATTAAATACTATTTTAAGACCAGCTAACTGAGATAGGTGAAAGATGCTAGACATATTATTTTTGTCAGCTTTCAAAATGCACCTTTTTTTACACATTGTGTATAGCAATCTGCAGGGACCATAGACTCACAGTAATGAAAAAGACAGTAAGAAGGATTATCCATTCTTAATAGAACACTAACCTAGTCTTAAAACCTCTGGGAGACAGATCTCACAGTCTTCCCAAGACATCTCAAACACTGCTTAGCTACCCTAATGCCCAAGCAACATCTCTCTTGCAACAATTAGCACATTATTTCTTGACCTGCTGACAGAATGACCCAGAATGTTGTTCCCTGCCCCTTATTATCAGTCTTGTACATTCCTGAAAATGTACAAGATCTTTCAAGCCTTTTGCCTTCTTTAGAAAAAGTCCAGTTAGGTCATTGTTTCTTCACAGGAAATACTCTGCACTTCGTATTTCAGATTATTCTGTTTCTTTTCCAATATCTTAGGTCCAAAATTTATTGATTTGCGAATCCCAGTGGTGGGTAGTACTATAGTTGAGGCCTTACAAGTGCTGAGAGATGCTGAAGGAATTGCTTTATGATTATGTCATATGACACTCATGCTCACATCCCAACAGATTTTATTTTTTCTTTCAATTCACAAAACGATTACTTGGTTGATTCATAGCCTATAAACAATCCCTTACAGTACTTAGTTTCTTTCTTACAGAATTTCTGCAAGTCAAATGGTTATCCCATCCTGCTGTGAATTAATTATTATTACTTTAAAAATGCACCTGCACTTTCTCTTACTGAATTGCAGATTATTTACTACAATTTTATGCTCACAAGTCCAACATATGAAGATTGTAATGCTCATGCCTTCCAGCCAAGTGTTTGTGACTCCTCCTAGCCTGGTACTGATAGGAAAAGTTTATAGAATTACTCCAAACATTGCAAAACCTTCATGAAAACATTCACCAGGAGTGGAACCAACATCTTCAAAAAACCTCAGCAACTGGTTGTTTAGCTGGTAGACTGATCATCCTTCCTCTGCATATACAGTGGTCTGTAATTTTGTTGTTCTTATATTTGAGGTGTAACACAACGTGTAATGGAAGTGAAATGCAATGTATATTCTAAAATTCCCAAATTTATCACCCCATTTGCTAAGACACAAAACAAAATACTCGCTCCTGGATTACATAAAAGGCTATTCTCACTGGTGTGTCTGAAAACCCTCATCATCGAGTCATTAAGGCTGGAAAAGACCTTCAAGATCATAGAGTCCAATTCTAATGCTGTGGCTGCTTCTGTATTTACTACACGGAATACGCAAATTGATTGAAACCTTACACCAAGACAAATTTTCGAGAAGTTCAGTTTGTCTCCAAGGCTGTATTTTTAAAAAAACTTCCTGCTGTTAATGAAGGTGCAAGTGATAATGGCACACTAATCAAAATCAGTAAATAGACAAGGGCTGGAATCACATATCTTTTCATGGAATGGAAGCAGGTAACTTCTGTTTTCACTGTTTGGTGACATTAATGCAGTAATACTGAGTAACTGCTGACAATTAGCCAGAAGATGGAGCAGAGGTCTTGCAAGAAAATCACTCCCTGGTGGCAAAATATTGAAAATTCAATTACACTCTGTTTATTACAGGCCTACTTTAGGAACTACATTCATAATAAAGACTTTGATAATACACAAATTAATCGCAGCTCAGGGGAGTGCTTTAGTAACTTTTTTACTCCTTGATGTATTCTTCAATATTAAGTTTTTAATATATCCAGAGAAATACTGAACTGCTTTCTATGAAGCTTTTCAACTAAAATTCCTTAAATACAGCAGCATGATATGTGCATAATGTTCTGAAAGACAAGATCATTTCTATTATAGTTCTTTGAATAAAACAAGGTGTAGATACCAATTTTTAAATACCCTTTAGGTATTTTCCAAATCTTAAGATCATATTTGTGTTTCTATGAAGTATGCTATCATAAAAACATCATTAAAGTCATATAGGCTACAGACTTGCACTGTTTTCTGCATGTACTCACATTTACATAAGTGAATACTTTCTTTAAATCTGAGAAAAGCCAGGGACTTGGAGGCATGCATATCCAATTTCTGCAGATATTGCAGATCCGTTTGAAGTGATTGAATAATCTAGTTCCTACTATTCAAGTCATAGCAATTGCACAAAATGCTCCCAAGAAGAGTAGCTAGTTATAAATTCATGCTATGACAACATGTATTGGATACTGTTGAATAATTTAGTTTCCGAAAGAATTTAGTCAGCAGTTTGTTTAGACTTTTAATAGTCTATTGCCTACTTTAAAGACTTCTAGTTGCAAGTTCTTCAGCGCAAAGGCTTTAAACTGATGTATTTCAAATCTCTATATGCTTACTGATTTTAATTGCATTTTGCCATTGAAAGCATTTAATTGCATTTTGCCATTTTTATTCCTGAAGTGGAATAAAAAGTCCATTGTCTCCACATTTAATTTAGTCGTATATGTTACTTGAAAAATGCAAACTCTAGAAAAAAGTACTGAACACATGCACAGTATTCTACAGGTTAGCTGTATCCAATTTTGTTTGAGAAAGATTTCTAAGGAATTCTGGTACCAGTGTTTCATTATCAAATACTGCAGATGTGAAACTTGGTCCTGCCTGACTAGGTTCTATGTTACTCAAACTCTCTTTGGATCCAAATATCCCAAATCTCACTTGTAAAATCCATCCACTTTAGGGTAGAAGTCTTATGCTTTCTGCCTTGTAAAGGGATTACCTGAATCTGCAAAGTAGAGTAACTCGTAGTGGTGCTCAAGCCACTGACATTTAAAGTGAGCCCAAATGACTGGATCAGATCGGATGTTGGTTCTGCAAGAATATGCCCCAACTAGGACAGTCCATTGCACAGGAGGTAACTGATGACAGCTCTGGTATTTGAAATTGGCTGGAACAATATTCTTGCAGCCTTGTCCAGCTAAGCTCAGACACTTCTCCGACAATCAGGAAAAAAACCCCAACACACAGATGAGTTCAGGATGATTAGAAAATAAAGGTATCTGGCAATGAACCCAATTCACAATGAAGTAGAAATTATTAATTTGGTATTCTCTTCTGTGGCAAATGAATCTTTTATAGGTAGGACACTCTCACACTGCCCACTGCCCTTCAGCAGCCACACCTAAGTCATCATTTAACTACTTTGAAAATGCCAGATCACTGCAGAAGCCGTGGAAATAGAGACTTTATATGATAAGATCTCCTTGTGAAGCAGACTCCTTCCTGGCAAAGATGAGATGAATGAATGTCACATCCTTTTAGCTTTCAAGTGTGTTGCTTTTCAGGACTTGTTCTCTGAAGTCGTCACAAAAATGACATGCAGAAAAACACTGTGTGGGACAGTTTGACAAATTTCAAAACCTGGAAGAAAGACTGGGTACTTTGTGTTCACTCTAACATCAAAAGTATCTGCAAGTTACTCAGCCTGCCTGGTGCATTTGATGTGAAGAGTCACAACAAAGAAAAGAACAAAATCTCCACGCGTTCATGGCATGCAGACACCAAGCTGAATCTTGCTCCATAAAATCAGCCTGAACCATGTAATCAGTCTGTTCAGGTGTTACCTGGAAGGGCAGTACACAGACTCCAGCCAAACCTGTATATGTTATGAGTGAAGTCTTGAAAGCAGCAATACATTTGCATGCATGATTTCACATTTCCAGCTATCCACATACTGCCTTCATAGGGCTGCACTTTTTTTCCATCTCTCAGTCACCTGATTGGTGATGGCTCCAAACAACTCTTATAATCTAGAATAGTATAAACTGATATGTTACAGCTTTCATGACATTCTGGTTGATCCTGCATGCCTTACATGTC
Organism: Pipra filicauda; assembly: GCF_003945595.2. NCBI lineage: Eukaryota > Metazoa > Chordata > Aves > Passeriformes > Pipridae > Pipra > Pipra filicauda. Next base: position 2,780,873 of record NW_024104842.1, read on the forward strand.
TTCTGGAAACGTCAGTCAATCTGCACATAGATTCGGTCCCTCCTAAAGCACACTTCCAGAACTGATAAATTGTCATGCTTAGCTGTCTGGAAAATCCTTTTTTTCCTATGTCCTGTGTTACAGGCCATGTGGTGAAACTGCAAATGGAATACTTCTCACAAAAGAGCCTTACAAGTTAAAAAGCTGTGCACCAGAAGAGTTTGAAGAAGGGAAGCACCAAAATGAGAAGGTTTACCAACAAGAAATGTATGGATTTATTGAATCTCTTAAATGTTGACATCTGACAGGTTAAAGTCATCCAACATTTCAGAATGAGAAAATAATATGCACACAAGCATTTTCTCTTGAATTCTGCCGTGTCATCATCTACAGCTGCAAAACAAACGAGGCCGCTTCTGGTTACAGCAGACTCTGAGGAGGGACTGGGTAGGTGCTGCATAGAAAATACGGCATGGCAGACACGTGTCAGATGCACATGCACATGGTGTTGGAGCACTCAGCAGAAAAAGGCAATGCTTTGACCAGACAGGGCTGCTACTATGCTTTTGGTGGAATGGGAGGAAAGGCCATTGCTTCATTTCGATGCAATGAGACCAGTACAGATAGTTCCAGAAAGTCAATTTCACCTCCTCTCTCTCATGATTTGTGAATCCTCTGGGAAAATATCAAGCACATTGAGCACGGCAGTATGTGCAGCTCTCCAAAACAGGAGAGGGAGACATTTGTGCCCATTTTCTAAAAAAAGGAAAATAATCTGTTACTGAATCAATAGAATTTGAAGCCTCAGGTTAAAGAGCCCTGACCAAGAGATAAGAGAAAACATAAAAATGGTGTTATAGAGGAGTGTGAAAAATGTCAGTACTTGATCAAAGAGTACTGATATAATCAAAAATCAAAAGAATCAATTCAGGAAGTTTGTAGCAATTTAGCCAAAGCCTGTACAAGAATACTAGCTCAGCTGTACTCTGCTATAATGGGAGGTGCCATGCCACCAAAGAAGGGGCAGTAACATCTCTGTTTTTTTACTCTTGTAAAAGTAGGTAAAGTGATAGCAACTTGACATACACTTCAAGAACATACAAAAATAGATGCATTTATTCAGAATGTGCACACACGAGCATCTTAAAATGCATATAATTTGTGCAGTAGTTTTACCGCAATCTCATCTGAAATTATGAGAGATTGTCTAGATTTTTGCACCCATCTTATTTTTTTAGTTGTATTAAATTTAGTGAGATTATCTGCAGGATTCATAAGCCCTTCTGAATTTATAAAAGTTAGGCCTTTGGTAAAGTTACTGAAAATGTAATTGTATTTTTATTTTTTATACGCACACACACACATACACATATATACACAAAAGATTCCTAACTTATTTAGTTCAAGAAGGTAAAAATGGCAGAGTTATAAGTTTGATAGACAACAAGCAGTATGATGTTCATTTTTAAATAGGAAAACAAAATTAGAAAGATAAAGTGCAAATGCAGAGACAGCAAATTAGTGACCAAATCAGGATTTCATTGCAGAATCTCTTACTTCAAAGCAAATGCTTTGAAGGCTTCCCATATGTAAAAAGTTCAGAAGAAATTGATAAGCAGAACGAAAGTCACTGGAACCGAAGTTTAGCCGAGCTAACAGTTGTGCTTTAGTAATTACAAGTGATCAGGACACAGAGTCTAACCTGTCTGACCTGAACACACAGCACTGAATCAGTACTAAATTTAATGGACATAATGAACCATTATCATCACATCCAGGAGTATGATACATTTTTTTTGATTATTTCCACAGACTATCCAAAACTCAAGTACACTTAGCTTGTGAATGCTGATGAGAGCACAGCCTGAGGTAATACAGAGACAAAAACAACTCAAAGATTAGGTCAGGCTTGATTTGAAAAGGAAATATAAAGAAGGACAACAATGGGAAAAAAGGTTGTGGGAGGTTTTTTTGGGTTGGGCTTCATTTGTTGTTTTGGTTTTGGTTTTTTATTGTTTTCTTGGTTCTTAAGGCAAAAGAGCATGATCACACATTTTGCATAAAAACATATTACACTGTCTGGCTTCTGAACCATTACTCCACAAAAGCAGAACCAGAGAGTGTGATAAAAAACATTCAGAAAGCCTTGTTTGTTTGTTTGTTTATATGACCAGAAATTACATATTCAAACTCTACTTTAAAATATTTTAAATCACAAATTTTCAAACAATCAATACTACCAAATGGTTACTTCAAATTCACATTAAAAATTCTGGGGTAACCAGAATCAGTAGAGAACCAGTTCCCCATGAGACATTGTCTCATATTTACCAAGCATAGATATCTTTCTCATTGAAAACAAAAGAGAAATCTCTCAGTTCAATTAACTCTCCAGCCTCAACAAAAGTAACATTGCAGTAGAATCTTTTTTAAAGGAATAATTTATCAGAATTCTCTTTAATGCTTTTTTCATAACATTGAAATACCTCCGAAAAGAGGATGAAAAATTCAATTGTGTAGAGCTGATCAGAGGAACAAAAATCCATTTTGAATGAAGATAAGCTGATTAACTTTTTTTTATAAAAATCAATGCATTTGATACTGCAAAGAACAAAGAATTTGTAGGAAAACAAGAAAAGAATGAACTTTTTTTAAAGAAAATTGCTAACTAAAACTACATAGAATCTGTTACCATATTTTCAATATTGTTACAGCATTGTTAAATGTGTTCCCTAAATCTCAGAAGTGCAAAAATGACTCTCTGGATAAGGAGAATGTTATTAATGTCTGCGAAGTGGACACCAGCATTTTCTGGGTAAGTTCACTTAATAGTTTTATATGTTATGTTACATTTGGGAAAAAGGTAAGAACTCTAACTTATCTTTTAAAAAATGTGTCTGGACATTTGTAACGACTAAAACTGAATTTCAAAATCTATATGTCACAGAGCCGTCTAAGCCACACTTGACAAATAATGCCTTTTATCACAGGGACTCCAACATTATTCTAGTTTAAGTAAGGTTGAAAAATAGATAACTTCCAAGTTAATAAATTTTATCAACTCTTAATTGCAGGCAGAAGACAAAATAATTATTAGGAAGTTGTACATGGCTACACCCAGATTGTGGTGAAATCCACTTTTTCAAGTCAGGTTCTGGTCAGCCTGAGACATGGTCTTGCTGGAAATAAGCATTGCAGCTCCTAGAATAGTAAGAAGAATGGTTTTCCCCATTGACATGAAAAAGTATTTTGGTATTTTTCAGCCAGTAGTTACAGGGCTTAGCTACCCATCTTCTGGCAACCTAAGAAATAACAGAGGAACGACACAACTACATAAAACTGCTTTGGCAGCATCAAGATGGCACAAGAAAACTGCATTGCAGCCAGCCTCGAAGGGATAAAACTGTAAGTGCGTAAGTATCCTCACTGCCCAGAGAAATTTATGAGTTGGACAGAGAGTGAGGTGAACTTAAGGAAAATATTGAGAAGAACTAATAAAAAACCTGAATTCCTGAGTTTAACCTCTGGCTGACAGGTCGCCAACAAGCAACACTTAGGTGGAGTAGTCACAAGTCATTCCTTTCATGCCGAGAAGGCAGTCACTTTGACTTTGTTTGCTCCCTGTATGAAGTCAAACGCTGCTGCATTTTTTATGTCATGGGGATCGTTGGATAGGAACAAAAACAGGAATATGAACTCTCTTTTTGCTTTGCTATTCATAGCCTAATGGCCAGCAGATCCCAAAACATTCTGATAAATTGCATTTTGGGTTAGGGCAGCAATACTCTTAAGACATTCAAGAAACTTCAGCCTCAAAAACAATACAAACTGTCTTCCAGGAGATTATTAACACTGTGTAAATAAAACCAAAGTCTGCTGAGGAACTACCAGATCCTGAAACCTGAACTGTGTATAGGAACTGCCAGTAAATTTAAGTAACTAGCACAGCTATTTGGCACCTTGGAGCTTTTCCTTTGAATCTAAAAGGCTTGTGGCTATAGATTCCCTCTACTCCACAGTATTTCCTGCTGTATTTTGACAGAGCAAACCTCAATTTTCAGTAAAATATAGAACGGAAATGAGAAGGAAGGGGAGTTACAACCACAAAAATATGAACCAATTTGTCCATCCATCCATTTCTTCTCTGCACCATCTACACACAACAGGATATAAATTCAGCAAATGCACTGGCTGAACAATTCTAGAGCCAGGACTTCTGGTAAGATCCCCCATCATTTTGCAGCTGCAGAAGGAATCAATGAAAGACAGCTGAAGCACAACACAGCTAATCTAACGAGCAAACGTGAGTCTGGGAACAATAGACTTATACGCTGAGCCCACTTCTATATCAAGTCTTTCTGTGAATTTAATCAACATTCTCTATACTAATTTGATTTTTCTGGGAAAGATTTTCAATAGCACTTCTATGATTTAGAAGCACAGGTCCTATTACAACTCATGAGGATGTGAGCTCTAAATCTCCAGGGCGCTTTTAAAAAAATCTCACTCTACCTGTAAAATGGAAAAACAATCATTGCTTTCTGCCTTCTAACTACACTGATACAAGGACTAATAGGAATATTCAGCATTGCCCCTGCGTGAACTCCTCACTTTTCCAAGACTCGAGAGGCTAATATAACCTTATCATGACTTCAGGTCAAAAGATTGAGTCTAATGGACCAATGGAAGGAATTAATTTCAGACCTCAGGACCTTTAATTGAGAACAGATGGTGCCTAGTCCCTATAAATTTAAAGTCTGGGGCCTGTTAACAAAAGCATCTAATCTCATCTCAATTGCCATAAGCAGCCAGGATCCAGCAATATTGAGTTTACAAAACAATATAACAATCTCCTAGAACTCCACTGAAAGCAAACAAGCAGCAAAGACAGTTAATGAAAAAGACGTCATATGTTCTCTGCAGCTAAAGTAGTTAAGGGAATGAGCAGCAGAATTCCCCGATACTGAGTGCAGCTTTTAAGCAATTTTAAATAAATCTCCTTATAGAGCATACAGCAATCATGCAATGAAGAACTTAGCAGCCTGAACAATTCTAGTTAAATCTACATGGAAGGAGACTGGATACTATTCATTTAACTAAGGCCATTTCTTTCAAAGTCATTTTGACCCAGATATCTTGGAAACTTTGAATATTCAAAAGAACTTAAAAGATTATAAACTATCTTGATATATTCAATATCCATCTTCAACAGCAGGCAGAAAAGACAATTCTGAAACCCTATCAAAGAACTAAATTTTGCCCAAAAATATCTTACACTTCTCAGTTCTGCTATTTTTCTTCAAACAGCACAAGTGACCAATACAGTTGGGTTCAGTGAAACCCACTACAAAAACAAATTTAAGTTTTGTAGACAAACAAAGCAACTCAAACTCTTTAGTCTGCTACAGCTGCAGACTGAGACTTCATAGTATTAGTCATCAGCAATTATCCAAAACAATTTATTTGTAACTTTAAAGTAGTTTATAGAAGTATTACATTTATTAAACCCCAGTGATTGGAGGGGGGAGTAAATCTCTTTCTCCAGCATACAGTGTTTCAACTGGCAGATGTGTAACACCAGTTCCTTTGCCCATGCTCATGATTGCACATGGATTCACTAGGAAAATGCTCTAAAGTTTCTAGGTCATTTGAAGAAGAAACAACCGATCTTCAGCCCTATATGTTTAATCTGTATGAAAGCCACGTGTATGAGCTGTGAGAAAAAACGTATAAGAAAAGTTGTTGTAAGGATAGCCATATATATGCATACATAGCCATATACACACATTTATTAATATATTTCACCACAAGACAAAAAGTAACCATAATGCAGTCAACCAGAGAAGTCATCCTGTTGTCAGTCTCTTCTCTGTCGTGGCCTGACAATCAAGAACCAGGATTTCCCAGGTCAGTAGCTTCTTTTTCTGCTGCGAATACTGCACCAAAGATGGAAATGCTCACATTTTGTCTCAGATGCATCTAGTCAGAAGCCAGAGTACCCCAGGGAGGGATTCGCCAGCAGCAGTACAGATCTGGCATAGCAGCTGCACAGAATCTTCAGACTCTGGGAAAACTGTTATATAATATGGACACTTTTAGAGCAGATATGAGATCCACACACCTACTAAACATTTGCATATTTGTAATTTAATCCATAAGGGTTTCCCTTCATCTTTCTTTACTTGATGCTGTGGGTTCACAAATGTGAAATTTAAAAAAAAGAAATAATATCAAAGTAAGATATTGATATGAATTTTGCAAATTTCCATGTACTATACAGAAGCCACAATAATCACAGCAATCATCAAAGGCCTTTCCACTGAAAGGTTTCTAAGGTAGAGTGAAAAAAAAATTGTTCTTCCTAGTTTTAGTGAGCTAAAACCACGTTTCTTCTTCTTTATAATTACAGGTGAAAACAATAGATAATTAAACACAAACCTGATATAATTAAGGAAAAAATGGTATACTGAATGGGCAGGGATAAGGAGTATGTGGAATAAAAATCAAAACCACAGCTTCTTATCAAGCATTTCTTTTTCTGAGATTTGAGACTTCATCCTCTTCTCACCTTAAATCAATAAAAGCAGCTTAAATTTTGCCAACAGATCAGTATATTATATAGACCAAAAGAAGTTCTGAACAGTTTCATCCACATACTAATAATTGTAAAAAGAATTAATTTTCAAATCTGACTTGAAATTTAATTCTACAGTGAATTCTCATTTGAATCAAAGAAAAATAAACTTTTTATCCAGAAAACATCAAAGTAAGTAATTACATGGGTTTAATAAGAGTTAGTTTCAAAGAACTGTCTATTCCAAAAGCCTTTGCAGCTTTCTGTAAAAAAGAAATCTTCTTGATAGATTTTCTCTGGCTGTTATTTGACCAGCATACAAAATCTGTCAACTGTAATTATTACTGATACTCTTACAATAGCACAACCTATGTTTATTTTAAAGTTGAAATCATTATTAGATTATTTCTCAATATGACATATTTAATTATAAAAGTAAATGTAATTAAAATCTTATTGCAAATCAAAATTAGATAAAGCTTAAAAAACACCTTTAAAACAATTGAATATGAATAAGCCTACTTTTTATATAGAACAGGTATTATTCAAATTTTACCTCTACCATTTCTTTGGTTTTAGCTGATGAATATAATAATATATATCTATATATATGTACATATGCCCATACACCCCCCACTGTATCAAAATAACTATACAAGAAATTAAGAAAATGGTAGTTGAGAAACTTTCTTACAAATGACAACAAATCAAATAGTATCACAGCTGACAGATATTTTTTCCTCCTTTTTATTCTAATAACAATTATGTCAATAAACCTGATTCAGCAAATATTTTCCTCTCTAATTCATTAATTGAAACCATTTATTGCTACCACCGTTATTTTTCAAGGACATAAAAACCACATTCCAAATCAAAACAGCAGAGATTATTGGTTTATAGATGAGCAAAGCATGCTTTACTCTCATAGCAACGCCACAATTAAAACATAACTTAGATGAAAAAGAGTTGTTTGCTTTAAGGTTTCTTTGCAGAAGTACATCCAGAACGACACATTTTGTTTAGGGGAACTGAAAAGCAATATTTTTATATAAAACTTATAATAAGAAAAAAAAAGTCTATGAAAAGTTACCCATTTCCAATTAGAAGAAAAAACTATATAAATATTAATATTATATTACGTTGTGGAGCAACATTTTTATGGCCTTAATTTTCTCAACATGCTTCCTGCTTATTAATTTTTGGTTTGAATAAAACAAATGACCCACAAAAAACAAAACCAGAAAGGAAGTGAAGAATTTCTATTGTCCACCCTCTTCCACAAAGACCAACAGTAACTACACCAGCACTTAAAAATTGTTTTAGAAAATATGTCAGATGATTAAATATCCGCATCTCTTTCAGCAATCTCTTTCACTGAGCTACTCTTGGAATGCCATTGTCTGACTAACTTGTACTTTTTGCTATTCACGCTATTTGCCTCTGGCCCTATTTGCCATATGTGGCCTTTGTAACAGCAGCAATATCTAGACAGAACACAGTAGGCACAGCAGGCTACGTTCTCCCAATCTGTCCTAGTGTCATGTGTTTAAAACTTCTGATCATGCTTGTTAACCTTTCTCTAGGCCTCCCGTTGTCTGACATTTTCCTCAAAATATAGTCCCAAAACCAGTCACAAATGCAGTTATTTCTGTCTGCACTGCACTGATGCAGCAGCAGGATTATTTGAATAGGCACATTATAAAGTCATGGAAGAAACAGTTACGTACCACAGAAAACACTACTGACCAATAACCACTATGACCTTGAGGTGACGGCTATGCAGGGGGAATACATACATGTTTCCTGGACACGCAGGATGGGGAATGGAGAAGCGAAAGCTCAACCACAGCTGAGAAGCCCTCCGAGGAAAAGCGAGCTGTTAGGCACCACATTTGCATGACGGGCATACACAAGTCCAGGGGCCCAGACAGGAGGCCGTCATTGAAAGGCCACTGTCTGATTCCTTGAAATGTCATGGCAATGAAGGAAGGCTCCTAATGACTATTCAGAAGACTAAGGGTATGTCATCTTCAAGATGGGTAAGGAGTATATGTGGAAGTAGAGGCAGTCAGCCTCACCCCAGTCTCCCAGGGAAGATTATGGAACAAGTACTGCTGGAGTCATTCTTCATATGCCAGGACAGGCCTCCAGGAAAAGGAAGTGAATGAGAAGAGCCAACATGTACATACTTACTAAAGGCAAATCACACCCAAACAACCTGACTGCTCATTAGCTAACAAACAGCTAATCTCAGTCGACAAAAGGAAAGCAGCAGATATTGTTTTCCTTGACTTTAGCAAGACTTTCAACATGGTCTCCCATAGTATCCTGGCAGCCAAACTGGAGAGAGATGGACTGACTGGGTGAGTTACAAAGTGCAGTTTGTGGAAAATCGGTTGTATGAAGAGGCTGAAAGAATATTGTTTTGTAGCGCAAAGAGCAACTGTTGGCCGACATTACTGGCATTCCTCAGGGGCTAATATTGAGATTGATAGTGTTTTATGTCTGTACTACATTTAACATATTGAGAATTAATAGGATGGAATGTGCCCTTAGCAAGTTTGTGGATGACACCAAGCTGGAAAGAGTGATCAACACACTGCAGGGCAGGATTGTCTTTCAGAGGGATCTCAACAGGCTGTAAGAATTGGCTGAAAAAAACCTCATGAACTCCAAAGGCAGTATAACCACATCTAACAGTACTAGCTGGAAGCCTGCTGGAAAGCAGCTTTGCAGTAAAGGACCTGGGGAATCACTGTGGACAAGTTCAGCAGTGTGCCCTTTCAACAATAAGGCCTAACCACATACTGGGTTGCATTCAAAAGAATGGAGCCAGCATACCATGGGAAGTGATTAGTTCCTTTTAGTCAGCATTTGAAGACCTTACCTAGAGTACAATATTCCATGTGGGGCTTGCCAGTCCAACACTGACAAATTGGAATGAATTCAGTGAAGGCTGCCCATGATGACTGGAGTGCATACAACTGGAGGAGAAGCTGAGGGAGCTTGGAAGAGACAAAAAGTGGAAATCTAACTTTGGTGTTCCACCATCTGATGCAGTGGTCACAACTGCAGCAAGAGAAACTCTGATTAGATATAAAGAGGAAAAAAATTCCCAATTAAGTTGGTTAAACACCAGAATAGTTGCCTTGAAATGATGTGCTCTCTCTCTTGCAGATTTCAAAACTCTACTGAACAAGACTTTGAGCAAGCTCACCTAAATCAGTCTTTGCACTTGTATTTACTGAACTGCATTTTTTCTTGCAGAATTATTTCTTCAGGTTACATCCTGTCCTACAAAGTCTATGTGATTCTTTCTGAGTTACAACATTCTATTTGCATTATCTAAGTCATTAAGAAAATCTCAACACACTACGTGGCACACTACTTGATTCAACTTGTCAGTTCATGAAGTAATGATAATTATTTCCTGTGGATTTTTCCAGTAAGTTGTACATTTGTCTTGTAATAATGAGCATAGACCTCATCTCCCTATTCATGAGTATGTCAGGAGTGAGGCAGCGTCAGAAGCCCCCCCCAGTATCAAAACACCTTTTACTACTAGCATCTGCTCCATTTTCCTTATCAAGGAGTGGCTTACACTTTCACAGAAGGAAAGTACTACACCTTGACAAGACTCGTTTAGTACAAACACATACTTATTGTTAAGAAGCATAAACTTTTCACAATTTTTTTCTTGGGTGTTTCCCATCTAACTGATTGGGCACTGATTCCTCCTCCTTTTTACCTTCCAGAACCATATCCATCATCAGTGGTTTCTCAAACATGAATCATAAAAAGCCCAGAGGCTGTAGACACTCTATACATGCTGGACAAAATTTATTTACCTAAGTAATCTGTAATCCTTTATTTAAGAGTATAAGTGTTCAGTTACTCAGGTAGCAAATGCTGAAACTCAAACAACCAGAAGAAAACACATCAGCAATATAGTCTTTCTTCACTGTTAAGTAATAAATCAACTCTGTCTTTTCCCTTTTTTTAGCATTCATATTTCTCTATAACACTATACTTTTTACTGATCATGTCTCAATTTTAATTGTATGCTTGGATTTCCCCAAAGTCCTCCTGAAGCATCTTCGTAAGTTCCTCCTCAAACATTTGACCTTCCTTCCTTTTTCTGCATTTTTTTTCTTAAAACTCAGATATGTGGAGAAATCCTGAGCTATGACAGTTGGTCTTCAGATACCTCTTCCACCACTCCTTAAAATTAGAAAGATTTATAAGCTTAACAGCTAAGAGTGAATTCTCTGAAATTTTGTGCTGTGATTTTTTTTCCCCTTACAGACTCCAATTCTAATTTTATTGCTGACAGCAGTTGTTAAACCTAGAGTTCCCGCACATCAGATTTGTCTAAGTGTTGCCAAAGAGCCTCATCCTCTGGCCTATGTTCTGTACCGGGCTCCCATGGTGAAAGCATAATTAAGATGGTCCTTTGGAATCTCATGCTTTTCCTCAACAGCAGGTTTAGTGAGACTTAAACCTCTGAAATCTATGAGATCCCAAAAAGTTACTGCAAAAAGGTCAGCCCAGCTGTTGCCATCAGCCAAAGGAATTATGAACGTGATTTTCAACTGCATTAACAGTGAATGCTAAGAAGATAATTAGCTGAAATATATCCACTAAACTATAATCATAATAGAATCTGAAAATTGGCATAACTATAGAAAACTTATGATAATATTGCAAAAAAACAGATGACTACTTTTGTTTATGGATTTCTGTTCCATGTCTCTGTAACCAAAGAAAAATTTGTATACCTATTTATATATTAAATATTATTTCAGAGCTGACTGCTGTCAACAATAAAACAGACTGACTTCCTGGTCAAGAAATTTCTTAGCAGCAAAGCAAGATTTAAGAGGTATTGGCATGCTTAATGAGAAGTAGACAATTTCTGGATGGAACACTATGGGAAAGAGTGAAGAAGCTGTAATTGGTGATATGGCAGTAAGATGAGGACTAATTCACCAGCTATGTGGCTGGTTTCGATCCGCAGGCTCAGCATTTGGTTGGCATGTACCAAGCAGCTCCTATTCAATAGGGTTTATTTAAATCAAGTTTTGGGCCTTATCATAAAGGGAGACGTTAAATGGGTGAAAACGTGTAACGCTACTTCCTGAATTATGTGCATTATTTAAGAATATAGAGTTCAGGTATATGTTACAGATGAACTGGGTTAGAGAGAAGAGATTTAAAATGTCTTGACAAGTATCTTACCAATGTATTTCTTGGGTTTCAGATATCTGAATGCCAGTAAATTCATCATTCTGGAAGGACAAGAGAATATTAGGTTCACAAGAATGCTGTCTTTAGAAACTGTCTGAACTTGGAGAGGAAACAAGCAGGTGCTCACACATCTGATAAACTGATATTTTCTCTTTATAGAAGCTCTCAGCAATGAACATTCTACCAGCAATACCTACTTTTCTGTAGCTGTGAAAAATCGGTTCAAGTTTCAAACCATTTATCTAACCAATTCTGAATGACTGCCTGAGACCATGAACTTACACTTCCTCTCTCCCTTTATTCTTTTTATTTTGTTACATCCTGATCTCCCCTGGTCTTCTAACATCCATCAGTGCAAAACTCTCACTAAATAAAAAGAAATAATCCCAATATTCTAGTGCCATCAGAAGTACTTTCTATGTGCCCAGGTAGTCTTCCTGGTAGTCAGCTATGTGGTATGCATGCCTCTGGAGCGCCCGACTCTTTTTCACAAGCACTGTCACTACTGCTTCCAAAGGAGTAGAAAGTGACATGGACTTGACATAAGTCTTGAGTCTTATATATAAGAGTGACATTCCAATCAGAATCACTGCCACAGCCTGACTTTCAGGCCAGCACAAAAAGTGCATACAAAACTGATCAAATAACTTTACAGGGATAGATAATAATAAGGTGCTGCACTTTTGGAGTAACTTGCTCAATTAGCTTTCATGTCTTGTTTTTTAACCTTCTGATGTCTCATTAAGTCAGAGATTGCAGTTTAATGGATTTAAAAATAATTTAAATATGTAAGTGGATTCTAAGATATCTTAAAAATATATTGACCCTTTAAGCAAATGGGCCATTTGAAGCCTAACTACAGCTTCTAGCTCATACTTTGCTGGAATATTTATCCAGTTTAAAAGACAAATTTAGTAATCTTAGAATATCTTAACAACATAAAGTAACTGGCTGCTTGTATTTCAAAGCGACAGCTCCTAGCACAATTACCAACATAAATTTTTAGATGCAGCATTTATGAAACAACTTGCAGTGGGAATGGAGAAGAAAGCCTGAAGAAACATCTTGGTGTGCTCCAACCAATACACCATACTGTACGTGACACTGGTAGGTTGCCCAGATTAACGGATGCAGGTCCTCCTTCAGGGAGGCTGACATGACAAATCTCTCAGAATATGATGCCAAGAGTCGTATATGGAACTTGAATGAAGTAAAAGAAAAATATTTCTATTCAGAATTATTTACTGAGCACTAACCTAAAACTTCGATGTGAGAATACATCTATAAATCCTATGTTTGATAAACCTTGTATTTTTTTCTTAAAAAAAATTAAATTCTACTGGCATTCATGGTATGTTCTTAGTATATATAAAATTTTGCAACTTGACCATGTGCAATGTTATTTGTTTAAAGAAACTTCTAAACATCCCAATATTATTTACAAATTTAAGTCACTTTTTTAGGATCTTAGAAACATTTTGTTAAGACCTGACAAGTAAAAGTATTTTCAGCAAACTATGCCACTTACTTAACTATGCAACAGAACTGCAAGTTTTGCTTCCTGAGGGATATGCAATCCACAATTATTTCAGAGGAGCAAATATACACAATGGTTACAAGGAAGGAAAGGAAATGGTACTTTGTTGCCAAGCTCCTCTTCTTGCCTAACTTGCAAGAAAGAAAACCCCAAGTACTTCATCAAATTGTTAATCCTGAGGTCATAAATCTATAGGATAAATCAAAGTTATCATCACCCTGACAAGTCCAATTAACTCCAATAATGTCTGCTTATGGACATGGACTATTTAAACGGTGAATAGTTTTACTGGGTGAACAGTGGGATCACTCAAATAATGAGGCCTTTACTTGAGGAAAGTGTGATCTGGTGGTGTTGTGTTTTGTTAATCATAACTGGTTGCTCCTTATTCACCTTAGAGATAAACCTGCTCCATAGAAATGCATTTACCTGTAAAACAGTTCCATCAAAATTCAGTCAAGAATCTTTCACACACAACAAAGGGGGATGCAGTGCAGAGGACCTGTTGTAACTCTACCTTTGGTTTCGTAGCCTTATCAGGTTTGACAGATTTTAACAGTATACTGGCACAGCTGTTAACTTTAGGCCATAAATTAACAAAATTCACATCTGCAGTTCAGTCCTTAGATTATGGCACCTGCTCCTGCCAGGGCACTACAGCTTCCTTGGTTTTAAGTGATTTTTTTTTTTCTTTTTTATATTCTACTGTGAGGATTAAACATACGGAATTCCAACTACGTGTATAAAACGATTTCTCAGCCAAGTCTTCCATGTTCAGTGGGAACAAAAATTCAGAGAAAAAATACCAAAGAAGATCAAGCTTTTCACCACTCTAACATTGCCACTGAAACAGCAGCCCATGACATGGTCCACATTATATATGTTTCATAACCCTAGGGGACTCTCAAACCATCAAAATTTCATTAGCCTCACAGCAGTCCCAGTATATTCTTAAGATGGACTGCTGGCCTCCCTATTAATAAATAAATCAACTGTAATCCTTTTTAGTGGCTAAACTCTTCACTGAAGTTGTATCAAACGCCAGACATTCCTTGCATGATTTTAACCACTGCAGAATAATGTATTTGCTAACATATTGACAGTCTTCTCACACATGAAAAAACAAAACACTAACTTTAAACTGATGGAGGAAGTTTTGGCATATCGTAATCGACAATTTGCCTTTTTAAAAATTGTAAATATAAAACCTATTAAAAAGTATAGCAAACCTATGGTACTTCTAAGCAGTCACCTCTGTGGTAATGTAAAGATATGGCTTTCTATGGAAATAGTCTATTTGCATGCATGTGTATATAAATACATATTTTCAAGATCATTAACCTAGGATTTTACAAAAGGCTCAAGAGACCGTTCAAAAGGAAACATCACAGGACTGCTCAACAATTTATTCTAGATTGCTTTGCAGCCGAAATATCAAACATTATCCCACAGAAACTTCACTGCTGAAAAGCTGTAGGCAAGTACTCTTGTGCTCCTCTTTCAGAACTTGCCTTTGACTCAAAAAAAGTTTTCCAAGCATGACACAAGACACCCGTGAACACAGAGCTGTCTGCTCAGGTACTGTGGAGCATTCAGTCCAACACAAAAAGGAGGGTCCCATTTGAGACAGCTGTTTTGCACAGGCATCTTCAGGTAGAACCAGCCACCAGAGGAAACAACAACTGTGAATAATACCAAAATATAGCTTTGGTTTTGTTTTCTCAAACTGAAGTTCAAAATAATAAATAGGAAAAATTAAACTTTATTGCTTGTAGTTTAAAATAAAAACGCACTGTTCTTTTAAGGATTATCATACATACACACCTACATTGCTGTTTCCCACAATGTGTTACAGCTATTGCCAGAGGATAGCAATGAAATTGCACTGATTTTTGTACAGCTGAACAGACAGGTTTAATAAATTAATAAAATTACATGTAGACATGCAGGCAATAGCCATCACTAATTTTCATTGTCACTCTTCTTTTTAATTTCCTCTTGAATTTGTCATGAAATTAACAGAACAATCATTTTAATTCCAGTAAAGCTGAAAAACTTCTACAGGTAAAAAGAAGATCTGTGCATTTAGCATTTAACAACACGTTAGATTCTGTTCATAACGTCAAGAGAAAGTAAAAAAACTTTGCAAAGCTTTAAAAATGAATCAGTCAATTGTATTAACCTATTTTCATTTAACCACTAAGACTTAATATACAATGGTCATATCCCACATCCTACAAAGCTTCTGTTAAGATTTTTGTTATAGATTTTAATTGCACAGTAATCCAGTCCCACTAGCACATCCAAGGCCACATGTCCCTCTTCACCACAATTCCAATTCCTCATCAGCTAAGAAGTTTAAAGCACAATCAAATTTCCAATCACATGAGTCCTGTTAATAGGCTATTCTTTGCATTCATTCATTCATTCTAGATTCTGCAGCTTCTCCAAGATGTCTTGAAGAACAGTTTACAATGAAACTTTTGAATGCAAGTTGGCTTGGGGAACAACTTTATCACCGCTAAGCTGTTCCCCAGAGGGTAACAGGTGACATGGCCTGAGATAATAATAATCTATTTTTGTAATTAAACTCTTTCAAAATTACAGCTAAAACATCACACCCAAAGGTTGCATTAGTTAGGACTGACACTGAATATTGACTTTTCTGGAAGAGGAGAGGGGGAAAAAAAGAAGGTAAATAATTCAAGGCCATTCCTTTAATGATTTAAAATTACTGGGTGTCAACCAAAACAGCAATGAAACATTAATTCATATAGGGGCATATGTGTAAGAACTTACCATTTTCACTGTCGGACTTGTTTTCATGTTCGGTATCAGTCAGAGTGAGGGCTGAGTTGGAACGGCTCGACAGACAGGAACTGCGCCCTGATTTGACCCCCCTGCCCCAAAGTCTCATGGCATGCTCTGGAGACATCACTCCTTCATTTTCAGTATCAGCATCTGACCCTGCACTGATAGAGTAACCTCTGTGGGGGAGCCCCATTTCCGCACAAAATGCCAGTCCTCGACGAGCTGCTGGTTCACAAACTCCTAACTGCCTTAGGGTAAAATTCTGTCCTGATTAGGGGAAAAAAAGATAACAAAAGGTGAGAATTTTTTAATTATTTTGTTTTAAAGAATCTAAAAGTTAAAACTCTTCACGTGTATCACATAAGGTGTTTAGTCAAAGCTCTGTCTTTATCACAATCAAGTGGATTCTTTTGTCTCCAGCTCTCTGCAGTGCCCATTTTCATTCAGAGTAGACCTCAGCAGTGTTTTGTCAACTGCTTAAACACATCAAAAGTGCTCCTGGGTAGCAAATAAACAAAACAGAACCTGCTAACTAAGAAAAGCCAATTCAGTACATGAAAGGATTAAAAATAAATTATAATTTTTTTTTCTTTTTTTTTTTAATTATCTTCCAAAGCACTTAACAGGGTATTTGTCAGGATTTTTAGTTGGTTGGTTTTGAAGTGGTTTTTTTGTTTGTTTGTTTACTCTGGTTAGAGGCCAAAGCACCAGGCTATTTTCCCCATGCAGATGTCCCCTAATGTGACAATGGGAAAGCTAAATGGGAATCAAACTCAGCTGGTTATTTGATCCCTCTGCCATACTTTAATACACAAATACAAATAAACAGAAATATGGCCACCCGTTACCTGCAAGTACTACAGAAAAGTTGTTAGTTTTTGTGTCACCACATTTTGAGAAGCATTTTTCACTTTTACTGCTGAAGCAGAGCCTATGCATTTTAACAGACTTTTAGCCTCTGTTTTGGGGCAGAGCAAGAGACATAAGTGAATCCCAAATGATTGTATTAATAAATTAGGTGCAATAAACTTGTGACACTTCAATAACTTAGAGTGTCTAAATTATGCGACACTCAAAAATGACTGCCTTTTTAATGGCTGTGTCTTCATCTTACTTTTATGTCTGTAAATTTAAGACATTTTATGATATATACACGCTTGGCAAGCTCCTTTGCATGCCTATACCCATAATGCTTTTCCACCCTAGCCCACAATTATTTCATAGCTCTGAGAACAAATTAGGACATATATTCAATCTTTGAATCTGACAAGCATCCTAATTTCTCCAAAATTAGTCATTAACACAAAAACACAGTAGAGAGATAATTAAAGCTTATAATATGGCAAGAACAGAATCCTATCAATGAGAAAGTAATAGAATTGCAGAAGTGTGAATACATAAGTGTAAATAATTCCTGAAATATTAAGAGTTAATGCACTGGTCACTGAGTTTTTTTAAGTGATCTATTATTTTATTGCTGCAATCACATGAAGCTGTTGCTATAATTTTCTTAGCAGCCAGAACCATAAAAGAATTCTGACAATGACTTTCATAAATAATAAAAATCAGTTACTACAATTAGGTAAAAATCTA
This sequence comes from Pipra filicauda, assembly GCF_003945595.2. Classification (NCBI taxonomy): domain Eukaryota; kingdom Metazoa; phylum Chordata; class Aves; order Passeriformes; family Pipridae; genus Pipra; species Pipra filicauda. The sequence goes on from NW_024104842.1 coordinate 2,798,614, forward strand.
AGTATTTATTATGCAGGTGTGAATATATTATTTTAATGAAAATATAGCTGGGGAGGTAAATATAAAGGAGTAAGCATATCTCTGACTATGTCTGAACAGTGTGAAGGGTATAAGAAAAGGGATTACCATGCATACTGACAGTATCTTGTAATTTTTTTAAGCTGTCATGGCATGTGAATTTTCAAGTTTTATGAGAGCTGAAACTAATCGGCGAAGGAAACAGGCCAAACAAACCGCCCAGTGGTAATAGGGTCAGAGCTGAAAGTAGTAAAGTGTCTAATATGCTTATTATTATTTTGCATTTTGATATACATACGCTAAGGGTGACAGTCTAGAACACTAGTTTATGTGTTTGGTACATTATTATGTGAACCTACATTTTCAAACAGTTGCCTCAAGTCAGATACAAATATAGGAGAAGCCTATGTGCACAGAGTGTAGTATACAGGTGTCTCTACACATATGGAGAGGCTAAGGTGTATACACAATTGCACACGCAGTATCTCATTTGTTCTAACAAAAGGAGGCTTGAGAAGCAAAATGGAAAGGAAAGAGGTATTTTTGACCAAAGACAAGGTTACTTGAACCACTAACAAAACTGCTGTTGACTTCAATGCTGCAAGCTGTTATTCTTATGGTCCCCATAACCTTACAGAGCTGAGATGTGAAGGTGAGGAAGGATGCAGACAGAAACAAAAAGTGCCTCTTTAGCCACAACAGGACCAGCTGCAGCGGCTGAGCATCACAACCTGCAGCTCTTCTGCCAGCCTGCACCACACACTCCAGGCTCCCCCCCTGCAAAAACAGCCTCTTCGCACTCATGGAGAGATCTGTGCAGGTATAGTGATTTGAAGAGACTATTCCTCACACACACACTTTTATTTTCCTCTTAAACACTTATTTTTAGGAGAAACTACTTCAGGCATTATATAACAACATCTTCCTTGATCTTTCTAGGAGAGTCGGTCTCAGGCACAATATACCACCTCTACCATCTATTAATGTATTTTATTTTTTTACTTTAAGTTTACAGCAGCCTACCTCCACATAAAATATTTTCTTGTTTTTTCCCCCTCTTATGAATGCTAAAAAACCCCCCACCAAGATTGCATGTCATAGGGCCAAAACAGAAAAGCAAACCAGTTTTGAATATTGCTCTCTCATCCCATTCGATATATTAGAGTCTTTCACTACACTGAGAAGTTTTACAACATATCCCAGAAATGTTGTAACAGCTTTAGAATCATCAGGCTACATAATCTTCTGAATTAAAGCTTTCCTAAGAGCTTCACTAAGAGGATTGTACTCCATGTAAGTTGCCTACACAAATGAAAAAAACAAAACAAAAAAACCCCAAACAATCCACAAAAGCCAAACTGAAAAGTTGATATGGAAAAATAAAAATATTTATTTGTGTAGGAATTTATATCCCAAAGGAAATTATATATATGTAATCGAAAAATTTTACATCACCTTAAGATTCCTGAACAATGAAAACAGGAAATCTTTCAGCATCCAGGGGAAGCTGAATACAGCTAGGACCCAGACCTAGTGGGTAGCAGACTAGCTGGGAGCTTTTACCTGATAATGAACAATACTATGAAATTAAAATAAAAGCTGAAAAGGAGGTTGTAGGAGCTTAGGGGGGAAAAAAGAGCATGAAGAGAGGATGTTCTTCTTGTGTTTGTAGATTTTCTAATTAACCTTTCCAGAATGACTTCCATGTCAGGGATTTAATCATCAGTTTCTTATCCTATACACACATTTGCAATTTCTCCCACTGACAGTAAGTGCCTCAAGAGTTCATAAAGATTTAAAAACAGTTTGGCCACTGTAATAAACTAATTCCTGAGAAGAAAATGTAGGCACAGAACAAACAGATAGGTATAATGCTTTCCTTTCCTTTAAAAAAGTATGAAACAAAATTAGATGCAACATTTCAAGGAGACTTGTTCTGCAGACACCTTTGGGGGTTTTGGACTATTTGGGGTGATGTGTCATGAAGCTACATTTTAAAAACTGACAATAATGCTGTTTACCACCACTCAACCATTAGATACTACATTTCTCTTGTCTAGGAATATCAATGAATGGCTATTGTAAGGACTGCTGACATCCTCCATTTGTGTACACAAGAACAAAATTAATTAGTAACTCTAAAAAAAATTTTCAGAAGCTTCTGCAGCAATCACTTCTAAAAACACAGCATTTGCCAACAGTAATCATACAAGCCTACCTGTTATGTTGTAACTACTTTCTGTGTAAGCAATGATCCACATACGATTGGTTAAATAAGTTAAATACATGCTTTTTTGTACGTATACCAACTACTTATAATATATATAGTCAATATTTATAATTATTATTCTTAAAAGACTGTATATATATATATATTTCTCTGCCAGAATCACAATGGTTATATTGTCTAGAAACGGAAGTGATTTTTTTTTCGTTTAATCAAATATTGCTAAAAGCAAGTTTGATGTATTCAGAAATGATGTATTATTTAGAAAGTCAGAAGTTAAAAGCTAGAATTAAACTGAAAGCTGCCGCACTTGTGTCACATTTGTTTCCCTGGCCTAAACTGGGGAAGTCATTCAAAGATATCCATAATAACTTCACCTTCAAATTGGAAATGTTATATGCGGAAATGGGTTTTTGAAGAGAACTACTAACCAAAAGAAAAGATCCCATGTTTATTCAGTTATCAGTCCTTGCTCTAAGTTGGATCTATACTAAATACATACACAGAGATATTATCTTAAAAACTGTGAAAAGGTGAAAGAAATAAACAGAAGGAATGAACTAAAAAATAGCCAAAAGAACATTCGTCAGCATCTCCAGACATCAGCACTGGCCTTACTAATTCATTAACCCCTGATAAGTTGACAAGTCAGGTTTTAGCAACAATAGACTATTTTGAAAAAAGAGGGAAAGAAAAATATAAATCTGAAAAGCCTCCCAAGCACCTGCCTAGTTAGCATAAAGATACACCCATTCCCCTAGTTTTTAAACCAGAGGAATTATAGTGTTAGTGCCTTTGCTGACTTTGGTCTTGTCCTAACAGGACAGACAGTACCAAAAAGGCAGAAGTCCCAAACCTATCCAAGTACATACTCAAAATTCTGTTTAGTTTGGCTCTTGCAGGACCATACTGCAGAATCTGCCATTCTGATATGGGCAAAGTACTTACTTCCTTTTGATTTCATATTTAGACACTATACGGGGGATATGTTTTTCCTGCTGAAGCTCTTGATGCGGAGCTCATTCTCAATACCTCCAAACACTTTCTAAAAAGCACAAGCCAGAACACAGCTGCACCATATTTGAAATGCTTCATAATGTCTGTACAACCAAGAGCTCAACACTACTGACCTAATTCAACAGTACTTTGCCATCCTAACTCATATACATGACAAGTATGAAGAAATGGCTCTTTTAAATGCAAACTAGCTAGTCTATTCACTTTATTAATTCCTGAAAAATAGTGTTCAATTGCATGCTAGTCAAAATGCAAAAAGTAGCTTCTTCTAATATGATAGTAGGCAGTAAAACTGACCTTTTATTTGCAGGGTATTAAGTAGTCACTACAGGGCCAATAAGAACATGGGGTAGATGATCTTCCTAGATCATCAAAGAAGAGCTGAACTGGTTTAACAAGAATCATCATCTTTCAAATGCCAATTCTAGCTGATTTCTTAAGGGAAAATATGTAACTTCTTTGAAAATGTTATTTTCCATTTACTGGGGCAAATACAGTGTGACACACTTACTTACAATGAGGTCCATTGTAAGGAAAGGTCCTGAGAGGAAGGACATAAAAATGGAAATAAATGTATAGTAGGATTACAGATTTGCTGGAAATCAAAGGATGAAGGTTTGGTTTTTTTTTAAAAAAATAGCAAAACTGATACCTCAGATGCTGTAGAAAACTGACAAGAAGCGTACAAATGCTGCCTCCAGAAGTCAGAATGTTAGGTGGGTAGAATGCAATTATACAAAAGACAGAATGTCTAATGGATGTGATACATCCACTCTGTCACACAAACGTCATAATATATTTAGTTAAGAGGAGTTTTCAAAGCTATACTTGCAGAATTCTGTTTGCTAGGATGCAGGAAATTGCAGTGAAGAATGACAAGCAATGAGCTTTGCCTACGTTAATGTTTTCTTTCTGAATTGGTGTAGTATTTTGTTGTTATTACTTCAGACTGATTTTTTTCTTTTGCTTTTGAGAAAATTATCTGTGAAATTTAAACCATCCTAATCCACTGTATCACATTTCCTCTTGTTCTTAATTCCTGTTTTTCTTTTCACTCATCACAACCATCTTCCTTGTCACCCCTTAATCTCCCTTTCTTGACCTTTCCGCTCTATTCACTCTTCCATCTTAACCTCCTTTTCTTATCATCATGTGACTTGGAGTGGAGCTGTAAGATTCGTATGAAACACAGTTGCTTCTCTGATATATCCAGTAAACTGCAAATAACAAAGAGCATTAAATTATATTAAATCTCATCGAGTGTGCATATAGTTTTCAAATCCTCATTATTCTCAAAAAATATTAACCACAGAGTTCTCCCATTCCTCGTGGACTTACAAAAGTATTTGGGGCCATAAGACGTGGTCTTGGAGACTTCTGAAAAGGTTAGTGACAGATACTGTAAGTTCTCTGAGCTGTACTTACTGTGCAACTCTTTATAAAAGAGCTTTAAGCAATACTCAAAACCCAAGTCAATTCTTGGGGGAAAAAAAGTACATACATACATTTGTGAGAAATAAAGTATTTTAAATCTGTTATTTAAACCAGCCATGTATTTTTATTACTACAGAATCACAAGGAGACACTGACTGAAAAGATAGCCTGGGAAAGTTTTTATTTTTTGATATAGAGAAGAACTGATGTGAACAAAACAGTATCATCTTGCCACTGGTTTTCCAGCGCAGAATGGGAAACTCGCAACTTTATTCCCTGCTAGGCTTGAGGTGGCAGGGGATCTTCAGTACTAATCCACTGACTAGAACATAAGAAACACTGCTTAAACCAGTATAGGGATAAAGACTGTTTGTCAAGCCCTTCTGAAATTATTGCAGAGTAAGATTAAAGTCAGCTGAAGATAATTTCGCAATTGCACAGTTCAAAGCTTCGAAGTTACAGAAAACATGTTCCAGTAAGGGAATTAATAATTTAAATATTATGGTTCCAAATTTGGGGATTTGATATAAAAATCTGATTTTATTACTACAATTACATAGCATATAAACTAAATTGAGAGAAACTAACACAGCTGTCCTGATCACAGGCTGCAAGAGGGGAAAAAAGGATTTGAAGATTTAGAAAAGAAATACAACTCCATGAGTGGCAAAGAACAGAAAGTCTTGATCATGAGCAGAGTGACAGTATAGACATTTTAGGCCTCTGTCTTAATCTTTGCATCCTGAGACCAAATCATCAACATCCTAGCATCCATTTATTACAAGATAAGAATAAAGCCTAAATTTGATAGATGTGAAGAAAATATGACCCAAGGGTAAGCAATGTATGGATATCCAGTATGCAAAGAGCCTACAACCACAGATCTGACAGGTATGAACTGCCACATTAAAGCCAGTATAATGCCAATAATATGACATACAGCTTGAAATGGGGAAAGAAGGAGAAGAGGAAGGAGGCAGCATGAAGAGAAGCATGCAAACTAGAGCTCAGGCTTACTGCTATTCCTCCATATGGGGAGGAGAGAAAACTCCACAGTTATTTATGCCTTTCCATGAGGGAAAAGCATGTCCACCTCCACAAGCGAGCAGATAGACCCTCTGCATAGTAGAAAACTTGATTAGTTCTACAAGCTATGAACTGGTACAAAGGAAGAACCCAACATTCCTACTCAAAGTAGCCTATACATTTCAATTTGTGGAATTTCATATAGAAGTATCCCACAAGTACGGGAATTGACTCTTCAATGCATGGACAGAGTGAGGTGCTCAGACCATCACTGCAGCTACATGCAAGCCACAACACAGAATACAGACCCAAAAACTTCTGCAGAAATGAAAACCTCTCATTCCCTCTATTGCTCTACCCGTCACAATCCCTCAAGAGGTTTTCCACTCTGTAAACCCCCATAATAAATGTAGCGTAGCAGTGTCCTAATTTAGATGTTCTAACGAAATGTCCATTATGCTGAAAACAAGAAGGGATTTATGACTCAGAGATATTTATGGCACTGCAAAACAAAAAAGCAGAAAAACAAAGCTTGAAGCAAATATGTTCCCTTGGCTTTGCCATTTCCTCAATTGGCTTTAATAAGCTCAGTAACACAGAGTACTGTCTCTCAAGCCAGTAGGTTGTGACACTTTACAAACTAATTTCAGAAAGTATCATGGAACTTTCTGAGGAATTACTCCTATTTTACATCTCTCTTTCACTTTATGCATTTATTTGCCACTGATGGAATAAGCAATCACTCACAGCTTGGCCTCCAGCCCTGAATCTCAGCCCTAAACACTAAATCAACAGACAGCAGAGACAGGACTCTTCAGCCTCTCTCATTCTCCCCTCACCCCATCTCTAACCACACACATTTCTGGCTTTATTCTCTCCATAGATGTTAACATCCTGAAGTCATCTTTCATAGCCATGCATGTGATCCATTCATCTCCCTAGTCCTCAGTTTAGCTTTTATGATGAACAGAAGCATCAGAAGCATCTCATACATCTCAGTATATGATACAAGAAAGATATAAAAGGATTACAGACTTTCTACAGTATCTTCCTTTCCATGAGATTGAAAATCCTTGTGAAGGCCCCTTGCTCATCTTATAAATCCTTAATCATTATGACCAAGAACCTAACTCTCTTATTTTGCAACTGGACTATTGGAAGACAAGGTTTTTACTCTATGGACCTGTAGTAGCTGTGTAGAAATGCCTGATCAAGCAGTCTACTGCCAATAACCAAGGCTGATTTCTCCCTGGAGAATCACAACTGCCCTTTGTCTCTGGATCTGTAGCTCATACACAGGCCATGACCCACAAGGGGCCAATTTCAACTAGATGAATACCTTAGAGCATGCGTGCATATCACTGAGAGTGAGCTAAATATACGTCTAATCAAAAAAAAGAGAAATGTTTTTCTTAGTACCACTTTGTAGCTAATAGAGTAACTTTAAAAGTCAACAGATCCTTATCACCTGGAACCTGAAAACCAATTAACTTCTTATTGTTGCTTTAAGTAACTAGTATAGCAACATGAGATTATAAGACTACTTAGCACTTGCAGTGCTTTTCATCTTCAAAGCATTTTGCAAACAGAAACTAATTAATCTTCCCAACATGCCTGTGAGGTGGGTAGGTGGTATTATTCCTATAATACAGAAGGTAAAAAAAGGAAAGAAAAAAACCTCTGGCAGAAGGTTATGTGCTTAGCTCAAGGCCACAAAATTATCCAGAACATACTGGCACTGTATGCTGCTTACAGAAGTTACCCACTGAAATCAGGCAGACACTGCAGGTGGCCATGTTTTAGCATAACAAAAAAGGATCTCTCATGACAACAATTAGGACACATCTTGCACTGCAGCCAGGAAACATAAAACACTAATTCTAATATGTGCCTCAGATTTTGAGAGACAGTGCTTGACATGTCACTGAATGGTAATTAATTTGCTCATTGGGAGATCATAAAGTCACTAATACATTATTTCATACCTTTGTGTAAATAACCTGCAAAGCAAGCTGATTCAGTTCTTGAGGATCACTTGTCTACTCAATAGTCAAAAGTCAGCTCACCAATAAGGCATAGGTAGTGGAAAATCAAAAATGGTCTTGGGTATCTATCCTTCCCCTGCTTCAGACAGGCTGGTTTAAACTACTCAAGCTTTAGGTTTAAAAACAGGACCATTTAAATCCTTTAATCCTACAGCTGACATTTATGGTGACTAAAAAGATTAAACATTTTGCTATCCAAATAATTCATTTTGAGCAACTAGTATTTAAAAGCAATAGACTTTGGAGTCTAGACATTAGGATAGAAGTTGCAATTAAGGTTCAGGTTTCTGAAGTATTAAAAATGTATTTCTGACAGTGTTTAATATCTTATGTAATAAAATAAAATTGTCATATATATCACTGTTTCAGGTCCCTCTTTTGCTGCATGGTGATATTTTTCCAGCACCTAAATCTAATTGTCACGGGAAAAGCAGCTGAACAATAGCTGCGATATATCCACACACTGTAATGTACTGTAAATGGCTTTGCTTTTTAGCACCCTGGTATCAATGATCCAGGGTGGACTTGTGAAGGAAAGGAATTCTTTTTCTTTACTCACTTGGTACATTCAATCTCTGTTTTAGCAGCTTCAAGGAGTTCTTAGGTCGTTTAATCTAATTTAGGCACTTAAGTAAAGGTACAAAACCGTGGGTAACAGTAGTTTCTCCTGCAAAACTGAAAGGGATAGCATGAAAATAAATTGATATTGAGGCTTGGCTGACAATAAATTGTTTGACTGATAAACACAGTGAACTCATTCTCACAGCCATCTAAAAAGACCAAATACCTTTACCTGCAGTAAAAACCATATTTGATTCAAGTTTCCAAAAAGTAAAAAATTAACAAAACCTGCACTACCTCATTGGGTCTTCTAACAGAAAAAGGTGCCCTGCAGCTCAGCTTTTCAATGCACACAGTTTGCAAAAAGTGCTCTGACTATTTTGTGAGGAAAGATGAACGCTCACAAATCTGCACTGCATCCTGCCACCTGTGCTTACATGAGCCTCTTGCTCCTGTGAAAAAACTCACTGACATGATACATGAATCACTCTATAGGACCACTATACTCTTCTGCAACAACAAAAACCTTTGAAATGGAATAATGACTACCTGAGAGATATTGAGTATTCCTCTCTTCCCCTTAACATGTATCTGATGGTAAATAAAACACAGGTTTTGCCTGCCTGCATTTTTCTTACTAATAATATAAATTTTTTTCAGTCCTTCTGAGTCCAGGTTTTAATCATGATGTCTTTCAAATTATTTTAATATTGTTATAATATAGCTTCCAATTATTTTTTCCACATAAAATTTCAAAAATACTGCTTTCTATATTTCTACAGTCCTTTCCACTCACACCACAGACACGTCATACTTTCAGCTACTTTTGCATAGCAGTCTCTATGTACTTTATATCACTTCACACAATAGTTTAATTTCCTAAACATAGGAATTCTTCTCTATACAGAAATTCAACTTCATATAGTCAGCTTTAATCCTGAATTCAGCAAGAGTTGGGCATAATGCAATATATAATCATAGAATCAATCACAGAATGGTTTGGGTTGGAAGAAGCCATAGGCAGGGACTCATGATCAACTACAAGCATTTGGGTTGCTAAATTCAATTAGAGAAGTTGTACTTTAAATCAGCTGTTCTTTATAGTTGGATACTTCAAAGTGTAAGAAAATAAGTGTCTTCTTCCTCCCTAACAATCATATCATTGCATCTAGGAAAGTAAATAGTATTTCATTGAGCTTCATCCATTGTCAAGCATGAGATTAGGTATATTCTCAAACACGCAATATAAAATTGAGTATCTAAAAACTCCTTTTAAGAAAAAAAGCTCATGGCCTTCATTTACATGGCTGGGTGTTGAGTTTAAGTATTCATAGGCTTATCAATTTTTTTTTCATTCTTATGTGGGGTTTATAAAGTAAGCAACTATAAAAAACTGATTTAGAAGTTCTAAAAAGAGTAGGCTAAATAATCCTTACCTAAAGCTTTTAAAAAAGAAAACAGTTTTGCAACAGATGAAGGGGCTTGAGAAAAATGGTCTTCATTGACATTACCTGAAAGCATGTTGAATAGAAGTAGCTACAGTTTCCTAAACAAGCACACCTGCTCTTTCAATCTTGTCAATTGGGTTCAAAAGTGACAAGATAATCCCATTTATATAACAGTTTCATGTTTAAATATTGTAAAATATATTTTAAATGCTGTTTTTAGAATTATAATTACAAACAAATATTTTTAGACTCTTATTTCTATTTATACAACTAATCTAAAGCAAATGAAATTCAACAGATGAGGAAAAAGATCCTGTAACTGATTCTCCTGACAATTGGAGAATCGCCTCTCCACAAGTAAAGATCTTGTGGCATAAAGCTACCACTAAATAAAGCTCACCTAACTCCAACAGCGGTATCCCTTTCTGAGTTTCTGTCTTTGGATTTTGGGAAGCAGGAAGCACAAAGACGTGTACTGAATCAACCCAGGAAGAAAAGATGATTCATTAGCAGAAAGCTTTGAAAGGCTTTACCCTAAAATATCGTTCATAAAACAGACATTTCTAATTCTGCCACATTGGAGAGACTTGAAAAACTCACATAACTGCTCCAGTAACTTTCCCGAGGACACTGGAAATTTCATATTGTTATTTTACACAGTCTGGGCCAAAAGAAGCAAAACAGTGATCATGATTAATTTTAAAATAAGTTCCCAATTAAAGTTAATTATTAAAGCTTGCCTTTTTTTCTTATAGATTTATTTCTTATTGATTTAGAAGCCTGTCAACAAAGCCACATATCTATACTCTATTTCTAGGCAGAGGGAGGAAAAAAACCCAAAACCACAGGGAAGCATGTTTTATATATTATTTAAAATCCTCTGGAATGACCTTCAAGACCTTTTCCACAAAATACGTCCCATGCCAGAAGCTGAAAATTCTCAGTCAGAGATGAATCAAAGGAATACACTACTTAGGACTGCAAAACAAGCCCTTTATTACCTGACCCTATCAAACCTGCAGGTAGTCCCCAAAGGTGCCACACCAGCACGCATTACAGGAAGCCAATAAGTGACAAAAAAAGAACTGAAAGGATAATGAGGGAAATCAAGTGGGCACAGATGACAGTGCTGAGACCACTGAAAGGTGAAGAGGACATTATACATCCCAGACTACCATTTTAGGCCTATAGACATATAATTTATTGCATATTGGGCAATAAGTATTGGCTAAATACTATGTGCTTTTCTGAAGAGAGTGAAGGGGAAAAAAAACCCAAGGCCCAGTGCACCACCATATGTCATCTGCCAGACCACATAACTTCTTCCAATTTTTTATTGCTATTTAAAAAAGAATAGCACTCTATTCAGGCAATAGTTTATGAATTCATTAAATAAATAGTGCCTGTTTTGATATAATTTCCTCACTAGTACTAAGAAAGTGCCTACAGTACAGGTCTTAGAAAACTTCATCTTGACTTTACCTTATAAAAGTAATGATGTCAAGGTGACTAATGACCTGAAAACTAGAAAACAGTGGTGACCTGAAGTTTCAACACATCACAGAAACCAAAAATAAACAGCAGAAAGTAGACTACAGTAGCAGCAAGCCTCAGCTACATAAGCCTAAGAGAAATATTTTTATTTGCCTTAGAAACATTGGTAGGTAAAAAGTCAACACCACCTGCCCAGCTCTCATTCTAATGTAAAGTTATTCTATGTGGAACAAAGAAAAGACACCAATGGGGAAAATAATTTTAAGCATTCTAAAGTTAAAACTAAGGACTTCCTCACAAGAAGAAAAATTTATTTTTCCATACCTAAATCTATTCTTGTTTCTGCATAAAAGAGAAGATGGATTTAAACAGTAGACTGAGGCTTAGGTTCACACAGTCCTGGGCCTAGGTTTATACTTTTAGATAACTGGGCTGCAATACTCTACACATTTTCTAACTCTTTTTTCCCCCCTCCTTATAATAAAGTAGCTTAGTTGTGGAAATGTAAAAATGTCAATTCCCAACACTACAATTTTGAACCCAATAGTGATGCACAAGTGCTGAACTCTCACTGGAGCCAAGTTCAATCTCTCAGAATCACTGAGGTCCAAAGGGACCTCTTGAGATCATCTAGTCTTAACCCTCTGCTTAAGTACAGTCAGTTACAGCACAATGCCCAGAGTCATAGCATCTCCTTGGATATTTAGACTTCTCATGTCTTTCCAGTGATGGACCTGAAAATCCAACAGTGAGTCTTAGCAATCTGTTAGCATCTGGTTAGATATCATAGATATCCACTAAAAAAAATCCTCCAACACACTCAAATGCGTAAATTGTGAACTAACTCACCTTACTCACTGTACAAAGCTCTGTTACTGCCCTTGTGAGCTAGAAGATAAAGGCACTGAGCTATTGCATTATTTGGATGCTCATCCACACATACTGTTTCCACAAACCTATTCATAGGGCTTGGCCTTCTTGAAACGGTTGTATTTGTTTATTTTTTATTAATTTTAAAGCTATTTACATTTTAGATATACAGGAGCGTCAAACTTTTGGGAAATCTGTTAATGAGCTGATTAACTGGGGGTCTAGTTTTTGAATTTTAAGGCCTGAACGCTTCACACTTGACTCTGCAATATTGTCACTGACCCATTGCCCAACACAGGCCATTTACTTCCTATGCATCTTATATTACTTATTTCAAAGATAGTACAAAATGCTTCCTCATATTTGTAAACATTTAGGGAGATAAAAGTGAAGTGTACAATGTGTGTAGAATATTACTAAAACCGATGAAACTGATATAATGGCATACTCTTCCTGCAGCAAGAATGCCTTGGAACTAATGAATTTACACACTTTGAATTAAAACATCTTGCCTACCTTGTCTGGTATACTCATCTGCTTCTCTGTGGACCAAATCTTTTACCCGGTTTCCGTACAGCAACCTAGAGGAATCATGATCAAAAGCTTTCAAGGTTTCACTGGAGCTGTAAGACTTCTGCGTGGGCACTCTGCACTCCTCATTTTCTGCAGAAGAATTTGTATAGCGCCGCTCCTTGTCCCGTCTGCTCTTTGTCAGGGAGCAATAAGGCCTACGTTCCTTCACATCCATACTTCATTCCTTCTCTGTGCACATCAGTCCAGCTTATTTGGAAGTCTTCTCTACATTCAGCTTACATTCACCTATAATAAAATTAGAAAGACAACCACTGATGTGTTACAATGATCTCTAATTGCTGTAATTGCTCCCTAACTGTCTGGAAGAGAAAAAAAGAAAGATCTGCTCAACGAGTGAGAAGCACTTCTGTGCGTATCTGCAAGACTTCCCAGAGTTCCATGCACAAGCTACCCTGATCTAAAGCATGAACAAAGAACTTCTTGTGAACAACTACACAATACTACTGAATTTTACACAACAGATTAGAAGATCAAAAGCAGACTGAGAACTTGGTGGGAAAAAAGTAGCTTTTCAGCTTTAGAAATGTGTTACTTGCCTGAATTTAATTGTATGTAAGCTGTTTTCTATTCTTCTGAGAAGAATGTACGTTTTAAGGACAAATCTGACTTCCTTCTCTGCTTGTCAGAAATTTGTGGGTTTAATGTTTGGTTTTTTATACTTCTTTTTATACTTTAAGACTTCTTTAACTTTACTGTAATTTCTAATCTATGAATATTGTTCTAATCAAAGAACATGAACACACGATTTCATAGGAAGCTACAAAAACATTTTAGGTGATGTTCAGGTAGGTTTCTCCAAGCCACTATGTTCTACATAAGTTGTGCTAGAAAGCAAGAAAATAATTGATTTGTAAACGACAGAAAAAGTTTTTCCTTCCCTCAAGTTTTTAAGGAATATTACAGTAAGAATCTTAGTTTTATGACTATTTATTTTTCTTTAATATTTCATTACAGTTAGTTTTCAAAACCAGACTTAACCCTTAACCAAAACATCTACATTTCTGACAGAAAGGAACAGTCTGTAAAATTTTGCTTTTCTTTTTTAAAGAGAAGTGCTAAAATAAAATAAAGAATATAATTTGTATCTTTAAACAGCTGACAAAACATATAAACGATTTTAATATTTTGCAACTGCACTTTTTAAACTGATACCTTGATATTTCTTGTTTAATACCTTAATATACTAGGGTTCTTTCTTCTGTCTCAGGAAGAACTTTCTCCTCAGTGCTTTCCTTAATTTCAAGTGCTTAACAGTAAAAAAAATAAAACTCAGAAAAGCTAAACTAAAAAAAATACACAACTGATTATTTTACAAGGTACTATCAGTCAAGTCCTTTGGGAGATGTAGAATTAAAATGACAGTTTACAGCACATACCACATAGCAACAGCAAACTCCATTTACACCCTTTTCAGCAAAAACGAGGTTGCTTTATATCTCTTTACTTATTTAAACATATAATATCAAACAAACTAATTAGCTGTCACTTAGAATATATTAGAGAATATTTAATCTACTACAGAACTATAATTCAAGCTTGTGAATGGCAGCTAGTCCTTTATCATTCTGTTTTGAAATTTTCCAAAAAAGCTTTTGCATTTCTTGACCTATGTAAATCTCAATTTAGACTAAAAAAAAGTAACAAAGACTTTCACTTAAGCTGCTATTCTTATTTTCTCTTCTATTTTTATTTTCAAATGTTAAATAGTTAAAATCAAATTTCTAAATGATCAGAAAAAACAAAGTATTATAGTAGAGCAATTTATTAAATTTATGACTGTTTAGACATCTGCATGCCCACAAAGCTCATCTTTTTAGGTATATGAAACACTCAGATTTTAAAATATTTGATTGACTAATGAATCTAAGTTCTTTCCATGTGAAAACAATATTCTAGGCATTTTATAAACTTTTCATTTTATTAACACTAGACTGAGTTGTAAATTTAAAAATAATTATTAAGAAATACACACAGGAATTCTTTTGCAGTGTAACGACTTTGTGGAAGCATATCTCTCCTTTTATCTAAGCCTTTCAAGACTTTAAAGGGCCACTAAATCCCAGCATCTCTAAATTGCACCATAGGAAAAATATGTATGCTATTCACATCCAAGAGGAAATAATTTTAATTTTTTTCCAAGTTTTCAAAATACTTTATAACGTTAAAAAAAAAACCACAACAAAACCCAAACCAATAAATCAAACTTTTTGCACAAAACTTTGTTACTACAGCAAGCTGAAATCCTCAAAGACTTAATCTTTGCTGTAGCATGGAGGAAGTACTGATCTGTTTCCCACAGAAGTCAACGAATACAATAAAATTTCAAAAAGCAGTTCTCTGAGTTATGTATTGCCTGTCCAGGCAAAGAATGAAAAGGTTAAAAAAACTCCAGCTCCACATTATGGAGACACTTCAGCAGTGATTAGCCTGCCACAATAATGAAGACTAGTGCATTTTTTTGTGGGCATTTTTGAAAAAAAAAAAAAAAAAATCTGTTAGGATTTAAGAACCTAATCTTTTTGAATCTGGCATTATACGAAACACCTATTTAATTTCAGTAAAGTTTAACTTTTAAGACTAATAGTATCTCTCAGCAAGTCTCAGGGAACAGTTAACATCTTCAGGCTCCTGTCTTTGAAATTACTTCCTCAGTGAACTACTGCACCTATCCAAAAGAAGGCAGAATAAAAGCTCTCTTAAAGATTTGTTTACAAATAAATGTTCTCTACAGTGATCAGACAACAAGCAGAAAGAGAGAGAGCACAAATATAGCTGCAGAACACAGAAACAAATATCTGTATTAATGTTTAAGACAGAAGTGACAAGTCAAACAAAAGAAGACCTGCAGATGGCCTTGTAAGATCTTAACTAGTCCCTTATGAATCATTGCCTTTTTTTTTTCTAGAAACACCCCTAACCCCCAAATAAGAGAACTATTTTCAAATATTGAGAAAACTATTTTAATTAAAAAATCCAAACTGTTAATTTACTGCATCTGTTCAGCTTCTTTTTTGTAAGGATCACTGTAGCTAAAATATTATCAAATTTTCCCACTGAAATCTTCAGATTTAAATGAACCACTGCTGCACAAAATTGAATACATTTTCTTTTTTTCTTCTTCTCTGCTTCCTATAATATAAAAGCAGTATCTTTTGGGGAGTTACCCAAATGCACAGCAACTGATTTGAAAAATCTGAAAAAACACTTGCCTTCATCTGCAAGGAATTTTTACCCATATGTCAATATTTATGGTCTATCAGATGGCTTCATTCCAACTAAATTAAGAAATTTTCATAGAGCAATATTTACAAAGCTATTGAACTACTAACTCACACACTCACAAAAGCACGTGAAAACAACCGTGCTATATAACGCTACGCGTTATATTGCAATGCTAACCTAAAATTTTCTGCTTAGACTGTAGAAAATTGAAAAAGATTTAACTGGTGAATGCCACTACTTCAAGTTTTGGTCTAATACTTTTCGAAGTATAAAAACTGAGGATGCTCATCTGTGTCACTGAGCATTGGGATCTCCCATGACCTTTTCAGTGATCTCTCCAATGTTACAGGCTCCCGGCTGAATTACACAGGAGGGTGTACGCTAATCACCAGACTGACATGTCAGCTCTTATATAGTCATGCTCATCCCATTTCTTTACATAGCTTAGCTGATTGCAGACTCACACTGTACTTTCTCAGTGTCACTCCAAATTTTAAAAACAGTTCGAAACCATAAAGAAGAAATGCCCATTTTAAAATTAATACTTAAATATTTCTTTCAAACTAATTTAGAAGAGAAGCAGAAGAACCAGAGAAGCAATTCTTGTCATGACCAGATCAATGGGACCAGAGAGCTCATTGCCTTATGTGTCAGGATACGTTGCAGACCTCTGACATCATTAGCACATTTAGAACAATATTTAATTACCAAGTCAGATAAGTGACAGACAATAATTAAAACAAATACATTATCAAAATTCTTTCTTTTACTTTAAGTGTTGTAGAGACACCAAGTGCAAACACCAAAACCGAGCACAAGGCATATTCACACACAAATGTGGAAGCTAACATGGGAGCTTCAACGACTGAAGTCTCAGATACAAAGCTGACTGATGCCCATTAGAAGTTTTACATGTCATTTAAAATTCCCCAAAACAGCCTTTCATCAGTTCCTCTTAATCACCTATTGCAACATGAAATAAGGTCAATGTAGTAAAAAGAAAAAAAACCCTCCAAAATACAGTTACTTACCTTTTTTACAGTAAAAAAGACTCAACATTAAAGTTCTACACTGCAATATAGAAAAGTACAACAGACATAAAGCATAGTATGTATTTTAATTGCCAAGATGTAAAAGAGGCATTAGGGTCATGCTACAGTGTTATCCAAAACAACCAGGTACAACTTTAGCATGCCTGTAGGACCTTTAAAGTGTTATGGAAAATTATTGCATTTCATTCAGCAGCTTCAATTCTGAGTACCTCAAGGGGTTATTACAGTTTAGCCAAAAGGATGGCAATCATGTCTAACCTACACAGTGCTCCCTCCCCATCTCTCACTCAGAGACCCTTCTCCCAGCACTAAATCTGATTCAATGAACACCAAGGTACCTGACTAAGAAGTCTAAACATACCTCAATATTTTATGTCCTTTGATATCTAAAAATCTACACAGGCATGAAATAGTAAAGAGGTAAGAAATAAAATGTTTGTTACCAAAATGAAGAGATAATTGTATAGAAAATATTATGTCACTGCTTGGGTTGATTTATGGATCTACTATAGTGTGTTTTATAGTCCCTTTCAATGTCTATCTCCATTTTAGACATCTCAAAACACACAAAACAAAATTGGAATTAGTTCTGAGAATAATGAGCATCATTAATATATGCAAGGCTGGAACAGAAAATATTTAAAAAATGGGAAGATAAAACTTGTATATTTCTTTATTACAGAGGAACAGAGTTTGAAATACTGTTATTAGGAAGGCCAAACAACATCTCTCTTAGCCTCACAAGGAGAAGCAGCAGTAAGGCAAGCAGCGTGCTCTTTGGAGCAGAGCCCTTCTTTGCTCCCTGAGGCCAGCAAAACAGAGCCAGGGAAGGAACTTAAATATTACACATCACAAATTTCCCTCCTAACACCTAAATTTAAAAATTTAGGCATTCCGAAGAATCATAGTATTCCCAGATGCAAAGGCCTTCATTATTATTGAATTACTATTATGTTTGTTATTAATTATCATTATTACAAATTAAGAATGATCACTCTTTTTACACTGACCCCTTAGCACAAGCACAGTCTCAACACTGGCTTAGATGGGGACCAAATCTCCTTTTGTGATACACTAATGTATAAACACAGGTAGTACAAGAACCTACATAAACACAGGTAGTACAAGAACCCTAAGATTTTGGGGAGAAGAAGCAGGCTTGAACTTTTGTCTGGAATAAGAGCAGAGGAGGATTTTACAGGCTGTGAGTCAAGACAGTGCCTATTCTCAGCATTGACAACGGTTGCTGAAAATAGCATCTGAGTAGTGCTGTTCAATTGACACATGACTGCAAATGCCATTATTTTAATGTAATAATAATTTCATTTGAATCTGTAATTATTTACAGATTAAACTAATGTAAATATTGCATTAGTTACAAATTGCATTAGGTATAGTACTTGGATGCCTCTTAATAGCAAAAAAAAAAAAGCAAATTCAACTGATACGTGCAAACAAGTAGATTAAAAAGCCAAAGTGCAATATGCAAAAATTAAGAAAATCTTCTGTCCACAAAAAACCTTCACAATTCACACAACTAATCACCCATAAAACCTATTACAAACAAATACTAAGAAAAACTCAGAAAGCATAAAAGAGTGATGAAATTTCCACTTCAATGGCTGATAAAGTGAGATATGTCAGAAATCAACTGAGCTGGAAAAATGACACTTTGAAGAGGTGCTTAGGATGATCTGTAGCCATGGTATGCCATTAGTCAAACTGATGACTCTTAATACATGGACATTTCAGGTCATCATATCTAGAAACTCACTTCTTAATATAAAAAGTCTGTCTTCCAGCACAGACACTAGAGAGGATGCATCCCAAGTCAGCCTTCTTAAGGGGGATTGGGAAACAGATGGCCTGTCAGACAGGCAGTTTACAAACTCCTTAAGTCACTAAATAACCCTACATTTTAGAATCAGATTAAAAACAAACAAACAAAAAACCCAAACAGAAAACCACAAGAATAATAAGGAAGATCAGTAAAAATGTTTTGTATTTTTCTGCATGTCAGGGGAACAGAACACTCATATCTACCATCACTACAGGATGTAATGTTAATATAAAAGTTACTTTACATAGTCTATCTAAAAATCTTAACTACATTAGAGACAGGATAAACAACAAATAAATGTACTCTATGTTCATTACAAAAGTTTCTTGCAATAAGAGTCAGGAAAATCATCAAGATAAAGAGTTCTGCAGGATCCTGGTTAGTCATAGAGGTTGATGTTCGTATAACAATTTCGCTGCCATTACTTAAAATTGAAATCCTTGAGCGTGGGGGGGAGGGGAAAGAACATGTATTATCATGCTTTCCCTCATATAAGCAGAAAGAGATAATGCACCCTCTGTAATGATGGGAATCAAGGGAGTACTTCTCTGGATGGCATTTTCCTGTAAGGGAACCAAGACCATCCAGCAGCATTTGAGACAGAGCTATAGCTATTTCTGTGCCCTGGAAGCCCTCCCACAGCAAGGTTACAAACCTCCTGAAGAGAAAACTGGAACTAACCCTGAGTTGGCCATGCACACACACAGCCCAGGGCTGTGCTGCCTATTAAGTCACCAAGGAAGCCCTGCAGAAAAACCATTAACTTGCAAGAAGGAAGGACTGAGACACTGGACCAACTGCTCCGTAAAATAGAACAGCCTCTTCAGAGGAACTTGGTATAGGGTTAAACTGACAATTTCTCTTCCTCCATTGGAGGAACCGTTTGTAGGAACTGTCATGAACTCTGATCTTAAGTGGAAGTGTCTGCCTCTAATTTGGGGGATTTGTGCAAGATGTGTTTTAATTCAAAGGGCTGAGAGAGTTAAGTGATAAAGAGAATATGAAGAACGAAAGAATGTAATAATGTGGTGTGCTCCTGTAGAAAGAATGAGAATGAGAATATGTGATGAAAAGACGGAGAGGCAAAGGAAGTTAAGAGAGCAGAAGTGCTGCAGGATAAAGAAAAAAATGAATAACAAAAGCTCAGGACAGAAGGTGGAGGGAGATAGAATCAGTAGCACTCATTATAGCAACACTTATTAAGACCAAAAAGGGAGTAGAGGATGAGAACAAAGAAAACTTTAGAAGGGGGAAACTTTGTGACTCATTTATTTCAGAGAAAAGTAATAAACTCGGAGAGAGTCAGCACCGGGTAATTCATTACTCAGCAGCAACTAAAAAGGCCTAAATACTTCCCTCTACTCATTTAAACTTGAAATTCATCCTTTATGACATCATCTCCTTCTGTTCCCATCTCGTACACATTATTTCTCCCTCACCATGTTCTTACTCAACCCATCTTAACGGTCTTCTCATTTATGCGAGTGTAATTCCTTCTTAAATGGTGTCTCCCAAATTTACTTTTGCACCTTCTGAGTTCTTCCACATAGTCCTCTTTTGTTGTGGAACAAAGCCACAGAAATCTAGGGATTTTTAAAACAAGTGTGATGGAGAATCTGACACAAGAACAACATATAGCAAGCCATGAACATCAGCAAAGGTGCTACAGTCCCCAAGTCCCCAAGCATGCACAGCACAATTGTTTCTGCATTTCTGTTTGGCGAACAAAGCTCTCAGTATGTCAGCTTCACCATCTGAACAAGCTGTCGATCATTCAACTCCCCCTTCCACAACTCAGAGTTAATTTCAATCTGACAGTAGTGAGGTTTCAGAAACAATACATCTCTCAAGTCACTATAAGGGAAATGAAATATATTGCATGTGACATGCAAGAGCTGGGCATACAGTCACAACGCTGAGCTGAAAGTACTATTGTAAAAGTGTCTGGAAAGGAAAGGAGGACATGAGGAAACTGCAACAAGAATGTCATTGAGGACACATGGGAGAGGGAATTAAAAAATAGCTAAGGGTACGTGCTGAAGCTATTGCTGTGGTGGCATGGCATAGGAGATATGCAGCATCAGCCTTAGTTTTCAAGTACAGATTCTCATAGTGAAAACTGAAATTCCACATGAAGAGGAGACATTCACAAGATTTTTCTTTTCATCATGATCTGATAGGTAACCAGATTTTTCAGTCCGAGTCACACTATAATTAGAATCCTGTTGCAGCCTGGAGAATTATTTAGTGACTCATCTTAATAAAGAGTGACTAGGAAGATTTATAAAGCATGCTGCCAATTTTTTTAATGCTCAAGAACTCTGTTTTGTTCAAACTTATCCCCTTGCACCTCATGACTTTCTCAAAACAGCAACAAATCAAAACCCCGCAGATACAAAGAAGAAAAGTCCCAAATATGGAAAATCCCCACAGAAACACAAGTAGTCTATATTCATACTGTCACAACATTCATTTACTGCTCCTAACACAGTAGTGTGAAAAATTACTAGCTAATGCCTACATAACATGTAGTAAAGCACAGTTTAGCTTGATTATGTTTACATTAGCAATACCTTCTACTGTATTTAACTCTCCCATCTATTCAGACTGTATCAGCTGTCATGTGTTCTATTATTTCCCAGGTTCCTGCTTCCCTCTCTGCACAAGCTGTGTCCTCTTGTCACAACCTCTAATTGTCTCTTCTTCACCACGATCCTACGAGCGGACAGTAGAGGCTGGAGGTTGTTTGCCCTGCTGGATCACTTCCTTTCTGCAATCCCTGTTCTAACTCTCTTTTAGACCACGCCTTTCATTGCATCAGATTTTTAGCCTTACCTTAAAGGTCATACAAAACCTTTTTGTCCTGTAATCACCCCATTCCGTTCTTACCTCCCAGGTTTTGTCTCCAATTTCAACAGAACTAAGACTTTGATTAGGGGAAACAAAAGAATAACGCATTTTTAAAGTAAATTCTTTGGCTAACTATGTGAGACGCAAAATTTCCCACAGTAATTAGCAACTGTGTTCAAAGGACTGTGTTTCCCTCTGAAAGTGTCTACACAGCCTACTCTGGCATGGTCCTACATGACTACCAACCAAGATCCTCTCTGGTAACAGTACTTAAAGAACAATTAACTTTTAATAATTCAAAATCTCCTTCAGGAAGCTGGGGAACTAGGACAAAGAACTACCTCCTGCTGACCTCCTCTTCCACTGGTGTGTGTTACCTGTAGTTAAGGTACCTGGCTGTGCTTCCACATGCCACCAAATTTTGACCATGAGGATGCAGCTGACCTGCTGCTGGCAGAATCCAGTGACAGCACCTGGCCCACTGCACTCACATCTCAGAGAAACCAGTCTCAATTTGAAAAAATGCTTTATTGACAAGTGATCCCAGTTTTGCAAAATAAGCACAAGCTTCTACAGTAAGTACTGAGCAGCTTAACATTATGCTTTTAGGGGAAAGGGAAGTTGCTTCTTTAAATCCTTTAAACTACCACTTAATATAATACTAGGAATTTCTTAGTACAATAATTGATTAAAAATCCTTCTAATTCAGGAACAGATCTGAAGGTGACCTTTAAAGGATGGGCAATTTCCATCCTTTAAAAATCTCTTAATAACATAAATGAAAATCTGGTCTCTAAACACATGGACAATTAACTATAACTGAATAATAAAAATATTTCACAATTACCAACTAAATCCTTTTAGATCCAATAAGAGTTTGTAGAGAAGTTCCACAGTTCAGTTACACCAGAACTAAACAATTTGTAATTGTATTTCTTACCAAGTAAGTTTAGCAAGCACAGGTGCAAGACTGAAAGCCAGGAACACTGCAGGCTTCCACCCATTTACGGGACATGGAAAACACAAGCAGAACAATGAAGAGAATCTTTCCCATAGCGACAGTCAAAATGCCTCAGACAAGTCCATATGGACTATATGGATGGATGAGCAGCCATTTTAATTTCCATCCCGTTTCAAGTATTTCTAATTCTTTTTTAATATGAAAACTATATTAATTTAATTAATTAATTAATTAATTAATTAATATTTAATATGAAACTATTAGTGATTTTCCTATTGTATATTGAAGGACACAAATCTCATTGCAGTATAGGTACTTCCAAGCATTAACTTTTTGCCAAATTGTCTAGGAAACAGAAAGAGAGCATGGGATGCATGAAGAGGCAGGATCTACACAATGGAGTAGAGGGGCTCATGCCCCTCCTAAAGTGAAGAACACTATAGCATAGTAGTAATCCCAAGTTAAAGTTCTTTCCACTACATTATCTATGCTTAGAAACATTTAACTTTCAGAAAAAAATTGATAATTTTCTCCTACTCCTGAGGGGTGGTCCAGGACTGAAGAAATGCAGGCATTAGAAAAAGGAAAAAACACCTAACACCTGTACTTGAACTTGGTGGCATCAAAATCTTGACTCTGTATTTGCACAGCTGAACAACATGCGTCAAAAAGCACAGTACTGAGAAATCCAGTCTGTACTGAAAAGTTCTGCCAGCACAGTTGAATTTACTAGAAGTCATAGCTTAAGCTAGCAAAATTTATTGTGCAGATGCAGTGATGCTGACAGAAGAGTGCACTTTTAAAACCACTGATGTAGATAAGCTCTGAGACTGGAGCCGTTCTGATTAATATCATAGGCTCTTAACGCATCCAGGTGAAAGGATGAGCACAGGCAGCAGGGTGAATGAAGGGGTTCAGAGTGCTCAGCTATCATTTCTGGACACACTCATCTTCTGGAGAGGTTTCATTCAGCTGAGAACAATGAATGTGCTACTGCACACCTCCAATTCATACACAGATTGCCTCATACAGCTCGTACTGCCTCATACACAGCTGCACAAAGCCATTGGGTAGGATCAGTAATACAAGGTTTTGTCTGTAAGTTAATCAAGGTTTCCAAGAAGCAGGTGTCGGAAAGAAAAAGATTTAACATAGGTTATTTGCTGGTATTGGGGGAGTTTATATCTCATATGGGGGAACAGGAGAGACAAAGGAAATCTTAGTATATCTTTATATCTTTTAAGATCTCTGTATAACTTAAGTATATGTAATCAAAGAATCCTGACACATACTCAGCAAGCAGTGCAAACACAGAAAAAACACTAAACAAACCCACAAACACCAAGTACAGCTATAACAAAGAGGGACTTGCATAAAGAGTTTGAAGTATACTGATGGAGAGCAAAGCAGGTAAAAGAGATTGGAAAGGCGAAGAGACATTTTATAGCTCTGTGGAATGACTAGACACATAACCATCAGATCTTAATCCATGTACAGCTCTTGTTTCGTTAATGCTTAAAAAGCTTAATTGAACACTGCAAAGCTAGTGAACTGTGAATGTGAACATATATGAACACAAAAAAATAAATTTTTATATATACAAATAGAAACCACTCACAAAAGACATGCCATGGGGAAAGTATTATTAGAAGTATACTTCTCTTAAATATAAAGTAAAACCCACTATGTAACTAAGCTAAGTCAAATCAGCTTGGGAAATGCATGTAACTAATCTGACTCCCCTACACCTTCAGCAATTGTATATTCCAAACCATCTAGATGCTGATAATTTGTCTCTTCACAAAATTATGGTAAAAGTGACCAAACCAAGACAACCAGAGAGCATTGGAGGAAGAGGCAAGGCAGGAATGTTCTTATAACTATATAAGTTGAGTTTTTAAATAGTCTCTCTTCCATCTCCCCTGAAGAATAAGCTTTTAAATTTAGCTTGCAAAGCAATTAGTCAAATGTGCAAAGTACTATTGTGAACTTTGAAGCTAGAAAAACATAAGACTGTAATTGCTTCCAAATTTCTTTTATCTATTTATTCAACTAAAATGAAATTTATTACAGAAACAAAACCAGCACCACTAAAAATAGCAAAATATGGCTACTATATTTCCTAACCTGTTATTCCCTCAGGGCTATGTTCCAGTGTACCTGAGGGAGAAATTAGTAGCTTTTGGCACAGGTGCCAGATTTATCAGGAGCTGCTGCCCAAGAAATACTGCCTATCAGCAAGTCAAAAACATTGCTGTGAGGCTGCATCTTCCACCTCCTATTTAAGCATTTATTTACCTTTCACAAAAGCATATTATCAACAACAAAACCACTATGGGCTGGTACACGACACTGATTTAAGGGCACTGACTGTCCTGCAGAATTGTTGAATTAGAGATTGTGTCACAGTGACTCAGTAACAGCTACAATATAAGGAACTAATGAAGTAGTACCTTACCTTACCTCACCACGCTCAGTCAGTCCTGAACACTTGCACATACCACTTCAGTCTGTGCCGTGCTTGTGATAGGACACAATACAGCTTCCTTCGAAAGCAATCTGTCAGTCTCAATTTCTGAA
This sequence comes from Pipra filicauda, assembly GCF_003945595.2. NCBI lineage: Eukaryota > Metazoa > Chordata > Aves > Passeriformes > Pipridae > Pipra > Pipra filicauda. Next base: position 2,823,853 of record NW_024104842.1, read on the forward strand.
TCGAACTGAATTTCTGAAACCCTTATCCATAAATCATGAAGCACCTTGGCTTCCTCAAAAGAGACATAGTTCAGAGTCGCAAAGTACTGTTTGCAAGAATCTTGGTGATAAAATTCTATAGTCTGGGTTTTCATGCAACTACAGGAAAAAAAACTACAGGGAGTCTTTTCAGGGAGTCTGTGTTCTCACTATCAACTGAAGAGGAAGCAAACTGGATTTGGCAGATGCTTACCAGAAATTAAGCTTACAATTTACTTAAAATAAATTTAAAAAATCAAATAGAACACTTTTCCGTGTTTTTTCAAAAAGCAAGATGAAGAGCAATAGCAACTGTAAGAGAGATCCCTTCCCTCCTCTCCCCCTTGCAGGTGCCCTCATTTAAATACTCATCCAAGAGGACTAACTCTGTGCTCCAGTGCTCCACAACTGAATGGGCTTGAGTACCCCCAGGATCATCCCACATCTCTCCCGCTGAAGCTGGGCCTTGGTGCAGCACACAGGAGGGTCATGAGGCAGGGGGAGCAACAAGGAGTCTGATAGGGTTCGGAGAAAGCAGGCAGCACAGTGTTAGCTTATTGCTTGTATCATCTTTGTTTTACCACTAAAGAAAAAAAAATGGATCTTTTTATCCAGATTTAAATAAGAAGTTTCTGACCTGCAGCTATGACTTCAGTCTGGTTTTGAGTGCATTTGGTAGTATTGGCCGACACAGTTCCCTCAGACAGAAAATAAAAGCCAGATGCACATGATTTCAGAAAGCTTTAATCTAATTGTATACGAAGTAGCCTAATAAATACAATTCTTGCCAATGCTGGTGAAAGGCCAGAGGCTTTACAATGACTGGTCAGCACAGGGTCTCGACAGTGCCTGAGCTTCTCTTGACCCGAGCTGGTTTTAACAGCTGCCAGGTGGTCGAGCAATTATTGCCTGGCCTGAACCTGAAAATACAGAGGGAATGTCTGACACCCTGTGGTAATCACTGGGTAACAAGGAGAACCCTTTGTGTCACCTGAGGCTGGGGAAGTCTTTGGAGCAACCCTCAAAACCCAGGCTGGGAACTGATGTGAACAGAGCAGGCTACAATAAAGCACATACAAATAGCCCCAAGTGGACCATGATCAAGATGCCAGACCCATCATGAACACTCCGTGGTGGAGGGCAGGGAATGCCGGTGACCTCATGGAAACAACCTCCCCCTCACCATTTCATTTCTACCCTCACAACCCAGAGGAACAATTAACATAAAAAATGGCAGGCACTTGGAAGTTCCATTTAAAAATCTTAAGTTATTATTAAAGATGCTTTTCTCCATTCCATGGACTATTAGATTGTTAAAACATTAACTGGACTACTAGAAAACATCTGTTCTTTACCTATGGCATGTGTCCTTTTAAGTTGATTCTGAATTGATCAACAAAGTCCACCTTCTCATCCATGAGGAACCGTTTTTAAAAGCAAAGAAGAACTGTAAAAGCTTTGGAAGATTTTAAAAAACATGTTTTCCTGAGAGCTGTAGACTAACTCTCCAGTCACTTTCTGCTGCTTTTCCCTTACTCTCTGCATATGCAAAACCTTTGTCTTTAGTAATATGCAGTAGAGAGTAATGATGATAATGGATGCTGCCACACAAGCTCTCATTTGGGCAATAGCATCTGACTGATGATTGTTTGTCATTGGACACTAATGACATGTTAAACCATGGCATAATTATTACACTCTGCATCCAACTGCCTGCTTTCCAGATTCATAATAATAAGCATCAATATACTTCAGAATTTAAAAAGGAGAAGAAACTTTAAAGAATATAGTATTAAATTTGATCTACTGGAACAGAAGAACTTTAACCACTGTATCATTAGAAGCTAACTGCTTCGAGGAAACTATAAACAGTCTGTATTTTAAGCAGGGAAAACTATGCATGACATCAAGAAAAGCCTTACCTTCCACCAAATATCAGTTTGGAGTACCTTTTGCTACTATGGGAATTGTTTTATTCATTTAGATGGATAGGTAATTTATATATCTAATAATTATAGTATGGGTTAAAAGATCTGCTTTTTAACACTGTAACTGACTCCTGGAGATTACTCAGTGAAACAGCAAACCCTTTTCACAGAGCTTCTTTGTTCCATTACTGCATAAGACCTGTGACTAATATTAATGTTTATTTCAACACAGATCCTTACAAAAATAAGAAGAAAATATTCTCTTTCTTGATTCTTTGGAAGAAATTGCCCTTGCTCCCACAGATCTTAAATACTCATATTCCCAGAGACTGTTTTGTGAAATGAATCCCTTGATGAGCTTCAGAATCAGGCATTTTACAAAAAACCCAGCCCGTCTCAATACCCTGCTGCTGCCACCGTTGCTAACGATTACAAGCTTCCAGTACTGTGAATAATTCAGAAACTCATCTGTTCCTTTCAGTGTAAAGACAATGTTGAGAGAAAAAGGTCACTTTTTTTCCTTTTCCAACTGACTTTTCTATCCCAGCGCTGGTCCGATCGCATGATACACCTAGTGTTTGACATGCATCCCCTGACAGCTTCTTAGCAGCAGTTAGTCTGTTTAGCTTAGACTCCAGAAATAATAGGAGCACAAAGGAATGACAGGTTTCAGTGGTTACACACCCAGTACCAGGACTCACATTCGCTGTAGCTATTTCAGATACTTGATGTATAGTCCTATGTTAAATTATAAAATAGACAGATGCTAGCATACGTATTGTAACTGGGCAATCTGGTAGTGATGCACAGAAACAGTGGTACTTGAAAAACATTTCTTAAACACAAGTATGAGCACTATAATCACCTGTTTCCCAAAGACTAACACTTGAGAACACACCGCTCCAAGCCTTTTTGACAATTCTGTAAATTCAATGCCACTTCCTCTTTAATCTTGTGATTAACAAGTGCACTAGAAGGCTGTCAATATATACACATACAATATGCAGTTTTATTTGAAAATGGTATCTGTCAGAGCAAAACAGACTCATGCAATATAGTGTTTCAGGGATTAATTACTGTTTACTTGAGTCTTCTCCTCCCTTCACTTAAATTATAACCATTTTTTTGCCAAGAAATCTTATTTTAAATGCATATGCAAAGGATTTGTATTATAGTGAATGCTTCATCTTCCAAAAAAGATGATGAGTTAAAACTTTAACTTGACACTGTAGTGAACTCTAACATGCACCCAACTGAAGGCTGCTGCACTGACCCACAGGTTTGTGTTTAACCATGAGGAAAGCTAGAGTATTCTTTGATACTAAAAAAAAAATCCAAGTTAATACAGCAGAGCATAGCACCTAAGTATTCTTACCCATCTAATTCTTTTCTTCCTCTGGCTGAAATTAACTAAATGATCAAGGAAGATGACCACCTAATGGCAAATGAAAGAATACGATGCTTTCCCTCTCAAATAAAAGTAAAATCTGTAAAAAAACCCCAAACCCCCTCTCCAGGGAACAAACTAAACCCCTCCACAATCCCTAATGTTCAAGTAAGGTCTAACAGGTTATGGTTTGTAACCTGACATCTTTTCCCCATTTCCTTCTTTCTCACCAAATAGCTTTAGATATATCACAATGTCAAATTTGGTCTCCCTGGTTTTGCTGAAGGACTTTTCAATGTCTTCATTATTGAGATCAATGAACTCCTCTCTCAGGCTTCAGCAGAAAGAAGAGCAGCACTCTATCCTGAAGAGGGTAACCTTTCTCCCAAGTGTCCTTCACTCACGACCACTCAATTTCACAAAAATTAAAAAAACAACCAATCAACAAAAAACCAACAGGGATGCTGCCTGTGTATTTGACAGACAGGAAGAAACTGTGGGTTGTTAGGCTACTCTCCTACCAATTAACAGAGCAGCTACTGCACTTACAAATGGGAGTAATATGAGCTGCTGTCCACGAGAGGCAACTGCAGGTTCTCCTTAGGCAAACAACTTGTAGAATCATAGAATCATTTAGGTTCAAGAAAACTTCTAAGATCACCAAGTCCAACTGTGTGAACCTACTGCCAAGTCCATCACAAAAACTCGTCCTTAAAGTGCAACATCTACAAGTCTTTTAAACATCTCCAGGGATGGAGACTTAACCACTTTCCTGAGCAGTCTGCTTCAGTTCTTGACAACCTTTTTGGTGTAGAAATTTGTCATAATATCCAATCTAAACACTCCCTCCCCCCAGCACCACTTGAGACTCAAGGCTGCTCCTTCTCATCTTAAATGAATACTGAAGTCTTAGAAACCAGCCTGACTCTTCAGGACAAAATAACCCCTCCCTTCCCAAAAATGCCATGATAGAGCAAGACAACCAGCACACAGGAGATATACCTAGAAATTTATACTGTAGGTTCAGCAAATTACTGTAGCTATTTAGCTTTTATAAACAAGGGACAAAAAAGCATAAGGTAAGGTCAATATAGACTACATTCAACTGATCAACAGGCACAGTAACTCCCACTTCGACCAAGACTTTTAACTAAGAAATTGAAATAACTCTTATCCCACTGTTTTGTCTCAAGCCAATAACAACCAGTAACATCACTGTGCTCTGTAAAATTGGTGATTTTCCATGTTGGAAAGAGTAAAATGTTTCAGTTTCTTACACTTCTACTGGTGAAGAGTGAAAGAAAACTGAGCAGCAGAGCAAAAGAGACATTTCATTCAATCTAATTAATTCAAATAAATTTGTACCAGCAGGTTTCACTGTCCATTTCAGAACCCTGTCCTCTGGGCTGCTGAGATGGACACCAGTGCTCATGAACATGAAATTTTTTGCTGGATTTGCTTACCACCGATAATCTTCATGGCACACCATGAAGAAAAAGGAAGGCAAAAAAAATGGAGAGCTAAGAATTTGTCTTCAGCCGTAAACAAGGAATTGGTTTAAAGACTACTAGGAACAACTTGTTTATTGTATTATACGCCTCAAAACAATCGCTGATGCAAATTATACTAAGAAAAAAGAATTCAATATTTCTAATTTGTTGTTAAAACACAGCCAGTGCATACAACAGAAACATTAATGTTAGGCACTATCAATTTTGATACAGTTTGTAGTTTTTATATTCAAACTATTGCATGAAAGAAATATCTAGAAAATATACACAAGTGTCAGAATGAATCAAACCCATTAAAGCATCTCAGTTCAAGGTTCTTTCCTAAATTTTGAATTAACATGAAAACACTGATGAATGATGGAAAACACCTACATGAAAGATTTGCATTGGTACTTGCTTTAAAGTTTGTATGTTCAGTGAATGCATTATCAACATGAAATCTTAAAAAGATACTTGTATTTGTTATTTATGAGATTCCCATTGTCTCCTCCTAATATGTTCAAACTGCGAATTGCTTGTCTCTTTCAACTAAGATCATTAAGCATTACTGGTAGCAGTAAAAAAGCCTGTTCATTATTTTTTATTGGAGGGTGGAGAAGGGAGGAAGAGGGCACTATGGTCCAGGCTCAGAGGAAAACAGGCATTAAATAAAAATGATAACAAATGGATTTTTTGGAGTGTGTACACAGCCATATGCCGCTAAACCTGCTAATACTTACATATATGCTTAATCTTACTACTTTGCAGAGTCGGATGCCTGGAACAAAATCACACACGCAGTTTTCAAGGTTGCACACATGTATAAATATCACTGTGAAAAATTTGTCTTGCTTGTCAAATAATTTGCATTCCAGCATTCCAGTTTTAAATAAGCTTTGACAACTCTCCTTAGAGCGATTAGTCAGAATTTAGAATTTGTGATGAGTATTAAGAAAAGCATTGTTTGTAACATAGTGTATGGATGCTATCTATAATTACCATAGCTGTTTCTTTCATGGCTATTTAATTGCCTACCATAATAATTTACAATCCATATGCAGCTGTGCATTCTGTACAAAAAAGTCTTGAACTGGATTGTATAAAAATGTCCAAAACCCCTAATATTTTCATATCTGGCTGTTCAGGTTCATATGGTGCCTCTCAAGAGTCTTCCAAATATGCTTTCACATGACAACAAAGCAAACCTAATAGACAACACAGATTAAGATTTATTGCAAATGTTCCTTTTTTTTAGAAGTTACATTACAAACTACATAAAGAACACATAATAGCAAGCTTACTTAGTGTAAAAAATACTTGTCAGTGAAGCTCCACTGGTGCATAGTGCTTTGAAACCTGTGTTTCAAACAGAGAAAACAAGCACAAATCACAACCTTCACTAAAAGATACAATGTGTAAAGTATGGCTTGAAGCACTCTCTTGGGAAAGGTAAACAATTTAAATATATAAAAATTTAGGTTTATGTGCCAAAATAAGCCTGTCTCTTCCAGTCTTGGAATCTTTGCCAATTTATACACCTTCTGCACTGATTTTTCTTCCAGCAGGAGCCGCCAGCAGCAGCTGCTGGAGGAAGCAAAGGGTTTCCCTCCCTTCCTCTATAGCAGGTCAAGGTTTGCTACAACCCAAACCCACCAAAAACAAGCTTACAGCAAAGGGGCTGCAAGCATTCTCTCTTCCTATACCTCTTCCCACACCATGTACTCTTCTGGTTTCACTGCTAACCACCGAATTTAACTCAGGTAAGGGGGATAAAGATTTCAGGCATAAATTACAGGCATAGAACCCAATGGATTTGTTAAGAAGGTGTCTTTCATTTAAGGGCTGCTGAATTCAATATCCCTCACTACTTGTCATATAAAGCTTGCTAATTTACAAAAACATATACCTTTGCATTAGTGGTTTCCAAACTTTCCCTGCAAGGCAAATGATCTGAATCATCCCATTTTATCATAATCTGAAAAGATTAACACCCTGAGTATAGCTACCATGTGTCATACTGGGGGTAAAAGGTGACTTTTAAGGTTTTCTACTGGCTTGTTGAAAATAGAGTTGAAGACAAGACCAGCTACCTGGCCCTGAGTATTTTTGGTAAATGAAAAAATGTAAAAATTTTTTCCTTCAATCAAAATGTTGTGATCAACAACAAATATTTTACAATGTTTATCTTAGACGATCTTCTAAGATTATATTACGTTAGGAAAATCTACTTCATACACACAGAAAGACTCCTTAAAAAAAAAAGGGATGAAAAACAGGAACAGTAAGATAATTGCAAGAGGGCACAGGATTTTTTTCATCCCTAGTTTTACAGATGTTGTCTTCTAACTCCTCCAAACTGAAAACTATTTCAGAATATTAGGGAGTCATAAGAATATAAATGCAATAAAACAACAAGCATAAGAGACCAACTAGCAGGAAAGTCTGAATTCACCCCGTGGAAGAACTTTTTTTTTCATTGACCCGACAATTTGATAACATTTGAAAACAATGCCCTGGAGACATCTGTCAGACAGCTGCATCGGAGACAAAAGGTTCAGGTCTTAAACTTCAAAGCAGCTCTGTAACTTCTTGAATTACAATAATCAAATTCAGATTTTTGAAGAGTAGTTGTCAAGAAATGGTAAAGGTATGAATGGTTAATTAATGCTAAAGAAATTGTTTGTTTATCTACACATGCACACAAGATATACATATAATATACCATTGATTCAGTCAAGAATACTCTACTGTTTTTACAGCTCTCTTAGATCTTTCAAGTTTCTAGAAGAAATTTTTTTTACAGAAGTAAAACGAGACATTTTCTAGAAGAAATTTTTTTTACAGAAGTAAAACGAGACATTTGATACTGTTCCTTGAAAGATAGGATCCAAAAATCTAAATTGCTGTGGTGTAACAGGGAAAATACTCCCAAAGAGAAACTAACAGATAGGTAATAGCAAAATAGTGTACAAATAAACGCTTCCTCTATGGAGAAAGGTCCCACAGAGAGTTGTGCTGAAAACCTCATAAAACATGGAAAAAAAGAAATTAAATGAGACTGAAGATATAACTATTCACTGTCTCTTACAACTAAAGAAATTGGGATTTCTTCATATTTTTTTCATACATGCACACAGACGGAAACAGTACAGTAAACCAGCTGAATGCTGGGCCTCACCAGTATGTTTGTTCTTATGCTTTTATTTTAGAAAATCCCAGTAGCACAAGCTGCAGCATTTCTTAATTCAAACTATCAAAAGGCCACTGCCAAAAGTGGTATCCACTCCCTTCTCCCCAATCCATACTTTGCAGTGCTTTATCTAGTAGCTGTATGTCAGGATGAGCTAGAAAATCAGCCAACTGATTTTGGTGGGTTTGTTTTTCATCAGTCCACAGAGAGAGTATGTGAGGAAAAAAAGCCACTGGCTTCACACATTCACTTAAAATAAGGTCCTATCCTATGGAGAGTTGCAAGTTACGCAAATAGCAAGAAGGTGGTTGGGAAAAACATTTGAAAAATGGAAAATTTCATAACTTTGACCTTACTGTAAGTAGATTACCATCATTACTATGGTGGTTTGGAGCTGGCTCCCTGCCAAGTCACCAAACCCCACTGCAAGAGCTACCCCCCCGCCCCAGAACCAAGGGAAAAGAAAAAAAAAAAAACCAGGAGAACTAAAATAAGAGAGAGCTAAAGCAATATATAAATATATTTACACTTATATTACATTTATATACAATTACAACAACTATATGCACATAAGAAAGAAACTCCCGACACCCAAAAACAAAAAAGGGAAAAGGAAAAGGGACAAAACAAAAACAAACAAAAAACCAACCAAACAAAAAACAAAGAAACAAAAAAACCAAACCAAACAAAAAAAAAAAAAAAAGGAAAAAAAAAAAAAAAGAACTTTCCAAAGAAAACCTTAATACTTTCCTTGAGATAGCACAATCGCGCTCAATGCCACCGCCACGCTACCGGACCCCGGATCGGCAGAAACAACACGCCCCGTAGGCCCGGCCAGAAGAGAAAAAAGGAAGAGGCTTCTCTCTTCGTCTATTTATATGTTTGATTACATAAAGGAATAGGATGGAATACTTCCTTCCTTCCTGGTTGCCAGGAAGGAAGGCCTAGACTCAAAGCCATTACAATTACAAACACCATTTTTGCAAGCTCCTCAACTCATATAAGTTCAAACCATATAGGGTCAGTGAGCTGAAGCATCTCACCGTGCTTAGTTCCAGAGCTGGTGTGAGGAGTGAAAGAAATGGCACAGGTAAGAGAAGGGTATCTTTTGGTAGTGACAAGTTATTTAGGTTGTCTCCATTCTCTTACATACCAGTGTATACAAAAGAACAAACATAGTTAAACATTCTATTAAGGCTATCAATAATAGTTACAAAACACTCATTTTTCTGGATTAACTCAGGAAAACTAATGAAGACTCAGGATATAACTAAAGAAAGTTTGAAAACCTATAGGTAAGTGAAGATTGTTCACGTGCAGAAAGTGTTTTGTTTAGCTTGAAAAGTATATTTATCTAAGACACAATGTTACTGGTTTACTGTTGTGTAGTGCACATTATTTGAGGCATACAGAATAAAAATAGCTATCATATCCACTAAAAAAATATTTACATCTACACACTTCCAAAACAAAATCTACTGCTTGTAACTTCTTCATAATAGCTGACTCTTCAAATCTAACTGTGGTTTGTTTCAAATATTGTATACTTATCAAATCTTATGTTCACAAATACTGTCCTAAAGAAATCACTTCCATATTATACAGTTTTATTTACAGCAACCTCTGTAAAGGAGAGAATTTTACAAGGAATGTATTGATTCCAAGATAATAATAAATGGGACCTGCGTTATCTACGTAGATTTTCCTCAGAAAAAGGATCAAGTGATAAAGTACTGTTGTGATTTGTAAAGGTCACATGCTGGCAGGTAAAATCAATCTTAATTTTGAGAATGGTGTACGAATAAAAAAATAATTCAATACCTAAGTGTTGGATTCTTAAGAATACCTAGCTTGAAAGAGCCAATCATAGCCATAGCTCTAAGTAAGATATTCTGATGAAATTCACTGTATTAATTACTACTTCTAAGACAGAAAACAGTGCTGTGAAATGTCTGTTTGCAGCAAGGTTAACTTTCTGTTCAGATACATTCTATCTCCCCATCTACCCTAGCTTCAATATTTTTTCGAGTATTGTGTTATTTTTACTACTAATAAAAAAATTGCTCATACTAAAAAAAAAAAAAAATCAAACACAATTCAACAAAAATCTATTTGCATTTGGATTTCATCTATTTAACAATATTCTGTAAAGTGCATCTTGAACTTTGGAGAGAGCTTTTAAAACCAAATCTTTATGCTTAAAAGAGAAATTCAGTGCAAGATAACTAAAGGACAGAGGACAGGTCTCTCTCCTTTGCCCTGGTTAAATAGTTTCAAGTAGAAATGCCATTGAAACGGACATACAGAAGGCTATAGTTTAAGAGAATACATGTTCTGTCCCTCTGAAATGAACAGTTCTTAGATTTGGGGGACCAAGTAGAATTTTACCAGTGTGAAAAGTATTAGTTCTAGTTTCTTCATTTCATGAATACTCAGAAGAACACTCATCTGAAGCAACATTTCTTCAGAGATGTCTATTTTGTATGAACAATTTAGCAAAATATTACTGCAGTCTTTAGGCAAAGGATGCCTAGACAGACTAAGTGAGAAACATTGCATATTTATTTTCTCAATTTCCCCAAGCTTACAGATTGTTCCATTAGTTTAATAAAAATATTTTGTTATTCTTTATTAATAAATACACTAGAAATATTACATCACTAGGGATATTGCTACATTTATATTCTGTATGAAGCTTGCTGAGGAGTCTGTGTGAGTCTCTTGCATAAGACTTACACCAAGTATGGCAGCAAGAAAGCACAAAAGAAAAAACTACTTATGAATGTCTAATAGCATGACTACGAAAAACAAGTATCTTCCAAGTTCCTAATCCTTTAACAGATGTTTTATGCCTTCCAGAAAAAAAGAAAATAATCTTAATATCAACACAAAGTGTTTGGCAGTCACTGATCCTGGTCACAAGCAGGCAGCAGAACTCTAAGATTACTGGCATCCTTTTGTCCAGACTGGAGAAGGTTTATCCCTCTTACTTACTTGCAGATCCCAGATGGCCAGGTGTGGATGCCAGCCGCATCAGCCTCCACCAGTACCTCACAGCCACTTAGCACTTTTAACTTTGTGAATGTGAAAAACATTGGGGTGTCTTTTGCTAAGAGTGCTCCAAGTAACACCTGCCAAAGCCTGAGCATTGTTGCGAGCGCAGCTGCTGGACACTTCTACAGTGATACTGTTTATGACAGCATCTTCCAGCAGATGGAAACATATGCAGCATACACAGCTGCTAGCTGTAGGAAAATCTCTCGCCCCTGTAGTAGAAAGTGAAGCACAGCAGCGGCTTCTCTAGAGCTGAGAAGACTGCTTACACTATTGATGACAAAGTGATGGCAAGTAGCAAAGCTTGGTACTTACAACCCTGCCACCTACAAACCAGGAAGAGGGAGAACATGTTCCCAAGGACAGAGAACACACTGGTTCTGAATGAGCAAGGCAAGTAGCCAAGGAAGCTGAGCATTCAGCACTATTATCTGACAGTAAGAGGGGACTGCTTTGATGTGTATGATGTGCTGCCTTGACTGTCAGAGCAACCATCTTAGGGAAAGAGCAAGAATGAAGAATTAGGAGAGAAAAGAACTTGCATTTCCACAAGTACAACCCAGAAACTCAGCAATGGAGGGGGGGGAAATCTAGTTCAGAAACAAAAAAAGGCTGTCACCAAGCAAAAGAAATCAATTTCCACAAAAGAATAAGGGAGGTGTTCAGCTAACCACAGTCCACGTCCTCTAGATGAGTATTCACATGTATAACATCCCATTCTAGACCAATAGTAACAACAGAATAAAACAGGTTTTTTTCCCCTTACAACAAAATGTAAAGTCAACATAAAACAATATTCCAGATTATAATAAGAAACTAACTTAATCTTAGTCATATATCAAACCTAAAATTTTATTTCTACCACAAGTCATTATTAAGGTAAGCTTAATGAAAATAATAAATATATGCCTACACTGACAGAGGCATCATAATTTCATACTCTGATTAAGCCATAAATTTTTGATCCCCAACTTCTATTCCAAGACAGCTCTTAAAGACATCTTATTATTCTTGCCTTTAGATCTAAACGATAAAGAAATTATCATTAGAACCTTGCAGAATCTCTGTTAAAGATGCTTAAACTATGTTTCCATTCAAAAGAAGAACATTCATTCTGCAACTCAGAAGACTAATCCCAACAATAACTTCTCCTAACAATTACTTGCCTGCACTATGGCTGCTAAGAAGATACTAAATTACATCTGAAAAAAAACCCTCCAGATCTCTGCATACTCCTAAAATATTGAAATACTATATATGATAGACAAAATATTAAAGTAGAAAAATGTTTCAACAAAAAATGAAATTTTAAACTTTCAAACGAAGTAAGAGACTTTAAGGTCTTCTCGGTAAAAATTTGTCTTTTGTACTTGAAAATTTGCTAACATTTTGTAACTGTTTAGACAGAATTAACTTCAAAACACAATACCTTTCAGAGCTACTCCCTGGTCAGTCAGTGAAGTCTAGCTGAATTTATCACGATGTGTAAACACCAATGTGGAAGGAACTGGTTTTCCTTAGTTCACATTTGAAGTTAAAACATTTTGACTGAAACAAACACAAGCCTCCAAATAGGCTCTGACCTTTGCATAACCGATCACCTCTTTTCAAGTTCTGCAGCTGTAGCCAGCAACAACACACTAATGAACAATTTGCCTGCATTCAACAATCTCCAAAGTGCCTCAACCCTTGACATTTAGAAAAAACCCCACACTTCCTTTGGCTGGAATCTGATGGTAGGAACATATATCAGCTCTACAGATGATGAGAGATGGTGAGAGCTGAAACACTGTCAATATAGGTAAGGCTCAAGTTCAGAGCTAGAGCTTTTGTTGCCGTTCACCTCTATGGCTATCACACGGCAACACAGCTTGGGATTTGTCCCCTTGTCTCTCACACCTTGCTTGTGGTGCAAGCTGGCAGCTTCCACTGCACTGCATACAGGCAAGGTCTTGTTTCCACAAAAAGCATCAGCTTCTAGCTCTCACCAGTCCCATATAAATATCTCTTGGTCAGGCAGACTGACTCTTTGAATGCAAATGCAAGCTGAGAATTAATTTTAAACTAGAAAAGACATTAAAAGGGGTACAAATCAGTGCACAAAGCAGTCATGAGGAGTTTGTAGATCAGATCTCAAATAGTCTTCTTTGATACTGGAACAAATCAAAGCTGTTTACAAAATATTTGCTTTTATTTGCTTTTATTTGCAACAGTAATGCAGAGATCATCCCGAGCAAAGAAACTTCAGGGGCGATAACGAGTGGAGTAAACATTGACTTAAAGTCAAAACAAAATCAGCCGTAGGCTTAATTGTGAATAGTCACTGCCGTAGCCATTAAAGCAGTCTTCCTAGGTGGTTCACTGAGCAAAACTTGCATAAGTCTTACAAGACTGTTCCAGTAAAATGTCTGTATCTTCAGAAGTCCTTATACGGAATAGAATGATGACGGACACTTGCATCCTGCGCAAAATGGATTCAGGTATCTTGAAACTTTATACAGAGAAATGTAGAAGCAGTAGGTAATAAGTGCTTTATCTTCTTAGCCACTAGACCTCTAGAACTGGCACTTTTTAAAGTCTGCCTAAATCGGTCAACAAGCCTCAGCATTGGACTTGGTAGTGTAGAAATACTCTTAATAGCCATCGCAGCAGAGGGAGTTTGGTTTTTTGTTATTCTCCAAAAGCTGAAGGACTGTATGCAATGTCATGCATGAATCACAGTAAACATACGTACACTTGAAAATCTAACAAATGAAAACAACTGCAAACAACTTCAAAATTAAGTTTTAAGAAAAGTATTCACCCAAATAACATGACAGCCTAAAAATTATTCTCAAGCAATATACATTACTCAAGAGCTCCTATTAAAATACCTTTTACTCGTGTAACCAAAATCGGTGCTAAAATGAAAGGAAAACACTGAAAGCAAAATATAAGAGACAGCATATTGATCCCTGAATTTGACTGGAAGCCAGCTAAGTTATAGAATAGCCAGAAGAATGAATGCTTCTTTCATATGCTGGAAATACAGAAACAAAGAAGAGACAGAGAGAAATGAAACTGCCAAGACAGGAAATTCAGACCACAACGTACTAAAAAAAATGCCAGTGTTATATATATTAAATATATATATTAAATCATATTTGCAAGTAGAGGAAAAATCTCATTTGAGAAGTTCAGGATCAAGCATACTACCAAGGTTATTCACAGAAAGTCTAAATAGCAACTATACAAGAAGAACAGTTGATTTGTCCTCAGGAGAAACACATCCATGTGAAGCATTTAGAGGGAAAGTCAACACCAGCAGGCAAAGAAAACAGAGAAGAGTCATTAAAGGTGTCAAGAAATATGTACAGCTGAAAATCACAAGCACAGAACTGTCAGTTAGCAGCATAATTTAGACACAGTTTATAAGAAAGAGCAAATGGCCAAGAAGTGACCCTTGTGAGAGGGACTCGAGAGAGCAAGGGTCTTGTCACATAAGAAATGAACACACACCTTCTTTTATTTTTTAAGAGATGTGTAGAAAAATGTCCACAATAAAAGGATAGGGCAGGCAGTTGGATGAAAGATTTGTAGAAATATAGTGGTTATATAAGGAGGAGAAAATGAAAGAAATAATACCTGCACATAGAGACTGCACAGAGTTCCTTACAGCAGGCATCATTATTATGATTTAGGTCAATCTCAAATGTAATTTCTTAATAACTACTATGGAAAAGACTATGAGTAAGGTCTAACACTGACTATCTTCTCTTTTCACTACCAAACAATTCATGATAAAAATGTTCCTTCAATGGAGGACTTTATATCAGGCCTTTTACAGACATGACATTTAAAACTGTTATGAACTGAACAATCTAAGCCAACTCTTAGAAAGCAAAGCAGTAGGCAGGCTAGCTCACTCCAGGTACTGAGTACATTTACCCATTTATTTAAATTACCTAACTAGATAGAATTGTAAAGCGAAAATACCACTTGTCAGCACATATCAACTACAATTGGTGCTGCACATTTCATAAATAAACCAAAATTGAAGCCTCTATAAGCATCTGACTAACTAACAACTCAGTCCATGCCTAAGTTTCTTCTCAGAGCCAGAACAGTTTCTAGATCATCTCCTTGCTTCTCTCAAACTGAAGATTTGACAGAATATGCATAATATCTGAAAAAAACTAAACTGTCATCACGGGAAACACTTATGATATAAATGGTTAATAAACATATATTAGTATCACGATATAACAGTAAAAAATGGCTAATGAGAAAACAGAATGACATTATCAATGTCATACATATCAATGTACTCAAAACTAAAACAGTAGGGCAATACTGTTTTGTTAAGAAAGAAGTCTTAACTAATTGCAAATTTTTGTAACTTTTTTTTTTTTTTTTTACTATGTAGATATTGGTCAAATATTAGGGGATGCTTAACTCTAAGCCTGGAAAACAGATCTACATTCTAAGCTTCATGTAACTCATATGACAACTATTTATGGCCTATGAATGTTTGTTATGTCCTTCACATGGGTTGGAGGTGAAAACGGGAGAGTCCTCTCCAGTCTTACATGAATTAAGCAGAGTCCATCTTAACAAGTGGGTTTGTAAATCCAAAAAGTACTGCATCCTTTTGCCAAAACTTTGTCTTCCAAAAAAAAAAAGAAAAGAAAACAGAGTAGCAGAAGCTGCCTTTTATTGCTGAGATCAGGAAAATCAGAATAAAAAAAAGAAATCTAGAAAGAGAAAAGAATAAATGAAGATTTAAATGTTTTAAATCACAACAATGCATCATATGCACATCATTACAGAGCACATAAAAACATAACATCCTAATATGATTATATTTAAATGTTCTATAAGGATGTGCATACCATATCTTGTGATTTAAAACATTTTATTTCCATTGAAGCAGCTCTACAGCTTTAAAACCTGCTGCAATTTTACATGTCTGCTACCTCTTACATTCTTCAACATCAAATGACAGTCTGCCAAATATTTACTTACTAAGAAACTTGGCAGAACTTGCAGGCCCTGATTTTATTATAGGATTGTAACTCTACATACAAGTTACCAGACCTTCTGCTTAGAATCACGGCATCAAGAACTAATCTTAAGCAAAGGTTTTGTTCAGTTGATTTTTCTTTGTCTAAACTCCTCAGCTTAAAAACCTTGATGCTTTGAAGCATCCAAAAATTGTTAATATTCAGTACACAAAATACATCTCTGCTGCACTGTCAGACTAAGACTCGCTGGACAAATAAGAAATACAAATGTTGCAGAAATACAGATATTTATATTTTACAGGACAGATTACTAGCCCTGCTTCAACTGGTAAAGACAAACACGTGCTGAGTATTTATGCAAGAATCTAACATATAAATAAATGTTTAAGTACATACACCATACACTATATATATACACCTACAAGTTACATATATAGCTACTCAGACATAATACTCTAAGAAACCTTGCAGAAGTAAATAAAAAGAACTCGAGATGTATGAATGAATATTGCTTATTTTCAAGTTCTAAACAGGTTTCCAAGCCAAGCATGAAACTGGGAGTGTAACATATTGCTCTGAAAACACTGAATAAACCAGCAAAGGGAGGAAAGTTTGTTAAAAACATAGTGTCATATTCCACAAGTGGGGAAGTAGCTTTGCCAGTGTTTGAAAACCAGTAGCCCAGCCCTGAAAAAAACCCAACCCTGCAAATACTATTTCAAATCAGCTGATCTTGAGAAATCAAAAGAATAGCTAAATTATCTTTCATTCTCTAATCACAATGGAGAAAGAAATTTAGTAAGCACAAGATTAGTTTATGTATCACTAGCAATAACTCAGCAAGCCTTCTACTCATTGTAAGTGCAGTGTTAAGTGTTAACAACTGTTTCATTTTCAAATCGAAATGGTTACTGCAAAACAGATGAAAGAATGCATCTAGCATTTTTTTCATGGATGTTATTTACAGTATTTCTTCGTAAAGAAAATGCCTGCATAACATACAACTTTGCTATTAATATACCACAATTCTCCAGTTTCTTTTCAGGCATAGTAATGTTTGTCTCAAGAAAACCCCAATCTCCCTATTTTCTACCAGAGTCTCAACAGGTTCCATAGTCAAAGACATTGAAGAGTCTCCTCTTCCATGAATAAGGCTAGAGGAAAACTATGAACTGTGGGAGACCAGGAGAGGTTTGATTATGAGCAGCGGAAAAAAGAAATAGATATATGTGAAGAGATCTGCAGTACCCCTGAGGACAACACCTTTTCTACATTTAGATGATGAATGGGACTGTTGAGACTCTGCATTTGTGTTCATGTTCAATGTTAATTGTATTTTTACCCTTTATTGTACCCTATTCCCCGGTTTTTATAAAAATCCTCAGTATTCTGTACCCCAGTTTATGCCCTTCTCCCTGATTGGCTCATAAGCATCGCATTGCAGTAACTCATTATTTAGTAATCCCTTATTTGGTTAGGACCTCCCTTTTTTCTCCTTATATGGTCTGCGTTAGCATTCTCCTCCCTAACTCCTCCCACTTTTCCAGCACTTTCTATTCCCTACCCTTTATAAGATGGCTCCTCCCTTCAATAAAGGTCCATTTCATCCTCTATCTCTGAAGTGGAAAAAACCTTTTTTCCCCCAGGCTGCGTCAATGAACAGCAGAGATATTCCTCTCCCATCTTCTCTTCCTCTCTGCCAACGATTTTCATGAAGTCATGCTGCTAAATAAATGACCTGTTCAGACGGGCATTCCCTGTTTTTTGGGCAACTGACCTGCATAACAGCACTTCTGTAAAATGACCTGGTGCTAAACCCTCTCCTACTTCCTCCATTTCAACTTCTGTGGTTGCAGGGTGCCATCCATTCTGCAGGACCAGAGGTGTACAGGAACGAGCTGTGTTCCAGCACTCCCAAACACAGTGACTCCACTTTCAAAGCATGCGGCACAGGGACTGGCAGTGTGAATCAAAAAACGATAGCGTCTCACTACAAACATATGGATTTCAACTGCTGATGTGAAGAAGTCAGATTTATGGAAAACTGAAGAGACCGAAGCCCATTATCTTCAATCCTTCCCAGTAAAAGAACATATATCAATATGGGAAGGACAACTAAGCAGTCACCTGAAATACAATTCATTTTTCACTTTCCATTGTTCCCTGCAGAAGAAAAGCAAGTTATACTTCAGTCCTAGATGTTTTGAGGGATTTTGCAGATATTTGTATTCTTTCAGTTTGTTTAGTGTTTGTTTTTCATAAGAAAACTTTTCATCACGACAAATTAGTAAGTTGATGGCAAGATAATTCTGTTCGAATATCACAACAGTATTTTAGTCGGTAGACTGTCAGCCTTCATAAATTACATGTATTCAAAGAAAGGATAACTAGCTTAAAAATAAATACATTGGTAAGAAACAAACAATCAATCACAGAGAAATAAAATAGAGGCTAAGAGGAAGATGATACTTTCAAGAGAGGCAAGCAATCCTCAGAAAGAATTTCCTTTAATACCTACATTTGCTAGAAAGCATGGAACTAATTATTGTTCCAATACACATAATGTATTCAGAGACCTCAAATAACAGACATTACTACCTGGCATTTTGAGCCCAGTTGTTGAAGTATACTGATTGTAAGCATAAATGTTCATATTACAAAACAGGCAGATGGTCTGCTTCACCAGAAACATTACAGTCTGACATTTGTTATCAATTGTACTGACTTAATACTAATGAGAGTAAATGGAGACAGGTTTGCAAAAATCTGTCCCAGGAAGATGTATGTGTGCCTTTAAAAATGTTTTACTTCAGATATATCATGCTAGGTACCAAGAGGAATAATGATATATTTTAATATACAGCAGCACTCTTACATTTGGGCAGAGTTTTCAGGCCAGTAACCAAAATCTATAAGAGAATAAATTTATTCAGGAAAAAAAGCAGAGGTGATGTTTCAGGAACTCTGCCATAGCAGCAAACAAATCAAGATTAAACTTACTTTTTATGACATTACAAAATACCATTACACCCATTACTGAGACTTTTGTTCACAAGTACAGCAATTTTAAGATAAGCACCGAAAGGGTAAGCTACATTTGTTCTTCAAATGCCAAAGTGCTGTGCTCTTAGTCAGTGTGTCCCTGCTGATCGCATGCTCACTGCAGGCAGGGGAAAGAAGGAAGAGCCACCAGGCCCCCTCCAACACAATGAACTACCAGGAACCCAGGACGGGTTAAAGCAGCACAGCCTGCCCCATCACAGTCACTGGCTGCATTAGGAACCATGGTATAAATCCAGAATCCAGACTGACAAACATTAAACAAGAGGCATAAATATCAGTGCTTTCTCAAGCCTAACACTTCTCCTTAGACTTGTTCTTCTCCATGCAACTGCTTCAGGTCTTAAGAATCATTGAGGCTGGCTATGTTTCTCATAACAATGAAGTAGTGAAAGTATTACTTCTAAGTCAGTGTCTGGTCATCAGCATTTCTGTGAAGTGACCACATTAGTATCTCTAAGATTTTTGCTGTTATGAATTATGACAAAGGATACTGAATCTTAAAAGCATCTGCTCAAAAATAAATTAACAACAAACACGGTGCTCTTGCAAAAAGGTTCTGAAAGATGGTCAAGGCACTATTTTAAAATTAATTCTTATAGCTAAATATGGTGCTGTCTTAATAGCAAAGCAGTGGGGCAGGGCATTCAGTGAACTCCTGATCTGCAACTAACGCAAACGATTGACTGAAAACGCAATGGTCTCCACAGCATAAGCACTCCTTGTCTAGCAGGGCATGCCAAGGCACGGACACAGAGCCTATACAACAAACCAACACCACAGAAGTTCCTTGCTTGTTTTGCTCCCTTCGGATACTTTCCTTCCTGTTTCATTTCTTCAGCAACACCACAGCAGGATCGATTATACAGCAATTCGTTACTCCCATTAATTACGCAGCATCAGTTCCATGAATATTTCCAAGTTTATTCAAATTACTCTGAGCACAAGCACAATTTAAGACTGAGGTGTAACAACACAGCATTAGATTACAATTTGGTTGTTTCATTTCAATTTATGTCAGACATCAAAACTTGAGAACTGATTCAGACAGGCTAATAGTGAACATCTGGATTTCTTCTTTTATAGCCAGAACTGTAAATATGATTATTCACTCATTTACTATTTCATCAAAAGCCAACGCCTATTTATTATCCAAGGATAGAATATTAGGGGCTTTATTCTGAAGCAAAAATTTATTTGTTTCTAATCATCCATATACTATAACAAATGAATATAGCCAATAAAGGGGTGTTTAAAATAAGTCTTTTAACCTAACTTGTCTATAGGCTATTGATAGAAAACATATGCAGTTGTAATTTTCATTGCTTGGAAAAACTGATTTCGTCTAAGATTTCCAGACCCTATGTACTGAAGGGCAGACATTAAATATTACATTTTCCCAATTTTGTAGCATTTCATAGCAAAAACATGGTCATTGCCAGTAACTTCTAAAGTAAGATTAAACCCAAGATTCTATTCCTTGCACAGATTGCTGTATTAGCATACTGCAAAAAACATGTACTGTACTTCAAGCTGAAATAAAAATACCTCTGGTATAAAGAAAATTTAAAGTAAAGTCAGCTGTACATGCTGTAACACACTTTCTCTGAAGCTTCTACACTGAAACACAAAACACAAATTAACTGTCATGTTTAAGCAATTATCTTCTATCAAAACGATAAAAAAACCAATTTACACAAGAGATACAGTAGATACATTTCCAATTCCCCCTCTAGCTTCCCTAAGACAGTGTAACTGATCTAAACAAACACAGTCAATCATTTGCAGGGTGAGAAGAGTGTTTTTTAAAAATTATTATTTATTCTTAAGTAAATGGAAAAAGTGTGATCTTGCCTAAAAGGAAGAGACTGAAAATACACAAGATATGTCAGTGAATGTTTCATTATATAGGGATGTCATCCAGATCAATATGCTACTTTTCACTATTATAATTTTTTTCTCACAGAAAACTGATAGCACAAACAGATACTACTCAATTTTCCAAAAAAGCTTTTAACAGGGTAAAGAGCAAACTAAGTGGAGAGAACAAATTTTGGATTCAGTCTCCTGAATTTGCCTGTTGTGACCTTGAGCAAGATGTCTGCTCCTATCTCATGAACATTAGCATCTAGAACATGAGCAACATCAAGTGCCCAGGTTCCTAATCAAAACATATAAACAAATCAGTGTCATTTAGCAAGGGAAGAGGGGACTGGACACCATGGACAACAGAGACAGAGGGAAACAACAACAATTTCCCCCCCCTTTCATTCTTTCAAGACATCTTGCGAATCTACAGCAGTGGAAACTTCTAATCAATTTGCTTTTTAAAGTACAGAACTGGGTCTTATTTGTTCAATTTTAATACTTTAAAGTGACTTGTTGCAATAAATTAATATACCTACACACATCATCATCACCATCATGGCTGGGCTTCGTGAACGAAGATTTAGGAAGGCTCTATCCATGTTGGTTACAGGCACGCTGGTGACTAATGAGGCCAATACGAGATAGACATATCCGATTGCAAAAGGCACAGCAGAAAGACTCCTTAGATGGTATATTCTGCAAGACGCGGTTCTTTCTGCGTTGAGCTACACACATATACTTCATATATTCTCTCTCTCTTCTGCATGCAATATGCAAATTGCACTAAAATCTATTGCGAATACCAGAGTCTAATTTTGAAGAGTGACTAAAAATCATAATGTACAAAAGAACAAAGTCTTCTTGTTACTAAAAATATCTCTCGTGGAGATATGAACTACGTTTTCTGTTGTATTTTTTTTTGTTTTCCCTCATCCCTTCATGCATACAATTGCGTTGCCTCGTATTAGCATTGGTATTGAACCCGCAGCTTTTTGACTAAGGAACAGAATACAATGGCTAATTTCCATTCCAAAATTCAGAAAATTAAACTATTTGTAAATTATTTCTTTTAAATTGAATTGGGCATTTAAACATTGTCATATGTGAGACAGTAAACATATACTTTTTTTTTTAATTGCTAAAGAGACACAACAGGTTTTTGGGGTTTTTTGTTTTTTTTTTAATCAAAACAAAACAAAACCCATCAATTCCACCACCTCCCCAAAATTGCTGTCACTGTCCTTATGAAGCAGTGATTTTCAAATCTGAAGAGCAATCATCTTGGATCAGACAGAAGCGACTGATGTAGTGATGGACCAGTGCACCATTTTATATACTTTCTTTGGTTTTGGTTAGAAGCTAAGACAATAATAAAATAGGTTGTCTTCTCTAAAAACTAAAGTAAAACCAAAAATCTCTAAGAGTCATAACAAATTTTACTTATACCAGTTAGTAAACAGTTAAGAGATAAAAATCTTTGATATGAAACCCATTTTGTTTCCTGTAGAGACACAAAATCTATTGCTAAACCCTGAATGGTAGACAGTCCTTTTCAGAAAACCTGAATCCATTTGTTTTAATATTGACATACACTTGAACCACCTTTCTTGGAGACACACACATTAGCAGCATACAAATTAGCAGCATGCAGGTACTTGAACCAGTGCTTGCAAATCTGGGAGTAAGCATGCACATTAGCTA
Organism: Pipra filicauda; assembly: GCF_003945595.2. NCBI lineage: Eukaryota > Metazoa > Chordata > Aves > Passeriformes > Pipridae > Pipra > Pipra filicauda. Next base: position 2,846,553 of record NW_024104842.1, read on the forward strand.
TTGCTTTGCACAGACAACAGCACTTCCCTCCACAAACTCTAAGAACTTCCCTCAGCTCTTGAGGCTGTCTGAAGAAAAATGTACCTGGAAGGACATGGTTCTGGGAAAACAACAGTTAAAAGTTCTGAGATATGAAATAAGAAGTTTCCATAGACTCTTTCACACTTCACTGACTAAATATATAGCAAATCAGTTATGACAATTTGTGGTTAACTTTCACTACGTTCTCAAAATACAGAGGTTCAATTTTGAAATTTGATCGATACTTACACCATCTTACATACCAAGTTAATTGGTAAAAATGCTGCAATACATTCCTTGAGACTGCTCTGAAGAACTATTAAAGTACTTTTTACCCAAAGTGAATAAATCTACTGCTTGCAAATACTGATGATGGTTAATGGAAGTATTAAGTTGTTAGAAGAGTTACAAAGTGACTTACATGAGCATGTAAACAGGATGAAAATAGAACTAAAAATATCGTACTGAAACCAGGAAGGCATAATTTAGATACACACACAAAATGCAAAGTCCTTTTCCCTTTCAACAAGAGAAATATTAAAATATATGTCATATACAAAAAAGCAACTTTAAGAAAAAAAGTGACTGCTGTGCAGCTTTGCGGCAGTAAGATAGATATCACAAGCACATACTCTTAAAAGGCCACTATTTAAAATTTTGCTACATTATTTTACTAAGGACATCTAGCAGTCTGCAGACCTCATGCATAAATAAGAATCAATGTTGCAAACAAAAAGCTAATAAAAATCTGAACAAAGACAACCGAAGTCAACTGTACATTTTACATATTCTTTAATTAAGACCTATTGCCTATTTTATGATCTATGATCCTGGCAAAACTCTGTGATTTGCACAATAACACCACCTGCACATCAACTACTGTCATTTTCTAAACCAGAAATGTGCATATGTATTTCTACAATAAGATTAAGATTAGTTATAATGGAACTTTACACACGTATAAGCCCACAGTAGTGCTAAAAGCAACAATGTGTGTTCTGCTGCTTCTGCCCAGGTCTGCGCACCCCTGCCCCTTATCCCATCCCAAAGTTTGGGGTGTCGCTGTTATCAGAGCTCACCAAGTCAGTTTTAACTTGGGTCCATTCCCCTGCCTGTATCTGCATCTAACCACTCAATGCTCGTGCAAGCAGGTAGAGGCACAGGCAGGGACTCCTGCAGTGTTCATGAAACTGTGATCCTCACCCCATAACCTGGCTTCATCATCTGAATCTAGCAAGCATTACACAATGAATCCAGACCTGAAAACTGTTTCTTAGGTAACCGTCACTTTTTGCTCAAGTATTCATCTTCTCCCAGCAAAAACACCATAAAAACTTAAAGAGGCCAGACAAGCACTGCTCTTTCTCCTCTTGTGTACTCCTGCTCTTCTCCTGTACTGCTGACCTTAAGCATTTACCAGTGACATTCAGGTGCATAATTCCGGTTTCCATACAAAATCAATTTGGAGTCGTGGTAGCTAGATTTCTACTGTTTAGCTCTTATTCTCTTCTTTACAACCAGAGCTAGGCATCATTACCAAAGGCATTTCAGCTTTACTCATACAAGATAGAAAATGTCATATTATCATACTGGTCTGAAACTTGGATCTTGTGGAGAATGAGAAGTAAAAATTCAGTCAAGGGTGGGAAGCTGAACAACACAGTAATCATTGACACACATATACATATATATTTGCCACCCAAATCTGAATGCAGTGGTGAAAGGCAGATGAAGGAAACAGAAAATAAATCAATTACTGCACAAGAAAGAAGTGCACCTTGAGAATAAGGACTATGGAAAACAAGCTCACTAAAGCTGCCAGCAACTGTCTGAATATATTTTTTCTTTTCACATTACAAAAGGTGAGACAATATCATAGGCTTCGTCACTGCTGAAAGGCCACTAGCAGTTTGGAGTGATGAAAACCCTTTGAGAGACAGTACTTGTAAGGTAGAATTATGGAGACTTGATAGATCTATCTATGATTGATATAAAACTGAACATACTACTGATAATATATTTTCAGGTGTCATGTGTGTGAATTCATACAGGGAATTCAAGGCACAGTTTTAAACTCAATATTGCTATTAGAAATCACACATCTAAATTATGAAGCGTCCTCTGGCTAAAAGGCAAGAGTCTTCTTATCCAAAAAAAATCTCAAGTAATGCTTTATCCTGTCCAGTCCCAGTAATTATTGCAATGATTTCCCTTCCTCTTTCACTAGGGGGAAAAAAAATCCATAATCTTGATTGATTCTTTAAAGAGAAACGACATTCTGGTACCATCTGATCGTTTTAGCCTAATTTTTCCAGAAAAATAATGCTATTATGAGAAGACTAAACAGAAAACATAAAATCTGAACCACGTTTTCCACGTTCTATCAAATTTTGCAAGATACTTGATGTCTCCAATATGAATTTCACAGAAGTTAGAAACTTTACAGAAAAATAAGACCCAACACAGCAACTCTTGAGGGAAAAGTAACCACAGCTTAAAGAAAAAGCAATCTACTAGCTAATCAGAATTCAGGTTCTATTTGTTGAAACCACAAGCATGATGCTCCTAATAAAGCCAAAAACCATTGAGAGAGACTGAAATGAATGGCGCATTTGAGGGACATGGCAGGGACCTGGGGTACCTGACACTGGACACTAAAATACACAGGGAACGAACCTAGAAAAAAATACAGGTTTTAAGTCTACTACTCATGAAACAACTCCACACTTATGGAGTATTCTCAAGCCATAGCACCTAAGAAAGAAAAACAAAAGAACACTTGAAGAGCAGATACATATGAACATACACATAGATAATTTGAGTAAGTCAATACCAATTAAACAAAAGGGATGAAAACCACTGCAATTATTACTGTGACTGGACAGCTTTAACTATCTTGGGAGCATGCAATATAGCAATGTAGATTTGTGCTGAGGTGCCTAAACAAAAGACAGAGCATATCTCTTTTCATCAAAATGTCCAATATGATAAACATTAAAACAGAACAGTGGAAAAAAACACTCACCGTTTATTCTTCATACAAGTAAATATTATTTGTATATGTGAACTGTAAGCACACATGCATCCTTTTAAAGGTCTGGCTTTCAAAGTACATTTCATTTTTTTCCACTTCCTCTGAGAAGAAAATACCATTGAAAGAAGTAAAGAAGTCCAATAAAATAAGAAATAGAATAACTGATGTCCCCCAAAATCTAGAGCAGATATAAATTATTGTTAACTCATATTGTAAATTGCCTGTCCACTACAAGCTTTCAGAGTAATGCAACAAGGAAAAAAACATTTTTCAATCACTGCCATCCATCAACTTGGTAAACAAGTACAATGTATACTCTGCCATCTGCTAGCTATTAGTCTGTGTAATCATAAAATATCATGTAATGTAATCATAAAAAACACTATTATTACCTACTCTTTCAATTTATAAGCAAATATTTCTATCTGTCAAATGATTTTATGCTAGCATAAGGCTTGAACCTCTTGCACTGCTTACCATCAATCTAGTTGTCAACCTCAGATAAGTCTGTCTCTTTATCAGTCCTCCTACATTTGGGAAATGCTCAGCATGGCAGTACTCTATTTGATCCCAGAAAAAAATCACATGAAGAGAAGGGTCAGTAAATGATCCAGCTGTCAAGGACCTGAACAGTTTAACAACAATGGCTATGAGAGTCACTGCTCTTGGTCAGACTGACTTAGATGCAGCCAAGAAAGAAGAGAATTCTCAGTTCTAAGATTATTTTTTTCTGCACCATATTCTATTTACCTCTGATACTCATCTTTAAACATATCTGTATGAAGAAGAACCCTAGAAAAGTTAGAGTTTTCTCAAATTATATCTTTTAATGGTAAAGTAGAAACAGCTTTAATTTAAAATGCTTAAGTCAGAGGAGTAGTGCTTTTTTTCATACATTTCCAACCAAAACTATCCATTAGAAAGCAAACGTTAATGCACAACTCTGTGCAGGGAAACTCGTAACATTTTTGAGTGACATGTATTAGTAAAGTATGTTTGAGTAAAAGTACTGATCTTATTCCTAGAAATTTCTTAACGTACTGGAAAGTCATCACATAAAATGACGTTCACTATTTTCACTAGCTCACAAAACTTGCTAGAGATATTACACCTTCAGACCAATAGAAACAGGAGGTCCAGTTGTTTAGAGCTCAGACACCTATTCCTTAAGTATTTTTAATTTATGGCAGAAAAAATTAGGTTTATGACAGTGAACACTCTGCTTAAGGAGATTCTTTTTTCAACCAGCTAAATAACAAAATGAAAGGTAATAGTGTAAGTGATACACAAGCCATTATTTCAGATGCACATGACTCCCATTTGTTCTTATAGGTGATTCTCTGCTAACTTCAGGGTTAGAATCTATTCCTGAAGTGACTGAACCAAGTTGAACAGCATAACAAGGGAACACCTGGCATTTTGGTGGCCTACAAGTGTCATTGTGAACTAAAAAAGTAACTTTTTAAAGATAAATTGACCCACTGTGCAAAGATTGACTTTGGGACTCTGAATGAATGTGTCTCAAGCTGCAGAAGTATCTTTTCTTTCTTTCAATCAGCTTTTTCACAACCAATTTCCTTATTACCTGTCAGAAACCTCTATTTTCTTTCACGTCTTGGCAAGTAAAATTCTGTCATATTCCACGAAGATTATCACTACACTTTCAAGGTATGGTCCAAGGTCCCAAATCAATTAACAGTGTAAGAACACAGCCAAAGGGATAGGAGAGAGATTATGCTCTTAAAACAGAAGTATGAAGTCCATGCTACTGGAAACAGCAAGCCTCATGCCACCTTATTGCTTCTTGGGTACACCTGTACCCCTGTAGCAATCAGGATTTCCTTTGAGGCAACAGCCACTCAGTCTGGTATGTGGTGTTGCTGTAGTGGGTTGGTTTCTTGGATTTTTAGGCCTTCCTTAGCAACGGGGTCAGAAATCTAAGGAAGTATTCCATATTATCCCTTTCCGTAGCACAACATACAAAAAGGCGCAGATAAGAGAGCTCGCCCTCTTCGCTCTTCCGGTGGCTGAAGACGACAGGTCCCTCTCGCAGACGGCTTTGCTTGTATAGGCCAGGACCTGCCTGCTCAGACCTGCCGTTATCTCCGTTCCATTCGGGAGGCGTGGGGAGTTAGTTCTGCTGTCCCGTTCAGGGAAGTATTTAATTTGTTTTTTTTATTTATTCGCTAGCTCTCTATTGAAGGTGTACATTTAGAAGATATTTGGGTTTAGTTCTTTTATCCCTGTTTTCCCCCTCCCTTTTCCCTTTCCCCTTCGGGAGCTCCCTATTGCATATAATATATTCAAATTGTATATATATAATTGTAAATATATGTAATATATATATATTTGATATAGTCCCATTTCGTTCAGACTTCTTTCAGTATTTTTTCTTTTGTTCGTTTTTTTGCCTTGCTTGGGGAGAGCAGGAGGGGAGAGGAGACAGCTTGGACTTGGCTGGAGGGCCCTCTAAGAGTAACAGTTCAGGAGCCCTCTAAGAGTAACAGAGATCTTCCAAACTACTGAAACAAGGATTGAACTCAATCAGATCTCTCAAACAAATTTGTCTCCTAAATCTAAACTCGTCATGTTCTCCGGGTGTTGATTAAACAGTTGTGCAGTTTGTATGGAAGACTGCTGCAATGGAGAAGAATTAAGAGTTCAAGAACCACGCTTAAAACTACATGTTGCAAGGTGATCATCTAGAATTTATGGAACGAAATGCGTATGACGGTGAGATTTCCCATTTAAAGCTAGATATTAATACATAACTGAGATATGTTCTTTCAGTTTCAGGCATTTTGATGCAACCTTTAATTATATAATCACATATTTGCTACAGAGTTCATGACTGATACCAGAGGAAAACAGTACAAGATTGATGCTTGCAAACACAATTTCTCAACTTCCTAAATTTCGTGTGTCTATTGTACTTGACTTTGATGTCTAAATTTATTATATATAGTATTTATGACATTTAACAATTAATGCTTTCATAAAAAGATGTGCATGAATAACCAGAATGAGATAGTGATATTAAGGTTGTTTTCAGTCTGGAAGAGGTTTCGTTTCCTAGGATGCACCCTATAAGTCTATTCAACTTGACCACTATCATTACATCACTGACAGGGAAAATTTAAAGGAAGTCTCCAAAAGCAAAGGCATTTCCTTTCTTGTAACTATGCCATATAGTATATGACATAAACAAAGGAATTTAGTGACTCACAGAAACTGAAGAAGACTTCAGTAAAGTATTGTGCAGTATTTTTCAGTTGAGCACAGGTACAAGGAGAGAAATAAGTCAGGGGGGAAACATAAAAATCACAAAGAAACATAAACAACACCCCAACAGCAAACCAAAACAACAAATCCAACCTTCTGGACTACCTCAGTTTCTCTCTGCAAAATTTTACTATGGCCTCTTTCCCTAAACATTAAAGCAACATGCCTCTCCCCTTATAATACATGAGGAAGAGGGAACATCCCAAGAGTGAGACATACAATGAATATGTTCTATGACAACCCAAACATACATTAGAGAATTGGTGCAAGAACTAAAGAATATTTTATTTTTATTTTAAGCTTCTTTATGTTAAGAAATAGAGCTGAAAATTTTGTTCTACCAGAGAAGTTTGACTTACATTAACCACATGGTATACAGTAAAGTCATAAAAAGTTTGCTATCAATTCTACACTTTTTCAGAAAAAGGTATCTTTCAGTTCTTTACAGTGCCTCTTCTTTAGTCTAAGTATTTGTTTTCAAAATTCATAACCTCTGACCACTTCAGAATTTCTAACACCAACTCCACAGAATCAAACCCAAAAGACTAACTCAGTTCATAGCCTTTACTGGTCACTGTAAAAAGAATGCAGAAAAATGCTTGCTTGACCTCCTTCCTTCTGCATTAATACAGAGGAAAATTTACCTCGGTCAATGGTTGACACAATGAACTGTCAACACTCAAACTAAAAATGCTGACTAGGTTAACAAGGAAAGTTTCTATGAACAGTGGCAGCTGAGAGGAGCACTGCTCTATCATCTGATGGTACAAATTTGACCTGGAGAATTGGGTCTCAACCAAAAAGACTATTACATCTGCCAAACTAGCCAGTCTTACTTGGATTTTATGTAAGTTTAAGGAAGACAACATCCAGTCTTGCCCCAAGTAAGAATGGTATGGATAGGTGAAATGTGAGTCAACATAAAGACTGCTTATAAGAAGTAAAAAAACTAGAAATAAAACAAAACCAGCAGACTGAATTAATATTGAATCAGAATCTGCATTTTGACCTTGTGCTCAGGTACTGGATACTCCAGGGATCGATTTACTGCACTGTTAAGCCAGAGCATACTTTCAAGACAACAAAACAGAGGTCCTTGACTAAAGAGATGGAAAGTGTGATGCGATAAGCAGAGCCCAGCCACCACACAGGGCCTGAGCTAGGGAGAAGTCACAGCAGCAAACTGGAGGGCAAGTCATCGATGCCACAGCTGAAAAGCAGGTGTCAAGGAGATGGGGTTGAGATGAAGTAAATGTAGCTAGAACTCTCTTTTCTCCGTCCCACACTGGCAAGTGAATCTCTAGTAAATTTATGACTTTTGACACACAAAAAGAAAAACATACATGTTGTCAAGTGGCAATTAAGTTATCTGCAATAAGTATCATAATAGTGTTTTCTAAGAAAGAAAACTCAGCATAACTAGAAAGTAAATTATAGCTATGAATCCCCCACCCAAATTTCTGATGTTATCCATTATATGCAATTCTATTATGGCTATAAGTTCACAATTGTCAGATATTGCTAGAGCAGCCGAATACTTTTAATGACAGTTCTGTCACTTGAGATATCAACTGGGGAGGGAAGTTAATAATCCAAGTAGAGTTCAATTTTTTACATTGCAGTCAACATTTTAACTCTCCACAACAAATGGCCAAACACAATTTTAAGTCTATAGCGAATGACTGTGCAGCATTTTAACAACCCATAACAAATGATTATGCAACACAACAATAATCTTCCTTAGTTTTAGAAGAATAAGTAAGGGATATAAATATTGAAGAGACCTGGATGCAAGATCAGCACATCTATTCATATTTTCAGTAAACATGTGATTGCAAGACAAAAATTATGCATAAATTGAGGATTTACTTGCATTTCTAATGCGTATCTTCTAAGACACAAATAATACTATTTTATCAGGAAAAAAGTGTTGGTATTCAGCATTTCAGATTCAATTAGGTATTTAGTAAAAGTGTAGGTAATAGTGTACTTACCATGACTAACTAAAAGGAAAATTTTTCATGCAGCTAGATGTTAAAATCATCAACTGGTTTTGTTAACACATACTCCACCTTTCTCAGCCCATACTCACATAGCTGGTTGGAGGACTTCACGCGCTAGATTTACCTTTAACACTATGTATTCCTAAGGCAAGGACTATCATGTCCATGTCTGTGCAACGTGCAGTGCAGTACAGCTCCCTCCAACAAGGGTCTATTGACAAACATGCTAACTAGAAATGCTGAAGCATTAAGGTCAGGGTCACTGGGGAGCATAAAACTGGGGAACAAGTAGACAATAGATCCACTACGACACTAAGTCAGTGTAACAAGTCTTCAGCAATCTTGAAATAATTAAAATGTTAATAAAATATATTGTATAATATTCAGTTTCAAAGAACAGATATATATTTACATACTTGACAAAAAAATAAAAATCCATAGGAGACTAGCAGAAGGATTATTACGAATACATAGGGTACTGCAGATACCAGAAGGGTGTATCCAGGGATTCTCAAAAGTCAAAATTCCAACCTAATTCCATACATACAAATAGGGTCTTAACCCTTGTCCCTTGACAAGAGATTATTACTGAAACTCAGAATAGGGGCTGTGCTCCCATTTTCCAAGGCAGGGTCCATGCTTGGCAATTCACTTCAAGTGCTTTGAGTTCAAGTGGTTTTTAACAGGATCAGAGACTACCACAAAAATATAAGTGTAACAGGTGCATAGCTGTTATTTGTTTTGTCCCTTGCAATGATGAACCAGTGACCTACCAAGTTAGCCATAGGTGAACAGAAGTGCTGTAATATTCCACTAGATCAGTACACATTCCAACTTCTAGGTTTATATTACAAAAAAGACTTAATTTCTACTTCTAGTATGAGCAGGTATCAAGGGATCTTGAAAAAAAAAGTCTTGGAAAAATGCATCAAAATTTTCTCTAAAAAGTTATAAAATTAGTAACAGTAATATGAGAATATTTCTTAAAATGTTTTTATAACAGTTTCTCAGTCAAATGGTCAAAACTTCCAGAGCAGACTATATGCATGGGTTTTTCTGACATACATTTGGAATCACCCATGTAATTCACCAGCTGCCAGTTCCCTTAACTCATGGAACAGAAGTGCACCAAACGTACTAGTTTTGCTTTAAAAATATGTTCCCAAAATATGTACCCAAAAGATGTATTTTGGAAAAGACATACCAGACAGGCTATATAAACACCTCCTCTCTCAATGCTTTCATCGTAATTCACACAGACAGCACCTTAGATTTTTGAAGACATTTGCTATGAGGCATCAAGTAAACTAACTTCTCATTCCTGAAAATATCATTTGCAGCAGTGACAGCTTTAGTTCCTTACACTTCATTAGCACCGCAGTTGAGTCCCTTTCTTCAAAAGATGGTAGTGTTCATACAGAAAAAAAATCATTTTCACAGACATGAAAAGTGATAAAACCTTATGGGTAACTTGATCTTCAACCGCCTATGTAATTTTAAAAGCCCCTGATTAGCTAGAGGGTTATATGAGAAAAACCTTTACACCTTCCACTTGTCCCTCAAGAACAAGTTTTAACTAGGTTATCGACTACTTTCAGATCCTTTATTCTTTTGGGAATATTACTATTCTCAAGGTAGCAGCTTGATGCACAACACTACTTCTTCTGAACCCAGGTGAAAATAATGACACACTCTCTGGAGATAGGGGCAAAAACCAGACAGGTGCAAGCTCCTCATCTCAGCATTAGCCTAGAATGAGGACTCCCATTACATAGTTCTGAAACAAAAAAAACAAATGTATATAAACTATGGTATATGGTAACAGAATAAACGTTTCAGGATTTACAAAACACTCCATGGTAGCTCCAATATATCAAAACAGATGTCAACAAACAAAATCCTAACACCAATTTAAAAGCAATTAAGTATTCTTGGAGAGCATAACTTAAAAGCTCTAGCTCAAAACCAAACAGGCTTGGTATGTTCAATTAATCTGCATCTTACCCAGAAGTAAAAAATAAGACAGTCAAGTCAGCATCAGAATCAAAAATCTGCAAAATACACTGAAAACCCCTTTCTGTAGCTTCAAAATGAGTGTGGTTAAGCATTGGAACTGCCTGCCAACAGATGCTGTAAAATCTTCATCCTTGTGGATTTTCCGAGCTTAACTTAAAAACACCCTGAGCCACTCAACCACACTTTCAAGGGTAGCCCCGCTTTGAGCGAGGGGCAGTACTACAAGACCTGCAGAATACCCTTACTACTGCAATTATTCCCTGATTTACCTTACTGCACACTGGACAACCCCTTAATAAGACACTAACAAGAGCTGTTAGAACAAAAAAATATACATCCAGGACCTGAATAATGACCTTCCCAAACAAATAAACAAAAAGTTGTTATACTACCCTAAAAAGGTGATTTCTGGTGAAAAATCAATTGGAATGTCTTCCAGTAAACTAATAGAGATGTAGTATTTTAACAAAGTTAACAAAGAAGGACTGCAGGTCCCAGGAGCTTAAGGCTCTGGAGAGACTTCAGCACAGTCCAAAAATCAGGCATTGCAGTTGAGATGACTAAGCCTCCTAGTAAGAGTCTGACCTCATGAAATCCTGTTCACTTTGTGTGCAATGCTCCACAGGGCTCTAAAACTTGAAGGCATTCTAGATAAACAGGTCATATCTCCAGGAAAATGAGTGAGAAGGATAGCACCAAAACAAACAGTGAGCCCAGATTTGGTTTTTAACTTCAAATGATGTAAAAACAAACACATGGATATGCAAACAGAACTGTAAGAGCACACTCATTTCCCTGCCTCAGTTTCCTCACCAGCAAGAAAAAACTGCTCAAGCCAAAGTTATTTTGCATATCCAAACTTCTCTTAACATAGCTTTTTCTTTCCATCAGGGAATTTCTCAGCTCCCTTGAGACCAGACTGCACATATTCCCTCTTTCTCCACATATTTCCCAAATGCTTTGGGAAATACTGCTCCCATTAGAATTCTCAGTTCTCTTTGTGTGGCGGCCTGTAGATCTGACTTAAAAATGTCTTCAAAACCTCTTAAAACACGATTAACTGCTTGTGAGTTCAGATGTGAAAAACCAGTTTGTCTAATCAGTAGCTATTCCTTTGCCAAGGATGTTCCCTTTAATACTAATAATAAAGCACCAAACATAATACTAATAATAAAGCACCAAACATTAACATCATTATTAGGCCTATGACAGATGAAAGTTTTGCAATAAGAGGTTTTTGCACTTATGAATTTTATTTCCTGTGATGTTTTCAGCCCAACATTTGTATTTCCACAGTCCAGCATCAAACAGAATCAATACTCCAAAGACATCAGATTACCTGACACATCACAGCATCCTTTCAGCCACACACTGATAAGAATCCCAAGTACATCAGAGTCTAATGAAGTTAATGAAATTTTATAACAGTTGAAATCAAAGTCGCTACTGTTTCTGTCCTTCCCCATTGCCCTGGCCACAGAGTTCCTCTTTTGCTCTGACATTGTAATGACTGAAAGGTGCACTGTTTCAGAAAGTAGTAACAATACTGGAGGAAATACAGGGAGCTTAAGGTTAATATTTGCTCTGAGTAGCTTTCTGAACCAGCTTTAATTGGTTTTATATAAGCACCAGCAATGACACAAAAGAACAGCACACTCCTGCCTTACTTTAGCTTAAACAGCAACAGAACACCAAGCTCATAAACGAGTTGTAGTTAAAACAAAAGCCAAATGTCTTTTTTTTTTCCCCTCACAGAAGAAGCACTCAACGCATCTATATCAGCATCTCTTTCCTGAAACACAAAATCATTGAATACACTGTGCCTTCCTGATTTTAAGATCAGCTGTAAGTATTTATTGAGTTCCTAAATGACATTTTTTTGGCTCTGTTTCAAGGCAGCTGCTCTTTCCAAGTTGAACTGGAAGTTTTTTAGCCCCTTGGTTTACACTTGTAATTGGAGGTCAGGAAAAAATAAAATGTAAATTTATTTTATCCATTACAGAGCCAAACAGAATGATTGCCTATAGTCTAAGACACAAGACTAGAATGTTTCTTGAAATCTCTAATTCTACTGAGGCTTATTTTTTAAATCTTTTCGAATGGATTTTTAAAAAGGAAACTTTAAAAGGTTAAAGTCAATCCCATTATTTCAAATAGTCTTTACACAACTTAAGAATGTAAGACATTCAGTGTTGCCCAGGAATCCAATTAGACTCCAAATCAGAGTATCCAAATTACAAAAGCACCATAAAACCCACTGTGCTACTAACAGCATGATCATGTTTGTTATGCATTTTAGGAAAAGTTAATTCTCATCTAGTTTATATTGTACCATAGCCTGATTTCACCTCCCCTGTCCACAACTTAGCTTGCACAGATATTCTTCTTTACAACAGTACAACTGTGAAATCCCAATTAGACTGGGTAAATCTGCATGGGATGTTTTAGCCCATTCAAAATATTGAAATAATTCTTTGAAGTACTCTGTGGCACCATATGGTATTTTATCCAGTTTCACCATTTGTACAGAATAGCTTGCAGTGACTTGTTACACAACATTCTGAAATACTCTGCAGCTGCAGTCTGCAGGAGTAAAAGCTCTCTTCTTCATTACTTATTAGTATCTCAGTAATGCAAAAACTGTAGTAGAAGATCCACTTTTAAGGGTATCAGGTTCTCTCCAAATCAGTCACTATCAAAGCCGGAAACAGGCAAAACACAAAATGCTAATAATGAATGTGTAAAAATTAATTTTACTGTTTCTCTTTAGGTACCTGTAGCTCTTAGAATAATAGAAGTCTTGAACTAAGCAGATAAGTATCACCTAGAGATATTAACATGTTTGGGACTATGTGCAAACTTCATGTCATTAAAAGCAACATCTGTTACATTTCCCACCACCACCACCCCCTTCTTCATTAAGAAGTGCAACCAATGGCTTGTATTTGTTTTAGCCTTCAATGTGCATGGATGCATGTGTTCACCTGCCTCTATTTTTTAAAAAAAGATTAGCCTAACAGAAGTTCAATGTGATACATCAACAACAGTTGTGGTTTGTGTAGCAGACAGATCTGGGCAGGTTAGCAACTGCAGATAAAGCAGTACTACTGCCTGATCTCTACCCCTCCCCCCTATCCTTGATAATTATTCACAGTAGTAACAGAAGCAAATGTACCAAAGCAAAGCTACTGCAGTTCCCAGCCCAACATATTAATTCACAATGTTAGAAATTTACCAAAATACCACTCAATGAAAATCATTTCTTGATGACAACGCAGCTGGTAACCATACATACAACTAATTTTGGAAGCATTTATTAATGAGTCAAACAAAAGACAGATATGAAAATGAAAAGTGAATACTAGTGAATATACATGGTTAGAATATAGTTTACGGAGAAGCCATCTAAACACTGCCTATGCAAATTGCAGATACAGAGCCCTACAAATAAACTGACAAAGAAGGTGGGAAAATGTATTTAAAGACAACATAGGGTCCTAGAATATTAGATATATAATATATAATAAGTATTATTATAATAACAAATAAGAAAAATCTTTAAACCTTACCAAAGGAATCTGAGTAAAACAGGAAGGACAGAATGTCGTTTCAGGTATTTTTAAGATTTTGTTCAAACTTCGCAACATTCCATAAATTAAACCAAAACACACGTTCCATATTTATTAGTATGCTATACTCACATTACCATGTGCTTTCTAAAACTTAACTTAACTGCGCACATGATAATGTACATAAGTGTGGTTACATCTTCCAGTGGTATGAGCCCTTTCTGATTACCAAGCAAGCAATGAACTTTATTACTATAGTGATAAAGCTCATGTACGAATCTTAGAAAAGACAAATGATCTCTTTTTTTCCTCAAAGGTGAGTTCCACTGTTACAAACATGATGGCTAGCAAAACAATTATGCCATCAAAAGACAACTAATTTAGCTGGAACTCAAGACCTATCAGTAATACTGCTCACAAACGTTACTGAAAATTCTTACAATCCTGGCAAAATGGCACTAGAAGACTATGACAGGTTTTCAGATATCTGATATTCAAGAGAAAACTAAATGAAGTTAGGAAAAGAAATAGGGAGAAAAATGATTCACCTGTTCCAAAGTGAAATTTGAAGTTTATGTAAAAGAATACATTTGTATACTAGCATTAAAAATTGTTAAATCTCTAAAGACCTACATCTGGAAAAGTATCCAATAAACTTTTTAAACAGCAGCTATACTTGTTTTAAATGGACTACACATTTAAATCTTGAAATATAAAGTTAAAACCAGCAAAAAATACCATGCATTAGTTCTTCTAAGACAGAACTTATTATAATGGCAAATTCTACCATGTACAGCAGTTTTGTGTACTTGGAATAGTATTTTCTATTTCCAAGGAACACTCACATATAGATTTAAGTTCCACCCACTGTATCTGAATACTCTCAGATTAAAGAAATGCTTATAATGGTGTTACAAATAATAAACCCACTCGGCAGTTACTTACAATGAAACAAAATATCTCCCCTCTCCCCCTCAATTTACAAGTATAAAAAGACTCAGTTATGAGTGAAAATACCATGTACAACTAAACAGAATGCTAAAAAGCTACTTTATATGTATTGTTAGCAGCAATATTCAGCTATTTAGCATTAAAGAATAATAACACTAAACCCTCCCTTGGAGGTGATTATTTCCATTGTTGATAGGTCAGTAACTGAGATTTCAGAAGTTAACCTCTGACTAAAAGATATCAAGTCTTTTTAGGTCATAGGGTCCTACATGAGGTCTCAGAAGACAAGCATAAAAGTTCTAAAATAACAAGGACACACACAGGTTTCTCTTAATTTGCTCTGTTGGATTCCCATAATAAGTACCTAACAGCTCCAACCCCAGAGCAACTGTGCAGTCATCAACAAGACCATTTACCACATGATTTAGCAAACGTATTTTCAAGATTTTCACTTACATCTG
Source organism: Pipra filicauda (assembly GCF_003945595.2). Classification (NCBI taxonomy): domain Eukaryota; kingdom Metazoa; phylum Chordata; class Aves; order Passeriformes; family Pipridae; genus Pipra; species Pipra filicauda. Next base: position 2,861,890 of record NW_024104842.1, read on the forward strand.
CTATTCAGAATTGGAATAGAAATTAATGTGAGGCAATTTATTGATAATATCATTCTTGCATTCACAGTTGTTTGTATATCAGATCCAAGAGGAGAAACAAGCTGAATTTTCAGGAGGCATACACAAGTTGTATAGGAGCAGCCTCCTCCTGCCCCATTTACTGTGCTATGGGAAGCCAGTCCAGGATGGGGCCCTTTCTTTCTTCCAGACCAAGATTTCAGTTTGAAGAAAGGCAATGAAAAAAATCATTCAAAATGTAGTATCATTCACGTAAATCAGTAGTGAAATCCACGCTGTTTGTAATATTCGTAATGAAGTATGCAGCCACCTTTTACAAAACAAGTCACTTTGCTTTCTTTACCCCACATTATTCTAAGTGGGAATCTGAGCACCACACAGATTTGTGAGTAACAGCTCAGCTAATTGTCGGCCTGCTTTCTGCTGTAACACCACCAGTTAAACATTCCAAACAGCACAAAGCACAAATGCAAGGCAGCATGCTAGTTCAAATCAGAGATACCCAGAAGATTGCAGGGACTATATTCAAACTGACGGATCAACACTGTTTGCCTGCTCTCTCACTCACACTACTTTTTCCACAAACTTGTATGAGGGCAAATACCAGAATGCAAATTGAGAGGTGAGAGCAGGAACCCATTTTAATGGCCTCTCTCTCTCCCACCATCTTCTTCATGCTTAACAATCTCTATTAATTAAGTCTATCCACGTAGGTTTTATGTGATCATTCTATTTCTTTAAGGACTATGCCAAACAGAGGATACAACTCTAGCTGAAGTCTTGGCAGTATTGATTATAGATCTTGCAACATAAACTTCAGCTCAACCTTGGGGTTGCTTAAATTTTTTAATCCCTCTCCCTCAACTGTAAGGCAATGGGATATACTCTAACCTTACATATTTTTCTTTGCTGAAATGGCAGTAGGGGTCGTATACACTCATCATCCTGGATTTATTTTGTTCATTTCTCTAACCCATCAGCAGTAATTTAAATATATCCAATGAAATATGCCCACACAAAATGATGGTCTACTACTCCAAAGAAGCAATCTTTTACCAGATTGAATGTCAATTGATTTTTTTAAGATTATTTAATTCTAACCATATACTAAAGCACTGATGACTAAGTTCAAAAAGCCTACAGTCTTTTCCACCATCTCATGTAAACAAACAAGCAAGCAAAAAAATTCAGTTTCTGCTAGAGAGGAAGGTAGCTGTTTATTTCACATGAGGAGTCATCAAAAGCCTTTAAAAATGCACACTGTTCAAAAGGACCCAAAATGGAAGGAATTTAGGTTAGACTGGTGTCCTCTTCCCTCCCCCCCAGAAAACCCACACAAACCTTCAACTCTAATTGTTTTCAGGCATACTCTTATCATCATCTTGACATGTGTGTTTCTAGAGACAGAATAAACTAATTTATCTTAGTTATTTTTTTGTCTTCTGGTATGTCATCTTCCACCACTTCTCAAAGACCCTTCATTACAGCTCTGAAATATTCATGACTAGGAGGACAAAAGAAAAAGTACCAACAGATACCAGACATGATTTCTATTTTCTCCTCTTAAAAAAAAAAAAAATTAAAAAAAAGCAAACAAGCAGAAGGTAAGAAGTTAAACATCAATTAATTTCAGTTTCCAGAGAAATAATAGAAATAAATAGTGCAGGATGGATAAACGACTGAGCTGCCATCTGCTCTGTTCTCAGCAGCTCTTTGGAAACACAGCTACCTCAGTGTTTGCCAAATACTGGAGTGAAGAGAGCAGTATGTAAACTGAGAGGAGAGAGGCAACAAAGCAAAACTTTGATATCCACTCATCTGTAGGAGTTACTTACATATGTCACCTTTCTAATCATAAACCAGAGAATCTCTTCAGATAATGTAAGCACCACATGCATCCTGGATTTGTATCTTCCTCTTTGACGCTCCTACACCTGCTGGTATGCAGAACTACTCAAACAGAATATTTATTTGTCCAGAAACATTCATACTAACTCAGTAAAGTAACATAACCCTGCACAGAGAAACATTTACACCTTTGTTTTCAATTTCCTTAATATGCAACTGATCTGATTACAAGCAGACATTATAACAGATTAATTACAGACTGGAGAAATGTATAATTATTTTTAAATATAATTTTATAATATAAAAGTATTTTTCATCTACTTCTGAGATACATATGATTAGTTAATGTACTACACACATCATCCAGAGATGTCACTGCAAAAATTTGCCATTGCAAAAATTTATCATTCCAGGTACAAATTCCACTCAACTGGCCACTGCCTTAATGACTGGACAGATAAGAAAACTACCAATATTATATCCTTCCATTAGTTTCTCATAAATGGCAATTGCCCAAAGAGAAACCTGAATCACTGTTGTAACTTTAAGCATGTCAGTTCTGCACATTGGCTCATATTTCTTACCGGTTTCTGCCTCCTGCCCCCAAGGTATGACACCAAGAAATCCTATCTCCACAGAAGCTATGAAACACTGCTGAATCAGCAGTATCATAGTGCAACAAACATGCACAAGCGAACACACACACAAATTAAAATTAAATTTCAAGGTTCTAATAAAAAAAATCCTAAAAATTAATCTAGAGGTATACCAAGTTGAAAAAAAAAAAAAAAGAAAAATGAAAAAGCAAAACAAGTAAAAAGCAAAAAAATTGCTAGGAAAAAATGTTAGCACATAGAAGTATAGCCAGCAGAAATATGGCAGAACACACTTGATTTCTTTTGCCTGTTATAAGTAGTCAGATGCATCAGAGTCTCTACACCATTCACTCAGAGCTCTTTTTTCTTTCAAACCTGTTCTCAAATTCTGGTGGAACACAACTCTCCTTTTGAGTTTGTTTTGATACAAAATACGTGACTACTGGACTTTTAACCAAACATTCAGATGACTTTTGTAATTTACATCAACTTAATGATCCGCTTCATCTCAAATTTAGACAACTGTAAGAGTTACAGTTTCTGAACAGAGCTTATTCACTATCTGTGAGGAAGTATAACTGGACATTCCCTCTAATTTTTCTAAGTGAACTATAAAGAAGAAAAATGTTCTAGTTCAGAAACAATGACAGAATTTCTAGACAGGAAAAAAAATGTTGCATTTTATTTTTTGAGCAAAAAATTCTAATACAAGACTTAACTTTCAATTCAACTTATTCTTTCCTGAAAAGAATTAAAATAAAAACAAGCATCTCTGTCAGACAGTTCAGTCAATGATGATTTAGTGACACATTTACAATGTGTACCATTCCTGAAAGCAAAATAGAGGAGATAAATCCATCCAAATAATTTGGTGACATAATACTAAACATGCTACTTGAAAAATTCATCAAATGAGTTGTTATCTCAAAGCCTTTCAGTTTAGTTGCAGTTAACACTACATGAACAGACTTGTCTTGGACTGTGCTCACCAAAGCTCTAAAAAAATGCTTGAAATTATCCTGTTAGCCAAAGTTTTCAAGATAAAACTTCTTGAAATTAAGTGGGTGCCAGTTTTCTGTAGCTGTTCTTATTTTTTTGCCTAGAGGTAGACATCTTGTGCAGTAATAGAATATGAAGATGAAATGGGCAACTGCAGTGAAATCTGCACCAGAAGGGAATAAGACACATGGGTAGAATGACTCTCAAATCACCACCGATATGCAAATGGAAAAAATCTGCCATAATCATGAGAAAACTTCTGACCAACATATATCATTTTTTCCTTACCTTCAACTATTGCAACTTAGTCTAGAGATCAAGATTTTGAGCTCGTTTTGTAAAATTGGTAGATTATGATATCTTGAATGATCTCCAAAAACTATGCTCTTTTTTAAGCCCTGAGAGTACCCACCTTCAGTGTCTTCCCCAATATAATTTCAAGTGCATCAAAATGCTTATTTCAGTAAAGCAGTTGTCCCCAAATAAAAGCCTCATGACCTCAGAAGCTGGATGTCCTTCTTTCTAAATGTAACATATAAAACAAAATGCGCAAAATTTCATATGTGACACAGCTGCGTGGAACAGCCTCTGTGAAACAGATCTCACTGCTAAGTGACAAGGACAACTATTAGCCACCTAATTGCACATATCTTTTATCTTTCTTAAACTGAAAATTTATGGAATTTTGAGTTCAAGAACTGGTATGAGAAGACACTAGTGTTAAATTAGAAGTATTTCTCAGGTCATGTCAATCCTGAAAAAGCTAAATGCTGGAAGGTCAGCTTTAGGTCAATGTACACCTCCTTCTTGACATTGGAACACAGCAGAAACAAAGCTCCCAGGCTCTTCTTCTCTGAGAGACAGCTAGGACTATCAAAGAGACATCTGCAGACTTCTTAACAAAAACACTGATCTAAATCAAACACTCCTGGATGCAAATAGAGCAGTAAGTCAGGTGACTTATGGAGAAGTTCTAAATTTATCATGGAAAGATAGCAGCAGCCTAATTAAGGCTGTTATCAGCTTGCACTATGAATATTTGCTATCAGCTCTCCAGTTCTCGCCCCAGACATCTGACTTGATTTAGCAACTAATACACATTAAAGACAGAGTTCAATACTTATAGGAAGGTTATGTACAAATGCACATTCCAATTTTCATCTCTTTTACCATAAATTACTTGTTTCTTCAAGTAGGTTTTCACCCAAAAAATTATTTTAATTAAAGCACACTGCTTTTGATAGTTGGAATAACTGGTGCTTCTAGGGATCTAAAAACAAACATTTAGTTCATGAAGGCATTCACTGATAGCTACACAAGTTTGTTTTATTAATTTAACTCCCAAGATTTTCAATAAGGAGAACACCTAACCTTTTATGAGGTTATAAGGGGTCACGAAGATTACTAATATGATCTTTCTGTACAGACAAGTACAGAAGCTGTTCCTTTGTTCTGCAGATAACTGAGCTCTGCACGTGAACAATATTCTATCTTGAACATTGGCAGTGCACAGATAATTGCTAACCTGTTTCCTTTAGCTGAAGTTCATTCTACCCTTCTGGAAGTTAGCCTTTTTTCCATCTTTTCTCCTTCATATTCCTTGCTAAGAAATCCAGACGTCTTCAAAAACAGATCACAGTTTAATAAAAATTTACGCAATTCTTAAAAATATTCACAAAACCTGACTACAAAAGAAGCCAGTTTGAAAACGACAGATTTTTCCTCTTCCTCTTTATTGCATTTTTGTGCCCACTTTGTGCAACACATGAACTTAGCCTTTGAAGAACCGGTAGGCTGCACAAAACAACAAAAAAGATAAGTACTAAAAAGCCGTTAAGACATTATCATTACTTGGAAACTAGAGATGATGCCCCAAGGTGACACTGAAAGTAAAAAGTCAATGGTGGATGTGGCCTGTTCTATCAAAGCCCTGCTGTCAGCAGATTCTCTCTACAACCAAAGAAAGATACGAAGGTGATGTATTGTTGCAAACAGGGAGCTGCAGCTGATGAATACTTTCCATGTTCCTTACAAAAAGCAAGCCCCAATCCTTCAAAGTGATCTATGAAGCCAGTGATACTTTAGGTAAGTATACAGGTTCCTCTTGCACTGAAAAATTAACATGCATGAGGTCACACTGTAGTCACACGTTTCTTGCAATGTTCTTTGCTGATAATCTTTTAACAATTTTAAAGCTTCCAAAAGAATATGGGTGTTCATCTGCAAACACCATTAGCTTTATCAACTGTTTATCACTGGTTTTGCAGTGTTAGCAGCTAAAAATAGAAAAGACAAGCATGGCAGAAGCCATGCAGAGGAAAGGAAAAGAAGAGCTTTTAGAACAAAACCAAACCAAAGTACTTTTCAAGAAGCAACTAGAGCTACCAAGTGAAGACCGAATACTTGCTCACCACAGCATTTACAGATCCCTAAAGGAAACAATTTGCCACTGTCCAACAACACTGAGCAGTCAATGATAACATCTGCATTTAGGCATTTAGGCTAACTCTTTCAACAATAAAAGATGGTGGCTTATTTCCCACCCACCACCCCCCCCCCCCATGATCTAATTTCTCCAAAATTCATTTTTTGAAGAAGTTTTTCACTATTAAATATGGAGAAAGTAGTAATGTGCCTTTGCCAAGAGAAATTATCACCATATTGGTCAAAGTCAGAAACTTCCCAAAACTTTCCTCTTCTGTCGTCTGCCACACAAGAAAAATTAGTGAGCTAATGACAATACTAGCTTAATGTGGTCTTGTCAATATAAGGCAGGTCCCATACTGATTCCAAGGGAAATAACAGTGGTGTACAGGAAACATTGAGAGAACAAATTTCTGAAAGGCAAGAACAAGTTCTTGCTCTTCTTGTTAACTTTCACAACATCTAGCTCATGACACCTATAAATCACCTTTAAATAAAAAGCCTAACAAACCAGCCTATACCTCAGACCCAGAAGACCCTATACCTTAACAGCCTTTCCCTCTTAGTGCCTAATATACTCAGCTCTGCTTTGAAAATATTCTTTAAAGCTTCACTATGATGCCTCATCATAATTAGAGCTGTATAAAACAGAACCTATTTATATGCTGTGCTCCCTGTCCCAACTCTGTCAGACACAAAGCAGAGACCCAGAGCTTCACATATGCAAAACTACACAGCAAGACAAGTACTGCAGGTTGCAGCCACACATAGAGAAAGTTAGAATGGCCAAAGATTCCTATGCAGTCCTGTCACCTGCATAATTACTATCATGCATCTGCATTTGTATGTACACAATGCTTAAAACAAAACAAAACAAAAACAAAAACCAAAAGAGGAACAGAGAAATTCTTAGTAAAAACTTTTACCAGGGTTCCCCACCCACGGGAGATGGGAGGTTTTATGCTGCATTGTTTTTTGCAGCCAAAATGAGGATGGATTTAAATCCCTTTGCTCTTATTTCACTCTTTTTTGAGGGTTAGAGACACCACAAAATAGTACCTAGAAGTTACAGAATTACACAGAATTTTTATATCTCTGCCTGAAGTCATGTATTTTTTTTTCTGCTTTATTTTAAGTTTTAGGTATGTCAGAATACAGGTTAAAAACTAACAATATATTACTGGAGTATTTAAGAACTTTTATAAGAACATAAATTAAAAGCCATCCTGAAGAGCCTGAATGATTAAAAATCTCTCTAAAGTCTTTGGCTTTTTCATGCAAACAAGGGAAACAAAAGGAAATTAAACATGTATTCTACGGAACATTTCAGTAAAGGCCAGAAACATGTATTTCTTTATTTTTGAACTCTGGCATCTTTTGTTACATTCTCAGCAAATACAGTAGATCTCAGCAAGATATTTAACCAGGCTAAAAGACACTGTGATTGAAGTTTTGAGAACAAAAGCAGGTAGAAAACATGTTCCACTTTGTATTAAAAACATTCACTTCCATCATTGTCTTATGCAATTCATACCCAATTAAAAAACCTCCAAAATTTTCATTAGGTATTTCTAAGATTTTTTTTTTCAAATAAAAAGTAGCTGGTTTAATTTTCAGTCTGTTTAATGAATCCCATCGGTTATTCATACATTCTTATCATTCAGTTTGGCTACCAATCAAAGTTCTGCTCAAGAGCAACAAGGACAAAAAAACAAGCAGGATCAGGAGTACAGTTAGACTTCCTTACACTAACAACTATCATAAATTATTTACTAAACTTCAAAGCTTTGAAACTGGTGACGAATATAGTGGGAAGAATAAGATGTGTTTGTTTACTATCAATTATTTATTGCATATGTTTTATAGTATAAGTTATGCAGAAAATAATAAAAATGTATTGTGTTCATTTCATTAAAATTTACTGTTCTTTCTATCCATTCAGAGATTATGAATGGATTATTTGGTAACTTTTCAATAATAAAAGATGAAAAAAACTGACGTTAAAAAAAAAATTGAATCCATACTTTGCAGTAAGAAACTTACATCTGTACATGCAAAACATTAATCAAGACTAGGGAAAATGAAGTATTGAATCAAAATAAACTACTTACATAAGCAAACTCAAGTAATAAAACATTTACAGCCTAGAATACAAATGATAGCTGAACTAAATTCAGTTCCAAACCAGACAGATCAAAGAATTAACATCAGTCCTTCTTGGCAAAGCTTGGTATGTTGAGCAGTTAAGGGTCCAAATTTTCTTCTGATTAGAAGTATGTCTGGGATGCCCAACTGTATGTCAGATAGCTATAATTTATAATGTGCTTTAGGTCAAAGGTGGTAAACTTCACATTTCTAACCAGTGCTGTTTGTAATAGATTGGATGAAACACATTTGCAAAAGAATCAATAAATGTAAAGGCTGGAAAGAATTAGAGAGGCTTGCAGGCTTGTACCTATTGTCTGGGGGAATTAGATGTCAGTTTGAGCACTATAACTCCAACAAAGGTTTCCTAGTTTTAATTTACTAGAACATATAATGGGCGATGTAGAAGCTGGGAAACACTAGTCAGTGTGAATACATTACTTAACCAACAGTTTAATGAATGTTACAAACATTATTATAGTCCTAGCATACTCTGTCTGCTCATTCATTCTTACTTTGCAATCTTATCATCAAAGGGTATTTCTTTGTGAGGCTGTTCCACTTCAAGTCTCAGAAGCAACGAACAATGCAACACGCTCAAAACATGGATCTAAATAAATTGCAATAAACAGCAATGCTAAAAGCTTTATAAATAGTGATACAGTTTTCTAGTACGTCACACAGACAGCATATACATTTGCATAGCTTAAGCACTTCTACAGATTAGCTATACTATATCCTAAATATATATCTTAAGAAAATCTTCCATTTGTAAACTATTGTATAAAAACAAATGTATAAAAGATGACAAGTAAATAAATGTAGGTCACAGTGGAAAAAATAAAAAAACCCACCACCACTAGCACATTCTTTAAAAGTCAAAAAGACTGGCTGATGTCAGAATATATAGCCAAAGACTAGTTCACATATTAAAAGGAATAATAATTTCTTTTCTGAGGACGTTTAAGTCTGCAGCTAGTTCTTGTGAAACAAAAGATCCATACCCTTTCCTAATTAAATATTTCACAATGATCTGATTTTTAGTCCTCATTTCAATCTGACTTTAATTCAAAGGTACAACCTAAATCAAAGGGGCACAACTTTTGTGCTCCACTAAAATAATTAAGACATGAGATATAGTTTAACACCACACTGAGCTTCGAGGTTTACCTTTGATTTTCACAATATACATTATCTGATATATAAAGTAGAAAATGAAACAAAGGTGAACAAACTATCCATAAGCTTCTCCAAATAAACTATATGGTCTAGTGTTCCAACAGACAAAATGAAATTTTAAACACACAATAGGGTTGTTTAATGCCATATTCCACTGGGTAAAATTGGATACAGAAGGTTGGATTTCACCATCCCAGGTTCCCTCTTCAAACCACAAACTGTTCATGTGCAGCTGATAAGTACAGTATCTCTGAAACTCCCTTTATAACCCACTGCATACATTGAAACAATCACTGGAGTGCATTTTTTCCCAGGGAAATGTGTAAAGAACCCAATTTCTCAAGACAGAAATGTATTCTATCACAGGATTTTGAATAACAAGTTATTGAGTTCTTGTTCCATCATGATGGGAAAGTCTCGCTTGGGACTTTTTGGTTCATTTGACAAGAAGTGGTTATGACTGCAAAGAAAAGGTATACATATATCTACATCACAAAGAATGTCCTTGTTACTGAGAAAGACTTCATCAATATTCCTAGCCCCAGACAAAACTAAGTATAACCTATATTCATTTTTATGTATTAAATGCTTACATGTTAAGATATGAGGATGTTGGTATATTTTTCCCACTGTATTGTTGCATGTCGTTAATTTTGGTTTCTATCCTGTCAGCAACAACCTGGGTGGTTAATATACTCACGTGTGCTTTAACTAGTACAAAGTATTGCTGCACTAGATCTACAGCGCTAAATACACACACTTGACACTCTGCTTTCTTCTCATTTAAATCTACTTTAACAACTTGAGAGCCTTATCACTTGGACAGCAAAGGTCATGATTTTTGAAGAAGGTTCACACTACAAGCAAATCCCAAAGGGCTATATGAGTCTCTCTTTGTCTGGTCACATCAAAAGCAAGTTTTAAAAAGGGTTAATCACTGCTTTAAAATAAAAAGAAAATGCACTCCACAACAGAAGCTCCTGTTTAGGCTCCTTTGGGCTGTTCATTGTGGAAATCTAGTTGACAGAAATTGGAACGAAAAGCTTAGAAACAGCTATTCCTAGAAATAGCTGCCTCAGAAAACGAGGACACACGATTAACCTTTTTGGTGTATCCTTAGCCTAGTAAATTGTTGCACTCCACAGTGCAAAAACATATGCAGTTCTTTCTTTGAAAAGAAATCTTACTCAAATTTATATTTCAGCATATTCCAAATATAAGTTTTTGAGACGTTAAAAAATAAAATCAATAGTTCATTCTTCTGGTAGCCCCTCCCTTGCCCAATAAATTAAGAGTTACTACCACCCTTATACAAACAATGAGTGCCCAATTTTCAAACCTGGGGCACAGGGGCTGAGAAGTGCATTATTTTGGAAGCAGGTAAAACACATCTTCAGTCAATAAAGTTTTTTCACTGTGAGAAACTTCAGGGAAATACCATTCCGGCAAAAATTGTGATTCACCTTGCCTCAGCAAAAAACTATGTCCCCAGATATAGACTCCTATAAAGTCCATTATCGTGGTTAAACAACTGAACAAATAGCTAAAGTATTTTTTTACTGCCATTGAGAGACGGAAGCAGCATACTTATTCAAAATATCTATTCGCTGACGAGAGGTGGGGGAAGCAGCAAGTTCTGCATTTCATTGCAGTCCAGCAAGAATGCAGTATGAAAGCATCTTCTCTGGTTTATGCTCAGGTTCAAAAAGAAGAGGAAAAGGGGTCAGTAGACAGTAACAGAAAGCTGAAGCATGAAGTAACTAGCATGCTTGCTAGTTCATGTGAAACTAGTAAGTATTTACCATAGGGATGGGCAACACCAGCACAGGTTGCTCAGAGAGGCCATGGGGTCTCCATTGTGCAGGTATTCAAGACTCAGCTGGATGTAGCACTGAGTAACCCAATCTAACCAGGCCTACTTTGGGCTGACCAAGGAGAAGAATGAGGAAACACCTGGAGGTCCCTCTGAACCTAAATAATTACTCACATACAATCAAAGAACAATTTATAACAGCATTTCTTTTTCCAGTAATACAACCTCTGCATTCAGACTCACTGTACTCCTGCCATAGCAAGTAGCCTGAAGAGCATAGCATCCTTCATGATTCACAAAACATTATTAAATGACTGGCACATGGTAAAAATAGTGAATTTTAGAATTTCTGAGATTAACACTCAGAGAGCTAACAGCCTCCAGGACATTGGGATATGCTCTTATTTTGTTGATATAATAACTATTTATCATTTAATTTCAATCCCTACCCCCCCTCCACTACCCCTAAAGAAAAGGAGAGAGGGAACCAAAATCAAGGGTGTTATCCAAGAATCCTCAAAGAGCTAGCTGTCATCATCACAAAACCTCTCTCAATGATTTTTGAGTGGTCTTGAGAATCCGGAGAGGTCCCAGCTGACTGGAAGCTGATGAATGTTGTCCTGATTTTCAAGAAGGGAAAGAAGGAGGACCCTGGAAACTGCAGGCCTCTCAGTCTCAGTTCACTGCATGGTAAATTTACAGAGAAGATTATCCTGAGAAGTACTGAAGAACATCTGAAAGACAACACTGTCATCGGTCACAGCCAGCACGCCTTCAGGAGAGGAAAGTCCCCTGATTTCCTTTTATGACAAGGTAACCCACTTAGCTGATCAAGGGAAGCCAGTTGATGTAATATTTTTGGATTTTAGTAAAGCTTTCAATACTGTCTCTCAAATTATCCTTCTGGACAAAATGTCCAGCACACAGCTGGATAAACACATCATGAGGTGGGTGAGCAATTGGCTCATGGGTCGAGCACAGAGGGTAATAGTGAATGGGGTAACATCAGACTGGTGACCTGTCACTAGTGGGGTTCCACAGGGCTCCATCTTGGGCCCTGTGCTCTTCAACATCTTCATAAATGACTTGGATGCACAACTGGAAGGGATACTAAGCAAGTGCAGACGACACAAAACTGGGAGGAGCTGTTGACTCCCTCGAAGGCAGGGAGGCCCTGCAGAGAGACCTCGACAGACTAGAGGACTGGGCAATCACCAACCATATGAAGTTCAACGAGGGAAAGTGCTGGATTCTGCACCTGGAATGGGGCAACCCCAGATGTTCGTACAGACTGTGGAATGAGATGCTGGAAAGCAGTGCCACAGAAAGGGACCTGGGGGTCCTGGTGGATGGCAAGTTGAATATGAGTCAGCAGTGCCCTGGTAGTCAGGAGGGCCAACCATGTCCTGGGGGATTCAGGCAAAGCATCACCAGCTGGTCGAGGGAGGGGATTGTCCCGCTCTGCTCTGCACTGGGGCAGCCTCATCTTGAATATTGTGTGCAGTTTTGGGCACAACATAGGAAAGATATTCAGCTATTAGAGAGTGTCCAAAGGAGGGCAACGAAGATGGTGAAGGGCCTTGAGGGGAAGCCGTATGAGGAGCAGCTGAGGTCACTTGGTCTGTTCAGCCTGGAGAAGAGAGGACTGAGGTGAGACCTCATTGCAGTCTACAACTTCCTCATGAGGGGAAGGAGGGGCAGGCAGTGATCTCCTCTCTGTGATGACCAGTGATAGAACCTGAGATAACAGCCTGAAGTCAGGGGAGGGTTAGGTTGGATATTACAAAAAGGTTCTTCACCCAGAGGGTGGTTGGGCACTGGAACAGGCTCCCCAAGGCAGTGATCACAGCACCAAGCCTGACAAGAGTTCAAGAGGTGTTTGGACAATACTCTCAGGCACATAGTGTGGCTTGTGGGGATGCTCCTGTGCAGGGCTAAGGTTGATGATCTTTGTGGGTCCCTTCCAACTCAGCATATTCTGTGATTCTGTGAAACTAATTCTTAATAGGAGGAAAGGCTCCTAGTGTTTCAGAAGCTTTTATGTGCTCTTCATTCAGAAAGGAGAGCCCTTCCTTAACTCATCCTTTTCAGACAACAGTATTTCACTTGCATGAATATACTTCAGTGAATGCTCTATGGCAACACATTCCATTTCTTTTTTGAACTTAATAGCATATTCTTCCATGGTTTAGTTGTTAAAATAATCTAGGTACTTGGAAATTTTCCTTCCTGCCCACCCTCCTCTCTCTCCTTGAATTCCTTACTGGATACAGCCTTATATACTACAAAAGAAACAACATAACTTGAATTTTGTTCTGTCACATTCTACAAGAAAGTTCCAAGATAGTATAAAAACAGATTGATTGCTTTATCTAATTATATCTCATTAAATACCACCCCAGAGAATATTTCCATATTTTAGCTAATCCATGTAAATTTCCCCCCCCCAACCCTTATGAATCTCTGTGTAGCACCTCGTTCTGCTGCAAATTTTTATTCCCAAGTAGATTTTCTATGGACATATTTCCACTGTTAATCTAGACTAAAAAGGCAGAGCAGAAGAAACACGCAGCTAACAGACAATACCTTAAATTTAGCACTAACATGACAAATTTTTCTTTCCACAAAATTAAACCTGTCAGTCCACACCTGTTCATGAAGAAGGAAACAACTCTCTATTCCAGCAACTTCTGTTTACCTTTCAAAACAAAAGTCTAAGCTTACTATGCTCTTCTCTGCTACAGGAATCATTAACAAACTCTCTCTCGATTCATGAGCCTCACAGCAGGCAAGACATTACTTTCTCCCATTCTGCATTTGCAGTTGATTTTTCCATGTTTATGCTGTTTGGACAGACAAGAAGTACTGCATATTCACCTGCAGACACCTTCAAAAGCACACTTGACGGTGCTTTAGATTAAGTACTTGGCGCAAGTACCTGTGTGGGACACTTCATCTGCTTACACAGAAATATGTAAGAACATACTGCTATTAAGTCATTAATATAGTTTAGCCTACTTGAGATATTTTTTAGTGTTGGTGCTCAAGCCATTTATCATACTACACATGGTACTGGCACAGCTAATCAACATAGTATTTGAAACTTAGCAAGACTGAAAAAACAAGCCTACTATAGTCCAGGACAGCAAACACATGGCTTACATATGCACACCCTGTTATGAGAGATGAAAAAGAATGAAGTTTTTTGCTAATGATGCATTAACAAAGCTATTCTGTTTGTTAAATGCAATGCAGACCACATAGCATTAATTAGTGCAATACTCATCTGAATTGTGGACATTATTTATGTAAGACAAGTACCATGCTTCATAAAGGCCTAACTAAAATGCTTGTGCATTTACTTGAGTAAAATGGCACATTCTATTTTGTCAGCTACACATATTAAAAAAAAGGAAGCCAATTACGACAAGCTAACAGAAAAAATATCATCTTATTACCTTTAAAACGTTCAGGTAGTTTCTGTGCTGTAGGAACCACATATACAAATGCCAGATTGTCTTTAATTATTTCTCTTCTATACAATTAAACCAGTCAACAGACCATATATTGGTAGCTGTCCTAAGGAATCCATTTCAATTCTTGACACAAATTCTTCATACTAGAACATTTAGTAAAAATTCAATTATATTAAAAGATATTTCAGCTTACAAAGGAGTTAACTCCCCATTTCTGTTCCCATTTTACAGCTTTAGCAACATTTTAAAGAATCATCCAGATTATCCTTATTTTACTGTCTAAAAATAGTTACTAGATGAGCCAAAATATTTGCTTGCAACCCAGAGCAATCCCCACATCCCAAGAACCCTTCAGATAAAGTAGTCTGAAAACAACTTTTTTTAGTGGTTATTTTTTCTGATTTGCAACTTCTTACTGTTTATTATTCCTCTACCAAACAACACCCAAACCTGGGGTCATATCTGTGAGTCCTTCTGTATAACTTACTGTGACAAAGACTGAAAGATAAAACCACGTAGTTGATTGACTCACATCTTTAACTTACAGTTCCTGACCACGCAGCTTTATACAGCTTAAAGACTCAATGTATACAAGAGCAGCAGCCCAAATCAGTTATTAACTATGATATCAATCCCAAAACCCACTCCTAAACTTCTGGCTACTGGCTACTCTATGTTCAGCTAAGCAATAAAAACAAGGATATTCCTTGCTTCTCCTGAACTACATTTTCAGCAATTGATTTCTGGGAGGCCATGGGGAGTTCTTTTGTTTTGTTTTTCTGTTTGTTTGGGTATTCTTATTGTTTTGAGTTTTTTGGTTTGGTTTCGTTTTTCTGGGGGATGAGGAGGAAGGTAGGGTTTTTTGGGGGTTGGTTTTTTTAGCCTTTACAGAGAAAAATAATTGTTTAAGTATGGTTCTAGTTTTTCCATCCTATATCAACACCTTTTAATCTCTTTCACTATTATTTGCAATTTGCTTAGTCATATGAAGAGAAAATAAACTTTAAGACAATTTTCATATTTTTATAAAGTTTCTCATTTTTTCCTATAAATGCTTATTTTTCATCTCTCAGGCATGTCAGTGAATATTTTTTCCCCACCAATACACCTGTTCTCACAATGCAGGAAAAGGAGAAAACTATAAGTAGGTATATAACACGCACTTTTTCTAAGTTGCTTTAAGCTTAGAGTGTTGTTTAGAAGGTTCACACTGACTAGGATCAAATTGGAAAGTTATTTGTACATCCACTTACTAAAATAAAGCATTAATAAGAAGCATTAGAAAGACAACTTATTTCTGAATGCAAAGACTGAGGTGTTAAATATAAAACTACATTAATTACATCCAAAATAGCAAGCTACTACTTCCTACCCAATTTATTGCATTGTGCTACGCCACAGAATTATTCAGCAGAGGGCATTCTGCTGATCAGATATTATGCTGATATGCGAGCCCCATTTAAGCCTTAAATTTGTATACAAAGAAGCAAAATAAAGAGCATGCAACCAAAGTGAAAAAAACTGTCCTTGCAAATATATTCTCCCGAAGGAACTCTTGATATTCTAGGGATAATGCTACTTATAACACTGAACACACTCACAAAGGAGATTTATCTTCCACAACCATCAGAGCACTTGATCAGGACTGCAAGTATTCCTATTTGATAAATGGGAAAACCAGGGAGAAATGTTATTTTCATAAATTTGGTGGCAGGCATGAAAAGAATCCAAGTCCATAATTACGATACCTTTACGGTATTCTATAGAGCAAATGTTAATATCTTTAACCACTAATTAATTGTCTGATTTGTAATACTAATATTGGTTTAGGTAAAACTTCCTTAACTTTATCCAAAAAAACTAATAAACAGTGAACAAGCCTTCCACATACTTCAAAACTAAGGATGTGCTAGATGCAGGTAATATAATATCTTTAAATTGTGTGCTCTGATTTTCAAAATATAGAAGACTTAAATAAAATTGAGATTACATAAATATAACATCGCCAATATCTACCTGAAAGCCCTAATATCTGTAACTCATTTAATGAAAGTACAGAATAAACAAGCTGCCCAGCACATCTTGGTGTATACTTATATCATCAGGAAACCAATTTAAAACTGGAAATAATGTTTATTTACATCATCAATATTCTATTCTTGATTTTTTTCTTCTCTGTAATTTTTTCTTTTAAAGCATCTTAGAGTGCTTTTGAACATTTGGTTCGTTCTGTTTGCCCCCTTCGATACCTGTACATTTGGAATTTCATACCCAGAATCTTTTAATTTACACACTTTTAGATCATCTACTTACCAAAGAAACATGCACTTTGCTTCCTACTTCACAATAACTAACTACATAGTAGAAATATTTTAGGCTAGAGACTAATTATTCTAATTATCCTAGGGTTTACAGCTCAGACAGATTCTTAACTCCTGATCAAATGTCCTGTTTTCTTGCAGCAGCACATACTGAAAGCATTGACATTTTTAAAAAATAAGCCAGATAGAATATTTTGGTGCATTTGCCATAGACAAATAGTATTTTCTTCTGGACAATTTGATCTTACACTGTAAATTGTACATGCAGTGCATGTTTCATTCACAGATGAATTCAGTAAATAGAGGCAGGAAATTTTCTGAAAAGAAAGGATTTTGGTTTAAGATCTTCCACATCTTTTTTTCGCTCACTTGGTCAGAAAAGATGACTGGAGACATACAGCATGCAACATAATTCAGTGCTCTCCTCCTCTTGAAGGGTACGGCACTGTCAGACCACGAGGAAGAACAATAATGGAATTGTAACCAACAAACACTTTGTCTTTGAGAGACCACTCAGAAAACATTAACTACCCAGCAGTGTTAAGAGGCCTTTGTTGTCTCAGTAAAAATGAAAGCATTTTTGCTATCTGAGACTTCACTCAAACTGTGACCTTATGTTCTGAAAGTCAGAATCACCTGCGTGACTCAGTAGCTTTGGTCAGGCTCTTGATAAGGTCTCTACAGAGGATCACTGCAAGGATCTATAACACTTTCTGGTCAAACACTCAAGTGCTTATAGACTGTACTGTTTATTCTCCTGTATCATAAATTTAAATCTTATTACCTCCAATTAACAGCTGAAAATGACTACATATATATATATATGAACATGGTACGTGGCTCATGTAACTACTTAAACGGAAGTCACTCAATTAAACAAATCATTGTAGCATGCACTCTAGTTTCATTTTTAAACCTTTTAATATTCATTTTCACAAAAGAAATAAAAATAGACTTTTACAGAATATATGAAGGATTGTTTCAGTAACAAAAAAAAGTCCACACAGCAGTCTGATTTATCCCACAGGACTGACTGATTTTAGGTAAAAAATGTGATCGAGATGTTAGTCAATTCGGATATACATCTTTCCCAAAATGATTTAAAAAAAAAAAAAAGTGAACAGAAGTGTTTAGGAAATGGAAACTGATAAAAAGGTCATAGATATTGCACAGCCTAAGCTGCAAGCCCAGCTTAGTTACTGTGAGAGACTGGAAAATATTATTACTGGCTTGAAACAACTAAGGTGTGTGTGGGAGGGGGCAGGGCAAGTTCTGCCAAAGTGAGACAGTGCACTGCTCACATTCCCCACCCTCCAGAGCCTCTGGGACAGCTCCAGAGCGGCTCTCAATCACTGGCAAACTGGAAGCACTGCTCCACAACGTGGCCCTGGAACCCCTAACCCAGCTCCAGAATGGCTGGATGACTGGAAGCCCCACCTGGGGGGGAGGTGGCCCGCAGGAAGCCAGAGCAGATAAAAATCATTGCACAAGGCCTCCATGTGTTGTGTCCCTATTGTCCTTGGCTCCTACCATGCTGGAACCACAGCAGTAGTTATATTTTTGCTTTCTCTCTCTCTCTTTCTTCTGATTTCCTCTTCTTGCAATCTGGGTAACTTAAAAGTTGGATGGGCTGCAGTTTGCTAAGTCCATGCTTCGTGAAATGCTTAACTGTGATTGAATTCGCCTTTGAAAATTGCCAATTTCCCTTATTTTCTAAAGTTTGCCAGTAAAAGTTTGTGGTTTAAGCTCCTGAAAAACATTGTTGCGGTTTTTCCCTTGTGCCCTCTCATGGTATAAAAAAACCAAGGCCCTTTAAGAAACTTGCCCTGGGGCCTTACAGTTACATTTAACCACACGTAACCATAAGTACTGCAAAATTCTGTATACAGAAAATAAAGCAACGGTGTCTCAACGTATAGCAGTGCTAAATCCACCAAAATTGAGTGGTTTTGAGAGAAAATCCTGATATTGTCTCAGAGGTTTTTGTATCATAAAAAAATGCTATGAATTATGGTAATATGTTTTGTACAAAACAAGGAATTATACAGATAATAAGGCAGTTTGCTCTAAAACAACCTTGAAGGAATATGATTGAGGTACCTGTTTGGCCCAGAAAAATATACCAGCACACAGACAAAAAATTCTACTCCCCAAACCCCTCTAAAACAAACACAACATAACCAAACACTAAACAATCCATCACAAAGACTTACAGTCTCTTTAAAAAGCTCTTTTAAAAAATTTCCTAGCAAAGGTAAACAGTTAAGCAATATACCTGTATCGCTCAACACTCCCTATTCCAAACCAAAGACTATGCATTTTTTTTCACTCATTTGATACTTCACCTGGTCACTCCTTGCTTGCTCCTACCTGTTCCTGCACAAACCTTGCATCACAGCTGAGCTCTGTTGTCAAGGCATGGGTGAGCCTCTAAAGGATCAAAGCCTGAAGTAGGGGATATCAAGCACATTCCTTCTCCTAATTGTTAAAATCTTTTCAGTTCTAAGTGGTTGATATTCAATATGTACTTTTGCTACAACTGAAAAAAAATATTTTAACTTAATGTAAAATAAGATCCAGACTTGTGCAACAGAGAAAAAAAACCCAGTTATTTTTTGCTATGTGAGTCTGTGAGACATTGGATTATTATATTTGTTATTGACTTGGACCAACTCAAATGGGGGGTAGAGGGAAGCGACCGGGCAAGTTTCACAAAGGTGAGGTGACACCCTACGCCATAACTCAGACCCTTGGAGTCTCCTTGGGCAACCCCAGGGCAGCTGTCAGTCAAAAGCAGCCCGGGAGCATTGCCCCACACCACATGCCCTTTTCTCCCTAAACCAGCCTCTGAGACACCAGGAGAAGTGCCCCTCACCCCTCCCCGGAGCCCCAGAGTGGTCAGTGGGCCGCAAATCCCACCTGGGGGCTGGGGGGGGGGTGGCCATAGGGGGGCCAAAGCAAACAAAAGCAGCAATGTGCTCTCCATGCTCCTTTGAGCCCTACAATCTTCTGGACTCCTGGTACGTGGATCTACCCTGGATCTAGAGGTGGTAGCTATAATTCTCTTTTTTTCCCCCTCTTTACTTCCTCTTATTCTCCTAATCTCCTTTCTTAATATTTTGGGTAGCTTACGACTGGACAGGTTGGATTTGGCCAAGTTGTATAGGTTAGCATGTGCTAAGTCAATGCTTTGTGGAATGCTTTATTTTGGTTGAATGTTGCCCTTTAAACTTTTGCCAAGTTCCCTTATTATTTAAAGTTTACCAGTAAAAGTACCCCCTGAGAAAACATGTGCAGCATTTCTCCTTTTTGCTATCCTAAGGCTTTAGAAGAACTGAAGGCTCTTCTAATAAATTCAGCAGGCAAATATGTGGAGCCTTGTATATTTTTAAAGCAAAACCCCTTTGGTGAGCTTGTATCTTAGAGCCTGGGGTCTTACAAAGTCATGCATTAGATTCAAGTTTTAATCTGAGATCATTACTACTCCTAATCTTAGCCAATGCAAAACAAGTTGAACAACTTGCATTTGTTCAAAAGCTTCCCAATTTTCAATTTTAAATTCTACTTCTTGAAGACAGTTTCCCATTCTCTTGTGATATTGTATCAAAGTTTCATTGATATTTAAAATTTGCAGTCTATTGTCAGTGTGATTTTTTTTCTCCCCCAAGGTCAGCCTCACACATTATGCCTTGAAGTATCAGATATATCTCTAATGGAAGCTTTCTTATATTTCATCCTTGAAAAACCAGATTGAACTCAAGTTTCTGCTTGGAACCCATGACTTCCAGCTCCACTCATTCCTCAGTAATTACTACACAGCATCAACACCAGCCAAGAAAAACAGTAACAACCCAACCTCCTTAAGCTTGGCTACTTCTAGGACTTCTCTGTTAGCAAGTTCCATATGTTTTCTTCATCTCAAAATACCTATTGTCAGGATAACAGAAGCTCAATTTTCTTCCACTGTTGCATTGTTGAATCTCCTCTTGATATTTAGGAACTGAAAAGGTGTCAGTATGTATCTCTAGAACCTTCCTACCATATTCAAAACACAACACAAATCTCCTCCATAAGCAGACTTAAAAAATGTCAAAACTGACAGTATGACTCAAAGGTTAAAAAGTGGGAGGAAATTTACATGCCTTATTAACACATATTAAAAAAACTTTCTTGTTATCGCTGAGTTTTGTGCGGCACAAAAGAAGAAACAAGTATTGTTACACAGTCTGCTAAGCAATTTTCATACCACTAAAACTGCAACATGCTACAATAAATTTTATTTAAGACAATTTTTTTGACAGATAAGTCAATACAGAAGCCTTTTGAATGTTAGTAATTTAAATCCAATAGTCATCACAAAACCTGCTCTTTAACAAGAATTTCTAGTATGGAAATAGCATTTGTTTTGCAGATTGAAAAATGACCACTTAAAATGTTTAAAGTTGTATACTTCATTTATGTGCATTTCAGCCTTTTAAAACAGATAATTTTTGTACTGTGGTCAGAATTGGCTGTTGTCAGTTCTGTATCGAAGCTTTCTGCTTATAATGTATTTACACCCTTTCAAGTAGTTAAATCAAGGATCCTGCCTTACCATACTCACACTTGAAATTGTTTCACAATTCACAATATTAATGCTCTTTAAACCCTAAAAAAAAGAAAAAAATCACATATGGAAAAAACCCAGAAAATAGAATACTTTAATTCCCCCTTCTCTTGTTATTTATTTTGCATTATTTATAAAAACACAACAAAAAAAATTGCCAGATAATCAAGCAACAATAAACAAAAGTAATTAAGCTTCTCAATTCTAAGATATTTCTGTCAAATCCTAAATATTTAGAGAGAAATATGATTTCTGTTACATATGATTCTTCCAGCTAATCTCAAGCCACAAAATACTTAGTCAAATACATTTTTTTAAAGTCACAACTGTCTTTCTCTTGAGGTTCTGACTGAACATTTCATGGAATTAGGCTAAGGGTATCTAGGAATCTGTGCCAAATGAGCAACAAAATCCTCCTCCTCTCCCTAAATACCTACAATGCATTTATTATTAGCATTTCCCTCCTTTTCACCTTAAGTCACAATGGTTTATCTTTTTCTCTCTGATCAATACATTCATAATGACCAAATTTTTGTCTGAGCCCTTTCCCTCAGACTATCTGCACAAGCTCAACCTTTCCTCAACCCTCTATAGAAATTATTTCCAACCAGTTAAGCTCAGAAATTCTTACTTTTAGTTAAAATATACATTAGTGAAATACACTGAAAGACCAAGTGCATCTCTTTAAAC
Source organism: Pipra filicauda (assembly GCF_003945595.2). Lineage (NCBI taxonomy): Eukaryota > Metazoa > Chordata > Aves > Passeriformes > Pipridae > Pipra > Pipra filicauda. The sequence goes on from NW_024104842.1 coordinate 2,884,005, forward strand.
TTCATTTTGAAACCAGGACTAAGATGTGTTTCATCAACAGCAAAATATGGCCACAGAACTAAATTTCCAAGAGTATTAAAACTTTTTGACTTTTTTTTTTTTAATGAGTTACTCTGCAAGTTTCCTGAAATGGCACTGAACGTGTTCTCAGTGCTCACCTTTTGTTAACACACTATCAGCTACTTGTATTTGGGGCTTTTTCCAGAGGTTTGCATACCAAGATGCCAAGATAAGCTTCAACCATTGCAGACAGGGAAGAAAAGGCAGGATAGGAAGAGTAAAGTGCCACTGCATTATGTAAAACACTGCAGGTCATATACTAATTCTCATGACAGATGGTGACCTTGTGAAAAGGGGAGCTCAGTGTTTGCAGAAGTTAATGGAAAGCTCCATAGACCATTTGTGCTGAAGGTGCTGGCGTAAGCTGGGGTAAAGCCATCACCATCATGCACTGGAAAACTCTCACCACAATCCATGCCAATTGCTCCACAGAACTCTTTCCAGAAGCCACTGGCAAAGAGGAATTATTTGGACACGTTGGGCCCCTGACTACTGAAAAGTATTGTGATACCAACTAGCATTGAAGTGTGGGCCAAGAGGTATGCTTTGAAAGGCAAAGCATCCCTGCTGCCTTCGACATAAAAGGCGCATTACCATCAAATCTTGACCTCCATGATAAAATCAGCACTTGCTCTTAAGTGGATCACTGCTTGCTAACTACGATGAAAATATTAAGATGCCAAAGGTTTGTTTTGTCACGCACACATTTTTGGTGTTGACAGGACATTTTAGATAGAAGGCAGATCCTTCTTGAAAGGCTCTCCCCTTCAGTAACATCAAAATCTAGCAAAGAGCACAGTAATTTCTATAGTATTTACCTTTCAGATAAACTATGATGTGGTGAAACAAGAAAAAAAATTCTACCGAATACCACCAAGGATCCCAATATCCTCTATGCTGTCCACTCTACGCCATGGTGAACCAGGTAAATCCATGAGCAAGATGATGTCCTGTCATAGTAATAATTCACCAACAGAGTATCAAACTTACACCTAATAAATATTTCTATTTCACAATATACACTGAATTTTTATTTCAATCTGCAATTTTTTTATTTTTACTTCTGTTATTTTCTTGTCACTATTATGAAAACTTTTAAGTATCACTTTTAATATTTACAACCTTCACACTTCTGTATTTAGAAATATTCATATCTCTTTTCATAATCTATCTTAAGAGTTGAAGTTTTTTTTCTTCTTAGCCTAACCATTTGCTATAATAGAGAAACAAGACCCAATCTGGCACCAATTTTATGCAATTATCTTCCCCATATTAGACCTGATCAGCTGTGAAATCTAATAATTTCTATGTTCCCTTTTTTTTAAGAAAACTTTTAGTATAACTCCACTGCCTACTGTCAAGATTTTACAATAAAATGTAGATAACTAGTTTGTAGAGTAAATAGTGTGTTCTTAAGCTATTCCTAATGAGTCTCTGCTTTACTCATAAGTGTAAGTGCAGGGTAAAAACAAAATCTTGACATTCTATAAAAAACATAGCAAAAAATTCTGATTTATATGGAAAAACCCCCAACTTAAAAGTGAAAAAGATAACTCAGGGTCAAAAGACAGCAAAAGAAAATTATGATTTTTGCATGCACATGTTCAGAATATCTATAAAATTAAAAATTTCAAGTCAGATAACATTCATCAATAAGACAATTTGGAAATGGTAATAAAATGCAATCACTATCATTTCTTAAGTCATTGAAGAACTATAAACAATAGCATCATACACTAAGAGCAACAATATCTCATATTGACAGTTTATTAATACAGTATTCCAATCTAAAGAAATATATCCATAAAGATGTGAATCACATACACAAAGTACAGGAAACAACTATTTGCTCATCAGGGAAATCAAGCAGTACCATATTATGTAAGTACCAAGAATATTATATATCTAAGTTCTGGAATCAACTGATGGTTCAAACGCTCTGTTTTCATGCGAAAACCCCCAAAAAGTAGCAGAGACAAATACTGAGAACATAATGCCCTTCTAATACATTCATACTAAACTACAACATCAATAATAGAAATTTGTGACAAGAAAGCCTATCACTACACTAAGTCACAAGTATTCCTAAATTTGTCTCTTTTAACTGATCATTTTTATTTTCATAGAAGTCCGTACTTTGTTTATTTGCTGCTCAAGTGCTAACCAGGCAGGAGAACTTGGATATTACCTTTTGCCAAAACAATCTCTAATAACACCATTTGCTTGCAAATTCAGCAGTGTGAACATTTTAAACACAGTCTTAAGTCGAGTTCACTATTTTGTGCAGTTGTCCCTTCCACTCCTGAGTTAGGTCCTGTCACCCACTTTCAACAATATTGAGAAGGACTCTAGTAAAAAAAAAATCAAGGTTGACAATTGTGATCATCAGAAAAGGCCCAAACAAACCAAAAAAAACAATCCATAGTTCAACATGCTTGCAAAGGATAACAAGAAACTATTTGTTTGGTTTTTGAGGTCTCAGTAGTTCAGAACTACATTTAGAAAATGAGACTCAAAGTCTTTCATTTAATGGCAACAATGCTTTTAGAGTGAGAATTTGGTACAACAGAATGACATTGATGCAGTCCAGGTAAATCTGTTCTATGTGTTACAGAAATTATTTTTGATACTAATAACGTACTGTCATGCCATGTATACACAATGAAATTTTCACCCTCATATTAGATTGACACTCACACCCTTTAAGCAGAAGCACATTTTCACATACTATTTGTTCTCCAGTTCTTTTACACAAAGATCAAACATCTCTAGAACATCCCTCTGTGAATCAGAAATCCAAAACACCTTTGCAATATTCTTTGGTTTTCATTGCAAAAAGGTCTGACATTTTAAGTTAAATTCAGTAAAAAACAGGACCATGCACTACTGACCTGCTGAGGTTTTGGTTCAACTTGGCTGTACATCACAAGTGGGTCTGACTGAGCAGGCATTATGTAAATGGATGGACTTAAATAAAAGGCAGCACTCACATATTAATCCAAGGCCTGGGGTGCTTTCAGAGTAGGCTGGAGACAATCCCAGACACCTGGCTTTTGAAAGACCACCAAGGGAATGTGCAAGGGGAGAGGGGGAAGGAAGGTCAGTAAAAGCAGCCTGAAATAAAATTTAACTAAATTCAAACCCATCTTAAAGCATCTGGGTCAGCAGCCTTGGAAAAGTTTCTTTTTAGTTATCAGATGCTGAAATATGCTTTTCTATCTTAAGGATACAAAATGCTTTCCAAAGCAATGCATTATTACATGCTTCAGGATTCAGCAAGAAGTACTACCTGGAAACATGATGGTTTTAACTATAGGTTCAGAATGCATTTTGTCTTGGCAGCTTCAATGTTTACATTCTCTACCTTAAGCCTCTCTGGAAAAAGTGTAAAAAGCAACAGTGCCATTCAAATTGTGGAGATGCAAATCTGAAGAGCACAAACTTGGCTACCAGATGGAAAAGCTACTGCTCTATAATCATGAACAACCAGGGGTTTAAGCTAGACTGGGCAGACAATAAAATAGCAATATAATCAGGTATCCAATACTCTGTTTCAGCTGTCCCTTCTGTCTTCCCACATCAAAGCTTGAAGTAGGTTTTCCATAAACTGCCTTAAAAAAAAAAGATTGAACTGACTTTCTCTTGGATTCTTTCTTCCCTTATGACTACTTATTTTCTTTGTAATAGGGCTTGGTTTAGGTGTTTTTCTTGAAACTCCTGAAGTAGGAGCAGACAGAACATTTGCTTTTCCTTCTTTCCATGATTTTCTTTACCTCAAATTTATTATAGTCTCCTTATCTATATGCTTCTCCACTTTCTTGCTGTCCATAGCATTGATTTTCAGTTATTTATGACTTCTGATAAATTCCTGACTCCTTTCTCCCAATCCTTTTGCTGTTATTTTTGCACTTAGCCTCCTACATATTCTTCATCTGATGCAGACATTTGCTTGCCTGTTTGATTCTCTCCTCTAGCAGCTCTGAGGAAGCAGCCAGTGGACATATGCATCAGCTCCTGATCAACAAGCCAACCAGCACCCTGGCAGCTCTGCATCAATCACAACATCTGCTGCCTCCCAAATTGCTGAGCCAAAGACAACAACGCCAAAACCAATGAAAGGATAAGTAAGAAGCTACTATGGGGAGAGGATGTTGGTGTCAATAAAAGGAAATTACTGAAAGCCTATCAAAATTATCTGATGAATTACCATCCATCAACTACTAGCTTGATATGGGAAAAGGGTGCCACCTGGTGCCCAATCCATCTTCCTTAAGTTAGTCACTTAACCTGCTCTTCTGGCTTTTCTGTCCGTTCTTCTCCAGAAGTTCATCTAGTTGTCCACCATGAGTTCTCAAAACTTAACATAGTCTTATAGTCTCTTAATCTCACGCAAGTTTTAACAAACCTTGAAACATTTTTGAACTTATTATATCCTGAAAGGAACAAAAGTGCAAGTAAAGTCTGAAACCAAACCCATAAACTGAACAAGTTACCAAGTAGGAAATGTCTAGTTTGCTTATCCAACAGGTACCCCATATAAATCAACCTGAAAACTTCTTGCTCAGTAATTACACAGTAGGCCAGAATCATGTGTTCCCTCAAAGGATGGGACAAGAGGAAACAGAATCACTGGATCCTTGCTCTAGAAAACCTGCTTAATAAATGGAGCATTTTTCCCATTATTTTGCTCTTGATCTCTACCTCACTACACCCAGCAAAACACTGCTTTTATTTCCTGTAGTGCTGCTCCCAAATACCCCAACACAAATGAAAGCAAAGGTAGTTATTTTCCAATTCCTTGACATGGATATTTAATAATTTCTTGTCTGTCCAGGATGCTTTACCCTTGTAACTACATAAAATATAAGGATCATACTGAGTCCAAAGTAGAGCTTCTGTCATTGTTTATCACATGGAAAAGTCAGGATTTTTTTTTTTTTGCTGGATATCTGCAATGAGTAATAACCCCGTAGGAAGTGCCCTAGCTGGCTGCAAGACCCTCTGAAACTGTCTGAGTTGGGGAAGAGATATTTCCCCCCATATTTGCCCTTTTCTACTTTCAAGCACACAGTTGAAATTCAGCTTTGAGATGTGAATGCTTTCTATTATTCTAGATTTTCACATCTCTCTGCTTTCCTAGGTCAGCTCAGTGGCTGTGGCCTGGAAAATGTGCACTGACTCCAACAATTGGCAACTTTCACCTTATAAAACTGTTCAGTACTAAATACAATATTCATATGTTTGGGTAAAACACGGTTAAAGGAACAAAAATAAAACCCTTCCTATTACTTATTTTAAAATTGATTTCATACTTCATTTGTCACACTGAATTGAATCACTCTTTATTTTAAGACTCCTTTCAATTTAAAGACAAAACATTTCCAAGTATTTATTTATACTTAGACTAGTTTTTTATGTAGAGCAGCTGGATAGTTTTTGCCATTTCTACATCCATCTTCTAACTAGAGCATGTTGAGTGATAATGGGAATATATTTGACTTATTTTTATTATTACATTTGTGTTGCGAATGAACTTCAACCCATTGATACCTAAAGGGTGCTGTTTTAAAGCTAGTTTTAAAGTAGCCTAGAAGCAAAAAATAAGCACAATAAACAAAATATAGTACTCTATTACCAGCAAGATTATTTTCCCTATTGTTTTGATAATTAAAATATTTTTAGGTCAGTTTTGTTTGGGGGGGAGGCAAACTAAAAAATTGTATTTTGCCTACTGTTAGTCTAGAGATTAACATCAAGTAAACAGCATTGTTATTAAGAGCTTTCAACAGCCTTTCACTGAGGCCTTAGTATAATGGTATTTAACAAGTGAAATGTGCAACATCTTCAAGTTTCTACACAACTGTGTTCTATATTTTAAGCTTTTAGTTTTGTGTTATACATATATTCCCACTTACACAGAGTATTGAGTTCTACAATTACATACGATATCTCCATACGTAAGTATTTATATACAAAGAATTATACAGGTAATAATACACACTTGTTCTTATAAGATATTTTAAAAATATGTCTGATGATATAAATATGATTGCTTTCAAAACACCTGAAACAGAATTAAGAACTGTATCCTAGTCATTGTAGTAAAATAGAAAGTCTAGAAGGGAAAATTACAAGTTAACTCACATGATATGCCTGCTAAATTTAACAGAAATATCTACATTTTTTTGAGTGTTATAGGACAGGTAATTGCAAAAACAGAGAAGGAACTGAAAATCCTATTCCTTAAAGATGTGACAATTTCTTCCTAGGCTAAAGTACATATTTCTTTCTAATTGTCAATACTCAAGTGTCTCTTTTCTAGTTGTGAAGTCATTTATCCCTATCAATCAGACTATAGAGTTTGAAAAAAAAACAAATATCCATCAAGTACAAGGCTGTTGACTGCTCATTTATTCAATTCCTTAAAAAATACCATTCTCTATGCTCTGGTTAGTCGTGATTTCCTGACTTATAGGCTGATGAAATGATCAGCAGAGAGCAAGATGAGCCCTTTTATGAAGGAAATGTAAGAACCTTAAAATTAATAATATAGGTGAAATTTAATTTAGTGCAACATTACCAGCAAGCAATATTGTAAACCACTGCTAGCAAAAAACAAGCTGGTTGGACTGGAAGTAAGAACAGAAGCTCTGCTCCTCATTACTCCACTGCAGTTCTCTGCATTTATCTCTTGCTGTAATGGTGTTCCCATAAAGAAATCCACAGGCAGAGCTGACAGAAGACTCCTTGGCAGGGCAACTTCTTTAGAAATGGAATCCAGCCACAACCAAAAGATAGAAGACACAAGATATTATTTGAAAAATAACTATTAACCATTATAATACATTTTATTAGGCAATAATATGTGTGTGTAAATTACGAGATCTACTATATATCCATTTGTTAAAACTGAAGTTTTACTATCTTCACACACACAGTTCCCAGTATTATATTTTATGAAATCTAGAGCTTAAAAATTAATTTTGAAATAAAAAATTTAAAAAAGCTAAAAATCAAACAGCAAATATTAAGCTCACCAAGAAAACACAGATCACTGATTTTTTCTGAATCATATAAAAGCCCCAAGTCCAATATAAAACATTTCTATATATACACCTTCTTAATGCAATATATAACAAGCATCAGTGAAAACACTGCTTCAGTCACTTAAAGATTTACACAGTCTGTAACATGGTTGACTAATAAGATTCTATTATAGCTACTGATTGAATACATTACTAAGAGGAGGTTTTTTTTAACTTGGAATAAGATCAAAATGCTTGCAGATTTCAAATTGCTATTAGACAAAATAATTATATGCTAAACTAATTACAACTAAAGCAAAACCTGACTTACAACTAATTAAATTTTATTGCATGAAAATAAAGCATAGTCCTTATTTAACACAGGGTACAGCTATAAATGTTTACGAAGTCACCAGTCTGTATATTTATTTCAAGCAAAATGCCTAGGTTACACTGACAAAGTTGGAATGTGGCGTGATTTGGGCACTCAATAGCTCACTCTATAAAGTCATTCATATCCAAGACAATAAAAATGAGATCAACATTCCTAAAATTGTTGCTTGTACAGCTAAGAAGCAAATCTAAATGAGAAATTCTCCATGAACATCCTATTTCATTTTCATGTAGATCTTCATTGCAGTTTGACAACAAGGTCCAGGTTTCAATTTCAAGAACAGATAAGACTTAAATTTATGAGCTTAAGTTCAATTATCAAGGCTTAGAGCTCAATCTTTTTAAAATGCCTATTCAAACCTATAAAGATGCTGACAAGCAGCTTCCACTGAATATGAAGTTAGATATTTTACTCCAAATTCCCACTCTTTGACCAGCTACTATATGGCAACAATACTTTTAACTTTAGCAGAACACTAGCATGCTTGTACAAGCCTAAGTAAATAAATCAATGCTTCAAGCAAGAGAGCAAAGCAATAGGATTTAGACATCAAGAAGGAAAGGTGAATATAATCTCAAAGAGCAGAGAAAACAGAGATTGAAAGAACCAGCTGAAACCACCAGACACCAAAGTTAAGCAGGAACAGCCTATAGCTTTTTCCTGGTTTTACGGACCCTTTACAGAGTCTGAGAAGCATTGTTCTCATTTTACTATTACCAAGCTATTTCTGGTGAGTTCATATCTCTGCTATTTTTTTCCTTCCCTTCTCCCCTTGATCTTTTCAGAAAATCCTAGATTTTTCAACAAGTCCTGCCTAATTCAGAGATCTTAACATAAAGATTTCACTAAAGAATAGTAAAAAAAAAAGTAAATATCCTCCAAAATGACAAAGATAATCTTGAAGACTTAAAACCTACAGGCAAACTAAACTTTCATGTGCTTTGCTTCAATTCTGTCTCACCCATTCCCATCAATCACACAATCTTCATGGGTAAAATGGCTGACATTGTCCACCCCTTCAAATCATGCATATCTAAAATCAGTGCCTACCATAAATACCTTTTTATTTATATAAATGTTCTAGGCTGTGACAATTATGAAAAGTATCTTGTCTTCCCCACCATCATGCAGAACTTCTCATCACACTGCACAAACAGAAAACAGAATGGAATAGCAAAGGGAATGGGCTAGCATTTAAGCAATTTTATGAAAAACGTAATTAAACCTAGTTTGCAAAAATATCTCTAGTTTTTCCTCTCTCTCCATATAGCTCATGCTGTAGGGCATTGTTAAGGTGTTTCCTCTCTCCCAAGCCACCTGGACTCAAACATTATGGAAAATCAATGTCTTTGGAATCTTTTTCTTACTCTCATGTTTATTTGAAATTGGCTAACAGGTTTAAAATTACTACAGTGGGACTGATGCACACATGGCATGTCTAAATTCTGTTTCTTTAGAACACCGAGCAAAAACCTTGAATGAAACAACAGCCTCAGCAAATAATAAAGCAGACAAATAAAGAAAAAAATAGCAAAACATAATATAGAACAAAAAAACCCCAAGGAATAATAGGAAAAAAACCCACATTAAAAATATAACTGCTTCAGTTACACCTATGCATTCTGCAAGCATATGCTTCTTACATTTTATCATATTTCACTGAAAAACATGCTGGATTGTCTGAGCAGAAGAAAGGCACCTAACTATTGAATAAGCAGGGAAGTTAATAAAGCAGATATTCTGAAAAAATTTTATGCATTAATGCACTAGGTTAACAAACTTCTAAATATAACCATGATCCCTCCTTATCGAAGATTTTCATCAACTTGGTACAACTATTTGCAGCAGCCAGAAACCACAAGGGGCTTGCTACCTTAACTTCAATTTCCTAAAAAATGTTTACTTTCTTCCAGATGGCAAGATTAAATTACATAAACACTGTCAGCAAGTTGAATCCTCAAATGTATTCATTTCCAACACAGAAGCTTCAAAACCATCTATAATTTTGTTACTGATGTTTCGAAACAGCTGTAGCTGACACGGCTATGTGTTGTATATGTCAGCATTAAAGGACTAAATATTCTTAACCCCTAATGGAACAAACCTGCTCTATAAGCAAGACACAGACTAAGGTACTTCCGACATTAGTACTACAATAGAAATGTCTTATTAGTTCACTGATGAACAAAAAAAGTCAAAGATTATGTACTTGGCTTTCCTCAGAAGAAATGGTGGGGGAAAGTCTAAAATTTAAGACACGCTGGTATTTTTAAATATCACATAGTTTGAGGGACATCTTAAGCTTACTCTTTAGCTACAGAAAAATTTTTTAGATAATTTTATAATTTTTAATTAATTTTTTAGAATAATGACATCATGTAGTTTACAACCAAACCTCAGGGGAAAAAAAGGAACTTTTATGTTCCAGTTTTTGCGTGTGCTTATGTAAAAACATAATTTATACAAATGATGTATGAGTAAATCAAAGTGTATACTTCTGAACAGTAGTTCTTGAACAGTAGTCCTTGGGAAGGGTCCTTGATAGGACAGAATGCCCCAGGTACATTATTGATGCCAAAAACCATGCTGGCATCTTCACCTAAGTCAGTAAGGTCAAAGAGCAGTAGACAGCTTTGCAGCTGACTCCTTTGGTCTTCTGGTTATAGGAAGTGTTGCTGCATTCATCAGTCCTAACGGACCATTAGGAATAAAACAAGTATTCCAATGCAGCCAGGAAGGAAGGTGGCCATTGCATTTTGCTGCAACAGACACCTACTCATATACTGCTGACCTCAGTGCGGCAGAAGGAGCAAGAACAGCTTCAACTGTGAATGGAATGAAAACCAGCATCTTTATAAACTTATCTTACATGGACTAAAGAAATTAATAAAGGTGTGGCTTTTTATACACACACTGCATATGTACGCACTTTATGTACATTGAGCACGTATCCAAGTCTAAAAGCCCTGTTCTATAAGCATTCCTGACCCTACTGTTTCATGGCAATTTCACATTGAGTAGCAGAAGATATTTATAAGTAATGTTGCAATTTCTTTGTTTACACTGGTTTAAAAGAACCTTCTTTATAAAAAGTGCCCAATCCTAAATTGCTCACACCAACAGGAGCCTTCTCTCCAGCTTGAATGGGAGCAGAGGGAGGTCCCATTGCTTTCAAAAAAATGGAAAATGGAAGAAAAAAATTGCTTATGAGCAACATGATTTCTGGTACCTTATTGGGAATTTTGTGAACCCTTTCCAAAAAATCAGATGATAAATTAGGGCTGCCCCAGAGAGTTCAGCATTTCAGCAGATCACACGAAGGGATCATTGGTCTTAAGTAAACCAGAGATACTTTCCCCTTGCAGACAGCACAGCATTTTTGTTCTCCTAAATATTTCCTGAGGTACATTTTAAATTCAGCATGTTTTTTCAGTAGACTTTCACATCTTCCCCCCTTCTCTTAGTTTTCATCTCAGTTTTGGCTGTTGCAAGAAAAGCTCTCCTGTTTGTCTGCTTCTACCCTCCACTAAACACTTCTGACCCCTTTCAGAGGCCTGCATGATAGGAAGGAGTAAGACTCATCTTTTCCCCCATTTGAACTCCAAAAGCAAACCCACTTAATTCCAAACCCAAATGAGATTTAAGATTTTATTTCCTCACTTTAACACACAAAAATCCAGGCTGTTCCTTTCGTCCCATCAATTTAGGGTATGCTTTGGCAGCATATATACTGAAAGCCGTATTCTGGGGCATCAAAATGAACATCGTCAGGAACAGACTGTTCCATCAGTTTTGCCACCACTTTCCTACAGATGCAAGCTGTTCAGTGCCCTGCCACTGGGAGAAAGTTGTCCTGTGGCAAAATGCTATATAAAGTATAATCACTATGATGAAAAAGCTACCTTATTTGAAATTTGAGGTTTTTTGCACATCTGACATATCACACTTCAACTGTAATGCACAGTAACAACTTGGAGGAAGAAACAGGATAGCAAAGTAGTGGGATAGGTATCTGTAAAATTATTAGTTTTCTTTGTGAATATTTATGTTTATATACTTGCATTCTACATTAATAAGTAAAATATTTTCTTAGTGACATAATACTCTAAAAAGAACAGGCTGGTGATTTACAGAGACTAGTTTTCTTTCTTTTCAAATCCAATATAACCATATATCTCATATATTTCTGCAATCTAAGGTAAAAAATGACGTTTACACAAAGTAGTTTGAAACAGAAAAATGTAGACTCTGCAGAAGGCACAGGCAACCTGATTTTAAAGAAAACAGCATATAAAATGACCTCTGTATCAAAGTTAGAGCAGATGCACACTTGCAAGGTCACTCTACCATTGCTGTTTAGAGTAGGTCAGCTTTTGAAGACATATTACTGCAAGCACACTTGCTACCCTGACACAGACCTCACAGGCATGAGTCTACCTTCACACTAGACAGCTTAACTAAAACGCCTGTCTTGCTTAAGAAGGACACAGTGTCCTACACTGACACTCCCAATACTTACATAAAGGTGCAATATCAATTTCAGTTGGCATATAGTCTCACGTTCAGAGTTTTACTTTACCAGAACAATCAACTAGCTAAACACCTCGATTCCTCACCTCAGAAGGAAACCTTTTGGTTTCACTGAAATCACGGGCATGGAGCTGGACCACTGTGATTCACATCGATGTCAGCAGATACAGTTATCTAGTCCTCAAAGCTGGCAAAGTAAGTCTGTAAAACCATCCAATATAATTGCTTGGCATCAGTACCAGAACAGTATGACTTCTCCTGCCCACTGCATTTGTTAACCCCACACCAACTGAGCAAGCTTTTACCTCCGTCCTGAACACACCCACTCCTACAACAGCAGTACAGAACTCCAGCTCTGGGAGTTAGTTCACTGTGCAGAGCACAAAGCCACTCTAGGCAATGTCTCTCTAAGCAAAGTCTAAAACAAGAAATAACTACTACACCTAAACAGGATCACTAGGTATCATGTGGGGGTTTTTTTTTAAAGAAAAAAAAAGAGAAAACTATTACATTAAACATTTCAGCAACGCTAAACACTAAAAAACTGTAGGGAGATATTCTGTTCTGTACATCACTTGAACATAAGAAGTGCATATAGAAATGAAAAAGCAGCTAAAAATGACACTAAAAAATTGAGAAAATAATAAGGATTTAAATCAAACTGACACTGAGCCAAAGTAGCATGCAAAAGTCTAGCTGGAAAAACTACAAAATAATCTAGCCAATCCCTATTGACAAATCAAAACCAACCATCTCAGACGTACCACAAATTGTTAAGAATCAGTTGACAGTAGAAGAAAGGGAAGGTACATCTCTTAGAACCAAAAGTCAATTTCCTGTCTCTTTTCTGGAGTACAATGCATTCATTCCAGTGCCTTCTGAACAGTGACCCATGGACCAAAGCAATAGGCAAAGCTTCAGTTCATGATTCATAGTTCATCTATTCAGATTCACCTGTTCAGATTCTCTCTCTAAAGACAGCTTAAAAATCTTATGTCTCTAACCTTACTTTTCCAAGTTGCTCCAAGGACATTACACAACTGAAATCAGGAAAGGGGATGGATGAAACATTTTCTCTGTTCAAGAAAACTGTCCTTAATCTCAGGAGATTTTCGAGACTAAATGTTTTACACACTAAGTATGCCTTTTTCATCTCAGCTGTTATCGGAGAAATTTCTAAACATATAACGCCTGATTAGGAATTCTCTAAAGATGTTTTTTCCCTTTGAAAAAATAATCCCTTCTGGTGAGCTGCATCCTCTATCCCTAGCCTTTTCATACAGGGAAGCAGAAGGAGGGGTGACAGGTTATGGACCTAAAGAGGCTGAGCACTGCCCACAATCTTCCTCCTCTAGGGGAATACCACTCAACCAGGAGCTCAGCCACCTCCATCCAGCCTCTTTTGCCCCAGCACAGCTCAGCCACTGTTTGAAACCAGACTAACATTAACTTGTCCACTGAGTAAACTGGTAAGTAGGTAAAAACCCAGTAGAGCTCAACAATATACACATATACCACAACAATACCTGTTCAGCCTGGATTCAAACATGCCAGAATTTTATCATTGTTTTATTAGACAGAGTTCCCATCTTCTTTTGAACAGGTAACTGATTCATGGGTGGAACACACTGCTGTATGTCATTATCTTTTCTTTCAATGCTCCCTTAGAGAGAAGCATGCTCAGGCTCCAAATACTGTCAGTATCTTTACCTTTTTAATATTTCTTTTCCTTGATAACTACCTCATCTATGAGTCAACATCAAAATTCTCTTAAGTAGCAACTATACATATAGAAGTAGGCTTGTGATCCAGAAAGGTATTCCAAGAAATTATTTTTAAAATTAATATTTTAATTGAAATTTAATTATTTCTTACTACTGGCAAATTCTTAGTCATATAAGGTCTTTGCCAGACTACGTGATTTTGTGAAATACGTTCATGTATCTGTTACTGCACACTTTTATGCTGTTGAGGGAATAGAAAGACAATAATTTTCTGCCCATTTTAACTGTGATCTATACAAATCTGTGAAGTTACCTACCTAATAACAGTTCTGTAACACCAAAACAACAGACTTCTATTACCCAAGTTGAAGGACATGCTCATCAGTGTCTAGATACAAAACATTTCTCCTCTTTGACTTCATCTTTGGTTCATAGTTTTAAAGCATAAGACGCAACTAAGAAAAAAGCAACAAATTTACAATCAGAAGGCACAATGTGCACCTTCACAGGAACGTTTTTGAGACTACTTAATTTAAGGCTATGCCTGTGCTACCACGTACACTTAAAAGCAATCACTCTTGTTACTGATGGTAGCAGCAAGAAATTCATAGTATTAAAATGTGTGAGTTGCTGAGACTATCACCTAAAAATGTTATTAACATGGTTAGTCAGCACCTTTTTAGGTGTTAGGTTAGTCAGCAAAGTTTTGCAAGGAAATGTAATCACACTGGAACTAGGAAGCAACAGTGGTGGGTGATTTTTAAACCAAAGCAATTGAATAAAAATGTCTTCCACTTTCAAGCATGGTCATATTTGACGATAGGCAACTCAAAACCAGAGCTCGATACATTATCTTAATTCTATACAAAAGTATATGTGAATGGTTCCAGAAAACTCTAAGACAAATTAATGCACCAAGTCAAAATTAAGGGTAAGCCAAAAATAAACCTGTAAAGAACAAGAAACATCTTCCATACAGCTTAATGAGGAGTCAGGTTATATGAGGGCTCTACTCTTAAGTTCTTGTGCTCCTACAAGCCTTTGGTCTTTCATTGCCTAAGTGGTCAGGTCTGTAAAATAAGGGTAAACTCCATAGGTTTTATCATATCTAATAAAACCCCACTGGTAACTTTTATTCATTAACAACTGAAAAAGGTTTATACTGTCAGTTGTGTTTCAACCTGTAACAACAGCAGTCATTCCTCTCTTACTGGGGGGGAGACAAGCACACAAGTGATTAGAGGGCAAGCTAAGGATACCCATGCATTCAGGAATAATCTGCAGAATTACATCAGAAACACTGTGTTGCTTACAACATGAGAAATAAGGATTTGTTTTTTAATCTATTATATTTAATTTTGGAACTGTTTACTTTGCCACATTATTTTCATTTTATATTTCTTCCCTTTGCGTGTACAAAATCAGTCCCATATGATCCAGGACCACAGTCTGACCCAAAGGGCAAATTGGCAACTGTTCCTCCAGAGAGAAAGGCAAAAGTCTGATCCAAAAAGGGACTGTTTAAACTCAGATTTGGGCTAGGAAAGTGGTAACATCCCTTACAAGCAGAAAGTGATCATGTTTTCCCCATTCTAGCTTTTTAATATCTATGCATTCATGTTGTAGATACATGCTCACTTTAATACCATACAATCCCTTTTAAAAGTGCATTTCCAGCCTTCTTAGCAATATCTTATTCCTAGCTTTGGCTACTGATTCCTTCCTCTTGCATGCCAGCACTAGCAACTGTACTGTGGTACCAAGAGACGCTTTGAAATTGAGTTAGCAAAGACTAACCCCAAAATACAGGAAAAGGAAAAATAACTTCAGGGGAAAAAAAAAAAAGCTTTCAGACAGATAAATTCTGGCTCAGCCCAAAGGCATACCAGCACTCGTGTCAGCACCAGGAATGAAGGAAAAGGACACTTCTGGCAGATTAAAGGAAGCTGTAATTTTTCCCCTTTTCAGATGCATGCCCTAAGCATCAGGCTGCAATGACACATCCCCCCTTCTTTGCCCTCTTCTGATGCAATGAATCTTTAAGTTGTTCATGGGAAGCAGAACAGCTCCAATAGGAAAAATAAAAGTAGCAGCATCATAACCTATAGCTAAGTGATGATGACCTTCTCCAGGAAAGAACAGGAACTGAATTGTGCCGCTTCAAAACAGCAAGGATGCAAAGGCATAACCATAAGTCCATCACAGAATGCAGAATTACCTGCTGTTACATCAGCTGGTACTGGAGGGTAGGGTTAAAGTGTGAAAACCCCTGTGACTCCCTTATAAATCCATGTCTGGAAAGAGAAATAGGTGGGCAGAGGGAAAAGCTGCATCACCTCTCTTTGTTTCTCAGACAAAACAATCAATTCCAGGTTAGCCTTTCCTAAAAAAACTTCAAAAGGCAGAAACTACCAATACAGGCATAAATAGCACTGACACTATACTGACAACATCTGCTTCTTAAAAAAAACTCAAATACAAAATACATATGCTAGAGAAATCAGCCCTGTTATATCCTCTGTAAACAAGTGCTGATTGCTGCAACCTCCCTTCTGCTGCTGATTGAATTCCTGCAGAATTAAAGCAATCTGAATACAGAGCAAGGGAATCGTAGAATCATAGAATGGCTTGGGTTGGAAGGGACCTTAAGCAATATCTAATTCCAACCCCCTGCCATGGGCAGGGACACCTTCCTTAACACCAAGTTGCTCAGAGCTCCATCCAAACTGGACTTGAACACCTCCAGTGATGGAGCATCCACAGTTTCTCTGGGCAACATGTTCCAGCGCCTCATCACCCTCACAGTTAGGAATTTCTTCCTAATATCCAATCTAAAACTACTCTCTTTCAGTTTGAAGCCATTACCTCTTGTCCTGTCACTATACACTCTTGTAGAAAGTCTCTCTCCATCCATTTTGTAGGTGCCTTCAGGTACTGGAAGGGCACCCCTAAGCCTTCTGTTTTCCAGGCTGAACAAACCCAATTCTCCCAGCCTTTCCTTGTAGGAGGGATGCTCCATACCTCTAATCATCTTGATGGCCCTCCTTTAGACTCTCAGCATCATTACTTTTATAAAATGGTATATATGGGGAAAAATAACCCCACAAAGCAACCGTGTGGTCCTGCTATATGCATGCACATACAATTATTGGAGGGAGACAGGGGAAAGAAAAAAAGGAAAAAAGGCAGTCTTGTATTTCACTTTCCTCTCTTTTATTTATGGTTTCTCTTGGTTAACCTGCTCCCAAAAGTTTTCTGCTGTGGTGCTGAGCATGAAACAGCAATTCACAGAGAAGAAAAAAACATTAATTGCAAACTCATTTCCAGGAGTTGTTTTTCTCCTGTAGATGTTTCTAATTTAATAAGTCATGAAAATGTAGGTGGTGTGCTCTTTTTTTTAAAAAATAATAAACTGAAAAGTCAATCCTATCTTCCTTATATCCCTGTCCTGCACCTACCACTATGCTGTGGCTATCTGTTGAACTGGGTCAGTGAGCTGACTACCAGCCTGGCAAAAAAGAAACGAAAATTATAAAAATTGAAAAGTAACCATTCAAAATCTTTTTTAACTGTACTGCTGCTCTGAACTCAGTATACAAACAGGCAAACAGCTGAGCTTATACAAGGAAGAGGGCAACAAAGAGGACAGGCTGTAAAGGGTACAGGATGGTAATTTTTTATTTTTAAAGAAAGTACTGGCAGCTTATGAAAGCTTAAAATGCTAATCAAACCAAAGCCTTACTGTTTTTTAAGACAGTTATGAACCACCACAGAGGAGATGAAAGAACAAGCAGTTCCTGCGCTTGTCACACAAAAATCGTATAACCCATTTCTGCAAGTAAAAATTGGTATCTAACAGTCATTTTCAGCCATCAGGGAGAAATATAAAAGGGCTGAGTGAAACCGTCATATGAATGGCACAGCAAAGGAGGAAGAAGAAATATTAACACCAAGCTTTCAGAATCCTTGATACTTTTGATTCGTAGGATATGAAATTAAACTAAATATATTGGTAATGTTATGAAGGGAGGAAAATCTACATCCATTATCTCCTTACATTTTTTAAAATATCAGTGAGCTAGAAGAGTTTTAATAATTAAATGCACTTAATCCAATTCTTGCACATTTTCTAATTCAAAATTGTTTGAATTGCATTTAGCAAAAATATTCAAAATAGCAGTAGATACAGTGCTTATCTGTTTATAAGTAAATAACTTACAAAATATTTTCTTCTGAAACAATATCAATGCAAGTCATATTAAAAACATGGAAACTCCTACATATTTGCAGCAACATTTGTTTCTAATGTGCAGTTCATGTATGTTAATGGTCAAGGTCCTGTTTTAACCTAAGGACAATATTGAACCTACAAATCAATGATGAAGCAGTTTGGAAATATTTCTAATGTGATTTTAGATATAATATTAAAAAATAAAGCAAATCTGAAAATAATTATTTTAGCTCCAGTTAAAGAAACCCTTAACTTCCACACTATTTTTACATACTTTCATAGCTGTAAATGCAGTTCTGGTTGAGGCAGCATATATGAAATCCTGTCTCTTTAGCTTAGATCACTAAACTGAGACTATGCTTTAGGCATTTCAAAGCAGCGCTACTGCAGAAAGTGTCCAACTTTCAAAGCAATGGAGAGAAGGTCATGACATGCCTTAAAGACCTTCACAACGATAGCCCGTTTGGGTGCTAATCTGAGACAGACAAGATCCTTTATAGGCTGTTTCATTTATTTTCCTCCATTAAGTGGGTATGACACTGAAGCACCGCAAAGAAGGGCTTCATAAGGCACCTGCCCTTAGGTTTGGTTTAACTGCTTGTGCTCAGTGGACTATAGCCCACACAGTTGCCAGTTCGGGTACCTGACTGCTGTTCAATCCCATGATAAGTAAACGCTTTAATGTCTAACCTACAGATCCAAGTGGGTTTATGTCAATTCAATGCAATATCTGGTGATGGTAGTTTCCATTCAGGCTAGATGTAAGCAAAGCTTCTTCAGAGCTGAAAAGTGGGGAGTCAGTGAACAATTTTTTTTATTACTTTTTCATTAATCTTAAAAAATCAGCTTGATATTCTTGTCCATTCTTTAACAAATCACATAAAAAAAAAAAACTTTAAAAGAACTCCCACAGATTTGTGATTCTCATAATAAGTCAGTTAATATCCTCTTTAATCCAGTCTCATAATAAAAACCTTGACAAAAAGTTGTCAATCTGGGTTGCATATATGATGTTGCACATAAACAGTAACGCTAGCTACCGTGCAGTTAATATAATCCAATAAACTTCTGTCAGGTTAGCAGTGAGTATACCTAGCAGGTGTGTGTGCTAAAATGAAGCTATTTTTTTCTTTCTTAATATTTGAATTAATTGTATGAAGTTTCTAGTGCAGGAAAACTTACTGCACCTAACAACGATTCTAGAGTTCGAAATAAGGGCTGAAAAAAGACTTAAGTCTACAGTTCTTTTTTTGTGATTAACATATTTTACAAAAGCTAACTTCCAAAGGTGAAATATCTCTTTTCAAGAACACCTTGAACTTTCTAACACTCTTTGTACTTGTCCACTCCCACAAATCCTCTTGATGAGTTAATAGGAACAATCTTATACAAGCAGAGTGGATAAAAACTTACCCCTACAACAGATTATAAAACCCTAATATTCATTCATTAAAACAGATTAAAACAGGAATACAATGCTTTTAATTCTGAGCCTATTAAACCAAACTATTCTTGGAAGTGTAGTCAATAGAATTATCATTGGCAACACTGAACTCAGATATGACACCCAACTAGTACATGCAACATCCCCGAGAAGGACTGCAAGGAGTGCAGACAGCGTGCTTGGAACTGCAGAATAATTCAGGCTGGAAAGGACTTCCGGAGGTCATCTTGTCCAAAACCATACTTAAACCAGGTCTAATTAAATCAAAGCTGTGCTAGTAACAAGTCTTAACTTCTGAGTTACAAAGTGCTTAATGGGAACAGCCCCACGAACACGTCCCCAGTCTCAAACTCAGAACGACACAAATCAGTACAGATCAAAATGCTCTAATGACACTCAAGAGTTAAGCCATACAGCTGATTGTGTCCCACTATGTGGGAAAGTTACAGCATGGTGTTTAATATGGTAATACAGGCGTTACTTCACTGTGCTCCCTCTTGGGCAAGTATTCTTTTTTGTGTGGTCCAGCAAATAAACAGTAATTCGATTTGCTTGTTCAAAATGCTGGGAGTGAGGGTGGAAATCGTCCTAAATATATTTAACAAGAAAGTTTGACTGAGGAGCAGAGTGCAGTCAGACCGCTCAGTGCTTTATGGGCTCTCCAGAAAAACCGAGTATTCATCAAGTCATTTCTAGTCAAGTATTTACTAAAAAAAAAAAAAAAAACCACACACAAAACAAAGATAGATTTATATCAAAGGTTATGGGCAGAGCATGTAATCCCAAATCAAGAAAAAAAAAAAGAAAAAACATGTTGATTATTTTCAAACTCTCCTCCATCTTAGACTATTCTCTGAAAGCAGTGAGCCTAAGCCTATATTCCACTGATCACAGGCACAATGCCTATTCATTACACAATCTCATTGAAGTCCCTGGAACTACCAACTGAACAGATTATTTCAAGATTTGCAGAACTGGACTCAACACCACCCAATTTCCTACTTCTGTCCTAAAAGTCACACTTGAGAATTCAGACAATAAGTTCAAGAAAATCTGTATGCCCTGTAATTCATGCGATAAAAATATAATACTTGTAATCTGCAAGAGGAAAAAAGTGAAGTACTTACAGGTTATTTAAAAATAAATAAATAAATAAAATAGTCTTGTATTTTCAACTTTTTTTGAGAAGTAAGGCTTTCAAATGAAAAATCAAGAGGATTCTACTGGTATTTTAACTCTCCCTGAATAAATAAAAATCTGATATAATAATCATAGCAAAGCAACAAACAAAAAATTTTGTATCAAATAAGTACAAAACATTCTGCCCTAGATCCTTGAATGAATTTTAATGAGTGTCAGCATTTTGACTGAATGAATTTTTTATTTTGGACCTCAGGAATTCTATATCCTGATGATGACAAATTATGGGGAAAACAGGGGGAACATTACAACTCACATCCCTTCTTTAATGACAATGTTTAAAATCTCTAACGATGTTAAAACATCTAGTTTAAAAAGAAAAATATATGTAAAACACCAGATATATTAAATTTCTATTACTGATCTGCACTGATTAAGTGACAGTTGACTTATGCAGCTAATATTAAATTTAGAAGTTAAATACCTGTCCATATTGTATGCAGCCTAGCTGGAATTCACTAGATTAAACATACTAATTAATTTGGTCATGGTGTGCTTTGTATTATAATTCAGCATTTATTTATGAGGTCAACATATTCAGTTTACTGAATTTAATGACTGTGCTGTTCTTAAACATATCATTAGAAGTGCTAATATTTTATATCATTAACCCTGTATCATTGCACAATTAACATAAAATTATCAAAAGAATAATAAAAGTAGAAATGCATTTTTAAGCCACTTAAAACATTTCTAAATGCAATTATAACTATTTCATGTTAAGTAGGAGTTGATATTTCATTTTCATGCTAAGATATTCTTCACTGAAAAAAAGAAAATAAAACTCCAGCTTTTCTGATCACTTATTACTTCTAAGTCTCCTGTAGAGCACAGTCATTCATAGATGTTGTTCTGGGTTATCAGACATTTAGAAAGATTGAATTACTAGGTGAGTCTTATTTCATAGTCTATTAATATACAAATGACTGAAAAACTTCCTGAAAGGTGGTGAGCATTTCTGCTTCCAGCATTCACTGAGATGTCACTGTGGACTTCAGACTCTAAGTTTTCTTGACATCTCCCAACATATTGGCCTCTGTTGAAATCACACACTTCTGCAACTGTCAGACAAGTGAAAGGAAATGGGGGGAAATCCTCCTATAATTTTGTACTGTAGGCTTATTAAGTCAAACCATATCGAATAGTCAAAGGACATGCACACACAGAGACATATCTATATTTTTAAAAGCTGTCAGAAAAGCTTTTCATTCATCTGCCATCAATTTATATCAAAATCATATTAATACTATTGAAGATTTGACAATTAAAAACGTGTGTGTGCATGTGTGTGTGTGCACCTGTGTGTATTATCAGCAAAGCAAGGTATGAAAAATAATTCTTCCTACCATTTGTAGAGTACTAAAGGGATCTCTTCTGCCTAAAATTTTAATTTTCTAACTAGTTATGGATGAAGGGAAATCAAATTTGAAGACTTATCAGTATGGCGTACCAAACGCAAGCTAGTAGTTCTCAGCGTTCCCAATTAGCTCTTTATTTGTTTGGACTAAGCTCAATCATTTGCAGAGATCCGGTATTTCTCAAGTTCCATCATTACTTTAAATATACATTTCTACCTTCCAGCATGGGAACAGTGGT
Organism: Pipra filicauda; assembly: GCF_003945595.2. Taxonomy (NCBI): domain Eukaryota; kingdom Metazoa; phylum Chordata; class Aves; order Passeriformes; family Pipridae; genus Pipra; species Pipra filicauda. The sequence goes on from NW_024104842.1 coordinate 2,906,209, forward strand.
GAACAAATGGTACTTTAGTAATTGCTGCCTGAACAGTAAGGCTTCCAGTGACTCTGCCTTTGTTGCTAAAGCAATACACAAAAGCTCACAACTTGTAACCAAGATTTCAACCAGCTGATTTGTTGGAGTATCAAATCTTTTCTCGGTTCCTGTTGCATAGGTTTGGATGCTGCCACTCAACCTTTTGACATTGAAATCAAGAATATCTCTTAGGAGGAGTAGGGAGATATCAAGCACTTTATTTATATTCAGTAGCATGAATAAAGAATGTCTTTCTAAGAAAAACTGATTTAATAACATGAATTATTTTCTGCTTTGCCAAGTTTACTAACAGAATGAGGTTCTTTTTCTTTTAATGGAAAAAAACATGAGCCATGGTTCTTTTCATGGGCACCAAAGCCTATTCAAATTAGCAATGTATTTTACAACAGCGAAAAAAAAAGGAAGAGTTAAAGTGAAATCTGAAGTGTTTCATGAGCATAAGCCCTACATTTCATCACCTAGAAGGTAAATGACAACATCTTCACTGGGGTGAGTAGAGCTATGCTGGTTTGCTTTAGCTGGGCATATCCTAGCTTCACAAACCCTCACACTTTCAGCCATAAAACCAAAACTATTCCACCAACCCCAGCTTTCTAAATGTATAGACTGTAATAAAGCTGAGAGGAAAAATATTAGCAATACAATCTGGCTTTACATTTTTGTTAGACAACTGTGATACTATTTGCTTTTTCAAAGCTGCTCCACATTCATTACTCTCAGGCATTACATCATTAAGAGATTTTAAAATAAATTAACAATTTGCTGTGGCAAGTAAGATTTGATATTTTTGTGTTAAAAAGATGTATTATTGCTCCTGTCATTAGATTACAACCTTCCTGAGACAAGTGCTGGTCAGTTTATTTATGCGGAACTCTAAGCATAAAGTTTCATAGGATTTCTTTAGAAAGGTCAGACAAACGTTCAAAGGATTATAATGAGAATGGATGAGGCCTTTGAAGGACTATGCAGTCTTTCATTTGCTAATCTAAAGTAACACTTATTAGCAATGATGATTTCTTCAACCACTACACAGTCACCCCCTTCATGATCCAGCCAAAATTTATCAAGGACTTCTACGATTTAGGAAACTATTGCTGTTTTATAGTAAGTTACGTACTGATTAATTTCTTCCCCCCTCTGTTAAAAACTCTAATGTGTAGCTTTCTATTCAATTCCTGCCAAGAAAAATATTTTAAATCTATATTTCACCAATTTTACCCTTGACAGGAGTTTTCTAAGGACACTAAAAATTGTCAAGACTCAAATAAGGAAATAAGACATTAGTTCCTTTGTATACTGGCTTAACCTCTGTCAAGAAATACTATTAGAAATTCAACATAATATTGAAAAATAACACCACCAGCACCACTGATTTCAACACAACACATTTTAAGTTCTACATCAGCACAGCTTTTACAATAGCAGCTTTTGCTGCTTTTCTGAATGTTTTTCTATGCTGTCACAGGAAAAATTGAAGTTGTAAAATCTTAAGATTTTTGCAAACTGCTATTTTGCACTTCTGTAATTCAGATGCAAAAATACTGATGTGTTAACTTTTTAAATTAAAACTTGTATAGATTACAGATTTTAGACTGTTGTTATAAAAGATATTCTCCTTCCTTTTAAAATAAAATACTTGAAAGAGTAAACAAAGTTGGCAAACCTTTTTTTCACTACAAATTTCTGCCAACATTCCAGCATTTTGCCAGGGATGGGAGGGAGTGGTGGATAAGGAGAACAAAAAAAGAGAAACAGAGCTTCTATTATCACATATGAGACTCTACTATCACATAATTATAATCTATAGGTAACACATGTTAAGATTCTCATTTCAAACATTTATTAGAAGTGTGCTAAAAATATTAAAAAAAACAGGAAAATAAACGAAAATAATTTAACATGTCTTTTCTCAAGATGAAAACTGTTTTCTCTTATACATGAAGATTGAATTTGCATTCATGAAAGCCTACTGTAAAAGTAATCCACGGTTGCTTTTATAAAGTATACCGCTCAGTCAATATATAAAGAGATTTTAACACAAAGAGCTACAACAGCCTTGCAGTTCATTAGTACATAGCAATCCAGGTAATTTGCTGATTTCAGTGGATTTGCAGAGTACGCTAATCAGTGCTGGATTTAGTACAGCACTTCGAAGTTTCTAGTTTACTGTTTTGCTTTCTGTATATCTAGGCACTAATGTTTACAATTAACTTTTTCTGTAGACACAAACACACACATCAAGTATCAACAACCTCAATCTGTTACACAGACTCAAGTTGACAAACTTAAAATAATTAGGTCAGCTAAGCTTGAACTTATATGTTGGATTTCAGTCTAAATTATAAAAGTATACCCACTCCTTTGCAAGACTCATAACATATATCAGCACGAAACAATTCCAGGCTTAAACTACTTTTCTACCTTATGTCATCCAAGCATCAGCTTTACATAAAAAGTATTTTACAACAACAGTAAATATACTGTAGGATGAAAGTATGTAATGTGGACAGACTTCCATCTAAGAAGGTAATTGAAGATACAGTTTGTGTTGTACTCACTATTTTATAATACGTTTAAGATGTTATTCTCTTCATATTAGTTCAGTAGCAGTTATTTAACATATTAAAATGGACCTCTACTGACACTGTTTCTTCCATAAAAAAAAGACTGAACTAAGCGGTGAGGAGCACTTGCAGCCTGGTATTGGTAAACATTGTATAATTTTATTAACTTCTGATCTGCATAAGATCAGAAATATTTTTATGCAATGCCTCAGTTGCAACGTTCTGTTATTGTTTATATGCATACTTGAACTAAAAGAGTGACATAACTAGTCCAATATGCAAACTTTAAAGATGCACTGAACGCAATTACCATGTCTTGCAAGACACATAAATAACTAAAATTCAGATTTAAATCACTATCCTGATAATAGATGCACACACATATCTTCTTACAATTGTTTACCATTTTCATAAGTTTCTCACATTTTATTTTTTTTTCAGTTTGACCTTTTTTAACTTATTTTTCTCTCACTATTGAGAAACCATTTTTTCCTGAACTTTAAATATTTATGCATCACACTCAGCAGAGTGTGTGACCATAGCCTATTGGTTAAGGATTAAACAGTGGTGAAACTGGGACCAGAAGGTGCAGAGACAAAATGTGCAAATATTTCAGTAGCTATTGAAACGAGTACTAGCCTTGCTACTTTTAAAAGATAAAAAATAAAATTAGCATGTCTTTCATTAACTATGCAGGAAATATGCAGTAGGTGTGCACCTTGTCATCTGAAACTAGCCTTGTAAGTTTTGATTTCAAACACTAAAGTTATTTCTTAAAATAATCTAGCAGACATGCATTGTGACAATACGTAGTGGCGCACAAAGACACTACCTGTGCATTATCCCTGTAAGTCCAGACTGTTTGTGAAGACCAATACCACAGTTCAAGGAACACCATTCAATAGAGGTGTAACATTTTGGTTTGGGGATTTTTGGGTTTTGTTGGTTTTTTGGCTTTTTTTTTTTTTTTCCGTAAGCATACAGCATTTTTTTCTAACTACTCTGCCAAGCTTCAGTCAGGCCACAGAACGGACACCTGAGTCGCTTGACCCTGTATGTAAACTCTTGGAAGCTGTAACGCTTGTTTTCAAACAAATCACCTCTGGAGATAGAGCAGGCTTCCTATCAATCACTACCAAGTTAATTCTACATAATAAGGCAGGATCAGATGCAGACTGATACATTGTGAAATGCTGTATCTAAAATTGATTAGAATAGCACTCAAAATGAATGCAGCCCTCCAAACCACTTCTTTGCTCAGAAACATTAATCTCAATTATAAGGAGAGCTTCATAATGGTAATGCCTGGTATGAAAAAAGTATGAAATAAATCAGGTTTTATAAGACACAGCAATTAATCAGTTTTAGAACTAAGGAAAGGTTGTTAAAGCACATTTTTACAATGGCAACTCTTTAAAGCCTCTGTTACCTTCAAAAAAATTAAATGTTCAGGGTTTTGTTTTAATTACTCAGCTGACAGTACGGACCCCAATCCTTACTTTGGGTCCCTGATATATTTCACCACAAGCTAAAACTCTTTGCAAATAATACTACTTTATTATAAAGTGAAAGCATTTATTTTAAGATCACAAGATACTCTTCAGTCTATGAAGAAAAATCGCATGCAGGCATCCTGAAAGAACTTACTTATTGAACCAGTATAGCCTGAGGTAAAAAATTTATTTCATCAAACCAAAGGCTTTCCAATAAACACACAAACTATTTCTGATAATATTTTGTGGACTTGATACTGCACAAGCATGCAGGAGATAAAAGTCACGTTATCACTACATTTGCTAAAACAGTAAACCTAACAAATTTACATATATTCATTTAATAGAACAGATTATACAATAAAGCTATTCTTAGAAGACAGTAATATTATATAGATATGCTAATCTTATTAACAATCTCTAATGTGTAGTACCACTACAGTTCAAATCTGCTTCTAAATCTTACACAAGCACAACACACTTGCATAATATTTTGAAAAAATATTTTTTTACGATTTCTCATTAAGAATTTTGTATTTTCTTTTGTACACTGACAGAGATGAGTTTTCTACGACAGAAATGCAGCATTTGGTAGAGTAAGTGCAGTATAACCATAAAATTAAGAGTAGTTTTGACTAAAGCCTTAGGAGCTCTGGTGTTTTCTTTTAAGTCTATATAACACAATGGCCCTCCACAAACAGCACCTGATCCTCTAAGTTGCTGATCACTCCCAGTTTTTATTGGGCCAAATCCAAAACTGATGCAAGTCAATGGGAGCCTCTGCATCAATCTAAATGGGCACAGGGGCATCAGTCTGCCTAACTAACGCTCACTGATTTTAACTAGAGGTAAAGGTACTCTGTATCTTACTGAGCCAAGCCTATAATATGTTAATTGTTGGGCTTGGGAGATGACAAAAAAATACTTTCAGGTTGATTTTTATTTAATTTTCTTATATTTTATGGGGTTTGTATCAAAAAGATTCTTATTAAAAGCAGATATTGTCTACTGATATGTAACTTTATATCTAGTTTCTATTCATAAATCCTTTTTTTTCCTTTTTCCATTTGAACAAAGAATTATTACTCCTGGCTCAAAGAGACTTGACTGAAGCACTAGTCTTAACTCGCTAACTGGATTATGAATGTTATTCTGGATTTTTTTTCCTCAAAAAAATATTAAACAAAAGAATCTTCTCAATGTGGTCAAGTATTTCTTCTACCAAACAGCATCTTTCATCTCAATGTTCACTCATTTTACTTTTTAATCAGATGTATGTATCTAATATTTCTGCATTGTTGGCTTTTTTTCCTCCCCTAATTTACTGGACCATTGAATCTAACCCAGCAAGTTCATAACAGCAAATCTTTGGAACCGGAAAATAATATTTTTCTCAGCCTGTTAGATTTTTCGAAAATTTAAATGATATATTTTTCATATATATTCATACCCATATAGGGCCTGTTCTTCCTAACTATTCTTACATTACATCAAAGTATAAATTTATGAAATTTTTTTCCCCGCATACAATATTAAACCAATCTCCTAGATGTGAACGCAATAATAATTCTGAATAGCATATGGATTATATTAGAAGGGAAAAGCAGTTGTCTTTTTCATCAGAGAGTGTCTTTAAGCGTTTTACAATTAACTCTTCTGTAAGACCATAGATGAGCAATGTTTATATTTCAATACTCTCTTTACTAGACTGAATTTTAAGATGCAAGCATCCACAGAATATTACTGTAACTCTTCAATGGAATGATTCAAAATACTTTGCCTGAAGAAGTATATTTAAAATGCAGAGGATAACAGTCAAATTAAACTAAACAAGCATCCAACTAAGAAGTCTCAGCGTAAAGGACACATGATACTCAGAAAGCAGAAAAATAAAACCGCTAAAGTTCTTGTATAAGAAAAGTATTTTATATCTAAATATTCAGAGGAGCCTACAACAACATATCTAACAGAAATAGCTCCTATTAAAAAACTTCTAACAGTGTGTGAGCACATAAGGACGGGGGTTCTGTTGTGTTTTATCTTGCTACATTACTTTGCTTTAAAGCAACTTCATAACATAAAACTTTTAAGCCCACAGAAAAATGGATCTGCTTCCTACATCCACGTGAAGAAAAACCCTACCAGATAACAGAAATGTATGCAGTTTCACGAGGGAGAGCACCCCTTTCTCTCCCCAAACCACAGTGACATACAATTTCTTTGCTCGTTTTCGAGCGTGTGTTTTCGCTGCACAGTAACACGATTTTCACTACAGTTTATTGAAGAGACCATTAGAGATACAAGCCTCAGAAACCCTCTCCTTTACCAGGACGGCAGGTAAAGCCCTGGTAGCATCTCCGAGCACAGACCACCCGGCAGGGTCTGTCAGCGCCTGCCGCCGTCTGACAAACGCGCTGCCCGAGGACGCGGGACCCGGCGGGAGCGCCAAACACCAACTTCCAAACCCACCACAAACTTACTCGGACGAACTTTCGCGCCTCTGCCCGCGCCACTACGCTCACCGGACAGGAGTACGGACACTTCCATTTGCCTTCCGAGAGTGAGGATGCCGACTTGGGGGAAGCACCAAGAAACTGCTGTGATGCCCAGTCCCGCCGCCGCCACGCGCCGCCGGGAGCGCGCTCAGGGGCCCCAGGAGCGCGCTCAGGCCGCGGGCCGGGGGAGCCCCGCGCTGCGCCCCAGCGCCCGCAGCCCCGGCCCCGCTCCCCCCGCAGCGCGGGGCGCAGCCGAGCGGCCGCCGAGAGCGCAGCGCTGCTGGCACACGGCCCCCCCTGCCTCCAGCTCAGTTATCCGCACGGCGGAGTTTCCACATCAAGTTGCGTCCCCAGTCCCTTTCTCCAGCTCCCCCGCGCCCGCGTAGCCCTACCTGGGGCCGCGCTCCAGCCGCAGCCGCGCGTCCCGGGGTACCCCGGGGATTCCCGCCCACCGCCTGGCGAAGGTCCCGCCGCCAACGGTGCCACCGTGGGGGCGGTGGGAAAAGGGAGGGAGGGAGGGTGGGCCGCAGGAACCCTCCGCCGTCCCCCGCGCACCGGCCGCCAGTCCGCTCGCCCGCCCTCGTCCGGGCTGACGGCACCGGCCCCGGGGCCCCGCCGCCGGCCAGGCAGCCGCGGAGCGGGGTGCGCCACTTACCGCGGGCGCGCCGCGAGCCTCGCCGCCTCCGCGCCCCGGCAGCAGCGCGGGGTAGAGCGGCGCACGGCGGCACTTTGTCAGGCCGGGCGGGCGGGAGCGGAGGGCGGGCGGGAGCGAGGGGAGGGCCGGGGGCCGGGCGGGGGGAGGGCCACGAGTTGCTGCCCGCGCCCCCCGCCGCGGGAGCTTACGCGCCCCGCGGAGCTCACTTTCCCCGCCTCCTCCCCCGCCGGGCGGGCAGGGAGTTTGGCCCCTCTTCTTGCGGGAGGGGAGGGCGAAGATCGCGCACAGCGACGTGCCGAGCAGGGGAGGAGCGCGGGGAGGAGCCGCCGCTGCCAGCACCAGCACCTACTTGCGCCGTAGCGCGGGGACACCCGGTCGAGGGCCCCGCTGCTCCCCCACGCCGCCCCGGGACGGGACCCGACCCACTGGTCTGCGGACCCTCAGCCTTCTGCCCCCCGTGCCCTCGGCTCGCGTGGAGTGCCTGGCGCGGCTCCCACGCTGAGCCTAATCAGCGCATCCGCGACGCCGGCGGTGATTTAGGGGTCATCCGCGAGCGGCTCTTCAGGCTGATGAATGGCTCTTGGCCGCTGTCTGCCCTGATGAGCGTGTCTGCGTGTTCCTGATTGCAAACACTAATGAACTTACACGGCTCCACTGCGCGCTCCCTCCTCCCGGCGGGGCAGGAACCTCCGCCGCATTTTATTTTCCGCGGGGACTTGTTTATTTTTATGAGGGGAGGGGGAGAATTTGGGGAAATGATCAGCGGCTCCCTGCAGCACCGCAGGGACCGCGCCTCGCCGAGCAGAGCCGGCGCCGCGGGCAGCCCGCCCGCCGAGGCACCTCGCCGCTGGCGGCAGCCTGGGCACGGCACGGCACGGCACGGCACGGCACGGCCGCCCGGCAGGCCGGGGGTGCCGGCGGGGCTCCCCGGCCCGGCAGCCCGCCCCTCGCACCGACGCACGCAACCCTCTCGCCCGGCCTTCCCGTCTCACCCCGGCAATTTTCGGAGTTGGGCGGGAGCCGGGTTCCGAGTGACCTGATTACAGCTTAAACATCTGCTTTTAAAACCATTTCTCCGTCGCCTACAAAGGCGCTTCTGCTTATTTTTCTCCCTGATTTCTCAGCATCCTCTCGGCTCAAAGTAGTAGCTGTAACTTTCCACACACTGAGATGTTCCCTACCTACCTATATAGGACCGCTCTCTTTTTCACTCCTTTATCCTTCCCTTTTAAACTCAAAGGCGTTTCACACACGAGGTACGAAACACTCGAAGTTAGATAGATGAGCAGCTTTGAACGTTTAACTGGCTACCCACTGCAGTACTTTGATTTTCCAAACTTTATCCGCCGCATCTCTGAGGATGTGTTATCTTTAACGCTCCCGAGGAAAATCCCTACATTCCTGAAATAACTAGAAATACTTCCTAATCATGGAAACATTATTGCAGGTGTTACCGACGGGCATTGTGAGGAGTCTATCTGTGATAAATCCAGCAGTTTTCTCTCACATGCCCGTGTTTCACCCCTGTGTTTTCCTTTTTATTTGTGCTGCGCTGGGCTCGACCTGAGAGGCAAAGTACCTGGTTGTATAAACTGATTCGACAGTGCTGAGGTCAGCATTTGAGAATTACAGCAGGTACCACACACACAGAGCCAGCATCACACAGCACCGTTATGCAGCAAGCATAATAGAAAACCACAACTGTCTCAAGCCTTTTTAAGTGGACAGCCAATGTGTAATTCATACTATTGAGCATTAAAAAAAAAACCAAAAAAAGTATTTTATAGTGGAAATAACCTGTCTTCATCACCAGGAAAGATGTAATAAAAGTAACTACTTTTAAATACGGGTTTGGAAAAGTTCTTTTAAAGATGCAACAACTAAACAAATGAGATTGAAATGAATAACCTGTCCTGACTTTGTGGGTGGCTCAGAAATGGTGGGATTTCATTTTAGAAGGTAGGAGTCACAGAGACCTCTCTAGAGAGAGTTCTGTGCAGGTGAGTGCACAGACAATACAGGTAGAACTGGAATCATCATGACCTTGTCTTTCAAATAAAATATCCTACAAAGGGTTTAGTCCTTATAAGAAAGCACTCGAAGTGTGAAAACGTGAGTTACACAAAATTCATAGCATATGGCTAGGCATGCAGGAATAATCTCAACCCTGACTTTACACCAAATGCTGCAATTGTTGTTGCATATTATACAAAATAGTATTTCTGCTAAACTAAAAGCACATCTTGTAGACTCAGGGCTTTACTTACAGTTTTTTCCCTTTTGGGCTTACAGTCCTCTAACACTAAATTTAAAATGGTGTTTTGCAAATCCAAGTCTAAAGCACTACAGTTTTGCATTAATACACCCATTCGCAATACCTTTGCTACATCCATTCGTCTAGTACTAACCTGAACTTTTTACCACCTTCAAATATACTGAGTTAAGATGCTGCTTCATTATAAATAGGAAGATAACATCATGCCTTCCTTGTGCAAAACCCACCAGATAAACAACAAACGTCAACTACTTATCAGTACACATTTGAAGTTCAGAGTAAGTTATTTTGGTGCTCTTAACTTGGACATCACTGAAACAGCATTACTGGGCTTACCAAAGTTTAATTAAATTTCAGTCTTCAGAGTTTAAGTTAATTTGAAAAGTGTGCAGTCACATTTGAGTTAGAGCTTTGTAGGAAACTATCTTCCTAATGTCAACTATTAAATGTGACTAAATTCCCTAAAATCACACTTCAGCTCTTCCTTACTTTTTGGATTGCCAATAAGCTCCGTATTTTAGCAGAGAAAAAAACCCAAAAGAATATGCATTCCTTATTGACTTAGAGAGACTTTTTTTTTTTTTTTTTTTTTTAAATGGGACTATCAAACCTTTTTGGACAGGAGGTGTTAGTGAGAGAAAAGAATAGGGCGTCCTGTGATGTGAGACACAGTCGGCTTCTGCACTAATCTACCCAGTAACCCCAAAAGATAAGACAAATTCAAGACATTGTCACGTTCTTTTCAAACTTCTTAAGCTGCTCTTAACGTGTCCTTCCGTACTTGAATGGTAACTCGGGCTTTGCCAGGCTTATTGGCACTTTCTGCTACCAGGACTCCACGCTCTTTAGGATACTCGCGTGTCTGAAACAACAGATCTCAAAATCTCTGCATCGTCAACGGTCCCCGGTCTACAGCTCAGGGAAGAAGAAATTGTTTCAAACCACCCATTTTCCTTCGGGGTAAGCGTCAAGATGCGGCTTAGTGCAGCTAGGTAGGGATTGCCTCTACGTGATGGAAAAAAGTAGCAGCATTACCCTTCACCAAGATACTTCATAATCACAACCCTAATAAAATAAAATAAAAAAATGCCCCTTTTAACTCAGTCTTGCTGGTCGCTCCTAACATTACAGCAGTTGTTCCCATTAGTTCTCCGCGCGGTCGGTTCCGCGGCTCCTGCTCCTGCTAAAGCCCCGCGAAGGGACCGACTCCGCAGCCGCTCGAGCGGCCGCTCCGAGCAGTCGGCGGAGCCGCCCCGCTCCCCTCCCCGGTGTTCGGGCGGGGCGACCGAGCCCGTACAGCCCCCGCGCCGCGCCGATCGCGGCGGGACCGGGTCAGGAGGTGACGAGCCGGCCGTGACCACGCTGTGCCCTGAGCCCCGGAGAGAACCGCCCCGCCCCGCCCCGCTTTGGGAACAGGGAAACTTTGGGGAGAAGGGGCCGCCCGAGCCGCGCCGCAGTCAGGGGGGAGTCCCAGTGGGAAGTCCCTTGGGGGAACGCGAATGACGGACTGGAGGGGTCTGGGGACACGCAGAGCTGCGCTGGGATCTCTCTCCGCGGGAAGGGCTGAGCTCTCTCGCCCGTCTCACTGCCAGCAGCGGAACGAGAGGCACTTTTTTCTCGAGTATCGAGTTGTGGTGAAATTGTAAAACAAATATTCTAATCTGATCACTGACAAAGCCATAAAATTAAATAGCTGTCTGCAGAGGGAAATATGTCTTAATTACCTTAATTAAAGCAAGATAGGGCCTTACACACGTTCATTTTGAAGCCACTAAATGTACTGATTATCATACAAATCAACCTTTAAATGGGGGTCATGCTTTTCCACTACATTAGTTTGTGTTCCACTGCATAAAACAAAGCTATATGGGAAGCTGACCTCTGGTGAAAATGATGCACTTCAGCTGCACAAAACTGCTGACCCTCTTCATTGGGTCCTTAGGAAAGAACCTGAAGAAGTTTACATATGATTTGGAATACAAAAATGCCTTTCATATGGTGTTAATTCTGCATTAGGAACTACTGCCTGAGCTAAACTTATGGCCTTAAAATCAAGCACATAATCATTTTAATCACCTTGTATTCATAAGTAGGAGCCATCACAAAGCGCCGTTACTGCCATCAGTGTGTGAGTTAGTACACGAGACAAAAAAAAAATGTAAGATTTGTGTTTGCTGGTATAACTTTCCCAGCAACTATAGCTGGGGGTAACTATCTATATTTTCCATTAACAGGAGGAATGCAGAATAGTTATAGCAATTCAGAAGTCAATATACAGACCTTATATGCATATGCAGAAGTTTAAGTAAATCGCATTTATTCAGAATTTATGATTTTTGCAAGAAGAATGAAACCTTGTTTTAACTAAGCTTCATAGTCATAATTAACTTTTTTTTCCTTTATAGCTTTCTGTCTGAAAGATGTATTAAAAATCTTTATAAGAAATTCCACCAGTTAATTGTTCAAATAAAGGAAATGTACAGAAAAGATAAGCACATAGAATGAAGAAAAAAGAAACTAAATGTGCTTTTCTGTTGTCTGATCCTTTCCTTTCTTCTTCTCCTATGTACTCCTTCGAGTAGAAGACATCGCTAACAAATGCAGTCTGGGAAAAATACCTCTCTAACTAAAAGCTCTAATGAGGGACAATAATCTGCTATTTTATTGCGATAATTTGGATGTTAATTGCTCTGATGTGCCTAAACAGAGATTTTATTAAAATACTACTAGTTTAAAAAGAATTCTTAGGCTGCTAGTAGTAAAATATATTGTATTCAAGATGACTGCTTTCATTCCTGGAAGACAAGAGTTCAGGCAGTGGAGTGGTAACAATCTGTGTTTGTTCCTGTCTGCTAAGGAGAACTGTTTCTAATTGATCTGGCATGGAATTTAGTTGGAAATGTGTATGTTGCAACCTAAGCACAGTCCCTGTATGCTTTGTAAAGTGATCACCATATGGGCCTTATTTGAAACATTTGAAGGTTTTAGCCATTAACCCTGTTTAAATTGTGCTCCAAATTCAACTCTCAGAGCTGAAAAATATGTATAACTGTGTATTTATATGTATATCTGTCATATATATGAATATATATGTGTATATGTATGAATACAGACATACATACACACACATATGCATAAACACACATCTATATCTACAGATATGCATACACACTGACTACTGTTAGGTATCATGAATATGTGTCAATTATTTGCATATTATTATTAATTAATAAAGGTACTAATTAGAGATTTAGAAAATCTGTTGAGTGGAAATAAATGTTGTTCTAAAGCAGAAGTTGCTGATCCTATAGAGTCATTTTCTATAGATGTCATTTTAATATTTGAGGGTGGTTTTTTATTTTTTTGGGGGGGAGAAAATATGATTAGATCTATTTCCACATATCAGAATATTTTTTAACCATTCTGACGTCACAGAGATTTAATTAAGAAAGCCCAAATAAACTAACAGCAAAGCAATCTGAAATTCCTTCACAGAAAACTCTTAGGAGACAATGGTTAACTGTGATTCTCTCAGTCATAGGGCCAATTATCAATTTTTAACCCTCAAAACTCTTAATAGTGATTTCTTCATCTGAACTTAAAATGAATGGCTCGGCTTTGTTACAGGTAACAGTGCTACGTTATGAATGCTGATGGCCTTCTTGTACAGCCTTAAATTACATTGAAAAAGATACAGTTTCTTTAATTAAAAAAGCTGCACCAAACTAATCCCTCTAGCTGAAAAAAGAAAAGTTTTAAGCAATCTCTTTCTGCTCTGGGAGAGAAAAGCAGACAATACCATAACAGATCAGAAACATAAGCTATAGTGTGCAGCCAGGAGCACAGCAGGGAACTGAATACTGCTCCGACTGTGTCATTTTTTAATCCCCCATCCCAGTTTTCCCCGTCTGACCTCATGCTGAGATGAAGTTATCACAGAAGACAGCTTTACTCTTACCAATGAATCCAACCCTGGATCTGTATTATCCTCAGCAGATCAAAACACCGCTTTCATCAAATAGCATTATCTGCATAAAAGGCATGCAATTGCCTGATAATTTCACCCAAACTATGCTATTCATTTAAAGGACAAGAAGAGAAATGTAATTCATTCCTTTTTTTCCCCCTGGAAAAGCTAACTTATACTTCACTCATGGGAACTTTTCTTTTTTTAACACAAGATCTCAAGAAGAGGTCCATTAAAAGTTTCCCCTGGTTTACAATTAATTGTTAGAGTTCTCCTGTGCCGCGTGAGTGACACAAGTGTAGTTATGCAGAAAACTGGCAGGAAGAATTGACAAAGCTTGCTGTAGCCATGGTACTGATTCCATTAGCCATGGTTCTGCTAACCCTAATAATCAAATCATATATGGCATAATTGTAGCAGCCTAAAAATAAATAGTACCTGAATGTATTAACAGGAGAATTGGGTGATATGGTCTTTCTACAAATGGAAATTTGAAGTCTAATAATTTTTCTCTAACTCAGAAAAGCTGCACCACAAGATCCTGAAATATCTTCACTAATGTATGTGTTGTTTATAACAAACCTGCACATGCATTAAAAACTCACGCTGATGCCTTTGTTTCCAGAAAGGAAAGCACACAATGCTGTGGCTCATTGGTTTTATTGATATACACTACAAAACAGAGGTGGGCAGATTGCTCCAAATGAGTATTCTTACAATACCTATTGTATTTGGGCTATTATACGTACTCTGCTTGTTAAACTATTCTTAGTATTCCTCTGCTGGTAAAGGGCTTACACATACCTCATGTTTCTTCTACACATACATACACACAAATAAACCACCACCAAAAAAAAACAATAAACCAACCCAAACCTATAAATAACATGTTTTTAAATTTTTTTTTTGTTTGTTTTTGTTTTGTTTTGTTTTTGTTTTTCTAATACTTTGTGTTGGAATCTTATGCTTTCTATGTTGTAAGAGGTAAGAGGTTTCCTTGTTTCCTGAATGGCAGTGTGGATGTTCAGTGCCAGAAGCAAGCACTGATTTGTATTTGGAAGAGGGAACTCTTCCTTTTTTTTCTAATAGTACAAAAACTTTGGTATGTCATGGGGCTGCAAATGCTAAACTAAGTACTTGTTGTGGCCTAAATATTGCCTGCTCCGTACAGTGCTCTGCCAGTTAACTTTTCTTTGGGACCACTGGACAGGTACTGTTCTCTATTCAGAGGATACTTTCTTTTTTTTCCCCAGCATGTCTTTGATACTTTTTAAAACAGGAATTCTTTGAAGTGGCTCAGAGGTTTGGAATCACAGGAGTTGCCTCAGAAGAGCTGGATTGTTGAGCCTAACTTTGGCGCATCACACATTTACCATGGGGCTACAACCTCTCTGTATACACACAGATACTATGGAACTTCATGTTATAAAAAAATACCAGTTTAGTCCCCAACCGTCTTGGGTCTTTACAGCCTCAAGATAGAGCTCTTTTCTCCCCTGCTTTCACAAAAACATTGTATGTTTCAGTGCTTCTTTGTAAAATTAAAATATATAAACATATATATATATTCACTTTCCCTGTCAAGTACTATCTTAGTTTTTAATGGAAACACTTTCCTATCATACCTTAGAGAAGATTCTGAGGAAGGAACTCCATATCTGAAAGCTTGTGTCCTTTTCCCAATTGTATCAGCTAATCAGAGAAAATAACTGTGAGGGTTTTTTTAAACAATTACTTCTCATATATTCTCAGAATATCTCACCTATGGCAATATAAATGACATATTATTATTAAGGACTAATATATGCAAGTCCAGTCATTTTTGAATCTGTGTTTCTTAACATTATTTGCTTTTTTGAACCTGGTTTGTAGGGTTTATCATGTGTTTCCATGGCAATGGAATGTAACTTCTTAGTGAAAGATTTCTTTTAAAAAAATATTTGTTGTTGTTGAAATGAGATCTACTGATAGACATTCAAAACACGAGTCTTGTGGGAAAGAAAAGAATATGAGCTGAAAATGCTAATTTCCTATATTGGTAAGGTACTATGCTGTGTATGCTGGTATAATCACATGTGGAGCCACACAGGCTGTTTAGGAGTCTTCTTTCTACTTATGAAAAGCAGGGCAACCTGATGATGGAAGAACTCATGAAGAGGAGTGTTAGCCAGGAATCAGGATGTAAGCTCCCCTTCCTTCATACTTCATGGGTCCTTCTTACCTACTATTTTGTGGAGCAAGGACACAGATAAGCTCTAGAACCTCGTCACCATCCAGGTACCAGCTATGAAGATGAAAGAGTATGGTAACTCCTAGTTTAAAAGGTAGAGACCCTTCACTCTGTTACCAGACCAGTCATTATGGCAACTACAACCAAGAGTTCTGTTAATATGGCATGTTAACAGCATCACAACATATTTCTTGTAACTTTTAAAAAGTTACAAGAAACATAACGCAGAAAGCCAGTCCTCTCAGAGAGATTTCCATTTAGGAAAACCAAGGAAGTGACACAGAGAAACAAGCATTGATATAAACAGACAGATGAACTAGAAACTTTACCACAGGTGCTAATATTGATGTCCTTTTACCAACTTTGCTAGACCAGAACTTAAATTTTTAACTTCACATTTATGCTATTTCAGGACATAAGAATTATCCTCATTCTTGATTTCCAAATCTTTTCTATTCAACTGTCTTTATTTTTAAAGCTTGAGAAAAATTTACAACACTTAAAAAATATAGTTTGTTTTTGCTTTTGCTTCTTTGTTGTTTTGTTTTAAAAACAGAAATAAATTGAATTGAATATAAGGAGTTCTTAAATCACTAGAAATTAACTAAAGAAACTCCAAATGTCTTCAGTATAATTACACATACAAAAAAATTGCCTACCAGATAATTCTGCCCTCAAATAGCTTTTCAGTACAGAAGTGGTTTCAGTCACTTAGAGTTATGTAAATTTGGATTCAATGATATTCAGCTCATATTCAGAACATGACTTCTATATGTGGGTGCAGAAACACAGCAATTTGAGTGGGACTCTGTACTCTTCTACATATTTCATCTTAGCACTAGAGAACCATCAACGCTGGAGACAGTTTTGAGACTGATAGAAATTTGGACTGCTGTAATCCCTTCCATCATATGCTTTCAACCTTCTGTTTGCATTTTCTGTCAATTGTCTATTAAATACTGCCTATACTAGTTGAGGTGATGTTGAAACACCCACAACTTCTGGATGCATGAGTTCTTTCTGTTCCTTTTTTCAGGAATTTAAATACAGAAAAATGAAGCAGAATGGATGATGAAAACAGAAAACCCACTTCTGCTTTCATTATCTTCCTATTTTCAGTTCACAGCTACTAACATAGCAGTACAACATCTGCGTTGCTGATTTCACGGCAGTATAATTGCACAGAGCATGTTTGACTCCACATTACTTCTCTAGATCCAAAATAGTGTATTCATTAGGGCTATCAATAGCAGATGAAATGGCAGGATTTTTTAAAAGCCAGAATTGTCATCAGACCAGTGAACACTAGTGATGTGTTGATGATATCATAGCAAGTCCCTGAATTCAGATGAAAGCGTTGAATCCTAAATCCCAGTTCAGCCCTAATGTCAGTTCTCGCATTTACTTACTCAGAGGAAAGCTGTCCCACTATTCTTGGAACAGGACTTGCAATAAGGCAAAATGAAAAAGGAAATAGTTCTAAGTAGCTTCACTTTACAACATAAATCTCCTTGGAAGCTTTCTAAAGCATACAGCTACAGTTCCTCTTTCCTAAACATTCAGTACTGACTTTCTTGAGTATTCCTGCAATGGTTGTATATGTGCAGTCTGCTATTTTGGCTATTTCAGGCGCTGTGGCAATAACACTTACTTCCTCTGGTAGCTTCTTCTCTAGTACCAAACTTAAGCTATTTGTCTTCGTTTTAAGTATTCTCCCACTGCCCCTTTTTACCCTGCCAGTGAGTACTTTCTTTCTGTCAAGAGCTCAACACCCATGTCAACCTGGCATATGATGCCAGTTGCTGTTGCCAACTCTTAAATACATCTCTCTTCCTTCCCCCTCCCAACACCCCCTCGCCCTGATTCCTCTCACACTTGGGAGAAATTCTTGGTAAAAACCACAAAGCCAGCTATCTCACTTGTTTTCTAACTGCTGCTTAGAGATTTTATTTCCCATGGTAACTTCAAAAAGCTTGGACAGTATTTCTGATTGTGCTGACCAGTACTCCTGGCGCTGCCATTATCCGCACTGCCTTGCTGCTTTTGTTTAATGCTTAGAAAGTAAAGTTCTCTGGAAGCAGGAAGAGTCTTTTTCCATTCTGCTATGTCTAATGCAGTGTGTCTGAGAGCTCTCACAGTCTGAGTGCTCATCAAAGCCATGGCAATACAAATAAGTAACAACATTGGCAATAATCAAATTCACACACCACTTCCTTTGGTAATTTGATAATAGGTTCCGTGTCTATGCTGATAATATTCCTCATTTTTCTATGTTTTCTATATTTGTAAGTACCACTTTGGCTTCAAAAAATGCATCTGCATGTGTTAATGCCCATGTATGATACCAGGCTATTTTAACACATATACTTATTATTACACCTTAAAATAAGAAGTGATATACAAAGAGCAATGAGATTGCTATATCAATCAAAAAGCAGCCAATGCCATTGATACTCAAGGCTGCCTGTGTAACTGTAATTCTGTATCCTGCTTTTAGATATAAGGATACTCTAATGACTAAATATTTAGTTTTTGTGGAGAACCATCTTATTTACAGGAAAGACTGTTAATCGCTATGTAGTTTTATCTCCTACAATCAATAGATTTTGCCTGACCTTCTTACTACATGCCACTAGAATTATGCACTGAATAAAAAGGAGTTGTACTTTGATGACCCTTGTGGGTCCCTTACAACTCAGGATATTCTATGATTCTATGAAAGCATCAGTTCTGTCATAGGAGTTCTGTGCTACTGTGAACATGATGTTTTAGTATTTTACATTGAAAAGAAACCTATTGGGGCCCAGAATTCAAACTCTAGAGTTATTTGACTCTGTAGAAATTTTGCATGCCTAATCTGGAATATACAAGCAGACTGAAGACAGAAAGCATTGTGCTGCATAGCATTGCCAAGGTTTCTAGAAAATGCCAAACCCAGTAGAGCCAAGAACATTCGGGCTTGACTCAGCCATAACCATATAAAAACCTTTAGCAGAGGCAAACTGATGACTGCGTTCTTCAGGTGACATGTTATGTTCCCTAACCATGAAATCACCTTTTGCCTTGCAATCCTTCACAAGCACACATTCATAATTTCAACTAAAGAAGAAAAGACTCTAAGGAAAACACATTTGTTACAAACTTGTGATTCATTTCTATGGTCTGGCCATTCTGTGCATGAAGCAGTCATTTAATTAAATCACATAACACTACCACAGAAATAATATTTCACGGGCACCCCACATTTTGCTGTTTCTTGTAGAATATAGTTTAACAGATTTTAATACTTATTTGATTCTTATAACTTCTTAGCAAAAAGCCATGAAAATGAAAAACTTATATTTGGTGGACAAACATTAGCTTTCACAGTAAGCATTCAAAAATTTTAGTCTTTGGTCAAAAAATCTTTATCAATAAGTTTGTATGATGGTGGACTAAGTGAAAGGAACATCTCTCTATTCTCTTTCTATTCAGTTTCAGCTATCAGTTTCAAACAGCTTTGGAAAACGTTAAAATAGACTAAGTAATATCACATTTCATTTTGGAATGCCCTTAGAAAGAAAAAAACCCAATGCAATTTGAAATTAAAATGCTAACCAAAGTTAAATGATCAGAAATGAAGGAAGATTTTTCATTTCTGACTTGGGGGGAAAAAAAAGTTTGCTTTAGGAAACTGATTCCCACTCTCCTTCCCTGGTCACTTTAAACCTCTCCATTATTCTGTTTCAGTTCTACTTGAAACAGTCCTCTTCTACTTTTATTTTTTTCTGTTTGGACATCAGACTAAATCAGTGATCACACAGTCGGCTTCTCTGAGGACATTCACTAGCTCTCCCCAAGTACACCCCCTCCAGTTCACGCATGTCAGACAGAAATCTACCTTACTTAAGCTCTGTATTTTTTTCCACAGCTTTGTCCACCTGATTTTCCTGTCAGTGCTCTCATGCTTGCAATACTTTCTCTTCAGTTTTACACTTTAATTGACCACAGGAGATGTGTGGGCATCAGCGCACTAAAATATGACTGTGCTGGGACTAGCAGACAGACTACAGTCGGAAAAGAAAAATCTTTTTATTTTAAATTCCATTGCCCATCAACAAGTGCCCTTTCAGAAACTAGACAGAATGGCCTAGATGAAACTTCTGCAATTTTTAAGTAGGAAATACTTAGTTCAGAAAGTATCTTCAGAAACCTCACCTTCCAAAGGGGATATTTCCTTCCCAGCAGGGAACATTATCCAGAACTTAGCTCCACTGTACCTCTTCTTTGCTGCTAGTTGTCAGCCAGTAAGGGTTTCATTAAAAGACATTTCTGCACTGTACCAGTATCAGTGAAGTGATTTAGCTTACCCTTGGCTCTTTGAGTAGCCCTTGTGTCATCATTCCAACCCATTTAATTCAAAATAACCAGAAAATGAGTGGAAGATTTTCTAGGGCTATTTTAACCTTCACTTAACTACACAGAAGTGACTTAAAATCTTTCTCTTCTGCGCTAGCTCCAAATGGTGCAAAAATGGTGGAGCTAGTATAGCAGAAAGTAGGTTTAATTTTTAAATTCAATTTTCAATGAAAGGAAAAGAAATGGTTTTAGGAGAACAGTCAAATTTTTGAAACATTGTATTCAAAATAGTTACTTGTAAACCTTCTTTTTTGGCTATTTTTTCATTCAACCATGCCAAGCATTTAATACTGAGCTGATAGATTTCAGACTGCTTAGTTCGCCTAAACTTACACTTTTTCTAGAAGATACTTCATAACTTAGTTCACAAAGTGATAAAATAAATTAGTCTTTTGAAGCTCTAAGGTAACTGGAGTTACAAACTCTCACTACTTTGACACAAAATTTCAGTAGAATATATTGTATATTTAGATGGCTGGCAGGTACAATACTCCCAGCCATGTTTATACAACTGGTGGAAATTTAAAAATAGAATAATAAATAATCTGTATCATTGCAAAAAAATATCTGGAGTCTGAATGAACAAGAGGAAAACTAGCAGCGCTTACTATCTTGTAAATAATGTATCTAACCAGACCTTCAAAATACTAGTCATTGATTGTAGGAAACATGTATCATTCACCTCCTTCCCTCTGCTGTTATTTTTGTTCTCCTGATCTGCCTGCCTTGTTTGTGTCAAATATAGGAAACAGTTTCAAACGGCTAGATCGTTGCTTTGCCTCCTGCTTGCCAAGGAAGAGAAATGGGAGGTTTGCAGTTTCGTTATGGGGTTTTCTTTGATTAGCTGTGGTCACTTGTGATGCCGAGCACTCATTGTATCCATCTATGCACAAGTAAATAAATTTAGAATAAATAATAAATAATTTAAAACCACCCTAATTCAGTTTAAGAGAGTATTAATATGTTAGGTGAGAATTTCAAACACTTAGGTTAGAAGAAAATAGCATGACTTTACTGATCTCACTTTGTACCATTTACTAGTTACTTTGTGCTAGCAACTTTAAAAAATACTTAATAAAAAGCTATCAGAAAGTTAAGCTGTGGAAAGAGACAGTTTTTTAAATTTACCTTGCAAGGGCTCCATTAAGTGTTTTTCCTACTTCAAAACATTTTTGCTAAGTTGATGGGAAGGAATTAGTCACCTTTCTTTGTTGCTGTTGCATAGAAATGTCAGTTACAGCTGGATGCCTTTCCATCAGTGCATTAAAAACTAATTGTTGTGTATATATCATCATTTTATAATGAAATGTTAAATATTTTACTGGTATTTGTATTTTACTCTGATTTGTATAGAGTACTGAGCATTTGTAGTATTTCTATTTACTAGAATATTTTATTAAAATGAATATTTAAAATCACTCATTGCTTAAAAAGAGCATTGCTATTTTGTGTACTTATTGTCTTCCTTTTGTAATTGTGGTGATCATTTATTCCGTTGTAGTGTAATATCATGGATAGTGCAAGACTTTACACCATCTTTTATTTTGTAAATTAAGGACAGGTTCCAGACCTCTCTTTGCTAGAAGGAATCTCCATTCCGACTGTATCATCAACTGGTGAACTTCTTCCTTACAGAATAACAACTCTGATAGTAACTTCTCGACAAGATCTTTTTATTGCTTTCTTTTCTCCAGCACATTCTGCCACATCTATTCTTATCTGGATACCTTATATTCTACCTACTGCCCAGTATCACAACAGGAAAACAGAAAATAGGAAAAAGAAAAAAAAAGTACAAACAAGAAAGTCTCACTGAATCACTTCTCTAGATACGTGTGAATATCTAAAATCTGAAATTAGCTGTTAATTGGAATTATGCTGTTTTACTTTGCATTACACCAAACACAGGACACTTGCTTCTATGCTCATAGCTAAGCTATGGAGTTTCCCTCCCTAGCTCCTCTTGCTGCCAGTGCATGTCTATGATCACCCTGCAGGCAGGCTTTCAGCACTTAAAAGCTTAAAAGGCTAGAAACATTACAAACATATATTGCAAATGCCATGCTTTGGTATTAATAGCACTCAAGATTTACTTAGAATTTCCTCCCTCTGATTATTCAATGTACTTGTCATTATATATGATTTTTGTTTATTGTTTGAATTTTTCACAACGTGGGTAAAGAAAGTTAATAAGCATTATCCTTGTATATTCTTTCTAGCAAACATTAAGATTTTATCAGTAAAAAATATGATTGATAACAACTCGTTTTACTGGTCCAAAAAACAGTTATGAGAATATTTTTGTTAATTTTGCCTTACACTTGCCTTTTGTGTGAAATGTACTTCCAATAATGCTATCAACATTTGGCCTAACACAGATTTATTTTTTAAACCCTGCATAAATCAATCTTCCCATTAAAAGTGATCAAATCTATTATAAGATTTTCATTAGATAATAAGGGCTTATATTTTGTACAAATGTGCCATTTCTTCTCACTGTCAGCATCTGCTGCCCATACTGGCATTTCCCACAGAGAAGACCAATTAATGTCCGGTGTCGTTTCAGTTACTGTGTTGTATGACTACTTAATCATGTTCCAGCCCAGAGATTCTCTGTAATTTCTTCTCACCCTCCCCTTCCATGGTAGTTAACTCTGATGAAATTCTCATTTGGTATTGAAAATTGAAAAGAGGACTTAAGAAATAGTAGCCTAAATCCATGTATACCTTCTCCAGTACTCTCACTTACAGTGTAGGGTCTTACACAACACTCACACTACATTATCTAATCCAATTCTGGGTCAAAGTGCTGCCAGGTTTTATTTTATTTTATTTTATTTATTTTATTTCATTTTATATTTATTTATTTATTTTCATTTCATTTTAAAATATCATAATTTTTGTTGACCAAATCCAATCACAAATTCATCAAAGTATTATCCCTGAAGGCAAAAGTCTATGTAATATTATAGATGCAGTTTTGAAGATGTGCTTATATTTCATAGCAAAAACAGAGGAAATATTTTAAAAACAGATTGGCCTAAAGTCAAGAGATACTGTTCCTTCACATATGATTTCAAGTGAAATCCCAAGATCTGACTTCAAAAGTCAAAAGACTTTGCAGTAACAAAGGTGGGTGTTTGGGTAATTGTGGTGCAGATTATAGAGATTCTAGACACTATTCTATACACTAATTCACAAACTCAGTGATTTGTTATTATGTTTCTAGTTATTAGTGAGAAATAGTGATGTTGAACAGTGTAATCGTTTACATCTCTATCGCTTCTCATGTGATACTGCTTTAGACAGAACTAAATTTTATGTTTCTTTATGGTTGGATTTATAGTAAGCTGTGCGGGTCATCAAAGGAGAGAGATATACATACATATAAACATATACATAAAATTATTCTTTCCTCAATAATTATTTGCAAAATTGATGCAGTATTTCCTCCCAAATTTTGACAGCTGTACCCTGAATATAATTATTAATTTCTCCCAATATACAAAAACGGCCTTGGAATGTAGGTCAAACCAAGGAGTCTTATTATTTGGGAGCAAAAAAACCCCCATGTTGATATCATTGTTGTATTTCCTATAGTGGTCTTTTCTTTATGTTTTATTTAAAATGTTAATGGAGTGTATCTGCAATTCAGATAATTTATCCTTAAATCACTGTTCTCCAGAATAATGCACTGTGAGCACTGCAATACACAGGCAAGTCCTTTTAAAGAACATGCATCAATTCTCTTCCGTTATGAAGCACACTGCAAATGCCCTCTAACAGGGCACAGCAGCATTACATAAATCATCTTATATGAAAAATTAACATGACATCAAATATTTATAAATATTAATGTGTATGTTAATATAACCAAAGCTGTAACAAACAATCATAACCTTGCCAAGTTTCTTAGGACAGGCGCCGCTGATAATGATATCCATTATCTCTGGGGGAATGCGCAATTATGAAAGTATACATGGGATGCTATATTGTTATCTGCTTTTAAGTTCATCCATTAAACACTCCACCTCACGTTGGATGTTAACCCTCCTCTTAGTTCTTTGTCAGGTACTATTATTCTGTGTACCCATGTGAATGAAAGATGAATGATTCTGAAATGTATACAATTTCCCTACTTCATTAACACAAGTATTTAATTTCATATCATGCATTCCTTTTCTCTATGGCAATTATACCTTATAATGTCCGATATGTACCTAGCTACCTATCTGTCTGTCTATCCATTCCTCCCTCTGTCCTGTGCATAGCATAGCTCGCATAGGAATTTGCAAACTCCTTTGGCTTGTCTTAGCACTTATGCTATTATGGTCAAAGCTCTGTTGGTATTTCCAGTAGAAATTTTAAAATTTTTCTGCTCAATAGTCATTCTATAAATAATAATTCAATACCTTAACATAAACCACAGAAGAATACATTTCATCATAATCAAAATTCATCAGTTGCTAGGGATTTCAAGCACTTTTTGTTATCATCACCTATCTAACATTGTAGCAGTGGGAAATAAAATGTTGAGCCAACAACACAAAAGTAACCATGCTTCTCCAAGAGACAAGACTAAAGGTTTTTCAGCTGTGTTTAGTGCATGTACTATAAGAGGTTATGTCCCAAAAAACTAAAGTTTTAAAATACACACTGAAGGCTAAGGGATGCTGATTATTATTTACAATGAAGTCTTCACCTGAACTGAACAATGAGTTGTTCCTCTTTTTTAATAGAGAGGTTCAAATACATATGAAGACTTCTTCCCATTACTTATTTTTTCAAATAAGATCATTGTAAATACAGATTCAGTAAAAACAGTCACTTAAATACTATACGCTGTCAATATCCTTTATCATTCAAGACAAATAAAAATAAAAATAATAACATAGTAATTGTCTTCCTTATGATTATTACCTGTACTATTAGGTATTAATATAGTGAAGCCCATTTCAGAAGTTGTTTGAGAAAACGGGCTTTAAAACCAGGCTTAACAGCTAGAATATTAATATCTTTATTTCCCTGAGGAGCCAAGCAAAATGCAGAGTAGGTAAAAGACTCATCCAGACTAGGGGGGAAAAGAAGGTGTCTAGCTCAGCCAGGCAGCACCTGGAACCAGAGGCTGCAGTGAAACCACCTCCAGTGCTGCTCTATCACCCAAAACCCACGTCCGTGCAGTGTGGTTACTTTTAAAGGTGCATCTAAAAACTCACATAACTTGTGCATGGTAGCTGAATATCAGTCTAATGATTCAGTTTAGTTTTAAAATTAACAGTATTATTAAAATCTGGAAATACTAGGATTTAAGTGATTCACCCAGAAGAACCAGCAGCTCCAAAAGGAGGAAGGGAAAGCTACTCGCTTTTTAAAAACTGTCTAGGTTTGGATCAGTCACTTAAGATGTGTTCTCAGTATCACATAGTTCACTCTGACATGGTAAAAACATGAAGAACTTTGTTTTGTGGGGAAGCAAAATAAAACAAAAATACACAGATTTTAATTAAAGCATGGTCTGAGTAATTTTGCCATTTCAAATAGGAACATAGACTGTTTTAATGATTGTATTTCATCCCTTTTTTATTTGATTGCCCACTGTAAAATAGAGAAACCAAGGCTTCCTATTACATGTGACACCAGACAAAACCAAAAGCTGGGCCTGAATTTAGGAAAAAAAATTACAAAGGACATCTCTTTTTTTCAGGGGTCTTGCACCTTTAAATTTGTTTACCAAGCCCTAACTGACAGAGTAGTAATATTCCTAAACTAATGCTGGGAGATTTAGGTAAGTTTCTCTCTCCCTCACCACTTCTCCCCTTTATTTATTTATTTTTTAAGGAATGAAGGAGGAACTTGTAATAAAAATTTCATGATTTAAAGAAATTAATTCAGTTAAAGATTATATATCTGGACAATTTAGGGTTTTTTCCCAGTTTCTTATTGATAAATGGGATTACTACCAGTTTTACCAATGTAAAAGCTCACTTACTTGATGTTTATAAGAATACTTCTCAATTCATCCTATTTTAAATCTTTATTAACCATTGATGTTTAAAATTATGTAAAAATAAAGAATTTTTTTAATAAGATCATTATTCATACACTTTATGATTTTAAGATTGCAGGTAAGAAAAATAATTCAATGCACACCTCAGATTTATTGTATTTTAATGATCAACATCCCTTTAGCACATTACAAATAAATGTATTTTTTAAATAAAAAAGAAGCCTAAAAAAATAAGCAATTATTGTATGTATGCCTTATATGGAAATCATGGCATAGATCGAGCATACAGTAGCGTAGGCACCAAAAGTAGTTCTTGTTTTTATCTTTGTTTCCTGCTAATATCTGAGACTGCCAGATCTATTTGTCTTTCTAATAATACTACTTTTTTGTTATAACCCTTCAGTCATATGTTTATAATTGCTCTTTTTTTTTTGCAAAAAGGGTTCCATTAGTTATTTGCAGGTTATATGCAAGAAATTCAAATTTCAGAGCCCATGTTATTTCTCAGGATCAGAAAACAACGTGCACAGAATGTGAAATACAAGTCTTTTTCTCACGCAACAATGCCAATCCGAACAGGACCTTTCTGCATATGCAGTTTTTAATTTCTACTTACAAAAAATCAATACTTGTCAAGTATTAATGTCACTTTTGATTGTTGTTAGGAACAAGCACTGTAGTTTCCCTATCACATAAAATTATCAATAAAGTTTTTCTTAGCAATTACTTTTGTATTTCCTACTCTTTTAGAATACTGAAAATGGCAAGTCAAAACTCTTTGGCAAGATGCTTACAATAACATCTAATTCCCACAGTTAAACAAGAGAACTTGGATTTAGGAGCTCCCAAATACTTCTTAGTTTTGTGAAAGAGCTAGATTCTAGTTGAAATGGTTTGATATTAGCTCTGTATCATAACAAAAAAAAAATTCATTATATTCTTTCTTTTAATTAGGCCTCTTTTAATGCCAGAGTCCTACATAATAATTGCCCGGGAAAGAAATACCATATTCCTGCAGTCTAGATACATACTCATAAATGCACAATTTTACATAAAGCAATCCTACTTTTACATAATATATATATCCTCTATATTCTTTTCTTAATATTAAGCATGTGGAAATACAAATGCTTTCTCTAATTTTACTGATAATATTCAAAATTCTTACATAAAAAGAGTAATTGGAAAAGTATCAATTTAAAGAACAGGTTAAAACTTACTTCTTAAAAGGTTTTGATCCCTTTCTTACTGATGCAGTGATGATTTTTAAATTTGTAAATAATGTACGTCTCTCTCTGAACAAAACTAAGATATTTTGAAAGTATATCCTGTATATAATTTGTATATTTTTTAAAAGAAAAGCTACAAAAGTGACAGCTAAAGCTACACATATTTTCTCATCCCTCTGCAATGTCTTTTCCTTGTAGTATTTGAAAGACTAAAGCAGTTTTTAGACAAGTACGCACCATGAGAAAAATACTGGATATTCCTCCTGAACCAAGAAGACCTCTATGAGTCTTCACAGATCCTTCAGAAAATGCCTCTGAAAGTAGAGGCTTAAAAAAAGAGAATAACTTTTGGAAGTAGTTGGCCTTTTCTAACGTGGACACTGTGGTATCTGCATGATTTAACTTAGGTAAAACAGGAAAACAAGTTATTTAAGTCGTGAGGAGAAATATGGATTTCACCAAAATGAGTGGAGAAACAGCTGGTCTTGTGTCCTGGTGGAGTGTATTCAAAAACCAGCTGAATCTGGGTTCAGGAGTGAATAAACGATCTAAGACTGATGAAAACTAAGCATGTTACCAAGGTGACATACTTCAGCTTGGTGGGGCAGCTGTACTATTATTGAAACATCCTAATTCAAATAACCTGCTAAAATGGTAACCAGCTTTCTCGGCCTGACAGACACTAAACTGATGTAATTACTAAGAGAGACAATGCAAGGAGCAGAAAAGGATGTGTGTTTTGCACAGTGAGGAATTAGGACAAGGATGAGAAAAAAATTATAAAATCTAATAATATTTTTGATACCTTCCTCTTAACCAATATTACAAACTAGTCAGCTAACATTGTACTTCTACATAATTACATTCCTAACTGTAAAATAACACTAAGAAATTCTTAACACCAAGGAACCAGCTTCAAGAGGGAGAGTGTTTTCAGAGTGGCCTGAAGGTCTTAGTTATATGGATTACCCAAAGAAAGAGAGATCAGCATTTATCATCTGGAAGGCAGAGGATTTATTCCAGGAGAGTTGGGAGGTTGGATGTAGGCAGTGGGAGACTTCAGTTCCAAATAAGTGAGCCAATCCATCTGATTAACACGTGTGATAGCAATCTTCACTCTCTTGTTTATAATAGTATTTCTAAATTTTATCTGTTGCATTCCCTTAACACAAGAACTTTGTTAAGCACAAATATATGGTTAAGCAGAGGCTCTAAGTTTGGTATACTCAAGGAAATAACAATCAGACAAATGAGATGAGATAGAATTAATGTATGTTCCTTTCCTGAATGTTTCCAGTTTCCCTCCTTTTCCCTCTTTTTTCAGTATTTACTTAAAATGTTTCAGGCTTCGAACTTACTAAGGTAACATCTAGTATCACTCAGAACATAAAAATGTTTGGGGTAAGCACATATTACAAGGCATTTTGTGAATGATGATCTTTTTCAAGGCATCCAGAATGGATCTTTGCAGTCACAGTCCTGCCGTATGACTCACAAAATACTATCTAGAAGTGATCAAATGATTTGCTGATCATATTTTTGTTGGTCATAAAAGGGAGCATATTTCAGATTGTAGAGAGAGTGCAGAGAGAAATATTGTGAAATTTTTTGAGGTAACATTCCTGAAGTTTTTAATTGGTTTTAATTTGAAATGGCTGAAAATTAACAAAGCAAAGGATTTTTTTGTTGTTTTTTTTTTTTTTTTCAGAAGATTAAAATGGAATGAAAAGGAGTACAGAATACAAAAATTTATCCAAGTCTCACTTCATCAATGTTAGTGACATTTCACTTCTTTCCTTTTGGTCTGATTTTGTCTTTTATAATCTAGATCCATTTTAGAATACTACAAAATATTTTCATTTGAGAAGTATTTACCACAGCTGTTGATGACTCAACCCAGAGAAGGGCACTGCCTTTCCTCCTATAGCAGAGATGATGCTTCAGGAATAGTCAACATCCTGCTGAGATGATGAGTTTCTGAACAGCAGTCTCCATCAACCAGCCAGAGCAGCTAGCTAGAGTCCAGATAGTATAGTAAACAGAAGTACTGGGGAGGGGGGAAAGAAAAAAAGAACAGGAGAAGCTAGATTGGATCTAAGTGGTAGTATTAATAATGCATAAGAGGGAAAATATATATAGGGAAATTTCTTCAGAGCCCAGCTATATTGCCTAGTGACAGACTCATTGTTACAAATACGACAGGATTTCCCCCCTGCCCCAGAAGGTCATAATTTTAAGTTTTCACTGCAATCTGAAGTAGGATTATGTCCATATTTCCCCACATCAACCAGCAATATTATTGCTGGGAACATGGAGAGGTTGTGGGAGTTGTAAAAACCAAAGAAAAGTTCAGCACTTATGGGAAAAAAAAAAAAAAAGCCAGCTGTTTAACCAGAAACCAAAATTGTTTAAGTTACTATGCTGAATAAAGACACAGGTACCTCTCTCAGGCTGTACACAAAAAGCACATACTCATATACTCAGAAGAGCCTAACTAGAATTGTATGCTTTTAAAATTGCTAAAGTAGCTTTATATATGAAACAGTTTTGGGAAAGAAGTGAGGCTAGCACTCTAAATCCTGGCTTAGGAGATCACACTCAGCCCTGGTCTTATGCTCACTATACTCTGCCTGCAGCTTTGCGTGAAGATTACTTACACATCACTTAAAAATTAGTATTTGCCTCCTTTACAACCTTCTTCTACAAAAGTGAATTACCTTGTGAGTTGCAAGTACCATTTATGATTTGAAGCATTAATATACTGTAAGTATGGTCATTTCTACTGTTGTACACACACTAAAATGTAAGAATGCTCTTGTCATTTTTCTAGGACATTCATAATTATTTGTAAGTATTCACAGTTCCTCTGTCTGGCCATGCAGTATCAGATAGAAGCTTTATAAAATGGAAG
The DNA here is from genome assembly GCF_003945595.2 of Pipra filicauda. Lineage (NCBI taxonomy): Eukaryota > Metazoa > Chordata > Aves > Passeriformes > Pipridae > Pipra > Pipra filicauda. The sequence continues at coordinate 2,936,475 of NW_024104842.1, forward strand.
ATGTTGAACCTACATTTAAAGCTTCATTTGTGTAATCTTGGAAATGAATGAAACCAATAATACTTTGTATGTCATTTTTTTTCAAAAAAGGAGTTCTTAAAGTTTTGTAGCTCTCAAAACTCATGAAAGCAGTGTTCTCATCAGATCTGTAATGCATCAAGAGTATAGTGTTTAATCTCCAAGAAATTTCTAAGTGTCTTGAAGTATAAATTTGATCAGATGAATAATTCTTTAGATGCTGAAATCTGTTGGGACTATGTTGATCCTTAACAATTAAAAACAAATCTTCTGGTGGATGTCCAGAAACAATCTGGATCCTGAGATGGTATTGCTTTTATGCATATCACAGCATAAAAGTACTAATTTTTAATATAAAGCAATAAATGACCTCTTTTCCCTAATGACCCTGACAAGTGATTTTCTGTAGATTTACACTTGAGATCCCTGGATGAAACCTTTTTGCAATCAGTATAAGGATATACAAACAGAAAAGCTCAACACTTTCCCCTAAAACTCAGCAGCTTGTAACACTGAAGTTGCACATGAAGCACTGATAATATTTCTCTATGGATACATCAGATTTAACATTGCTGCATAGGTCAACTCGGAGCATCACAATGACCAAGTACAAGCTTATTGTACCAAAGGTCATGCAAAACTGTCCCTGCATTGAAAGCTATTTTGTCCTCCTTGTTTATTAATGCTAATCTATCTATACTAATGGATTTAGCATGTAGGGGGTTGGGGAAAGAATGAGAGTTGCTATTTCTCAGCTTCCATTCTCCATTAATATTAATGTCATATTCAGCTATAGCATACTGGTATGGTACACACTAAGAACTTACAGGACACAGAGCTCCAGTGCTTAACAGGCACATGTATTTGTTTTGAGAATCAAATACACTCTGCAATATGTTATTGTTCACAGTTATTAACTGTGGCATTATATGTTAACAAAGAACTGTGTTTCAGTAACATCTCTTCAGATTTCATCCTCTGAAAGTAACAACATAAGGTCAGATGTTTGGTACACAAAAATTAAGTTTATTTAAAAATATACTGGTATATTTAAAACAAAAAGTAAATATGTTTAGATATCTGTAATGCAGTTCCTATGCAGTTGGTTTACTATGTGTTTAGCTACATAAATGCTGCAGAATTAATCCTTAGTCCCACAAGAAGGCCCATTAAAAGCAGTAGAAGATATACATCTGTCAGGAAAATCTGTGCAAATAAGCATCTCAGACTGAATACTTATTTTTGTAAATCACAGGGATCTTTCCATATGCAAGGGTCTGCATTCCTGTCACTGTAGCTAGGTAATTGAATTTACTAGCCAAATACCTCGAATGTTCTTACAAAAATTCCCAAAGCAGAAATGGTAGTTCATCAATTTAATTCCTGGTGTAAATCCATATAAATTGTGTGTCTCAATGTTAGATATACTTTGGGGGGAAAAAATGCCTCAAAAAACCCAAACCCAAAATACTTTCCCATAAATGTGTATTAATTAAAAAAACCTCTAAACATTCAGGGATCTCATGTACCTGAGTAACTACAACTACTCTACCTAAATAAACTCTCAACCCTAGTTTGCATGTAGACAACTGGGAGAAGGAGAGCATTCTAGGGAAGTGCTGGAGAAAAAAAGAAAAGGAGAAAAATATAAAACTATGATAATAATTAAAAAAAAGAAGTCATTTGCTGAGATCCTCTGAATGATGATTGGAAATGACAGGTTACCTTGATGGAAACCCACCAAAAGCAACCTGACGTTACATGAAAATATGTTCTATTAACAGAGAAAAATAATGTAATATGTAAAAAAGGAATTGTTATCTCAAACTCATTGCAGTCATCTGTATTATAGCAGTGGATCTGGATAGTCTTTTTTTAAAAGGAAAAGTTTCATTTCTAAAGGCATCTAGAAAATGAATAAACATAATTCATAGTTTGGTGTAACTTAATTTTCATAAATAATCGTAGAATAGTTTTCCTCTGTTAGAATATAGCAATTTAAAAGAATTTTCATCCCTGTTTACTTTGTTCTCATTATGCTAAAATTTTCCATTTACCTGCTAATAATTGGGCCCTCTCTCTTTTCTGTTGTGTAATTTTCTCATTTTAATTCCATCTTTTATCTGAACACATTAGGTGTTGCATATTCAAATTGCTACTTTTTTCACTGTTGTCTGTCGACAACAAATATTCTTATTTAACTCATGTTGAATATATGCAATATTCAATATTCATATATTAGGTGGTCTAAGCTGATGATAAAGTCTAGAGACTTTAGTAAAATTTTAACATGTCCATGCATCTGATTGCAAAATATACAAAAAAAAAAAACCTAAAAATGAAAAATAAGGAACAGTTTTTAATTTCACATACAAAAATACAACATATTTCAGTATGTATGTTCAGTGAAAACACTTCATATGAATTACCATTTCAGTGTTTTGCAAACTACAGTAATATATGCTCTTCATTATTTTAGTAAAATTAAAGAATGGGTTTACAGAAGTGTCTTTAAAATATTGTTTAAGCTTGTTTGGGCATGGGAAATAATTTCAGTGTAAGGAATGTCTATGCAGCAATCAGAGGTACTTATAGATCCTGCAACATTTCTTAAATTCAGAGCTAAGAGAACCAAATACTTTCATTTCTCTGTAAGTCATTATTAGAATTTACTTGTAAGGAATCTGACATACCATGTCCTATTTCTTTAATATAAGCTATGTATTAGGAAATATCTTTTTCTGTGTTATGTGGTATTCTCAGGAGCAAAAGCAATTGCGTAATATTCTGAAAGCACAAAGATGTACAGCACATATGCCACTGTGAGTGAAGTGAAAGGTTTTTTCACCTCCACTTGGGCAATCTAAAGGAAAAAGTACAAAGATAAAAGACCTTGGGAAATCCCACTAAAATATCTACAAATGTCTTTTGTGAAATGGTTTTAAAAGCAGGGACTATTTTCACTTGACAGCCACATAAGGAATTTTGAGTTTTAGAGCTTGTTCCTTCATTGCATTAGGCTAGATTTACATCAGTATAACTGCATTGATTTCAGTGGAATTTTCACCAGCGCTGAGCTTAGCAGAGAGAGGGATCAGGACTGTAAGATATGTGGCATTCATCACCAAGGACGAGCAGCTTACCGCTAAAGTGAAGGGAATTCGATTACCTACTACGGATGCTGGAATTTCAGAAAGCACTTCAGAGCTAAAACATATATTTCTTTCCTTCTCCTCATTTGTTAAAAACAACTCTTTGCATTCATATTGAAAGGGAAAAAAAAACCCACTTCAAAATGATCATTCACTGGAATAATTCTTCATGCTTTTAGAGTATACTACAGATTTGAAAGTTGCTCTGGATTTGGTCATCATCTTAGACTGTAATGGGCTTTCTGAGCTGGTCTGTGCTCCCAGAGACTTTTACCTTCCATTCGCTTCTGACTGTGACAGAAATTGATGGGATTTTATCTGTGTCATGAGGGAAAATATATACAAATGCCTCAATTTTAAATGAAGCTCTTTCTGCATTTGCAAGAAGTAAACTTATGATTATTTTCAAACATTTATCTAAAGCTGCTTTCAAGTTACTCAGAAATGCCAAAGTATCCTTTTTATAATATAGAGTGTTTATTTTTTGTTTATTTGTCTATTTGGTTGTGTGTGTGTGTGTGTGTGTTTGAAAACCAGCATCAAAACCAGCAGTTCTTTTCTACACAGAAAAATTGTTAATATTTATTTCAAATACATGTATTACCTTTGATATATTTTAAGTTTCTTAGTTTTAAATGAAGAAAAAGTATCAAATATTTAAGGGGGGAAAAAAGGATAATACTTTTTGTTTCTTTTTCTGTAAGTCAAACTAATCATCAGGGAGCCAAACTGACAAAATTTCTTTAATCTTGGTGTCAGCAGTAAACAATCAATGATAGCCTTTCTTTTTGGTAAGGAAGCACTTAGAATACGAGCAGACAGGTCACAGAACCATAAAATCTCATGTCATAAAATAATTATTTTTCTGAGGGTGGGAGAACAGTTTCATTTCTACATTTGCTTTTCTCTTTCAGCAAGAAGTTAAAAACAAATGTGTAACACCCTATTTCTGTCTGAAAATCAACTATTTTTCTATGTAAGAGTTGTGCAGAAGAATACATTCTCAGGGTGAAATAAAAGATGAAACTTCCTATGGGATACATCCAATTTGGATGTTGTTGGAATGCCATCTTGATATTTTATTACAGTCACATTATCACTTTTTTTTCCCCATAGAACTGAAAACTGTCTCTTTCTTCTGCCATCATCAATGACTTTCCTTACACATTTGTATGTTAGGTGACAGAAATGACTCCTCTGTAGTGCTTGACTTTTCCTAGAAAAAGCTATTCAGATGGTGGTTCTGTCCTTTGTGGTGAGCCAAAGGATTGAGCCAAATCCTACATGATTCTCTTCATTTCAGGGAAACAAAGCCAGCAAATATGTAAACCCCAAACCTCTCCAAATAGCAAAAATTTATGCTGTTCACTATCCAATTTTTTTTCTCTTGAAACAGTCATATTTGCTGCTAGATGTGAGAATGATTCTTCACATACCTGCCGTTGTCTGACTGCTGAATCAAATTTCTCATAGATACTCAAAGATCTGCCTATTATTTTCAAATACAAATTACTATGCCATAACCTGAAACCACAAAAAGGTCCCTTACCCATTATTTTCAATAAACCTTGAATCTGTAAGAGGAATTGTAGAAAATTTGCCAGTTATACTAGTGAAGTACTTTTCTTCCTTTATTTTAAAACCAAAGCAAAGGAATTGAAAGATTTTTCCAGTAAGATAAGAACTTAGAAAACATGATCTCAAAAGTTACATCTTATTATAAAATCTAGGCATGTAAAAGGATCTTTGTTAAGTAGTGTGATGGTATGTAAACCAGCTAAAATACAGCTTTTGCAGTCAGGTTACCAGAAATACATGCCTATGGATATAAATACATGACACAAGCTACTATACCATCTCTAGCATTCCTTCCCCCCACTCCAAAATTCCATAAAGGAGGAGAAATGGGTACATTTTATCTATGTATGCAAGTTCTGACTACACTGATTTTTAAAGTTAAAAATATGAAGTATATAAACAAGCACCAATGCAAAACTCTTCATTAAGTATAACTATTCAGAAGATTGCAGATTAGTAAATAATTCATCCTTTTGTCTTGTTGGTTGGGTTTTTATCTGACTCATGCTAAACCTGTCAACTGTTACACATCTAAGAAAATACCATCATATGCATTCACTAGTACAATAGGACAGACTGAAATGAGTAGTTTTAGATAATTTAATTAGGTTATAGGGTTTTTAATATAATTCAGTAAGTACGTGAACTTTTAACTTGTGTTAACTCAATTTCCTCATGCTTTCATTTACCATTTGTTGAGGACATTACAGTGATTAGCCAAAGCCCTTCCAGCTCTTAATGTTCTCAATAAATTCTGATTTAAATTGACTGTCACTTTCTCGCTATAATAAAGTAGGTATTTGACATCTCAGAAGGAACCAGACTACTGTCTGTTACATTTTCTTGAAGAAAATTTTTCTAGTTTCACAAAATCAACAGAAGTACAGTTACAATAAAGATTGCAATGAGTAGCCACAGAAGATAGGTGGGCAGGACAAGTGCAAGTACATCCTCAGAGTTTCATAATTTTGATTCTTTTGAGAAATTAAAATGATGTTGCATGCCTTTTCTTTGACAAGCTATACAACACTATTTCCATATTTAATTGTTTTGTTACCAAGTTATTAGAAGTGTCTGAACTCCCCAAGAAAAACCAAAATATCCAGCTTGCCAGCAATATATATCCACTGTGCTGCAATGCAACTGCCACAGCAGTGTTCTTTTTCTGTTAGGTTCAAAGATTAGTGTAGGCCAAGTGCCTGGAAAGCAAATTTCTTAAACTGCAAAACGGCACACTAAAAATTCTGGAAATTTATGTATAAAAATTTTCCTAAGGTTTTTCTATTTTTTTTATTATTATTTTTTTAGATTCAAGTAATTCTATGATATACTCATAACTTATTTGGTCAAGTAAAAATCAGGAATGACACATAGGATAGAGAAAGAGGAGACTCTTAGCCCTAAGTCTCTCAGTTCCTTATAATTCTATATATTCATATCACAGATGTGTATCCCACAAATAGGTGTATTTTGCAACCATGGCCCACACATCACTCAGACTGCATAGGCAAATAATACTGTGCTAGATTAGCATTTTTTTGAGGACAAATTCTGCCTTCCTAAGAACTCTACATCTTGGTGGGTTTTTTTTTCCACTATGGCTTTTTTTTATCTTTAGACTTCTTTAAGGTCCAGCACATCTTGATCTGTTTTACCCCCTCATTTCAACACTTTTGGTCCTCTTTATCAATCTCTGATTTATTTTCCAAGACAAGACATTTTGAAAAGTGACAGTCTCCTCTCTATCCTTCCTGGTAACTGGATCTTCTTGGTAGTGCCAACGTAAAACTTCCTACATCTCTTGCTCTGGGTTCTCCATGGATTCAGATGAAGAACACAGCTCTCCTCCACCCTTTCTCTACAGATTACCTTAAGGTTTTTATACTCTGCTATTTATTAAGATATTAATCAAGCATCACAAAAATAGGAGCTTTCAGTTAAATGTCTATATTCATGCCCAGGTCCCTAGGACCCTGTGGGAAAACTTGTGTGTTAACCACTTTTCAAATATGAGCTCTAAAATAAGAGGTTTGAATCTGGATTTAGGTCCTAAACTCAGGTCGCCTTGTTTTTAAAATCTTTTAGAACCCTGCCCTAGTTTTTCCTCTTAGTAATTTTTCTTGAAACAGTACTTTGACATTGGCAATTTCTCAATCATTCTTATACCATTACCCATTCCCCATTAAAAAAAAATTCCTACTCTGTCACAAAAAAATGTATTTATATTCAATATTTTTATAATATCAAGCTTATTTATTTTTAAGTGAACCATTTTTCTTTCATACCAGTACAAAAGGATCTGCCTTCTGACATCTATCTTCTCTTATTTTTAGTTTCATCAACAATAAAACTGGTAATATTCTGTATGAATAAACTGAAACAAAAAGAAATGGTCTTGTGTTTAGTGGTTTTTTTCCTCTTTCTGGTTCATACAGCTCTTAACCAAAACTAGTATTTATCCAAATATTTTGATATTAAATAGCTGAAATTTCACAGAATAATTATATAAATTTAGAAAACACTGTTTTGCATTAGACTTGTAAACTGAGTTCACAACATGGATGCTATTCACACATATATTTTCATACTTTGGTAACATACAAGTCTACTAACTGTCTGCCTGCTCTATTGTTGTAATAGAGCAAAGAAGAGTCATACTTTATAAATACTTCAGAATGGTGTATGTATGTATTGAAGTATTCAGTAGAAGAAGGAAGTAATCAGACAAAGGAGATTTACCTGCAAATGCAAGGAAGAAGTTATGTTAATGTGATCTGACTGCCTAGTTAGGATTTTTTTGTTTGTATTGAAACTTTAATTTTGGCAGGATTCTCAGGCTAAGAGCATATATAAAAACAGATTTTTTTTTTTTGAACGTTAGGTCAAATTTTGGATGTGTCAAAATTTGATTGTGTCCCTTAAGCTTTTTTATTAACCTTACTTATTTATTTATTTTTATTGAAATCCTCCAGGATCAGGCAGAGAGCAGGATTTTTACTTACTATATATTTTTAAGGGAACTCTGAAAAATCACTTTTAACTTGTTCCAAAACAAGAAAAATGCATCACATTTAAAATTGTTAATTGCATTAATGCAGTTAAGGTACTGCTTATTCTTCTTTTTCATTTTCCATCAGTCAATACTGTAATTTCTTTTTTAAGCAGAAATATATTGGCCTATCAATAAATCCTATATTTTAATTCTCAGAACATGCACTGCAATAGAAGAGAACTCAGAGTTGATTTTTTGGCCATTAGTATGCAATTTGTTTACCCAGATGGTCCATTTTATCTTCAACTCTGAGTGTAATTTTCCATAAATTACATAATTTCCATAAGTTACATAAATTACATAAATTCCATAAATTTGTTCTATTTTTAAAGGATGAAAAGTACCTTTCCTGTAACCCAAGAAAGCAATGAAGCATGTAACATCTGTAAAATGGGTATAGCACCTGCAATATTTCAATAGTCAATGAGAAAAGTATAATAAGAAAGTGTTGGGAGGCCTTCTGTTCCTGGTAATCCCAATGTCTGGAGTCTTTTTAAAGAGACCTTAATAACTGTAGGGATTCAAGACTGATTTCTGAGGACAGAGTTCTGATGCAAAGACACCAGCACTGGTAAGTGTGGAGGATACAGGACCTACTTTACAATGGGAACTAGGTAGTAGACTTTGGGGAAAAAAACAAAACAGCCAGCAAACAAAAACCTCTACATAACCTGTAAGGGAAAATGTCATACTTGAGCTTGGATGACATGAAATCTGCGAGTACAATGTTTATCAAAGAAGAAAGTGCTATTCCTGCACAAATGTGAACCTAAATTTTTTAATCTTAAGAGATATCAAGTTTTGCACCAATAATGACTCAGTAGCTTTCCTTGCTATATGCAAGCAGAAATATACAATTAGAGTTATTAGAAACAGTAGAGAAAGTGAGAATCATCATGAGACAAAAGGTGTGATTGAAATACTACTGCATACAAGTCTGATCCATATTTCACTGTGAAAATATTTTTCATAGAGTATACCTGGCAAGTATTTTACTATATCAAACAAAACAATAACAGCACTGAACAGCACTGTTCCTGAGCTTGGGAACAACACTGTCAAAGAACTGCCCTTCACTTTATAGCTTCCAGGAGGGTTTAATAGGTATTTTTGTAGACATATAAGACAGAGCATAAACTTTCTTAGATATTTTGAGGCAAATCTTGATGATAAATCTACCAGAAAGAAATTACGTAAGTGTAACACACACTACTTAAAAGTAGAGTGCAAAATACTGTTTAACAATACCTGCCTGTGAAAAAGAAGGGAAAGAGAGAATGAGCTCTTTCCTCAGGTTACAAGGAAACCAAGCTTCTTTCTAAAATTCAAGTAATTATGTCGTGTCTGCACAATACTTATGACATGGGAGGGGAACTACGGTCTATCAGGTCGGTTTCAAGATAGCTGCATCTTGCTTTTCAAAAAATGATGGACTTAGTATTAAAATCCTCTAACATATTTATATATGTATTTGGCTTCTGCTATGCTTCCTCTTACCCTCCTGACATTTCAAAAGTTATCTGCCAGATCTTACAAATGCTCTCCTCTAAAAATAACTGCTGACATTTGCAAGTGGCATGCACTAATCACATTCAGAATAGGAGTTTTTACATACACTTATTTGTGCCTTACATTTTTTGTAGACTTTGGCTCTGATTGTTTAAAAAAAAAAAGGTGAAGACATTCCATTGCTGCACTAAAACAAAAAAATTAAGCGATTATAGCTGGAGAATTTTGGCACTATGTTGGGGTTTGGAGTTGTCTTTTTTTTTTTACTTTAAATAGTCACTTGCCTATCCAGTTTTCAGCAAGTGAAGGCAATGGCAGTCTGCCTCATTACTCAGAAGAAAATCATGCATGTTACTGAGTAACATAAAATTGGCTCCTCCTGAAAGATGACCTCTCTGACAAAGGGAAGTAGGGACTTTTAAATTAATTTCCTGCATTCAGCACTTAAACTTCACCCTAAGACTTCAGAAGCCCCTCACTTCATCTAGTCACTTCACGAACTCTGAACTACAGTGCTGTTACAGGAGCTCTGTCCCCAGCTCTTGAGGCTCTAACCAGTTTCCACACCCAAACTGGTTTCAGTTTGGCTTGCTTTGGATATATTTGTCTTACAATATCATGGAAGAAACCTTTTTTTTTTTTAATGGCTTTTAAAGAGTATGGCTGCTAATCAGTGACTAGGAGGCTGGGGCCCGTGCCAATTGTGAAAAAAATTCCAGTTGGTTTGCTCCCAGAAGCTGGAATTTTTTGCATTCTCCTAGTGGATGCTGGTCCTTCAAATCAGCAATGTGAGGTTTTTGTTATCCATAGCAACCAGCTTCTACCTTATTTACCTGACATAAGGAGGAGAAAGAGGGATCATCAAAATCACTGACATGTTGGCTGAAGACACTATGCATTTGCTGTGGGATTTTAAGGAGGGAGCCCTGTAACTTCCTGCCCGGACTCCATTTAATATTTGGTACATGAGGTTATTAAACTTCTGACCTGCTTTCAAATCTATCTGTTTTCACCTCAGTCTTCAGTATATCTTAATCAACGTTCCAGTCACAAATATAAAAAGGAATCACAGATGTTGTGCGTAAAAACTTAAACCCCGAAATTAAAAAATCATGAAGATGCTTCCATAAATGTTTGAACAAATTTGCATATCATTTCACAAAGAAAAGCATTTTTTTTTTCTCTCTGAAAAGACCTTCTAATTCTCCATTAATCACATGATGTGACTCAGAAGCCTGAGATCATGTAATTGCACTAAGGTGAACAAGGAAGGTATACGGTGTCACCCATAAGGAGCATTCCTACTCCAAGTAACACACAGAGGCAGCAAGTTGTCAGACTCTGGTGGGGTATATTTGGTCAATGATACAATGAATCTTTTAAAATGTCTGGTTAAGTATTAGATTCTCTCTCCTACCCCAGTGGGAGAGGCAGTGTACGTGAACTTTACATTACTTATAAGAAAGATACAAATATTTAGCCCATTATGCTGATTCTTGCATGGCTCCACCACTGCTGTGGCATCTGACTGTCTGCTATTCTACTGAAACGACATGACCTTCAGTACCTATTAGAAGAGCTGAAAACCAATTGATAATAATGAAAAAGGTGTTTTCTTCCTCTTTTTTTTTTTTTTTTTTTTTTTTAAGAGGAGGCTGGAGAACATGTGAATAAAGAAATGTCTACATTCACTGTATTCTTCTGATAAACATTTTCTCATTTCCACGTTAAACAGAATAGAAACCCTATCATTACCTGTCTTAAGTTAGAGTTTCTGAATCATAACATCTCATTTGCTGCAGAACACATACTACTAACTGAGGTTCTGAAAAGTGAACGAATTAACACATTCTTAAATGGATTTTCTAGGTGATTAATACACCTTAGCTTGATCTTCCTTAAATTTAGGATACAGACCTTCCTTCCAAGCTATGCTCCTTTAAGAGAAAAATATGTGACCTGCTCAGTCAGGTAAATAAAATACCTCATTGCTGTCTGTTATCTGAAAGTGTTAAGAACTACCAAAAAAGAAAGAAATCAGTCACAAAGAGTTAAACTAAAGGTGAAAATTTTTATGTAGTCTGGAACATAAGAGAAACCATTTCATTTTTGTATCAGAGTCTGTCTGTTCTGTACCAACAAAGTCACATATAAACAGAGCTGAAATGCAAAGCACTTTCAGTTGGGTTCAAACTGGAAGAATCTTCTTGATGGAGCTTGTCTCAAAATCATTTGAAGTCAAAAGTGTCTATGCAAAACCATTAATCTCAAAATGTGTCTAAACACTATCCTGGAGACAGGCTACAATTTACAGTCCTCTGTGACAGGCAAATCACTGGTAGAGCCCTGTCATTTAACCCCAATGATTTCTTCAGTGGGGATGGAAAGAAAGGTTTTCATATTGCCCTGTCATAGAAGGGCTACAGAACATGTCAACACTGTATAACTTTACATAAAAATTAAAGCAATATGCAGGCACTACAGTTATGAAAAAAGATCAGCAAGGTGGGCTTTCAGATCAGTGTCATTGATAAAAACTCACTACATAAAGACAGCTTTGGCATTTTTTAGGGGAAAATATATTGGAAAATGTATTTTCTTTTGCATCAGGTTTTTGCTCTACATACTTTAAATGTAAGATGGAGCTGTCTAGTTTCATATAAGCTGACAGTACATTTTCAATCTCCAGTTGCCTAATGGTACATGTTTGCTAGCAGTAGAGTACACCAGCACAATGGTCAAGCTTGTCTGCCCAATATACACAAATCTTGTAAAAATTCTGAAGGTCCCAGATGACTAAAATTTGGATTATGCTTATTGAAAGAGAACACTCTCTTCAGTTTTACAGTTTAAGTGCTTCTGTTTAATATGTATTTCACCATCATAAATATGTAACCTAGAGCCCATCCTAAAGTTTATAGGTGTTTCTGACATGTGTTTGCTATACAGTGTTTTCAATCGCCTTCATACACATATATTTAGAAACTGTTTTATAAAATGCAATAAGTCAAAGTGATATTTGTTTTTCGTATATTGTATATTACATTTGCATTTCAAAAAATTGTTTCAAGATACATAAATGAGAAATCATATTCCACACCTGCCATCACTGCAACCTTTTTTGTGCAATGTGACAAGTAATTATGTTCATGTTACGTACAACCCTTTGTTTAAAACTGTATTCCTAGAACATTATCTAACACGTATTGCTGCTGGGTGGTAGGAAAAACAAATGCCAGAGAGGCATGCATGGAGTTCCCAAAAGTAATCTGGTGCTTTCTAACTTTTCTTGCCCTGATATTCCTGCAGAAAAACTTCCATCTGTTTTGAGGGATATAGGTGAAAGTTATGGGGTTGCATTTTCCTTGCAGGTCAGAACTGTCAGTAACTTACCAATAAAGGAAACTCAGGGGAAAAACAGGCACTCCTGTATGCTTAGGGAAGTGGGCAATGTGCCACAAGGGTGGTTATAGTTACAGTCAACTCAAAGGTACACACTGAGTGTGCACTAAAAACCATGCGCTTCTCACACAGGTAGAAACTGGTGAAAAGACCAAGGACTAAATCAAAGTATTGGAGGGAGGAAGAAGAGAAGAGACCTTTAGTTGTACTTCTCAATGTCTGTGACTTTCGAATATGTGTTTTGATCTACTTTACTACTCACAGGCATCCACAATCACAAACCTGGCCATCGGCTCATCTGCACCTGCATTTGTAGTATCAACAACCTGAAAAATCCTACTGGACTACAAGATTCACTGCCTTCTACTCAAGTCTGGCCAGATACTAGTAAAAATTAGATAGTCTTAAGACTTCTTTAGATTTAAACAAAAGAAGTGTTACCCACAGGCTCACAAATATCAGTATGGTTTGACTCTATCTCCAAAAACTCTCTATTTCTCTTCTATGTCAGGGGAACACATATGTCCTATTTGCAAACTCTCCAAAACTGAACTGTGTTCCAGTTATGAGAGTAAAACCAAACAGAGGCATTTATCCAAACCTCATGAAAGGAACAATGACACCAGTTTGGGGACTGGAGTCAATGTGTTTAAACGCAGTATGTGGGTTTGGTAGACAAAGCAAACTACTTGAAAACAGACTAGATAAGGAATAACATGTGTTTTGCAGTGGCAGTAAGAAGTACATAAAAAACCCTCTGATTATGAATTCATTGGCATCTGCTCATTCAAAATTAGTTATTCTTCATTAATGATAATAATATTTTTTTATATTTTTGAGGTATGTTAAGCTATCAACGCTAACTTAGATAATCACAAAGATAGTTAACTACTAAGTTAAAAAATAATCAGCAGCATTGGGCAGCAGGTAAAATGTAAATAACCTTAAATTAGAAAAATATTATCATTTTAACATTTGTAAGCCATCAGTTTTCATAGCACACTGCCTGGCATTGTGCCATGTTCAGTGAGCTTTGTAGAATGTACATGAGTCATGTAAAACACAACTTGTCACACTGTGTCAAAAATCAATATTTTCTTCAAAAATTGAGAACTGAAGATTGCGCTTAGAGGGACTGATAACACTTGTTAAATGACAAGGCTTACAGAAGGTAGCTATTAGCATTTCTGCATACTGGTTTAATCCAGATACCTCAACTTTCATTATTAACACTTCAACATATTCCAGCTCTGAGCTTTCCCTATGAAGAAGCACTTAGTTTTGCTGAACTCTGACAGAATGTGCATTGATTCACTAATCTGGACAAATGGCCATAAGGGCCAGGGCCTTAAAATTATTTTCATTTTTGTTTTGTAGCCTGTAACTCCTGAGTTCTAGCCTTCCATTTTTTTTCACAGCTTCAGATTTTCTGTGTGCGTGATATTCCCCACCATAACCTTAAATTATTCTGTCCTTCTGGTGTTCGGTGGCAGTCTCTGAGGCTTGGGCTTTATTCTCCTTCAGGGTTCATTCTTCTTCTAAATACTCATCATCCATTGCATTCTATAAAGAGAGTTCCCAGCAGTAGTTTTTAAAATAAAAGATAAAATGTTCAGTATCTGAACATTTAAGGCTCTAGTGTCAGTACCTGGAATGCCTCCTGTTGACAATGATGGTTATCACTGGGGGCAATTGAGATCTGTTCATTCTGAACTGTCTTCAGAAATCAGCCTTATCTGATTGTTCTCTCAGATCAAAAGAAATAGGAAGACAAAGAAAGCTGTGCATATTCTTTCACTCTGCACTTTGTTGTTAAAAAAGGAGGAATCCCACTAGGACCCATAAACCACTTTTAGATATCCCTAATCTTTGCTATGGATTTCTATTTTTTCCATTTATTGCCAGCTGATTTATTAGATTTTGATATTTTAATGACATAGCATACTGTTAGGAATTATTGTGAAAAACATATAACAAAATCTAGATAGACAAAAGAGCATTTATTGCTTAAATGGAAATGACGTGTAATTCTCAGCATTTACAGCTGAGATTAGACCTTTTTTTCCACATGATAGACATGTACTCAGTAATAGGAATACTTGCAGAGTCTCCAAAATCGTACCTGGAGCTTGTGTACTTGGGCACAGTTACCATATTTTTTAGATATTTCTGGAAGGTAGCTTGTATTGCATCTTGCATCAGGTTCAGTCTCAGTGACTAAATAACTACCTTCATCAACTATGCAGCGAGTAGAACAGAGGAATACAATCATTCACTTTTTAAACTTTTTTTTTTCTTTTAAAACCAGCATAGTTACATTATTGCTCACAAATGGGGTGTGAAATAGTATGTACCAAAGTTCCGCATAAAAATCAAATTGCAATCGGACCGTGCATTCACATTCAGCTTCACATGTGCTGGAGCTGCAATTTTTGGAGACTTTACCAAAACTCAGTAGGACCCTGCTGAAGATTCTTACTTTTGTATAAACAGCATTACCCATGTGGCTGGTTAATAACAAATGAATAAAGGAAGCATACATTTTACACTGCTTTATACTCTCTGACACAACTATTATCAACTATATAAAAATTTTAACATGGAACCTGTATCTTACACGTTTTGTACATCTGGATTTTGGTACTTACTATTAATTTATATACTGTTGAACAATTCTTGGGAAGTCTCTGCAGTCTCTGTATAACCAGCCAGTTCCCTATTTTCTGACGAGTTTTGCCTGGTTCATTGACTTGTGTCACTCAAATGTCTGTCCTAATTTATTTTTTTTCTACTAAAAGAAAATTAGGTCAATGACTCTTACTGATACCCATAAAGCTTCTGTTCACCTTTCTGCTTGTCTTACTATAATGCTGAAATGAGTTTTGTGAACAACATAATTTGTACAGTAGCATCAAGCATACTGAGCCAGTGCGCAGCCTCTTCTCTATATCTGTCTGACACTGAAAAAAAGGATACAGATGATGACTGGACCAGAGACCAGTTTCCCATCAACTCAGAAGTGCAGTATGCCCTTTTCTGTCACTGTTAACTGACGAAAATGCCTCAAACCTCTTCAGAATAGATCTGGAGGTCAAATCTTGGTTTCAGAAAACTCTACCCCTTCCTATAGAGATTGTTAAACTACATCAAACCAGCAAAAAATCAAATGTTGTTTCTTATTTCACACAAAACATTTAGAAATCACAATTTTTTTAACACAAAAGCAGAATGCTGGGAAAAAGAATAAAATCAAGTTCTTAGTTCTGTCAGCAAAATACTTGACAAATTGAGTTCTACCAGCTTCTGGTTCAGCTCGAAGTACCAACTTTAGCTTTTCTTGATTTCTATGCTTTCTGACTTAGCTCCCTCAGGCTATCCAGGTCAGAAGGATTCAGTAGATTAAATAAATAAAAAAAATCATAATACGAAATCTACCATAAATTAGCCTTAAAAAGTAGTTCAAAGAACCATAACAAACCACAAGAAAGCGATTTTAGTCTCTTGAAAGGAAATAACAAAAATGCTTTTTGAAACAATAGTTCAGTGGCTCAAAAATAATTGAGCCTCTTCAAATAACATGGCTGCAATACTTGTGGCAACTCAAAGCATCAGCTGGGCTATTTTAGACATGTTAATACTATGCCACAAAAGTGAAACTGTCAAACTTATTTAACATTTTTCTTAAGAAAGCAACAAAATCTTCATTTCATTACCTTCTTTTTTTGTCATGCAAATGATAAACAGTATGAACAAAAGAACATTTTAAAAAAAAAGAAAAACAGAAGAGAGACTTTTAAAAGGAAATTTTTCTGCTCTTTTTTATCTAATACGCTACTCTAAACACCCACACCCTAATTAGTTCAAATGTATTAACAGTATGCAGCAAACCCCAACTTCTATTTAATTGTAAACATTTTTCCTAAAAAACATTATTGGTTTTCTACATAGAAAGCAAAATGTTACTATTCCACTATCCAGCTAGTATAATTTTTTTACAGACCAGCGATGACAGTATCTTCTAGATTTTATAATCTGGGATATTTACTCTCTGATGCTGGATTGAATAACATCACTGTTAATAGCAACAAGCCCTAGAACTAAAAGCAAGTTTTGCCAAACAGTAAAGGATCTTAAAAGACATTACTGAAAATCCTGGATTGTTCTGACATAGCACCTCCCTAGTCACAGTGTTTTTCTCCATTGCTCTGTATTCTGAAAGGGAACCCATGACTTTGCCTGTTATCTCTGCTTATGTTCCAACAGAGAACAGAAATTGTTCCTAAGGACAAAGGCAAGGTTTCAGGTTTTCAGAAAACAAAAAAATCACAGAATCATTTAGGTTGGAAAAGACCTTTAAGCTCATCAAAGTCCAGCTGTTAACCCAGTACCGCCAAGCCCACCAATAAACCATGTCCCTAAGTGCCATGTCCACAGAGGATATATTTGCCAGAACGCTTCACAGCGAGTCACTTGATGAACTGTATGCACTAGGTCAGCCCTGCCTTGATGAAACAGCTCTAACTCTATAGCTACTGTCTCTTGCTTGTGGCTATGCCAGCAGGTTATGCTAAGGCTCAAGAATAAGGGCTAATTTCCACTGTCTGCTGGAATCCCAAGAGGTTTAGGATCTTGCTTATGTGGCAAAACAGGAATGTGTTTTAGCAGTCGCTTTCCACCTGAGGCCATCTGAGCTTTTCAAAGGAGGCATCTCTATACTTTATTCTGCTATTACACACGTTAAGTTAGATATGCTCAGGAACTCAATAGCCTGACAAAATTGAGCTAATTAGTGATCAAATGACTCTGGCCACTTCTGATTAGAAGTATGATGTTGATTGTGATGATAACAGACTAAAATTTATAGCTTTAGTATTGTCCTTGGCTTGAGAGATTGAATTAATAAATTAATACTTCTCAAGAAGAGGTTTTCAACAGGGGCTAAACACTGGAGGTACACCAAATTCCTGAATGCTAGAGACAGAAATACTTCCCTTGAAATGGTGGAATTTGACTAGGAGAGGAGAATCCTCACTCTAATTCATATTTCCAGAACTATTTACACAAGGCACTGGGTTAAATCATGATGTTTCCTCCTACTGCTCAGAAGGGAGATACATGGTTGTGAGACGGACCTAGAATTTTTTCCAATTTCAAGGAAATAATTTTCTAAAGACAGAAACTAGCCTTGTCAATAACCCCATATTGGATTTTGAATGGAAAAAGTGAGAAATTGTCTTCAATTATGGCAATTATGTCCAGGAATTCAGGCCTGGGAGACTCCCAGGATAACTTGATGTGCAGTTCAGGACTTCAGAAGTGGACCTCATCTTCGATGCAGTGATTTCAAACTCATTTTCAACCACTGACTAGTGGTGGCTAAGATTTTTTTTTTTTAAATAATTTCTGAGATTTACAACTAATGCCAAACAGTGCAATTTTGTGTAAAGGTTCTAGAAGCATCTGAAAATATGAAGACATTCATCCAATGATATAGTGACTGACTGATTGCTGTGACTAGTTGATAATTCAAAAGACTGATTACGATACCTGTTTATTCTACTGAGGACAATTTGAAAAAATTATTTCCACTGGCATGCCTCTCTACAGCTCATAAATATAGGTAGCCTGACAAGAACTTGATAGCAATGTGGAGGAATCTTAGCAGCATTTAAACAGTAATCATAGAGATGGTCAGCTGTAAAAAAAAACAAACCAAAACACAAAACAAAAGAATAAAATATTTGTAGTACCAAGGAGGTGGGTCTACTATCATCTGGGATCTCTGATTCTCATATCAGCAATGCGAGGACTTGAGATGCTGTAACATTTCGTGCATAGAGAGAGAGTCAAATTACAACAGGAAAAAGTCACGGCAATCCCTACCTACTAGATGAAAAATTCCATGGGTGTCCAAAAATATATACAATATAGCAGAAACCATAAGCTCTTTGTATTGGTGTGAGAACACTGCAATCTTGTGGACGCTCAACACTCTCATGTACATTGTCATGAAAGGAAAACAAAAAAAAAGCTTGTCACAATAATAACTTCTGCCATAAAACTGTATCATCAGGACACATATTATATATAGAAACCTCTACTAAAATACCAACCTTTAACACAGTGTTCAACACCATTCTACTGTCATGAATTCAATTCATACAAAATGTTAGTGTTTAAGCCAGAGAAGAGAAGTTGAAAATAAATGATCACAAAAAAATTTAATGATAAAAATTGTGAGCAAAGACTTCCATCAAAATTAGTAAGTTTTGTACACCGATATTGATTTTAGCTTACTGTTTACAGTAGTAAATAGTCATAAGATAATGGTCTGGAAGAATAGGGATTTAAAATTATTTAAAAATTTCTTCCCTCTAGAGACCCCCTTGACACTAGGACCTTTTCTTTTTTTTTTTTTAATCACTACAGTAGATGTCTTTACTGAGGACTTACACTGTTGCAAACTGCTGACAACTGCAGGAACACAGACCTACTGAGAATAACACTACATGGCTTACTTGACAAAAGAAACGGACCCAGAAGTAATTATGTGGAATACCAAAAGAACCCCAAGAAGGATAAGGTTCATCATCACAGGACATCTGCTGCACCAGCAGCAGGAGTACCAAGTGGTTGGTCACATCTTTCAGGGTACACGATGTTCGAATAGCGTAACAACCTTGGAAGTCATTTGAAATCACTGCCTACTCATGGCTTCAGGTGTACTGATGTAGATGAAGAGAGGAGTTTGATTGCATTAAAACAAAAAAAGAATGAACAAAAAATCAGAATAACTGTATATATCTGATACTAGCTTTGTGTAAGAGAAGTACAACCAGTTTTCCATGTGAATCTTTGTGAGATGACATATGTGAGCATCTTAGCAGGGTGTGCCACTCGGAAGATATAAAGGTCTATTGCTTATTCAGGGATCTTAAAGAATTTAAAAAATTATCTTTTGGAAATAAATACTGAGTGCACTTAGTATTGAGATGCCTGCCTGTATGAACATGAATAAGAACTGGAGATACCTGTTACTTTATTCATTGATGTTGATTATTGCTGTCCTCATATTATCAAAATTGTTCCCTTTACTGAGAAGGATACAGTAAGGTACAGTTCAATTAGAAAAAACTGCAGTAGTGGAAATTTAAATTTGTAAAATCAAAGTGGTAGAATTACTGACTTCCTTTAGCATGTGACAGCTAAATGGGCAACGGAAGAGAACATCTTGCATCGGCTTCTCATACATGCTAGTTTCAGCTCTCAGATCTTATCCAGGGATACGTTTGTATTTCTACATAAAAGCATATCCCCAAAAAGCAGCAGGTACAGATATTTCCAAAATAGTCTTTTAGTTTCTTTCTCATAAGCACACTACAAAACATACATTCATGTTGGATTTATGTTTAAGTACTCAGTTCAGGGTAAAGGAGGAGCACCTTTCAAGTATTTGAAAAGATTAGAAGAAATGACCCTGCCCCCAAGTACGACATATTTTGCTAGAGTAACATTCAATACATCCCTCCCAAACTGGAAAACAGACTAAATTAAATGCTAAGAAAGCAAGGAGGTAATAATAATGTATTTCAGTAGTACGGATATTGTGATCATACGTATGTGACAACAAATCGCAAATCAATAAATATAAAGTATTCAGGTGAACCAAAATTATATATACAACCTAGAATAAATGATGCATACCTACGATTTCTTACAGGTACTTTTTCATTTTGAAATGACCATAGTCTAATCTAATAGTTCCTAGTCAAAACCCATATTTGATTAAAACCAAAATAAACTTAAGAATGTATGTGTAAACATATTTAATACTATTTGTATAAATACTACTCTGGATATTTTTACTGCTTATTTCTCTTTTGCTTAAAATGAGCACAAAGCAAGATTAAATTTTTTGATTTTGCTAGGAAAATCATATCCAGAATCTACAAAGCCATGTCATTAAAAGCTGCTTTATCTACAAATATAAGTCCTAAGCTATATTCTGAAAATAAACCAAGAAAGACAACTAGTACTGCATAGAGAAAATGCATGGAAATATGAAACTTTCCCATCCCTTCCAGACCATTATTTCAATATTAATTAGTTACTAGATAAAAAAAAAAAAAAATCAACAGCTGGTCAGTTGTATCACATGCAACATTAGATCTGCAAATATCTTTTTTTGGGAATATCTCTTATGTTCACAGTTCCACGAGTGTGATACCATACTCCTCCTTACACTATCCTTTTGTCACATGCAAGAAAAAACTGTATTACTCAGCAATTACAGAACACATTTAAATTAAATATGACAAGATATCTAGGAAATGAGAAAGGAATAAAAGCTGGTACAAAAAAGTCTGATAATGAAGACTCTAGTTCTGATGACTAAGTGATACAATATCTAAAGCCTTTTCCAGATTATTGAGATTTTTATTCTATTACATAGAAAGAGAGCAAGCAAGAAGGGGAGGGGGGCAGAGGAAGAAGAATCTGTGGTCTGTAAATGATCAGCACAAAAAATAAATTATAGTCAAGTAACTGAACTTTTCTGATGTGTAAATTGAATCATTCCCACACGCTGGTGTTTTATAATTAAAAGAGCCTTTTCACTGTGGGAAATTTTACTGAATTTTGTATTAAAAGAAGAAACAAACCATCAATCAGGAGGAGGTAGGGGAACTCAAAGAGCTCAACCTATTAAACTTAAAGAGCCTAGTTGAATTCTGAATGACTTGCTCTAGGAAACTGTAGCGCTTTTAAGGCAGCTACTGTACAAACATTAACGAGCAGAACACGTTTCTGATCGCTGTTATAAAATCTTTTGTAGTCACATGGAGGAACACACTCTCCATTTGGTGTCACAAAATGCAGAATATGGTTGTAAGCGGACCCTTTTTTGAGGTTCACAAGCTATAAATTACTTGACTTTGGTTACCATTGAGAAAAATCACTGAGCTAAAAACCAAAGGAAGAAAACCTAAACTCCATGTACTTGTTCAATTCAGTACAGTTGTTATATAAGTACTGATCCGACAGTAAGGTTTGCTCACAGCCAGATTGCTGCCAATTTCAAACATTTCTGAGTGGACAGCAGTTCAGAGCTCTGGTACCTCATGTGCTTTCAGCTGACCTGAAGTCATGGTTACAAATTACATATGCAAATTATTAATCTAAAGAGGGCCATCATTAAAAAGCATCACAATAGGGCATACATAGGCAACAATAGTTTCTTGTGGAAACTTGAGTGCTCACAAGAGATTTAATAGGTCATTTTAAGAATTCTATTATTTATTCAATTATGTTCTATTCTTGATGAGTCTGGTATCAGGGCAGAGAATTTATCACCCTGGATATTCCTGCTTGAACAAAACGTTTATATCTGTCAAAGTTTGTGCTCTGTGAATTTATCCCATTTTATATTTTGACCTGCACTGTTATTGCAAAAACAATAAATTAGATACAACAGTATAAATTGTTGATAATGGGCAAGTCAGTAGAAAATGTATACCGAGCACATGCTGGCCTATTGAAATTTTGTAGTTTGCTGTATTCTGTCAGCTAGACAGTGGGATGTCATTTTAAAAACATCAATACAATACACAGGACCCACCAGAGCTTGAGGTTGTAGGATGTTTCATCCTACCTTTAACTTTCTATGTGGTGTTATGTGAGTAGGTCTCTGAAGAGCCAGGGATCTGCAATGAGAACAGATTATGAAGAATTTGGTTATCAAACATTTTTATTTTGTAATTTTTTTAATTATTATTACAGAATACTGCAGTAGCTTCAAAAATCAAAACAGGATATGATAGATGATAATTTTTTTCCTTCACCATTATTTTCCTCTTTGCATTGTGATATACGATGTGTTCATAAACTGTGTATCTTTCCTAAAATCTAAATGAGATGCAGATTATCTGTAATAAAATATTTATTACAGCTACTGCTGGACTGACATGTTACTATGCTGTAAAATGCAATTTTGTTTCTCTGAACCATATGGAAGTGTTGATTGTATGTTGAATACTGAATGTAAAAATGGCATTTTAGAGGTCTATGTTCATTGTACCTCATTTGCTTTCACATATGATTCCTTCATGTCACACATGAAAATGTTCTTTCCTTTTTGACACTGTGGAAAACGGTTCACGTGGCCTGAGAATTTAATACAAATTTTAGGAGAAAGGTCTTCCTAACTTCAGCACAGATGACATGAATTTTCAATTGCAACTTAGCAATTTTGTTGATGTATGAACTAGCAAATATATTATAAATCCCCTGTCATAGCTTTGCAAAGCAAACATATTCAACAGTAATGTACATAAAACATATGGAAAAGATAATCTTTTAAAAAAACCCAAACCTAATGGCACTTAGAATATATACAAAGAGCTATTTTCAGAAAGTATTTTTCATAACTATTACAAGCGTACAGTGTTCTGAAGTAAACTATAAAATGATTTTTTGGTTTAATAAACAGAAATTTGGGAGCATTTCACATATAAAGACTGAGCTTTAATAAATGAAATGGATACATGGAATAAAGCCCTTGCAAATGTCAAAAGTATCTGAAAATCTTGTTTCATTCTTGTCTTTCTTGCATTCTTATTATGTTCACATTGTACTGTCTACCAAAACGGGAAGGAAGAAAATTACAATATGTAGAACTGAACAACCACAATTTTTTGTTGCTAGAACTCCTCTTCAAACAAGAATCCAAACAACCTACACAGTTTTTCTCTGAACCTTTAATGAAGCTGTGATTTTGCAACTGATAATAATAATTTACAATGATGGATGGAATGTGAAAAAAAATGTACACTTCCTATATTTGTTTAAATACTTTTTCCCCATGACAAAATGTTTTCATTTCACTGTACTTTCTCATTTTAAAAATGTGGTGTGAAGGAGCTTTTTACGGTGGTTTTTTTTTAATATTTTCTTTTATTTATTTTTTTACTTCAAGCAAAATAGGTCAAGTGTAAAAGATCAGCAGTCTCTGGGATTTTTTTGTTTTTAGAGGTATGTGTTAGACTGACTGATCAAAGAATTAGATGAGGAGGTATCAATATGATGCAAATAATGGTAATGTACTTTTAATGTACTTGTTTGGCTGGGAGAGTTAATTTTCTTCATTGTAGCTGGTATGTGTTTGTGTTATGGATTTGTGGCCAAAGCAGTATTGATAACACAGGGCTGTTTTCAGGGCTGTAAGTGCTGAGCAGAGCTTACACAGTGTCAAGACCTTCTCTGCTTCTCACACTGTCCCACCACAGAGTCAGTTGGCCACACACAAGGAGCTGGGAGATGACAGCTGACCAAAGGGATATCCCACACCATATGAGATTGTGCTGGGGAAAGGAGGAGGAGGATGGAATGATCAGAGTTATGGTATTGTCTTTCCAGATAACTGTTACGCATGATGAAGCCCTGATTTCTTGAAAGCAGCTAAACATCTACCTGCTGATGAGAAGTAATAAATGAATCCCTTATTTGACTTTGCTTGTGCTCACAGTTTCTGCTTTACCTATTAAACTGTCTTTATCTCATGAGTCGTCTCACTTTTACCCTTCCGATTCTCTTTCCCATCTCGCTTGGGGGCAGTGGTTGACCCTGTGGGACTTGGCTGCCTACCTGGATTAATCCATAGAAAGCAGAAAAGTCATTCTTAATATTGTCTCCAAACTTCTGACAGGCAGAGATTAAGAAGATAACATCCTATTTTTAACTTCTGGAGAAACCTGGCTAAATGCTACATTAGATCATAAGATTGACTGGCTCTACAGTCTGAAAAAGTGGGTAGATATTGGATGTGTGCATCCAAGTTCTACCTGAACCATGAAAATAATTTCCTATGGTATCTCTAGATAGGAAAAGTCAGTAAAAACTCTCCCATATGTTACTGAAACACAGCACTCAAGTCTCTTACCTTAAGTCCTAGATTGTAAATGAAATGTTTTTTAAATATATGTGCAGACATATAATAAAATGAATACATAGCTTGACTGTACGGGCAAAATAAACACAAGAGAAGACAAATACTAATATAAAATTGTAGCAATATGGTGGTAAGGTACTGAAATCTAAAAGATCACTATTAAAAATGTTCTATCACATGGTGACCATTTACCACATCATTGATTCATACCATGTGAGAAATTTTGTTCTTGGTATAAACATAACTACAAAACGGACTCGTACCTAATTTCCTCACCTAGTGCCTAAGCATTCTTATTTGTGTCTTCAAAGTATCTCCACCATAGATCTTAACATAGCCTGCTTCTGGACCCCAGACAGAAAAGAGCTTTAAGACAACCTTGTGTTTTCTATATATGTTATCACTTTCAGGAATAAGTTCTTAGTTATGACTTTACGACTGTGAATAACAGATTCAAGAAAAAGCAGGAAGCTTTATCTCTCTGTTCTCTTCAACATTTCCTATTTCTAGATTTAGGTAATTGATCTTGTGCTCAAATTTCCTTCCTTCATGATTTCATTTCTTAGGTGCCTAACTGTCCTGATTCACTTAATGAGCATTTCTGAATATATTCTTAGCATTGCACACTTGAAAGTCAGGCTTGGTGACACCCACAGCCAACATATTAAACTCCCTTTGATGCTCTGATCTTCATTTACTGGAGCATGATCAAAGAGTGCTGCCCTCAGAAACATGGGAAAGAAAACTGAAAATAACAGCCAAAGTCCAACAAATAGCAACAGAGGCTTATCCCCGATCAGCTCTTTCTGAGGTGCTCCGATGTGGAATTCTTCAGTTTCACCTGATTCAGTTGAATTAATCAGTCTGTTGGTTTTAACAGGAAATGTAATCTTTGGCAGAGGGGTTGTGAATAGGAATTTTAAAATTAAAAAAGTGACTGTTAATCAATGCACTTGACCCAGCAGACCTGGGACAAGTATTCCAGCATCGCAGAAGGCACATGTAGAGAAAAGGAAGAGGAATTTATTGTTGTTAGAACATGTAAATGGCCAAACTTTAACAAGGAAATTAAAATTACATCCAATTGTTCCTAACTAGCTTCTGGAAGAAGACATATAGTCATAAAGTCATATAGTCCACACAACAGGGCAGCAATATGACTGCCTTGCCTCATCTGCCTTTCCAAGAGGCAGCAGGTCTTAATCCCTGCAGGACAAGACATATAGGGTTATACAATGACATCAGTTTCTAGTAGTCGGCTAGAGATAGTGATTCTTGCTTACCACTCACACAAAGTCAGTGGAATCTATATTATACGTTTTGAGGTGAAACATTTTATCCCATGGAGAAAGCGCAAAATAGAAGAGATGGTAAAACATCAATGCTATTTTATTTAAAAAAATGACTCAAAAAAACCTTATAAAACTGTCCTGCTGCCTGCCAGATAAAACACTGAAATGATGGAGCACATCCTATCTGTTTGACTATTAACTTTAAAGTTCTACCAGCTTGGAACTCGAGTGATTATATTGCTATGTTAACATCCATGAGAAAGCTTAAACTGATTTGAATTGTTGAAGAATACCTTGCACACCAGAAAAGTGTGCAAGGTTTCAGGACACTGAACTTCAACTTCCTCCTCTTTTGCCCAGCTGTATGTTGAGATGGTAAAAATAGGTAGTGAATTTTTCCATACAAATATTCTTTCTCCACCTTTGTTGGTAGGGACTCCTGAGAACCCTAAGAACAATGACTCAAGTGTTTGTAAATTGAGGAGCTAGCATAAGGTAGAGTTGATGTTGCCATCTAACAAACTACAATTTATGACACTGAAACTAAGCAGGTAAGTACCTTCTCTCAAAATGGGACCCTCCCCACAGCACAAGTTATAAGGAACAGAATGGATAGTGCTAGACATTGATCATCAATGCAAACAAGCAACCTGGCTACTTCTGTGAATAGTCCTTTTCTATTAATTGTATTTAAGCCATGTTCCTAGACACAGGTGGAAAAAAATCCTCAGCCAAAGATCATGTAGGTAGTTTTTATTTACTAGTTTATTGAGTGGAATCATTAGCACAATTGATCTGAAGTTCTTAGTAACAAATGCACTAGAAACAGCCAAAAGTTGCTGTTCTGTGGAGAATAAATAACGCCAGGTTCTCAGCACCAGCCTCATGCAGTATGAATGGGTGGCCTACTGTGGTAAACAACAGTCTACTACCATGGTCCCAGAGATGTCAGAAACCAGGGACCACAGTGTTTGTACTAAGAATAGAAACTGTGATGTAAACAACTATGTAAAACTGAAAGGCACAGTTAGAACATCAGGTCCAGGAAAATCCATCTGGGTAAAATTCATGTAAAAAATACAATGAAAATTAAAAAGTATAGATAGATATTCTGTACAACGTGCTCTAGGATGACCATGCTTGAACAGAGAGGTTGGACCAGATGACCCATTGTGGCCTTTTCCAACTTTACCCATTCTGTGACTCTGTGATATATATATATGTATGTACGTATATATATATATATTCATACATATAGTTTATATAGAACAAACATACATAGAAAAATATGTATCAAATACTATAGTTATGTATAAGTGGTTATTTATGTGTATATGTTTGCATAAATTTTTAGTTTTATACATCTTCAGTTATATATAACTAAACATATAACTGTTCTGTACAAAATTGTTACATTGTTGCTTGTGTGAAAAAACAAGTGTACTCTATAGACATATTTTATAACCTTGCCACAGTAAAACCCAATTATATAACTGTATGTGAGTTATAAAGATTTCCTTCTACAGAAACTCACATTTTTTATTTAATTGCAACAGAAGGATATCTATATGGTCTCTAGGGAACCTCAACATGCTGTTAATTAATTTGGTTACTAACAGTGATGTGCATTCACTAGAGCTCGTGACACTAAATTTGAACAGTTTTGAAAGACAACCTTGGATTATGCAACATTTTAATATTAAAATGTCATTACTTAGAAACTATGTATTTCAGCTCATGAACTACTGTTGGGGTTTTTTTTGTTGAAGGATGTTTAGTGCATTTTCTATGTCTGTGATATGCTTTTCCATAGAACAGATTTTTAACATATTATCTTCATGTTCACAGTGTTACTGGTAAAACCTGCTGAGATGCTATAAAGATGCCAGTTACCTGTCATACATGCTTAAAATAATTGGTATCACAGGAAAAGTAACACAAGAGGAAGCAGCATTAAAGAACAAGTCTCTCTGTGATATAATGCAGAACATATGTTAAAAATATGTGCAATAATTAGAGCACCGTGCATCCCTTTTCATATCAAGCCTGGCACTGCTTAAACTGTTTATAAGTATGAAGTTTGTGCTATGACTACTGGCTCTTTTGAACAAAAGACCACTTACTTCAGTTATGTGTTCACCCATAGCATGCAACTGTTTCAGCTTCGCGTTATCTCACACCAAGTCCACTATGCAAAACAAACAGGAAACCAAACTACACTTTTGCTATTAAATATCTATTGGATTTTTCTTAATAGAAAGGAAGAGTAAAACATGAGAAAAAGGAGGGATCAAGGTAAAAGAGTTTAAGAGCAACTGGGATATTTAATTGCTTAAATTATTATGAATAAGGCTACATTAATTTTTACACTTTTATTAACTTTTCAACAAAGCTTTGAATAAGCATAAACCAGCAATGTGCCCTATCTTTTCAACATGGATTTATTTCTTAAATAGAAGAATGGGGGTTTTTGTTTACATAGAATACAATTAATTTTGCTGTTGATGGCACTATGAAAAATTTATCCTATCTAGCAAAGTTGTAGATTGAAAAGTATCAGTATTCTTGAAAAGTGAAAAGATGACTGCATATATGAAGGCAATTTTAGGAATATAAAGACTGCATTTCTACATTTACTTTAGATTAAGACATATTATGATTATTATCATATGCATAGACCTCTTTTCTGCCCTTCCCTTGAAACTGTATGTTTAGATCATGAGAAACATTCAGATGAAACCAAGAATGGGCAATGTACATGGAATGATATGATGAGTATATATGACCACAGATTACCACTGAACACTTAGGATAAATTTTGGTAGTTCTGAGAGAACATATTTGAAAACCAGTCATCAGACAATTTTAGTATTCAGAACTGTACTCTCTAAAATCTCAAATTATTGTTAATTAAATGGAGAGTGCCTTTTAAAGGAACTCTATTTCCTCACTGATGAATCAAATAATTACTATTTTAATAAGTTTTGAGATTAGATTATGGACCAGCAAAAGTAGTGTTTCTAAGAAGAGACAACAAGATGCTGAAAATGAATGTTTTTCAGTACCAGGACCTCTGTTATCAGATCCCAATTCTGATCCCAGCCCAAGCATGCAACATTTTCAAGTGGTTTTTACCGCTCATTCCAGCTGCCAACATCAATGAAAGTGATACACAGATTTCACCAGTTCCCACGTTTAAACCAGACATGCACAGTAGCTAATTCAGACTCTTAATTGCTTAAATTTGAAAATGTCAAATCCTCTCCTTTCCCTCCGAATTCACAAGTTGTATCATTTCTCTCTTATGCTTTATCTATGTATTATATGCATGGTATCTACTTAACTATTTCTATTGAACTGACAAATTCTAATGAAATACAAATTTCCTTCAAATCATTTAATTTATATTGTGTCACACATTTCCACTAACTCTGCAAGTTATGCAGAAATATAATCACTGTCTGGTAGTTGATCAGGTTAGTATTAGATAAGTTGTAATTAGAGCAGAAAATTCAGTAAAAACTGCTGTCATGTATTTTAGAGGCAACATAAAAGTGTCAAATAAATAAAAATGAATAGAATAGAATGCAATTTGTTCTTTTCGAAGATTTCTTGCAACGGATGTCACAAAAAGAACATCCAAGTCTAAGTTAGTTTTGAAATATACAAAGTCAAAGGAGACCTTGCTCACTGAAACTAGATAACCACCCTAGGCTAACCCTGTGTGTGGTTTTGGATGCAATGTCCTTTGCACTTCCTTTTATTTTTGAAGTCTTTTTAGAAAGGTGTAAACCAGGGAGGATGAGAAAAGTGGGGCTAAGCCTTTTAAGGGGTTTGACGATTTGCTCTTCAACACCTATAACTGGATTTACTTAGAGAAACCAAGTGAAATACTTAAAGAGCTTATGCTGAACCACAAACATTTACCTCAAGCATACATTTTTTTATCAAACTTTCTGATAATACTTTGCGAGGATGTAAATTTTATCTCCAGATTACTTCAGAAGTTTGGAACAAAACATGTAAAAGAGGGTAGGCCTTTAAATCCAAGAAGTGCTTTGGGGGAAACCAGTGTTCTAGAAAAATATGGTTACTGATAGAAAACAGTGGGATATAACTGCCCTTGTCAACCTTGAACACTTTGTGACTAAATATCAGGAAAAAAAAGTCAATATTACACCAACTGTGCACTTAACTGTGGTGTTTCTGCGTTCACATGAAGAACACAAAAATCAATTAATTGTGTGAGAGATACAATCCTTTCAGAATTCAGTCAATGCCCTGATTTATTAATGCTATTGATTACACTGAACTAAATATGTAATATGAAGACCTGCCATGTCAAAATGTAGCTCACAGTTTCCAGTTTAAAGATTTGATTTTCTTCTTTATTTTTCTTTCCTGTATCCTTGAGACCAACTCTACTAATATAAATTGGAATTCTGTGAAAAGATCTATGCCAGTTATACTTCTCCAAGTCTGCAGAAAAGTGCTTGGTATTGCCTTTTACTTTCATACTTAAATATTTATACACAGAAACTCCTTTTCTAAGATCTGAGACAAGATGGACACAAAATATAATTGCAATTAGAGATATGCTGAGCTTCCAGAAAAAATATGTCTAGAGACTAAGTTGTGAAGAATACCTGCTGATTTCTGGGTAGTGTAGGTACTTAACTCACCTGCATGCTGTGCATCTAGTTACTGTTTGTATTTCACAGGAGAGATCCATTACCCATATCAATAGTGGCAACCAATTATAACCAGAACATATTACTTCAACTATCATAATATATTAGGTTGCAAGTGGCAGATCATGAAGATGATCTACAATAATTAGAGTAAACTGACAGCAAGTTATGCACGTGTGTTATTCCTCAGAAAACAACATTACATGCAAAAATCAACATTCACTGACACTATAGGCGGGCTGGAGTCTTCGCCTTCCTCCTGCAGTTTGCAGTGACAGGAACATTGAAGACCACCTCTCATCATTTACACCAAAGTACTAATGCTTCTGCTTATGAATTATGATTTTTACTGGCAGAGTTTCTATTCTCCTAACAGCATATATACTTTGTTTTACACTAAAGATGTACACATTATCATGAGTAAAATACCAGTAGAAAAGCAGACAAAAATGTAGTGTTTGTCTCTGTGTAAAGTATGTCTATTCTGAAAAAGTGTTCTCACTGACTATACTTAATTTATGCATTTTTATTGGTCTGAAATTTTTTAAGAAATTCACATTTCCTGTAAAAGAAAGCAAGATCTGATTAACTTTTTTCAATATAAACTCAACTAATACAAGCAAGAATGAACAAGTTCAGCTGAAATGTGGGAAAACAATGATAAAGTCTCTTGTTATGTGCACATGCAGAATTTGAAACCTAATACAGGCATCTGTGCACTAAGATATAGAGAACATACATTGCCAACAAAGCAATTACAGTCAGTGAGGCAATCTCTGCTAAATCAAATGAGGGTTGTTGGATGCCGGAACAGGCTCCCCAGGAATTTGGTCACAGCACCAAGCCTGACAGAGTTCAGGTAGTGTTTGGATGATACTCTCAGGCACGTGGTGTGACTCTTGGGTGTGGGACCAGGAGTTGGACTTCCAACTTGGCATATTCTGTGATTCTGTGATACTGTGAAACTGAACTCTTTCATCATCACTGAACTAATCATGGTGAACTAATAATACAGTGAAGTCCCCTCAAAAGATCTTGTATACCTTATATTTCTCTTCCTACAGATAAGACAGAGATTCTTGTAAATAAAGGCAGATAATTTAATCTTGTAGATTTTCTGATCTTTAATTGTTAGTCTTATCAAAAATAAGCAAGGGCATTTGAAGAAATGGAGGTTGATTTCTGGGTGAATCTTTTATGTTCATTTGGATTTGTGATATCTTCAAAAGATAACAGAACTATTGTGCCATGGCATAAATGACACAGCATTCATTTAATTTTTACATACTGAAAGATAGCACTTGCAGTCTGAAAACTAATGTTTAGGAAGTAAGTGACACTAGAAAGCAAAGTGAATAGAAGTTGAAGGGTCAAAATTAAGACAATCTAGTTTTAATACTCTTTGTGATTCATTTTGTGTGCAAGTTTTCATTCAGTTGCATAGCAATGTGGAAGAATTTCATGTAACTATCCAGGTTCCATGTACATTTCATATAACCATAGAAAGGTTTGTGTTTTGGAAGGGATCTTAAAGACAATCTACTTCCAACCCCCCTGCCATGGGAAGGGATGCCCCTCGCTCAACGAGGTTGTTCAGGGCCCCATCCAACTTGGCCTTAAACATTTTCTTTGTTAATATGATGTTAACATGATGTTAACATGATATATTTTTAAAATATATTCTTTCTCTTCCTATCATAAAGGTCAAGCAAATAAAGATTACTTATTTCATGACAATTGCATAGCCTTTCATTGTCCGGGTAGCAATTCTACATCACTGTAGTTTACCATTTCTCGACTCGACATTACTAATTGAGGATGCATCAGTAAAAGACGCATCAATATTGTACCGTGACCTCCTTTATTAGAAAGAGTTTTTGGGATTTCTCTGGGAACACGTAATTCAAGAGTCCTCCCTGATGACAGTTCCGTCAGGTAGAGCTATTTGTTTGAAACAACAGATGTTAATGGTATATAGAAGAGGAATGAGTGAAATGGTGCCAATAAATACAACTCAGTCTGTGTGGGAATAAATATCCCTTTCTATACATTCAAAACAGTGGATTCTAAATTCTGCTTCAAAATAGAATATGGGAGTCATTGTGATTAGTTCTGTCAAAGCACTAGCTTTCAACCCCAGTTGAAAAAAACCTGCATTAGAACATTAGAAATTATTAGGTAAAAAGAAAAACACAAAGGGAAACTTTTTTTAAATGCAATAAATCCATCGACTGTATATTCAAGTTCAACACTTAGTTTCTGATCACTGCATCTCAAGAAAAAAAAAAGGATGAGATCTAGGAAAGTGGAAAAGAAGGCAGAAAGAATATAGAGAGACTCTGAAGTCATTCCATACTAGAAGATGGTGGAATGGACCACGCTTCATCAACCTGAAAAAGAGATAATTGAATAAGGATATGACAAAGGCCTATATAAAGATATATAGGGAATTCTCATTACTATGACATTAGAATAGGAATCTTTCATTTCAACTATCACAAGAGAAGTTGTAGCAAACAAACACAATGGTTTCCTAAAGAAAATCATAATTAAGTTGTGCAAGTCACCATCACAAGATGATGAACCCCAAAAACATGGATAATTCAAAAGGCCTAGTGGGTTCATTAAAACTTATCAAACATAATGACCAAAATATGGCCTCTGATATAACAAGACTAAGCCACTGCCTACCAATTGTGGGAGGACATACACAGGGAAGAATTGCTCAGAAATGCTTCTTGTACTCTTCCTTTAGAAGTTTGACTTGTTTGACTCCATATGTTTGTATCTTATGCACCAAAATTAAACCATGCTAGACTGGTCCCTCTCTTTAATAAAAATATCCATTTTATTTCTGGAAATAGGAAATATAGTAGCTCTCATCCACTACCATTAGTAAACTGATAGAATGCCACATAAACTTAGCTCATGGTAATCGAGGTTACACAAGGAATTGTCTGAAGGCAAGATACCTGCTAGAAGTGGTAAAAGCCAGACATAGGTGAATTTCTCAGAGCCTGATTTTTCAGTTATGCAATTTAATATTTTAATTAATGGTCTTGCTAGGAAAAATAGTAGTAGCATACTGATGATATTTATAGATGACACAATGTAAGTGGAGGTGCTCCAATACAGAAGATGACTGTTATATCATACAGGAAACAGTGGATGACCTTGAAGATTGGTGTAATAGAAATGGGATGAAGTTTAACAATAGGTAACTCAAGATTATATACAAAAAGTATTTCTGTTAGCAACTGGAAGTTTAATATCTGGACACAACTGTGAAGAATCAGTTGTATTAGTTTTGAAGACAACCATACACCTTGATATAACACTGTAAAAGTTAATAAAACACTAAGGCTAATGAATTCTCAATTTTTTCGACTTATGCTTTCAGTTCTCTGTTTTATTATGAAACTTCTTCCATAGTCTGATTTATTCATATTTCCTAGCATTAAAGTGCAAAATCACCACCTCCAATGTCATCAATAGCTCAGTAATTCTGCTTGTATAATCAGCATACAAATCTGAGAAATATTTGCTAGGTTCTATCAGATTTCCATCACTGATAAAAATATATTCCAATACTGAAAAGCTAAAGACAAGGTAGATCTTATAAAAGTACAAAAATGCTGATCTCTTTCAGATAAATCTAAATGTCATATAGAAAATAATTTACCATCTGGAATACTTATGGCTCCTTGTGCCACTTCCCTTGGAATGCTTTTGCTTTCATAAGGAAATCCCAAGACTTGTTTTCTAACACCAATTTATTTTTCAATGTCATTACTTTCAATTGTCAATTCCATTATGACAAGTGATTTTATTAGATAAATATTAGATACAGAAGAAGTCTAAATGAATTACAAATCACATCACCGAGAGGTAGATGACATAGAATTGGTATGTAATTTGCATGTTACTTACAACTTGCCAAAGCTCTCACAAAACCTTTTGTGAGAACTTCTACAGGGGGCTCAGGTGCTACTCTAGTAATCTGATTTATTTCATGGAATTGGCTGTACACATTTTCTCTGTTCTTATACTCTTACCCATAAAACTTCTACTGTTATGGCTTTGGAGAGATGTTCCTGCAAAATCAAATACCAAATTCAGCACATCAAAAGTCGGAACTGAACAACACCTAAATTTACTCAGCTCTTTCTTCTGATACTCTTGTGTCTGGAGTTTAGTTCTTGGACCAGAAAGTAATTAAGCCCTGAATGTCAGCAAAAAAACAGATTTCTAGTTTTCAGAGCTGTAATGCATTAAATATTCAAGGAAATTTTTTATAAACAACACTGAGTGTTCCTATGAGACAGTTCTCCTTTAAAAGTTATCTTAAAAGTAAAGATTTAATAAAGTTCCAAACACTTGTCCAGAATATTCAAACATCTATTTTGTTTCTTTGGTTTATTACAATTTAGAATAAGAATAGGCAAATTCAAGCCTTCATCTTACCTTGTACAGGAAAGAACTGTACATTTTTTCACAATGCCCTGGCACTATCTCAGATCTTAACTGAATTTTTCAAGCTGAACTGTGCTACTCCTATTAGTAGGGGTTTTGGGTTATTTTACTCTTTTTTTTTTCTCACCTATTTTGCCAAGAAATGGTTATATTGAAAAATACCCTATGACTAGAATTTCAAAAGTTTACATATTATTGTCAGAGACTGAAATGTTAATGGTTAATGACTCAGAACAATTGTCGATTTGTGGAGGTGACAGGGTGCACCCCACAAAGGGGAGGAGGTGAGTTTTTGAGTGGTTAGGGCCAAGCCTCTTGCTGAACATCCATCACCAGAGGCTACAATCCAGATAAGAAGCAAACCTTTGGAGAGTTCTGCCTTACACAAACTGGCTCTGTTGTAAACACCTCCTTCATTTGCTTCATACAAATACTTTAGTTACCAAGAATTCCTTATCATTACTTTGAACGTAATTCAATACATGACAGTAAAATAATTTTAAAGTTCATATATAAACTTGTTACCTATTTTTAAAGTAGTTTATCAGTTTTTCCTCAGGATATAATTTTCTGGCATTCTTCAAATTCATGTAAATACTTAAGAATGAGAAATGAGTTCAAGTTAATTTAACAGTATCCAAAATTAAGTTTCTTATTCTCAAATGAATCAGCTGAATCAGGAGGGGTTGATTCTGCAGTGTTTAGAATTTATTCATCATTTAATTCAGCGCTTTTCTGAGGAATTTCTATCAAAAACAAAGTTTTAATTTCTAAAGAATTTCAAGCACTTTTAAAACTCTCCATATCTGTACGGCTTTAAGACACATGCATGGCTATTTTCACTGCCAGAAATTTGTATGTAATCCAATTCTGAGCAGTCTTTCTAGTTTGTTGATTTTTAGACTCTGTGGTAATGATGGTTTAAAATTGAACTATCCATCCAGTAACATAAATCAGTCATCAGTTTGTCTTTTCAGTATTGCAAAGCATTCATATTGAGCATTAAATGTGTTTGGAAAAGCAAGGAGCAAATCACAGTGTAATCTGATAAAACTCTGCTAATGGTTTGGCTTCTCATGTTTTGTATAAGGGAAATTTACAGAATTAAAAAATAGCCCTGCAGGAATGCTTTTGAAACACTGGACATACCTTTCCAAACTTTACTAGATAGCAGAGAATATTTCTGAAGATGATATGGTGGGGAAGATTTTCTTGTTAAACTTCACACATCCAGATTGCAGGTAGCTCGGTGATGACACACTAGAAACTCGATTGCACACTCAACAGGGTGATTTATATGTCTCCAAAGGCAATTCCTAAGACCTAGGCTAGGAGCTTCACTCTTGCTATTGATTACACAGGTATCCCAATTACACTGGGAGCTAACAGAACTTTGTATTTAAATTCAAAGGCTGAGACTAGATCTTAATGTCAGACACCAACCTGTTGATGACACACTTGTATTTTGTTCTTAATATCGCTTGAAGACTCTAGCATTTTTTCACAGATATTGTATTGTTTGGATATTAGAGACACAAGTAACTGTTCTAGGAATTAATTAATTTGTTATGTCCAAAACAAAGGTCCTTTTCACAGTACAGCCTAAAATGTCATTGTCTCTTATTTAATTACCAGTTAATTAAGTACAATTGCTTTATGTTTCTAAAAAATACTAAACATTCTATCATTCAGTATGTTTGTATCTGACAACCAAACAGAAGACAAAGTATAGGAACAGGGAAGTGCAGGATTCCTGGTAGTAGTCTCTTAAAAGATATTTAATGAATGAAGTTTAACATCCGTAGTCAGGAAAAGAAAAAGAAAAAGAAAAAAAACAATATCCCCCCTCCCCTCCCCAATAAAACCTTATCAACATGCCTATTAAGACAATGAGAAAAAAAACTAATTAAAGTAAATTAGCTTAATGTGCACAGGCTGGATAAAGACAGATCACTTTTAAAAATCCAAGAAGATAATGGTACCCATTTGGGATATGTTTTTGGCATTTTTCATATAAATTGGACAGTTTTAGAGGATAAATATGGTAGAGAAGTCCTTACAGGCAATTATATCTTTACAGTGCTGGTGGCTGACATCATAAAAGTATAATTTTAATTGCTATTAATTG
The DNA here is from genome assembly GCF_003945595.2 of Pipra filicauda. Classification (NCBI taxonomy): domain Eukaryota; kingdom Metazoa; phylum Chordata; class Aves; order Passeriformes; family Pipridae; genus Pipra; species Pipra filicauda. The sequence continues at coordinate 2,973,714 of NW_024104842.1, forward strand.
TGTTAAGTCTACTTTTATTGAATACTTAATGCCATCTCTGACAGTTGTAGTAATTTATGTACTTTAATGAAACTTCTTAGTAGAAGTTTGGACTTAGAGGGTCATTTACACTATGTTCAAAATAAGGCATTTTATCAGCTAAGGAAGTGCAGGTTATAAAGACACTGATTTTTGCTTTCTCAAAATTAGTTCATTTTCATTAGTCTTATATGGGCAACTAGAAAACCACTTTCTCATGTTTTAAATGTATCAGAATTCACTAATATTATTATAAGAAACTTACTGCACAAGTTTCCTACATGAAGCAACTTCTCCATTTTATTAGGAAATTGAATAAGAAAAGATGATGAAAGACTAAATGACACCAATTAGCACTAATATTTTGCCATTTGGGAACACAGACTGGGTAAAATAAAACCATGAAATCTCTTTGGCCTTCAGCTACAAAACCTCTCATGACTTTAACTGAATAGGGTTGTCTGCTAGAAGAGCTTGACCTAAAGATTTGCCAATAGATAAAATAGCAGAAGAAATGTAAAATAATGTAGATTAACCAAAGAATTATTTAGCAACATAATTTCATGCAATGCAGAGGAAAAAAAATGTTATTGACCCTGAGATAGCTCAGTTGGTTAGAGCATGGTGCTAGTAACACCAAGGCTGTGGATTTGATCCCCATATGGGCCATTCCCTTAGGAGTTGGACTCAATGATCCTTGTGGGGCCCTTCCAACGCAGAACATACTGTGAAATCTGTGACCTTTCATTTCTGTATTAAAATTCACATTGCCCTACTGCCAACAGTTGTAGGTCTTCACTGCTGTAATTAGCATTATTAAATAATGAGAAATTATTTTATCTCTATCAGTACTAATTTCAATATTTGTGAATTAGTAATTGCCCAAGTCACAAGGATAATCCTGTAAGAAGAAAGATGTCCGCATATCACTACAGATTTCCTATTCCTGAACTACTTTATTAGTATTATGGTATTTGTCCTCATGCTAGTAAAACAAACATTAAAGTAGGAAAAGACTCTGTTTTTGTAACACATAAGGAACAGACATTTAAGAACAGATTTCAATTTTCTTCAAATGTTTTTAGGTTATTTGAGAAGAAGTTTTATTTGAACAAAGTCTGCTTTCTCAAAACAACAGTAACCAAATTTGGCAGAAATGGAGAAGGCTGACTATTATTAAGCCTCCACTCTTCTTCCCTGTATCCAAGAATATTTCCATCATTCTCTCTCTTCTCTACTCCATTTCCAGCTTCTACTCTCTTTCCCTTTTTTTTTCTCAAACTTTTTCTGCTTACATTTCAGCAGTGTATCTGCTAGTTTATTTTTCATTTAATAGCTCTACATTTATTTACTATTTATCAAGTATTTTTAGGAACCATCCTTTTTTCTATTAAGCAGCCTTTCAGATAAGAGCCTTCTAGGTCTCTTAGGTAATATTGAAGTAAATGCTTTTCTGAGTAAATATTTTTAGATTATAAATTGCAGAAACAACAGTATTTTCCTGTAAATTATCAGAGCTGAAGTCTCCATTGATTCTAACAAGTTATACAGATTTTTTTTTGTCTGCATTTACGTCATGATTGGTTCAGACAATAGAATTTAAAAAAAAATCTAAAAAAATTGATTTTGTGAATTGAATAAATGAAACATATTTTAGGCAGAAAATGAAAAGTGAAATAAAATCTTTGTTAATCAGTATCAAGTTTTTGTCTTGGAAAACACAAATCCAAACACTTAGAGTACAAAGTTGCTCCGATTGCCCACACCCTGGAAACCTCGTCTACATTTTAAGTTATTTGTAATTTTATTTTTTTTACTTTCAACTTTCAGTTACTATGTAGGACAAATACAATCAGAATTATGAGAAGGAAACAAGATGCATGTGAAGATGACAGATGAATTTCCTTTTGCAGTCTAAATAAATGAATTAGGTTTTTGATCAATTATATGGATCACAGTTCACTTTCTCTTCTCATATCTAGCAACAGAAAATATCCTCAGCAAAGAGAATATATGCTATCTCCAGCATTTAAGAATTCTCATAATGTATGCAGGATTTATGTTAACAGAAAGGACAAAAGTAAGAGGTGAAAAAATACATACACAGCCAACAGCCTTCCAAATAAGTTTTAGAAATAGATACTTAGAAAAAGCTATTCTCAAGCTCTCACATTTATTCTATTTAACTTCTCCCTGGGAATATTCCATCTTTTATTACAAAGGATTGGAGGAAAGTAAATCCAAATTTTGACCTTCTAGTTCAATTAACCTCTCAAATATATTGCTAATTTAAGAATAACTTGACTGAATCAAATGGAATTATATTAGAATAGGTGTAAATGAAAGGAGAATTAAATAGTGTATTTGTAACCTCCACAGTAAAAACCAATAAATTCATGTCAAGGTTGCAAATATTACTGAAAATCATAATGATCTTGCTTAGTCATGAGGTTTTGTGTATTTCATGGTCTTTATTGGAAAAAAGTTCAGGTAGACAATCAAGTATGGTTTATATGCAAGAGAGGGAAGAGGACGAGGAGTAGGGATAGTATGAGAAAAAAACATTCTTTAAGGGACTTGACAGAATGGGAATGGCACAAGATCAAATTAGACTTCAGAAAAGTGAGAAAGGATTAAAGGGAGCCCCAGACATTTTGTGAGGGTCACAGAAACATGAATGGGGTGAGAGTGAGGAGATGTAGAGTGGCCTCAAGAAGTATTTTACTGGCAGTAAAAATGTACCAATGATAAAACCATAAAACATGACAGAAAAGGAAGTAAATACAAAAATGTGGTCAGTTGATCTTAAATATCTGTCTGAAACATTATTGCAGGGAAGAAAGAGGAGCTCAGGAATGACTGAGACTATATCTGAGGTGCCTTAAAGCAGTTGAGAGACTATTCAATTCTTAACATATTTCATTGAGTTTTTGATTTTCAGGATATACAGGGCGAGACAGTGAAATGCAGTGAAAAGTTCCTTACATAGAGATATTTACTGCAACACAGCTATGTCTTTATTTTTCAGATGGTAAAGGAAATAGAACAGATTTTCAGGAAGGTATCTTGATTTCAGTGGATGTTGACCAATAGACAAGAAGAGGTACATTGAAAACAAATCACCTAAATCAACTCAAATGTCTAACTGAAAGTATAATTGCTCTCTTTATACCCTACTGTCCTCCTTTTTATATTAATAAACTACTAAGAAAGACTTGACTCTTGTTTTAACTAGAGATTGCTACATTAAAGCACTTGTGCTATTTTGCAGACAGACTAGTTACAACTGCCTGGTGCAACATGTGGTCCCTCTTCCTTCCCTGTGCTCTCCAGTTACTTACTGCAGACCTCACAGGTCCCAAACCTGCAGGGGTCCCCCAGATGATGACAACACACAGGAGATGCTGCAGATTCTGCTTATAGTGCAATGAGAGAGAGGACATAGAGCAGTGCTGCTGCCTCCCCCTTCTTGACAGCTCTGGGGAAGTGTTAGATTATATTGCCAGTGTAGAGAGGACATGAATCACTGGTGTGGAGGGGATGTGAATCACTGAGAAAAATCCTGGAGGTGTGCTGATCAGCAGTCTTTCAATAAGTAAGCCCAAATCTTTATAATTCTGTGCATATTCTTAGCTAAATTGTCATTAGGTCATTCAGTCTCCACATGATAAAATAATCAAAGATGACATTATTCAATATTAAGCAATAAAAATTAAAATTAGAAGAAATATTCAAAGCCATCATGTTTTCCCTTTCTTATGCTTAAACTCTTTAGGAAGTAGAAAAAAATCTCAGCTTTACTCTTTGTCCATTCTTAAAAACCCTATCAAAGAATAGAGCTGAATCTTAAAAAATATTATATAAACATCCATAATAATAGTAATAAAAAGCAAGCTGTCATGTATCTTCTATGAAGCATAAAAGCTTGGTACATTATTTAAATGTTTGTTTATTGCTTTACAGATGTAATTTCTTGATTTTGCAATATTCAAAGCATTTCAATATTTATAATTTTTTATTTGCAAAGTTTTTCTCCCATAATCTTTTCATTTTCAAGACTCATGAGTGCAACCACTAGCTGTCACATTTACATGGGAAATTGCTGCTAACAGTAGGATTACTAAGAGGAGAAAAAGAAGCAGTATACCTGCTTCTAGGACTAACACCTGCAACAGAGGTGGTCCACAGGGTAGAAATGTGCCTTCCAAAACACCTAACTCCTAGAAAGGTCTGGAGCAAAATGAGAAGGGTCATATGCCAAAGGATAAAAACCCCAGCTGGTGCCTTGTTACTCTGTAGCCCTGATCCCAGCAGAGCAGTTCTATTCCCCCTGCTTTTGGCAGCTGCCTGGGGACTGCAGCATCCTGCTCTTCCCTCCTCACATATTCAGAAACCTGATAGGTACACAGCTGTTGCCATCAAAAGTAAAATTCATCCTGGGCTGTGTTCCAGCATAAGGACTACGGCATTACTTAAGACCCACTAAAACCTTAAAAGGCTTAAGTAACCTTTAAGACCTTGTTGTATTTGGCATTTTTTTACCATCTAAGGGAAGGAGTGCTAAGGTAAAAAAATGCAGCACTGGAATCAAATTATTTCTACTAAAACTAGTGAACGTCAGAAAGGAAAGATTTTAAGATGGTTTTATTTAGTCAAAATTACATGTGTCAGGGTAAACAACTGCTTTTAATTTTATTGATAATAAAAGACATTTCAAAGTTTTCATTTCAGTGTCATGAATATACAGTGCAAGTCAGTGTACTTGTTTTATTCTGAATTGCTAACAGACAATGAAAGAATATTTGGAAATTCATTATTTTCCATCCAAAAATGGAACAATCCAAAAGACCTTAGTTGTGTGTATGTATGAAGAGAGAACAGTTGGAAAACAATGGGATAGAAAAAAATCTATATCTCCACCTTGAAGTGATAAATTATCTACTGTATGTCCTAGGTCAGCCTTTTATGCTATAATTATTACCAGAAAATCTGGTGGAAGTCAGGTAGCATCCTCTGCTAACAAGTAACCATACAGAACAGCTATGTCCTGCCAGCAAATTTTTTTAATAACTTACATATTCTGAGTTTCAGTTTTCTGATTTGCTAAATGGGAGCAGCAGTGCCAATGCATCCTTAATAAAGGGTTTGTTACATACACATAAAAAGCAATCTGTAAGCTGAGTATTGGTTGGCATCTGGTCAGTAACGAATATATGGTTCTCATAACTTCCATAGTCCATGAAATCAAAAATTCATCCATGATACTATTAGAAGACTAGGGTTAATACCGATAAATGTCAATCAGGAGGCAACAAGGTGTATGGTTCAGACAAAATTCTGTATTGACATTGCAGCAAGGTGTATGGTTCGGACAAAATTCTGTATTGACATTGCAACAAGGTGTATGAGTGGAACTATGCTGGAACCATTCAGGCGATTCTGATAAACTGTATGAAAGACAAAGGATATTTGGTCCGTTTTTAAAAGAGATCTGGCAGCTGAGAACTTAAATGCTATTGTTCTCCAAGAGTTTTTATATGATGCTACTATCCTACTGCAAGTTACTACACCTATCATTTCAGTTTTATGACATATATTTCTTTTATTCATTAAAAACATTGGCTACTCTAAAAAACATATTGTGGAGGAATTTACATTTCTCTTTTTCCTCATATTTCTTTCTTCTGTGTTATAAATGTGCCTAATCTTTGGATTTATTGTGTGCTCATAAATCAATACTTTCATGCAGTCATAAAAATAACTTATTGTAATGGTAACAGCTCCAAAGGACTCCTGACTATGAGTGGCATTTTATTTAATTCAGATCTATGTTCCATTCCCCAACTAATGGCCCACTGTGGGTTATAAAGTGATTAAAATTGTTGTCAAACTGGCCTCCTGGAAAGAGCGAGACCAACTTCTTTTCCCACAGTTGGTAGATCTGCAGGATCTATATTTGACTTCTACAGTTGGAACACAAAGAAAAGGTAGTGTAGGAATAATAAAACAGGAAATTATAGAAAAATGGCTTTTTTTTCTCTGATGCCTTTAGTAAGTATGTTTAAATAAACAACAAAAACAAAGAAGCAGTCAGTGTTGATGTTTTTTGAAGGTTAATGGAAATACAAAGAGATTTGCCTACAACTACACAGGAAAACATTAGAAGAGTTAGGAGTATAATAGATCTTTTGAGTCAAGTCTCTAGTGTCTTTATTACTGTATTTCTCTCTTTGTTTCCTTAAGGGTCATTGGATTTCTTTCTTTTTTTTTTTTTTTTTTTTTTTTTAAATTTATGTTTACTCTTTTTAATATTGCTGAAACTTCTCTTTATAATATTCCTGAGAGATATGCAGACAATAGTTTTTGGAACTTTTTGAACTTCAGCACTTGCACTCCACTTTGCAAACATCATATTTCCCCAATAATAAAGGGAAATTATTAGAGATACTGTAATTAATTTCTTAATTGAAGATTCAATTAAAAAAGATGAAATTGATTATTCTTTGTCTTAGCTTTTTCTAAGGCTACAAAAGGCCTAAATTAATGATAGTTTGGAATCACCCTTGCAGCTGATTTTCAATTTGTTACACTGGTGCATAAAAGAACTGTCACACAAAAATGCTTGTTAATTCTAATGTGACTGTGTATCAGAAATTTCTAAAACTCTAGAGACATTTTTCAGAGAACCTGTAATCTATGCAAGTTTTTGTGAAAGGGAAAAGCAGTCAGTTGGTCGTCAGTTATGGTTTTTTTGGCTTTTACTGTTCTAAAAGAAAGAGATCTAACCATCTGTGGTCAATTAGAAGAAAAAACTGTTTCTGAGAGAAAAAATACACATGGGTCCTGCAATATAGCCAACTGTATATCCTTCTGGCTTTCTAGCTGCTGAACTATCAGTATATACTGAGTGTAATAAACAATATACAGATAAGAGCTTCAATGATCTAGTGTATACTTATGTTTCAGCACGACAATTCCTCTCTTATCTTCCTAAGAGTCTGGATCAAGGTATAACTTTAATCTTTAACCCATCAAATTTCATTTAACTCACCTGTAATGTCAGCTTTTTCTCTGCGGAAAAATGTTATATACACACTCAAGAGTCATGGTAAAAGGAAAACAAAATTTCTGGATACCGACTTAAAACCTAAGCTCCCTAGGGCTTAACCTAGAATCTATCTTTTTAACAGCAAGCAGTTTTTAAAACTCTCCTTGAGATTTCCCCTTTCCCCTTGCAGCTTTCTCTATGGGTCATGATATACCCTGTATCTGCTCATACCATTAATCT